>NC_091783.1:31937372-32562372 GCF_029378745.1 Bos indicus
ACGCACTCTCCCCTCTTGCCAGTAAGCAGCCTTTCTCTCCCTTCTTCATGCAGAGTCTGCCCCACCTGCTTCCCTTGTGTGGAGAGAAACCAAGCATGCAGCTTAGTCCTCCTGGGGGAGACCAAACATCTCTTGAGATGTGCCCCCAAATGAGAGAGCCGAGCCTCACCACCCCCACCTACAGTTGAGATGAAACTGATGGTGACACCTTGGACTGTTTTGACCCTCTTCATTGTTTTCCTTGCAAAAATGTGGCCCAAATGCGTGAGGGAAATAAAACCTGCTGGGCCCGGTGTGCTGGCCTGGGAGAGAGAGTTTTGCAGGGGAGAAGTATTTGTGTGCACACAGTCTTCCAGAATGGAAGTGTTGCTGGTCTCACCCCCAGCTGACCCCTCTCCCAACAATGCCTGCCCTGCCCCATCTTGACACCAAGACTGTCTTTAGGCAGCCTTCCATCTTCAGCCACATTAACCCTCTACCAGTACAGCCCTGGATGGCACAGAAGCTGCTAGTGTATCTACCCAGTTAACCAGCATACTTTGTCTGACTGTTCCTGCTTTAAGCTTTTAGGGGGAAAAAAAAATACCACCGTAGAACAAATACCAATTGTTCGCTTCACTTTCACATGGCCAGCAAGCAGATCTTTTCCAAGTGGGAGTAATATCCTGTTAGCTATGTTTAATTCTTATTTTACCTGGGGGATTGAGAGTACCAAATGATTTCAGCTGTTCAGGCATTACATTTCGGGCTGTCCTCTCCTTCTGCCCCTGTCTTCCTCACATACCCCTTCTGGGACCTTCTTCCCATTTAGAGTCAAAGGACAGTTTTTTCCCTGAACCAAAACCAGCAGGACCTATTCAGAAAAGGAACCTTCTGAGATGCTGAGAGGGAAAGACACACACACACACACACACACCTCCAAATGTACCATTCTGCCTGTGCTTTGGCAGTGCCCCCATACCTGCAACATAACCATTCATCCTTCACCAGATTCATTTCACTGCCCACTTTGCAAAGGATGCATACTTTTGAGGAGGGACGTGCGTGTGTACATGTAGCTTTTGGTTGGGGGGTGCAGGGTGGGAGTTTACCTTTGGCCATGAAATGGACACCGTGTGCATGGTGTTACCACAGGCGTTCTGTTCCAATTGCATTGTGTCTTAACAACAAAGCCCCCCGTGAAACTCAATAAAATTACCAATTTCACAGTTGATTTTCTTCTTGCTCTGCTCTGCAGCCCTCACACTCCTGGCCTGTCTCCACACACTGCGGGGGATGGTGTCGGACCAAACCAATAACACGGTACTAAAAAGGGGCTTGATATAAGCCAGACTGCTCTTGATTCTAATTAGTGTGTCCAGCAACTTTGAGATCTTTGAACTATCTTTGTCATGAAAAATAATGCTATCAATTTATTCTGAATTGGAAGAACCCGGTTGTCTGGGCAGTGATCAAATCACACACTTTGGTGTGATTCAGGCCATAGTTAACATTGCCCAGAACTTATATGGATCCATTTTATTTCTCGTACTGTGCTCTGTTTTCTCCTCTGATATTATTGACTCTGCTAATTTTGGTAATTTAAAATCAATCAAAACTGTATGACCTAAGGTATGCGAACCTTGGGATCATTGATTAGCAAGCAAGCATTCTAGATCTAATTCAGCGACTAACTAGCTGTGGGATCCTGAATTATATCCCTTCTTGTCTCTGTCTCCCAACTAATAAAAAGATAAAATTAAGAAAAGGCAGTGAGAAAAATATATACAAGTGCTGCTTTATTTTAATCTTTAGATTAATAGAATAAATAATAAATGTATTTTTAAGGCTCTGGTGAGTCAGGTCTTAGGATATTAAATCCTGCCAGCCTTGTTAACTATAGACTAAGAATCTGACCTAATGCCCACTGCAAGATACAGCTTAAGGAATTGAACCTAAATTATGATGAACAGGGTCAGTGGTAAAGAATCTGCATGCACTGCAGGAGAAGCAGGAGATGTGGGTTCAATCCTTAGGTTGGGAAAATCCCTTGAAGCAGAAAATGGCAACCCACTCCAGTATTCTTGGCAGGAAAATCCCATGGACAGAGGAGCCTAGTGGGCTATAGTCCATAGGATCGTGAAGAGTCAGATATGACCGAGCAACTAAGCACACATGTAACGAGTATGTAGTTCTGTGATGGAAATAGTTCAGTCACAGAGATAACTGACTTTATTTCAAATTCTACCCTTTTTTTTCAGGAGCCACATTCAACCCTAAGCCCATCCCCAAGTTTGATGTGTATTTAATTATCAAAGAATCTTTGTCAATTACTTTCACTTCATTCTTTTACCAATAGCAGATTGTCTGATATGATGGCCAAGCCCTACTGGACTTGCTTTACAATTTCTGGTATCTTATAGGAAACACTTAAAAATATATTGGCTGGCAAGAAAAGTTTGTTTTATGAATGATTGATTAATGGACTGAATGGATGAATGAGTAAAACTTAGATATTAAAACCCCCAATGGTTTTATGTTGTGTAAATAGAGATCTGGTGATGGAGGAGTTATTTAGAAACGTTGCCATTTGGAGATCATAGAATCCTATTCCATACATTCTGCTGATATCATCTGAAATCACACTTTGTTTTCACGTCCTTCAGTTTTTATTCTTAACAATAGTCTTTGTCTTTAATTTGATTAATGCTTTTCATTTTTTGGTAGGTCTTCATTTGCAAGTATCTTAGAATGCTAATTATCCCCACATATGAAGGCAGGGCCTCTGTCCCATAAATTGTAACTTCCCTAAAGCCACTGTTTGTAACCACATTTGGTTTCACATTGGCGCACAATCATTGTTCTCTTCATGACCACACATAAAGGAAGGAAAATTGGTTCAGACAAACTAAAGAATGACCCCATCCACTGAGTTCCTCTTGGGGAAACATAATTCCCAGGGGAGATTTAATTTTACTTTCATTTACTATCCTGCACCCCGCCTCCCCCCGGGATTGAGAGGTTCGGAAATCCCACAGAAGACAGCCCCCATGTGTCCAGGAGCTACTGCTTATCATGTTGTAACCCGCCATCCCTGTTAACGAAGTGGTTGGGGAATTTCTGAGGTCAACTTGCCTGTCTTTCTTCTCGGGCTGGAAATCAGAATATTAGTAGCAGTGCTCCATCAGTCTGAAAATATTGAACAACTCGGATTCGTTTGGTACTTAAGCTGCTCTCTGTGCATCAGTCCGCTCTGTCCCGCGTTAAGCCAGGTTACCAGCATGCAGTTTTCAAAGTTATTGCTACCATGTGCGAACTGTGCATGTAACCTTCCATTCATTCAGGAGACTCTGTGATTTTTCTAAGTTCCAAATCAGCTCATTCCCTTTGAAAGGAGTTTTAGTGCAATTAAATCCAGTAGTTTTCATCTGTCTTCTCCAAAGCATCATGTTCAACTGTGAGCAGTGGGAAGGGTTGAAGAAACACACCGTTTTATTTATAATCAGCCCTCATCCACGGTATTACCCATTTCACCACACACCATGAACCTTGAAACTCGCTGCCAAAACCCATTCCTCGCCATTGTGTCCGTAAATAGCGGCAGTTGCTTTCTCTGGACCCCCACACCAGCTGTCATGCTCGATTTCTATGAGATTTTCTATACATACTTCCCCAGTAACTTGAGTTGCCTTAAAATGATTTACAATCCTTTGCGTTGAAGGAAAAGTGTCCCAAACACAACTCCCCTCAAACATCGTGTGTGTGTGAACAAAATTATTAGCCTGCCTTCTGTGAGGTGAACTGAGAGAAAGGAGACAAAGAGAACATGACACCCTGGGATAACTCCAGTCTGAGGGTCTCCCGTCACAAGCTTTCATAATGAGTATCGTGCATATGACCATGAGTTATCATGACTGTGACCTGCCTCAGGAGGTCCCATGCCACATCTGTATTAACAACTGCATCTGCTTCAGGGTAACCTTATTAGCTTACTGCAGCTGAGCCAGGGGCCTCAGGAGGTATTAGACCAAGTCCCCAGAGAAGCCTGGTACTTCTGTTCTCCCTAAATTCCGTTCAGTGCCCAAAATTTAACATCAGGACCTGCTGAATTTTATTTCGAATTATCTGCTGTAGTAACTCTAGCAGAAAACAACACACACAAACACACACACACATATGCGTGCTCCCCTCAAAATTGGCAAGTTCCCCAAATGCCATCTCTAATTCCCATTATGGCATACGGCTTGTTTGTTTCATAGGAAAAGCAATGGAAATATCAAAAGAATTCTCACCTTGGTTTCCTTTTTTTCTTCTCACTGTGGAAGTGTATGGAGTGCTGTCAAGAACACAAAATGCAAAGAACACATAAGTGTGAAGTTATCTTTGGAAATTTTACTTCCAAGCCTGACAAGGAGAATAGGGAATAAAGTTTCTGTGAATGGAGTGGTATGCCAAGGAGATCTGGTGGGGCGTGTGTTTCAGTGTCTGTACGTGTGGAGTGTGGGGTGTGCATCCATGCAAGTATGCCATGTGCAAAAGAACCCAGCTTTTCGAACTAAATTCTTACACAAGCTCTTTATCACTTGTTTCAAATTAATCAGGTAGCATGGAAGTCAGCAAAATATGTGCCATTCATTCATTCATGTACCCGTTAGACAGTGAAAGTGACAGAGAAGTATTAATTCACCTGGGAACATACCTAGATCAACATCCTAAAGGATATTCCTGTACTAGTGACTACTCATAAAAGGTACTTTCCCTACTCTCCTCTGATGGGCTGAAGGCTTACCCAGTTTCCTTTTCGTGACTTCTGCATTTAATGTTGCCCTGCCAGTGAAGATAGATAGAATAACACACACCGCTCAAATAACCCTTTGAGGACTAATTCAGATTGTGTCGAACAGAATTCCACCTTGAACCGAAAGAGTGTTTCTGAGGCTGGATTGTCCGGTGACCTCTATACATCCACATGTCCTGTCTCTAATCGTCCCAGAGTATTACCTTAGACAGCTCCTGATAGTTACACAATGACAACCCCTTTTCTTCTGCCGACTTCATGCTGTGTGTCAGCTGTCAACTGTGGAATGCCGTGCACTGAAGTTAGCATTTTACATGGGTTGTCTCACTTCATCCTCGAGTGTAATCAGGTTATGTTATCATCCTTGTGTCCAGTGAGGAGGTGGAAGGAGGCTGAGGGACATGTTCAAAGGCACAGATGAGGTCCAGTTTCTTTCTGAGCAAGTGTGATTCAGTGGACCGTGATGGGAAAGTTCTACATTGCGTGTGTTGAAGTGGCCCCTGCTTTAAGACCTTTCATTCTTTCCAGTCCTGTGAGGGCTCACAGTTTATTTTCTTTCTCAAGTATTTCCTATGTGGACCAAACTACTCTGACTTTGACCCTGACCCCCAAAATCGATGCAGGCCTATGCTGAATCCAGCCCCTTGTTATCCCCAGGCATGAGAGTAATTCATCCTCAATTTTACAACCCTAAAAACTTCATTTTAATTCTATGACTTCTCTTTTGTTATTCAGTTTTAGTCACTTCTCCTCCGTAGAAAGCAGGGATAACACATTTCCTCGTTTAGAGCAGCGGTCCCCAGTCTTTTTGGGACCAGGGATCGATTTCATGGAAGACAGTTTCTCCATGGCCCGGAGGTAGAGGGGTGGTTTTGGGAGAATTCTTTATTTCTGATATTATGACATCAGGTCTGTGTCAGATCATCGGGGCATTAGATCCCAGAGGTAGGGGACCCCTGGTTTAGATGATTTCCTCAGCCAGTAGTTGAAGGAAACCCAAATGTGGGACATCGGCCATCATAAGATCATGTTTTTCTTTCTCCCCAGCCTCAGGGTGCCCTGGGATTCTGGGCTAATCCAAACACTGGGTAACACAGCAAATATATGTACTCTTGAAGGAAATTAGAAGAAAATTGTGGAAGAAGCTGTTTAGCTCACTTTGTAGACTGTACCCCACCAAGCTAAGTGAGTACTGCTTAATTGATAATGATCAGCTTCTCCGTTACCTTTAACCATTTTCTGGTAAACGTATCCTAAGCAGCCAAAGCAGCATCACCTCATATTCCAGTGTAAAGAAGGCTCTTGTGAGCAGGGGTGACCTGGCCAAGCACTCTTGAGGCACAGACGTGTGAGCGTCGAGCAGGCTTCCTCTATGTTTTCTGTTCTTATTCTTCTTCTAGGTCTTGCTGCAGTTATTTGCTTGCTGTCTCCTTTCGTTTTTCTGTCTGCTGTGTTCATCTCTTCTTCACTTATCTCATTTCCCCATTTCCTCCCTGCAGTTTTCAGTCCTCTGCACTTTTTTAAGGAAGTTTCTCTTTCTGTGCCTTAATGGTTTCATACAGAGTGGTGTTTGCTTTCCTCTGAAAACTCCTTCCCTAAAAATTAAAAGGTAAAGAAAGAGAAACACTATTCCTATTTTTTACTTGGAATAATCTGTCATTTTCCTGATTATGGCCAATTTGGAAAAAGCAGAAAAGTGTAAAGGAAAATTAATTACTAATAGCTCCAACTCTAAAAGCTGAGTTTCTATTCTTTAAGTTTTTCTTCTTCAGCCTTTTGTTTATAAAACTATATGCACACGTGTATATACTTTATACATGAACGTGATCTTACGATACATCATAGCATTTTAAACACAGTTCTGCTTTTGTAATATTATTTTATAATGCACATACCCTCATGTCATTAAATATTCTTCAAATATATCAAATATATAATTGACATTTATTGTGTATTGTCTGTCAATAGTATTGTAACTAAAGGTATGAATGCACTTATCTATGGTTATTCTATGAAATAGGTACTGCTATTACTCCCATTTTATATTAAGGGAACTGAGACACTAAAAGACGAAGTAACTTGCCCAAGGTCACAAAACTAATAGTTGGCAAGGTTTGGACTGAAGTGTTTGAGGTCTGGAGATTGTGTTGTCAACCACTGAGATACTCTGACTCTCAATAGACCTTGATGATTACAAAATAGCCCTCGAATACCCCGACTCATCTTTATTGAAGCGGTATACTTGGACGTCCTGCATTGTCTGAGCTGGACGTTTTGAATTGTTCCCAGTATGTTGCTCTTCTAACCAGCACTGTAACGAGCATTCCCCTCCATGAAACTGTATTATTATCTCTGATTACTTCCTTAGGATAAATTCCTATGAGTAAGAAAGTATGAGAACATTCTTAAAGCTCTTCCTATGAGTTTTTAGATTTCTGGTCAGAAAAGTTGTCCTGATACACATTTCCCTCTGTGTGTAAGAAGACGGCATGTCTCCATGCCCTTGATCATACTAAATAATGGACTTTTTAAAAACCAGATGTTTTCTAAGTTGAAAAAACTCCATCTGATATGTACCAACAGTGCCTCATTTTAATTTTCCATTTTTATTACTAGTGAGATTGATTTTTTTCATCTTTTATTCACCATTTTTGTTTCATATTTCAGAAAGAACTTAGTCACGCTTTATGGCCATGAAAAATTAGCACTTGTCAATATGTTATTGACTTAAAAGAACACTTCACTATGAGATATTTGACTTTTAATACATCATTTTCTACCTTTTTTGCTTTCCACCTATTCCACCTATTTCCATCATTTTCCACCTATTTTTCTTTTTAATGGTGTTTAATACATATATATATTTTAACTTATTAACTAAGAACGTAGTGTGTACACTTTGCATAATGTATAAAGGATACTTTGCTGAGTCTCAGTCGTGTCCGACTCTTTGCAATTCAATGCACTGTAGCCCACCAAACTTCTCTGTCCATGGAATTTTCCAGGCAAGAATATTGGAGTGAGTTGCCATGCCCTCCTCCAAGGGGTCTTCCAGAACCAGGGACTGAATCTGCGTCTCCTGTGTCTCTTGCACTGGCAGGCTGATTCTTTACCACTTTGCCACCTGGGAAGCCCATTTTTTGAGCTTAGTGACCACATTAAAGGGCAAATTACAACAGTGAACAGATGAAGAAAATACCCTGTCCTGAAACGTGGAAATAGACAGCATACCAAATTTTTTCAAGACCTGAATGGATTAAGCCAGGTCCAGTCTTTCCACTTAGCTTCTTAGACTTTTTACATACTTCCTATTTATGTTCCTATTTTTGTGCTCTTCTGCTTTGAGGAAGTGAACAAGCATGAGGAAATGTTAATTCTTAAATAGAGAAAATTAACATAGGTTATTATATAGTAAGTCCTCAGAACATACATACAGGAAGGGCATCGTGGAGAGACCATGGGATAGATGATCTTGAATGGAAACTGGACTGTCAGTCTGGCTCTGCATTCCAACCGAAAGACTATAAACAGTCCATTTCGCCTTATTTATCAGAGGGTTTTTGTGTTAGACAATCTCTAAGGTCTTTTTCAGCTTCATCTTCTCTGAATTTATCCACAAGTCTGTTCAACCATACCTAGATTCAGGTTCGATCCCTGGGTCAGGAAGATCCCCTGGAGAAGGGAATGACTTACCTCCTCCGGTATTCTTACCTGGAGAAGTCCATGGATAGAGGAGCCTGACGGGCTACAGTCCATGGAGTCACAAGTCTCAGACGCGAATGAGAGGCTGACACTTTGACGTTTTTCGCTTTCATAAATAGATGTTCTTCTTAAAGATGCAGCTTGTCTCCATTTTCTTATTCCTGGCAATCCTAACCCATCCATGGTTGGATTTGGGTTATTTAAAAGTGATTTTATACAAGGTAATAATAGTCTCTCCACTCTCCCATTAAATTTCAAAATTAGTGGGCATATAATGTCTTCTTCTCCGGCTTGGGATAAAGTTGAAACCCTAGCTTATAATAAGAATGTGTTGACTAATTGATTAATTAAGAAAAATAAATATCATATATTAATGCATACATGTGGAATGGTACAGATGAACCTATTTGCAGGGCAGGAATAAGAGACACAGCTGTAGTTAAAGGACACAGTGGAAGAGGAAGTGTAGGACGAATTGGGAGAATAGGATTGACATAAATACATCATTGTGTGTAAAATAGATAGCTGGTGGGAAGCTGATGAATAACACAGGGTGCTCAGCCTGGTGCTCTGTGATGACCTCGGGGGGTGAGATGGGAGTGGTGGGAGGGAGGCCCAAGAGGGAGGGATATGTGTATCCATATAGCTCATTCACGTTGTTGTACAGCAGAAACTAACACAACATTGTAAAGCAATTATACTCCCAAGAGGGGATAAAAACTTCTGAAGCCCACCTTTGTCTATCCTGCCCTCCTCTAATTCACCTCCACCTTAGGCTTCCTTCCTTCAAGCCTTCAATCTTTTTGTGGCATCGGGTTCCATTAGGGTTGGAGACATATTCAGATAGGCATCTGTTTCCGGATGTCTCAGGGGACAGCCCTTTGTCCACACTTCATGTCAACTCACCAGCTTGTGTAAACCCAGATAATTCATTCCTAGAAATTGCGCAGCAGTTTTTGAAATTGTGTAGACATCCACAACTTCAGTCACCAGCCTATTTCTAATTTCATAACTGCTTTGATGGTTGTCGACATAAACCCTTTTAAGGAAAAGGTCATTTTGGATTTGGGGCTTTTTTCCTCAATGGCTTGAACCGGAACGCAATCGGTCTTTCCTGCCATCTAGGATGTGTTCACTCTGCCCGCGGGAATTGGCCATGAGGGCAGAGCAGGGTCCAGTTTGGAAGATGCCTGTGGTTTTCCAGGGACCATGCGATGCAGAGCTGCGCATTTTCTCTTTGCTTCTTTAATCTTGCTGCTCTTTCTGTGACTCCTTCTCCCTGCGTCCTCCTCTGATTTCTCGGAACCATTGATGTTAGAGCTGGAAAAGCTCAGGATTATATACAGGAGTTGACGGATCAGTGCTGGTTCCGTGGCATTGTGTTAGGACTGGTGAGTCTGTCACTTTCCTTTCGAACCACACAGAGGCATGCTGGGGAGCAGGGAGAGAAGCAGAATGGGTGATGGGACAAAGGGAAAAATGGCAATCCTGCTAAAGCCTTTGAAGTGGTAGACGATCCATCTGCCTGTTTGAGTCTGAGGCTGAATCCCTTTTTAAAATGCATCAAATGTCGGAGTGCGAAGTTCGGTCCTGACAGCATCTGTGATGCTCTGTGGAGACATCCGCATCACGGTTTTCCAGACGTTGTCTGTATGCACGCGAGAAGGGTTTGATCCACAGGCCTTGCCGGGTGGCACCAGGTGGCACTCAAGTAGACACGTCGTTTCAGTGAGGTCCTGTGAAGTCCTGGCAGCCAGGCCCCATAAAACCAGTGTGGGGAGAGCCGTAGGCTTTTAATTCCAACACGAAGCCACGTCGTCATGTCTCTCATTATCCCGGACATTGAAAGATAACAGTAAAGGGGGCAGGGCCAAGCAGGATTCCTCATGACTTCATAAACCCTGGTGGGGGGAGAGTTTTTAGGGGCAGTATAGGAAATAGTTTTAATTGAGAATCACAGATTTTTATTAGAGAATTGTAGCAATATGATTTCCATTTATGCGACTAGATGTATTACTTAAAGTATTAGCATAGATGGTGTGCAAATTGAAATTTTAGCTGACCAATATTCTCAACACTGACAGCATTAAGATACACTTAGTAATATCACTATGTGGACCAAAAGATGTACTAAACACAGTCGTTAGCACCCTTTAAAGAATTCACATTCAAAACGGTAGGCACCTCTGATCTTAACTGACTGCTTCACCCTTTGTAGGTCATTATTTTTAAAGATCTCATAGTTTTTGATACAGGATCAGCTCTTGCACAGTTTTCAGTGTTGGGGGTATTTGGGTCTGATTTAAGTAAAAGTAACTTACATCACTTTTGTCTCAATGACTCTTATAGAATAGTTGTAGCCTGTAACTCTGCATTTTAACCTTATGATAGTAATCTATACTGTTTTCTCTAATGCCAGCAAAATATTAAAAAAGAATCAAGTGCTACCTTTCAGGGTAGAAAAGAGAGTTTGAATTCACGCCTCCTGAAATTAAATTTATAGGAGATCTTAAACCTGTGTGCAAAACTTTAAGTTGAATTTAGGCAGAGAGTGGAGTTTTCTGTAAAAAGGTGTTCTTCCACTTATCATAACACAAGATCACAATCTTCTAGATCACTATCGTTAGTACCAGATTTAAAACTTTTTTCAAGTTAAATTTTCTCTAGCAGTGAAAGCATCCCCTTGGAAATTGGTTAGGCATTTGGGAAGGGGCATTGACTTTGAGGAATCACTAGAGGACAGTGTTCTAAACTGCCCTTGGAGTGCACCAAGTAAACGCCTAAACGGACGCATTGATCGCTGATTTTCTGATCTGTAATCTCCCAGATGGCTAGTGCTAAAAGAATGTATAGAAAGATTCCACTGTGTGGATTCATAAAAGGAGTACTTCTCAATCACTACTCTTTAATACTCTGGGAAATCTCTGCAAGCAGTGGAATGATACGTTAGTGTTTACACTCTCTCATTTAAGAAATAACCATGAGGAGCCATCATCAAGAGCACAAATGTGCTGACCCCCATCCTGCAAGAAGCTCAGCGGCAAGGAATCCACCAGCGTGCTGTAGCTACAGGAGACGCAGATGCAATCCCCAGATTGGGAGGACCCCTTGGAGGAGGGCATGGCAAATCACCCCAGTGTTCTTGCCTGGAGAAGTCCATGGACAGGGGAGCCTGGTGGGCTACAGTAGCTAGGGTCAGAGAGAGTCAGACACAACTGAAGCAACTTAGCATGCCTGCACATGCATCCTGCAAGAAAGGACTTTGCTTAATTCTTTCGTTTATAAAAATCGTTTCTTGTTTGTGCAACATGAGTCCCTAAGTGAAATCCTCTCTCACTGTACCTGACAGGCTTAGCTCATGGGGAGGGGGAGATTTACAGTATTTAACCTAGATCCTGGACTGGTTTCTCATCTGTATTCAGTGGAAGCCAGCTCTGACTCTTCTGACTAGTCTAGTTGCCTGAACAGAAAACTCTAGTACATTTCTACACAGATGTCTGCCTTGACTATCTTCTACTCCATTGCTCAGCAAGCCCTGAGGGAGTGGAGGTGGAGGGAAGGAGTTGGAAGAACCTATAAAAGTCTAATCCAGCTGAACACCTAAAGAGTCACCCCTTCCCAAAAGAGCCTGGTCCAGTTTTTGAAGATCTACTAAAGTCACCCAGTCATTCATGTATTTACTCAACAAAGTAAAATGTCGAGTAAATGGAATACAAAATGAATGGGATACAAAAATAAATAGAATGTTACCTTTCCTCAAGGTAATAAAATCTTTGATCAATAATCAAAATGTAGTAAACCATAAGGTGTTAGCTATGAGAAGACAGGGAAGTGACTGAAGGAACATGCCTTAACAGGGGCACGGAGGTCTTTATAAAAGATGATGCTTCTGAGCAGAATCTTGAATGATGAGTTCAAGCTCCTTAGGAGGCCAGGGAAGAAGGATACTCGATCAAAGAGAAGAATGTGTCTAAAGCATGGAGTTTGAAGATCCAGGGAGATCCTGGGTGGATCCTCAGAGAATCCAGTTTCCAAGCCAAGGAAGTTGAGTTTTATTTTTTGAGGACAGTGGAGAGGCTTCCAGGAGATTCTAATCAGAAAACAACATAATAAAGGCTTGCAGCAGGCTAGAGCATGGAATTAAGGGGGTGAGAGACCATGTGCAGTGAAGTATAAACAGCCCAAGAGATTTAGATGAGGGTCAGAACCCAGGCTCTGGCAAGACAAATGGTGAAGAAATAGAACTCAGAAATACTTAGGAGTTATGATCCAAAGATATGGGTGATGAAGGAAAGGAAGGCGTCTCAGGATGCTATAAAGCCTGTCTCCGAAATTTCCACCCACTGGTCCACATGGAGCCAAACAAATCCTTCCTCTCCCATAAAGTCCTTCATATATTTAGTTGCAGCTGACATGCCTCTTCTCTTGATTCTCCTCCAAGATCAACATGCACGAGTTCCTTCAGACTCCGCTCGTATGTCATGGTTTCAGAACCTTCATCACCTCACCTCTGAGTCTGTTCCTCTAGGCTGCGCTCATTCATTCATCATCTGTTCTATGCCAGGGACTCTGTCACTAACTGGGGATGCAAAGATACACTGAGTACATCTCAGACACGGTCAGTAGGTAAAAGGCAAGCAGTAAATAATGACATGCTCAATGTTGTAAAAGTTTTAATGGAAGTGTCTGCAGAGGAGTGGTTCTCAGGCTTTCCTCTGCCCTGAGCATAGCTGATAGCTTATACTTACACTGTGAGTTCCCGTAGCTCACCCAAGTGGCAGAGTCTCATGAGGACCATGGACTCATCTCCCATCATAGACTATCCCTGTGGAAGTGAGCATCCAGAGGACTGGGGCATATCTTTCCTTCACTGCCTGCCCCATCTCCTTGAGAATCAGCCAGGGCAAGGATGCAGTGGGGATGGCATACAAAATGAATGATGCCTTAAGGGAATTCATTTAGTGATATGCAGGTGGAGCATTGGGGTTGGAGTGGGCATGCTAAGGGAGGCTCCAGGAATGAAGACTAGCTCTTCCTCCTGTCCCAGTCCTTGGTCACCCAGTATCAGATCAGATCAGATCAGTCGCTCAGTCGTGTCCGACTCTTTGCGACCCCATGAATCGCAGCATGCCAGGCCTCCCTGTCCAACACCAACTCCCAGAGTTCACTGAGACTCAAGTCCATTGAGTCAGTGATGCCATCCAGCCATCTCATCCTCTGTCGTCCCCTTCTCCTCCTGCCCCCAATCCCTCCCAGCATCAGTCTTTTCCAATGAGTCAACTCTTCACATGAGGTGGCCAAAGTACTGGAGTTTCAGCTTTAGCATCATTCCTTCCAAAGAAATCCCAGGGCTGATCTCCTTCAGAATGGACCGGTTGGATCTTCTTGCAGTCCAAGGGACTCTCAAGAGTCTTCTCCAACACCACAGTTCAAAAGCATCAATTCTTCGGCACTCAGCCTTCTTCACAGTCCGACTCTCACATCCATACATGACCACAGGAAAAACCATAGCCTTGACTAGATGGACCTTTGTTGGCAAAGTAATGTCTCTGCTTTTGAATATGCTATCTAGGTTGGTCATAAATTTCCTTCGAAGGAGTAAGCATCTTTTAATTTCACAGCTGCAGTCACCATCTGCAGTGATTTTGGAGCCCAGAAAAATAAAGTCTGACACTGTTTGCACTGTGTCCCCATCTATTTCCCATGAAGTGATGGGACCGGCTGCCATGATCTTCGTTTTCTGAATGTTGAGCTTTAAGCCAACTTTTTCACTCTCCACTTTCACTTTCATCAAGAGGCTTTTGAGTTCCTCTTCACTTTCTGCCATTCTGAGGTGATTGATATTTCTCCCAACAATCTTGATTCCAGCTTGTGTTTCTTCCAGTCCAGCATTTCTCATGATGTACTCTGCATATAAGTTAAATAAACAGGGTGACAATATACAGCCTTGACGAACTCCTTTCCCTATTTGGAACCAGTCTGTTGTTTCATGTCCAGTTCTAACTGTTGCTTCCTGACCTGCATACAAATTTCTCAAGAGGCAGGTCAGGTGGTCTGGTATTCCCATCTCTTTCAGAATTTCCCACAGTTTATTGTGATCCACACAGTCAAAGGCTTTGGCATAGTCAGTAAGTATAGAAGCCTATATTAGCCATATAAGTGGACTTCCTTTAGTAAAATCATTGGCTTACTAGGTATCTTAGGATGATAATTGTGAGTTAGGAAAGAGTATGAAGCCTTTGTTGGCCTGATCTCTGGTTATCAGAGATTCACATATTCCACTATTTAATCCTTTTAATAACTTTAAGAGGGAGAGAGTCATTCTCTATCCACCCCACCACGCATACAACTGTAAGAAGATCTTCCTCTTTGGCCAGCCCAATCATAGCGTACCAGCTCATGGGGCGAGGGTCGGGGGAGGGGGTCTGCCTCCTCTCTTAGATTCTGCAGCAGCACTGGGGACAAGAGCCCAGGCCTGATATTTCACCCTGTTTCCCAGGGCAGGAAAGTAGCCGCAGTTAGCCACGTGGACATTTTTCATCTGTCTCCAGAACATGAATGGTTTTAATGGTTTGCTGAACAAAGAAGAGTCCTTTCAAATTAGGAAAATGCGATAGATGTGGTTCTTATTCTGTACATTTGTTGAATGCTCCAAGTTCATTTATATCAGCGCACTGGAAAGGGCATAGCAGAAGCTGGTACTTATATAAATAATAGATTTGTTGCTTTATTTATAGCATCAAGCTATTAGATTGGCTGAGGGATAGTAGTCTTAAATAATTGTATCTTTTATGCGTCTCTGATGTTAAACATGAAAATACCATGTCCTTTCGATCTCTCCTTGAGCCCTAATTTATCACAAAATAAAGACTTTAAAAAAAAATTCAGATGTTCTTAAAAACAATCCTTCACTGACCAAAATTCATAATTCACAGTAAACAATTATTTTACAGTTTCAGAGCCAACATACCTTCCTTTGATGGTACAGGTTCAAGGTGTCTGGGAGAAAAAAAACCTGAATATGTTGCTGAAGGGATTTTTAGTTTCCCAGAAAGACTTTTTCCACTGACCTACTCTGTTTCCAGAATATTTATGTTTAAAAGAAAAGAAGGAAGGAAAGGGTGGAGAGGAAGAGGGAGGAGGGAGGGAAGAGAAAAGAACAGAAAAGAAACTTTATTTCTTCGAAAGATCAATGTAATCCGTAGACCTCTATGAACATAAAACAGATGGCAGACACGAATGAATTGTGACCAAAACCTTTGAACTTTATCGCCTTTCCAGGCCCCAGGAATATCCACCCTCTGGTGAGCCCCATCTCTGTACTCAATCAGGATAACTAAGAAGGGCATAAATAAGTCCTGTGCAAATAATTATGTTGGGTCCATTTATGCTTCACATTCAGATATGCCCGCCTAATTGAATCGAGTGTTTAATCCCAGGATTCATTATCTATTTCCCTATCTAAGTCTTTTTTCCCATTTATATTTAGCACCCAGCTGTCCCCTCCTCCAAATGGTCAACTGTAGTCCCGTAAAAATTCTTGAGAGTGGCCTTCCGAACCCCTAGCTCTGTGCAGCAATTTTCTCAGTAGAGGCAGCTGGCTCTTGGTGCGTCCCTGCCGCTGGGTTGAAATTGTTAAAGAGAGCAAGCTGCTTGGAGATGGGGAAGTGGACCTCAGCCCTTCCTGGGAGATATTCCGGGTGGAGTCAGGTCTTCAGCTCGAGTCAGGACCAGCCACTGCTGCCTTTTGTAGTCCCCAGAATAAAGCAATAAAAAGATCAGTTAAAACGCTTGCTGGAAGTTATTGATAGAAAAATTCGTTCTGCACGGAAGATTATAAACAGAGTGTTATCTGAAGATGGATTTGTTTTAATTTGGCATTGATGTATTTGATACCTGGTAGGATCAAAGAAAACAGAATCAAAGGCAGAAACACAAGCAGCCCCGCTTCTCTGAATATAGGGCTCTTTTATAGATATAAAATCTCGGGACTGGAGTGCTCAAATTTATTTGTACTGATGTTTGTTTAAAGATCAATATTAAATAAATTGGTCTGGAAGCTATAGTCATAAAGCAGCTGTCGAACTAATGTAATCCCACAATGCCATTTTGTCTACCGCCTGAAACCTGGTTAACTGTGTACTTCTAATAACATGTGGAAATCTGTTGAAAAAGAAAATAGCTGAACTGGATTTTCTGAACTAGGACAAAATTGCAGTTGCATACGAGGGGAATTTTAAAAATATATGTATTTCGTCCCTCTCAGGATGATAATCTATTTCCTTTTTGTGGCCACGTGTCCAGGATTTATACGCGTGCGTGTGTGCCAAGTTGCTTTAGTCGTGTCTTTGGGACCCTATGGACTGTAGCCCGCCAGGCTCCTCTGTCCATGGGATTCCCCAGGCAAGAGTACTGGAGTGGGTTGCCGTGCCCTCCTCCAGAGGATCTTCCCCGCCCAGGGATGGAACCCACATCTCCTGCATCTCCTGCGTTGGCAGGTGGGTTCTTTCCCACTAGCACCACCTGGGAAGCCCAGAGTTTGTATAATCTACAACTCTTTTACAAAATATATACAAATGCCTCTTTGGATTATATTATTGCACATTAATATAAAAAGTAAGTCTCAAGACCCTTGATTTCACCTGTTTTGTCAATTGTTGATATTATTGCTCTGTTTGATCTTGTTGACATTTGTTGGTTTATTTTCAATCATGGTCTTTGCTGTTGTTTTGCCAACTGTGTACTGGTATGCATCAGTGCCTTTGTAAATCTCAAATTGTAGAATATTTGCCCTGCTCTGTATTCTTTAATATTATGCACCAGATTCTACATGTATTTCTTTGATCCTTAATGTCGTTTGGAGAATACAGAAGCTTTATTGTTATCATCATAATAATCATTATCATCACTAAGTACCCATTTTACAGATGAAGAAACTGAAGCATGGAAAGAAAGGAAGTAGCTTCTTAGTTAGAAAGTCAGATCTTTGCAGTATTGGTTTGGGGGTGGGTGGGTAATCAAGCTCTTATTCATGTTCTCCTTCCAACCAAGACCGAGCCAAGGACATTCAAGACTGTGATTGGAGCCACAGAGAAGATAAAACAGGACAGAAGAAGAAAACTAAGGCAGAAAGAATTATACTTATGTATCCTGTCTGAGATGCCTGTGTAGTCTTACCCCCACTGCCACATGGTTTTTGAACATCCAGTTTTTTTTAATTATTATTTTAACACTTTGATGTATCTGAGCATAGATTTGTGCTTTTATATTTATTTGTTTTATTTATTTGGCTCTACCCAGTCTTACTTTCAGTTCATGGAATCTGTAGCTACAGCATATGACCTCCTAATTGTGGCATGTGGGATCTGGTTCCTCAGCCAGGGATTGAACCCAGGACCCCTGCATTGTTAGCAGGAAATCTTGGCCACTGGACCACCAGGGAAGTCCCCAGAGCACCCAGTTTTGTTTTGCTTGTTACTTACAAACACATGAGATATATCTCCTGCTCTCAAGTTGTATAGACTCTGGTTGTGATTGGCAGACCAGGCTTATCTGTAAAGAGGTGATCACAGTGTAATGTAATGTGGATAAAGAGTCAAATGAAAAGGACGGACTCTAGAGGCAAGAACAACATAGCTGAGTCAGCAAAGAGGGAAGAAGATTCACACTGGTCCATGATTGACCCAACTTTATTTGATTAAGGAAACGAAAACTGAAGGATGACCTGGTGTGACTTTCATGGGACCTTAGAGAGGCATTAGTGATGGTTAAGCTGGCCAAGTAGCAAGGCTTACGAAGATGAAAGTTAGTTTTGTTTTCTTTTTTTCAAATAAAACCAGAAATGGAGTGAGTTTTTTCAGAGAAACCAAAATCATGGCATAGAATATGCCCATGTTTCTATATATTTCTCTTTCTATATCCTTCCCAGTTTTCTGTAGGGCTCCCTGACTGTTTTTCTTTATATCTAAAAACTTCTTATAGCTCCTGGCCTCAAAGAACACCTGAAGGGGCATTTTTATAAGTGACTTAGAGGACAGGTGTGAGAATGAAGCAATTTTTTTGATTTCCTGGAATTGTTTATTTCTTGTGGCCTGCTTGGGAGGATTAGAGAACATGGTGATTAGGAAAATGGGCCTGTCTCCTGAATTGCAGGTAGATTCTTTACTGTCTGAGCCACCAGAGAAGCCCTAGAATCAGATTAGTGAGTAAAAATCCAAGCGTCTCTACTTGCTTGCTGTGTGACTGGGGAAAACCACTGAACCTCTCAAAAACTCAGTCTCCTAATCCATAAAATGGGAATAATAGTAGTAGCTAACTAATACGGCTATTTAGAGGGGGGAAAGCATTTAACAACATACCTGGTGCACAGTTAAAACTTTATAAATAGAAACTATTGTAATCATGAACCTTTGTAAAGGTTTCCACTGTTTCATTTCCACTTTCTACTTCCACCCCCTGGTAGCAAGCTACCAGGAAATGTAAAGTTTTCATAAGACGATGAAACATTACAAAGAAATACAATAGACTGTTAATTAATTTGTAAAAGTTAAACCTAAAGGGGAGATAGAATTCATAGTGCTATTCATGTTTCAGCATTCTCTGAGAGTGCGCTTTAAATAGTTGTAAAGTATTTAGCTTTTAACTCTTTAACTAGGAACCTCTTAAATCTTTTGTCCTTTTTCAAAAAGAGGTTGTTGAACATTGCTGTTGTTGTTGCTGTTGCTAAGTCGCTTCAGTCGTGTCCGACTCTGTGTGACCCCATAGACGGAAGCCCACCAGGCTCCCCTGTCCCTGGGATTCTCCAGGCAAGAACACTGGAGTGGGTTGCCATTTCCTTACAATACTGGAAGTCAGGATTGGTCCATTTGGGCAATTTGTGCTCCGTGACCAGTTCAAGCTTAAGTCAAGTGGAATTTGTCTCTTGAGTGCTCCTACCATCCAGATGGCGACCTCTGTGGCAAAGTGGAAGAAGTTTGTTTTTTGCTTTGGTTTTGTTGTTTTGCCATAGGCTTTGCCCATCATCCATGGTTAGCAGAAAATATTGATTAATAACACCGAAGAAGTCTAGGAAACTATTTTCTGTTTTAAAAAATCTTAACCTTCAGGAATTCAGGACTCCTGTTCTGTTTTTAACTTTTTATTTTGTACTGGGGTATAACTGATTAACAATGTTGTAGCAGTTTCAGGAGAACAGCGAAGGGACTCAGTCATACATATACATGTATCTACTCTCCCCCCAAACCCCACTCCCATCCAGGCTGCCACATAACATTGAGCGGAGTTCCCTGTGCTCTCCAGTAGGTCCCTGTTGGTTACCCATTTTAAATATAGCAGTGTGTACATGTCCGTCCCAAACTCCCTAACTACCCCTTCCCCTGGCCTTCCCCCTCAGCAACCGTAAATTCATTCTCTAAGTCTGTGGAGGACGCTCGTTCTTGCAATAATATTGATCTAAGTA
Source organism: Bos indicus (assembly GCF_029378745.1). Taxonomy (NCBI): domain Eukaryota; kingdom Metazoa; phylum Chordata; class Mammalia; order Artiodactyla; family Bovidae; genus Bos; species Bos indicus. The sequence goes on from NC_091783.1 coordinate 31,957,310, forward strand.
TTTGGGGACATTCATGGATGCCAATGAGGCAGGGGCTGGGGGTATGGAGAAGTGGCATAGTGAGCCTGATATTTCTCTTGAAGGAGAGCTGGCTTTGTAGGATTAAGAGAAAGCATTGTGGACAATGGCCAAGGAAGCCCTGCATGATATTGAAGCCTCAGTCTGGTTACGGAAGTCAAGGTTCGCTTCAGACACAGCGTGTAAAACTATGTCCACGACCAGGGCCACGGGGATGGGTTTTTTTCAGCATGAAAGACTCCGATCTTGGAGGAGTTCCACAGACAATTGTCTGCAGCCAGCAGTGCTCCTGCACGCTGGTGCACTTACTTACATATGTGGGTCACACAAAGGGGAGAGGGGGGCTCTTTGTTCCCTGTCCGCGGGATGACTAAGTTTTGTATGATATAAACGGAGGCTCAGCACCACAGTGGATATTGTCTTGGACGCCATGTAGGCACAATAGATCTTAGCCTTTATCGTAAGAGGATATCTAAAATGACTCTTTTCCCCTGTGTTTTCTTGTTAATCAGAGGCTAACTTTAAAATGTGAAGATGTTTTCATTTGAACAGTTTCAATAAATAGTCGCTTTCCTGAACTCCAAGTGTTTCAGCGTTGGCTTCTCTGATTTTTTTTTTTTCCCCTTGAAAGCCTTCATCCTGGGTAGCTAAGTTGGCACAGAGGTGCCTTTCTTACCTGGGTTTCTTCTATAAGCTGAGAATGTTTCAAATATCCAAAAGTGGTTTTAGTTACCATCTTGATTTAACATCTTTAAATATCCATCTGTGTGTATCCAGTTTATCTATTTCTACTTTTCTTAATAAAGATGTAAAACTTAAAATTGTGGCTGATTGTACTGAATTATGACTCTAAGATAGATTCATCAAATCTCCCAGCTGTATAAGACAGGGCTTACTAATGAAGTTCCCTATCAAAAAGAAAAGCCTAATTTTGATTTGGCTTAGGTAATGAACTTCTTTTTCCTGGTGTGATTGTCTGCATGGGGTGGCTAGAAGAGTGGCAGGAGAGAGTGCGCTCACAGAAGCATTATGCAAAATGTCTTTTGTCTCTTTTTGCTGGGATATATTAAATTTTCAATGTAGTCTATGTAATATAAAATTATGGTAATGACTTTTGGCCCACTGTGAAGGCAGCTTGCTGGTCCTGAGCATGTGTGTCTGGCTTGAGCACTAGGATACACTGTGGGAGTTGCCTTTTCTATTAACAAACCTCTAGATACCTAATGATGAATTTTCTTTCACCAAATGTTCTCCTTTTGTCTAAAATACAAGCATTTTCTAAATTGCTTTTGAGAAAAACAAGAGAGGCAAAGAGGTCTCTGGTACTAACAAGGGATATAGAAACAAAGCAAAGGCTTCAGTTAACATCATTCTTGTAATTATAAACCAACCAAAAGGTTGTTCCCTGTACTAGTGAAAATATTTACCGTCTTATTGGTATGACTGATGGCATCACTTAGTTAAAGGACAAATTGAACCATTGCCTCAGAAAATATTTCTCTTCCTTCCAGTCATGTGACATTTGATGGTTGAATTTATTATAGATACTTGTGGCAACTTTCAATATCTATTGGTCCTTCCCATTGGAGGAAATGTTTCTTCTTTTGTTTTTTCCTCTGTCTCCTAAAAAATGTTAAATAATGGAAATGGAGAAAATAATGGAAGCTTTAATTTTCTTGTTGTTTATCATTTTGAATACCGGTATCTTAAAAAAACTTTATGAAGGCATTTTCAAAGATTCTGTATTTCACATCATTTTTAATTTTAATATGATAGTACTTAGGCATAATAATGGAAGTTACTCTTTAAATAATTGCCACTAAAGGCTATCAGCTTATTCTAAACAACACCATCCTTGCTCAGAACATCTTTAGAACTCTGATTTTAATTGTTCTCAGGGCCAGTTTACAAAATACCCAAAAAAAAAAGCCACCACATCACCTTATAAGTCACACTTTATATTTTCTTCATTTTTCATCTCTTTATTCTTGAAGGCGAATATCTTCCTGACCTCATCTTTTATTATCCACTTGACATGAAAATGCATTTCTGTTTAGGATTTCACAGTTGTTAGGGAAATTTCTGTGATGTCACAAAGCATAGTGGGATATTTGCTAGAAAGCTAGCTTTGAAGAAATTTCACTAATGCTATGTTGAGAGTGCTGAAAAGAGGATTATAGTGTAGAAAATAGGAGACAGAGTACATGTTGATACTAAGTGACATTTCAAAGTTGTGTGAGACATTAGATGCTTATTAAGTCTTCCAGTTGTGTTAGCCTATGTCAGGGGAAGGTCAATACCAAGAATATTTGCGTATCTGTTGATAACAATGTGAACATCTTTAGCAGGTGTGATTTTGTTTGTAGGCAGATTAATAACTTTGGAACTGATTACCATAACCTATTAGAATAGTTCATTAGAATTGCTTTTAAAAACCCAACTAATGGGCTCATGTGAAAGAGAAATCTCTTAGGTAACTGTCTCCTGAATTTTATTTCTGGAATTAATAGAAACTCTTGCAAAATATTTATGTTAATGAATGCTTCTGCAACCTTTCTTCGTCACTGAACAAGCACATATAAAGGGAAACCTACTGTAAAGTATCTGAAAATCTAGGAAACAACCCAGCTGTCCGTGCATTGGTTAAAATAGACAGCAGTTTTGTGACCACTTACTTGCCTGTATTTTTTCTCTCTCCTGGGACTTGCCTTCCCAAGGTTCCCTGGCCTGGCCAAGCTAAGACATGGAAGCCACATCTGTTCCATGTAAGTCCTGCTCTCGTGTGCAGAAGAGCAGTCCAGGAACTTTTGAGGTAGGCAGTAAGGAAAGTAGAGTTAAGAATGAGGTCATGCGTTAGTGAGCTATGATTCCACTGAAGGCTGCCAATAATGAGGCCAGTCCCAATGACCTTATTTCAGTCCATTTTATTTGGGGATAAGAGTATTTGCTGAATTGGGACAATGCTTACAGCAACCCCTTGATCTCTTTGTTTGTTTTTTCTTAAATTTCAAAACTCAGGCGGTGTGTGTCTGAATAACCCAGGTGCGGTGCCTGCTGAGTGGCCTGTGCTCGGTAATCGCCAGAGATCGACGAGGGGGAGGACTTGAAGGATCTAGGAAATGAGGTTGGGTAGGTCCAAGCGGTGTCAGTCTGGTGTATTTGATGAGGTGCCATGCCTGTGCAACAGCTCCACTCCTGGAGCCAAAAGAAAGCATCCTCTGGTCCAATCTCATTCTTCCATATGTTCCCTTCTTGGTGTCGAGGGGGAGGAGGATGGAAGCAGCCCTTTAGGAAAAACGTTTAGTGTTTTAAGCTACACAAGATGATGTTTGCCTAGTAGAAAGACAGTTCTTGGCAGCCAGTTTCTATGTTTTTGCCCTTAATTCTGCGTCTGTGTTTTATCAGCTAAACCAGACAAGCGCAAATGAGCAAAAACTTCCTCACGCACGGAATGTTGGAAACTTAAACTGGTCACCGACAGTCAGCAGTGATGTCGTAGAGAAAGAGAAGGGTCATAGCTCTGTAATTGGAAAACTGGAGCTTATTTTATTTACATTCATTAGGGTCTGTTGCTGAAAAATCTGAGCATGGAGTAATCATTTACAGATAAACCAGGGAGCTAGGAAAGCCTTTGAATTAAAGGCACCCTAACCTATGGACAATAAACACTCTCTTGGAAGCTGACCAGAAAATCCCAAGTCAGATAGATACCAGCAAACTCAGAGCCTCTGCAGACTTCAGAGTGTAAATCCTAATGTAGAAGTACAGGCAGAGTTCAGTCTCTGCCAAAGGGCAAGAAAGTCATTTGCTTCATCGAGTTTTGCCAAATGGAAGGCTTTTCTTGAGTCGGGAGTCGATAAGGGGACCCTAGCACAGAATTTCAGTTTTCTGTGCCCTAAGGAAAAATAGCTCCCAAGGGACTTCCTAACTTTGGGGAACTATTTCACTTTCTAAGATCTTGCAAAGCACACAGACAGGGTTATGGTCAAAGGCACTGCATTTTCTAGCACAATTTGGCAGCCTGACAATATCTTTCGTGCTCTTCAAACATAAACACCAAACCCTTTTTTAAGTCTTCCTGTGACACAAACATGTAATTTTTTGTTTTACTAGCCAGAGGGTGCTGAGATTGAAATTCTTCGGCTCCAGTCAAAACATTTGTCCAAGAAGCTTAGGCTACCATTTCTATATAACAGTGGTCTGGTCACCAAGAGCGTAGGTCCACTTAATTGTTGGAAACCACGGCATTGTCAAGCTGTCGATTTTCTTTTCTTTTCATCTGCTTATGGAGACGAATCGGGTCAAGGCAAGGTTCAGTTTATTGGGTTCGTTTGAAGATTTCCTGGAAAAGCAAAAGTGCCTTCGCATTTGATTTAGTTCATCTCACTCGGTAAACGGTGGAATTTCTGCTTTTTCTCCCTCAACCTAACGCGGAAATAATAATTGACTCTTTTTTAAAGCAAGATGTTTGAGACAGGTGGGTCTTCAGTTGACTTCCGCCACCTCCATGTATGTCCATCTATGTGCTGATTAATGAGTATTTCCCTCTCTAAATCTTAGCATCATGTGGTACTTGGTTTCCTCCACGCAAATATCTTTAGGAATATAGTGGGGCTGAAAAAAATGCCCTCCCCTCTCCTTCTCCCTTGTAGGGAGCTATATCTTAAAGGAATCATTTGTCATTCTTATCAAAATGGCACTGGCCTTCTCCCCCTCAGTCTCCCCAAGTCTTGAAAAATGTAGCTGTTATTATCCCCCTCCCCCTCCCCCCCAGTTTTATGCATCTTCCAGATGATTTAACTGAACTGATGCTATGGAGGCTATGCTGACTGGCACTTTTCCCATGCTTAATGTGCTAACAAAAGCCAATGGTGTCAGTTTTAACAGTTTTAGCTAAATTCCCACGACACTCTTAAGAAACGCTGAAACCTCTGCCATGTCTTACCCTGACAGATTCCCTGCCGTCATTGCACACTTAAAATAAATGTCATCCCCAATCAAAAAGTTCACATTTTCTCTGACAATATAATTTGTTACTTTGTTCCTGCGTTCTCTTTCTCTTTGGCACTGCGGTCTCAGCCAGAGAGATGTTCCTTTCCTTCACGTTGGCTGCTCTCCTTTTTGTTCTTCCGTGAGCCAGGCTGGGATCAGAAAGGGAAGTGGAGAAGAGACGGGCTTTTCTTTTCATTCTGGAAAAGACAGAAATCTGGAATTTACTGGGGAAAAAAAATTTGGAATTTATTGGATGAAGCAAATAAGATATAAATTATAACCTGATACCACAGTCTGATTTCACCCAAAGACCTAGTTGCTGTGTTACTCACATAGCACATATAGAGAGAAGAGCAACAGGGTCTCAAAGGAAGAACTTGAACTCAGGAAGTGGACCCGGGCTGGAGTATTTGTTCTCGGTGTAATAGGCAGGTCACTCAACACTTCTGGTCACAATTGTCTCATCTAAGAAAAGGGTATGTAAAGACTACATGGAAGGACTTCCCTGGCGGTCCAGTGGTTGGGGCTCTGAGCTTCCACCACGGGCGGCATGGGTTCGATCCCTGGCTGGGGAACTAAATCCAACATGCCAAACAGAAAGGCCAGAGAAATAAAAAATTTAAAAATACAGTGGAAAAAAAAGACAGACTAAATGGAGTAGCACCTGGAAGGAAGGCATTCAGAAGATGGCATTCCTCTCCCATCTTTTTTTTTTTTTAACTTTGTCTTTCATATTGGGGTGTCCAATTAACAATGTTGTGAGAGTTTCAGGTGGACAGCAGAGGGACCCAGCCATGCGTATACATGTATCCGTTCTCCCCCAAAGTCTCCTCCCCTCTCCCATCTTTGACGTCATGCCTTTCCCAAAGGTCCTGGACTCTGGGACACAGAGTACTCCTGTGGCAGCTCTCCTGCATTGACTCTGGGGCATGGCCTTTTGCCGGGTTCTTTGCTCATATGGACGTGTGATCTTTTTGTATTTCTTGGTGGAGGCACATGGGATGCTTAGTCAACACCCAAATGGTCCCATAAATTCCTCCAGATGGAGAAAAGAGGTTGTCTCCTGTGGGTTCGGAAAAACAGCTAAACAGCCAAAACGCAACCATCTTGTACCCTGTTCTTACCTGCTCAGTTGAGAAGGGCTCACTGGTGCCCTTTGGGCTGTTGGATGGCCAGGCAGTGCAGGTCAGTGGAGAGACCAAGGCGGGCAGAGAGCCAGGAGGCCGGCCTTATGCCACCAACTTGCTATGGGAACAGAAGGTCAAGTCAGTTCTCTTCAGCCTCAGTTTCATGTTAAATCAAGGGCCTTGCATGAAATGATCTTTAAGGGCCTTCCAGAACAAATTATTATAACTTCAAAAGTATGAAAGATCATTCACGTACAATTATTATTTTTTGATCACACATTTTCTGTTCACTAGCTTAAAGGCTGTCCACAGACTTCTAAGCTCAGGCTCTATCGGCACAATCAGCTCCTTTATTCCTGTGCACCCTCCTCCCCACCCCCATCCTCTTTCTCCTTTTTCGCAGAGAATAAGAGAGGTGGCTTTCACAGCAGCTGGTTAATTTCCCTGGTTTCACACTACTGTTTAATGATCCGTTTCGTGTGCCACCTCTCTCATCTACTGAAAGATAGGTACAAATTGTACCTATCAAAATTAGACTATGACTCAGGGTTATCTTTCTTCATATTTTTTCCTAGTCTGAACCTCTAAATAACTTTCTAATGTTTATTTTCCTTAATTAATTCTTCGAAACATTGCTGGTCTCTGACATCCTCTAACACTTTGATGCTGAGAGAGTTGATGCCCTTAACAGCTCAGCTGTTTTCAGAGCTGGAGCGGCTGAGTTGCCGAGAGGTATACTCTGTGTGGCTGGACTGGTGTGCGAGCCACGTGGGAAGGGCTGAGTGGCAGGTAGGGATGCTCTCCATACTGTTTTGTGTCTGATTCTACCAGTGGGGCCGCTACTCCAGTGGGTAAGGATGTCTGAGCGGAGGGCCTTCAGAGAGGCCTGGGAAACTGATCACTTGTAATATGGAGCCACCGAACAAGGGCTGTAGAAAGGAAAAGTCCCCAACCGCCCAGGAATGGAGGACTTCTCTATGCTTTTATTTGGGATGTGGTGCTGCGTAAAGAACAGTGGTCCCACATCCTCAGAATCAAGCCACTAACTGCCACGTGGTGAGCCTCTTATCCCTTCCCATAGTCAGTTCCTCGGCTGCTAAATGAAGAAGCTGGGCTCAGTGTCTGTCCCAGTTCTTCCCCAGGGAGGGCAAGGCTCACTGCTGGGGTGGATGGGGAGGGTGTGCGCATGAGCACCACGTGTCCGTCAGTCTGTCTGCGGGCCTGGAAGAGGGCAGGAAAACTGGACGGGAAGAACGGGGAGCACCTGCTTGATTTCCTGCTGATGTTGTCCAAGCCAGGCAGAATAGGCAGTTCCCGTGAAATCCGTGAGACCACTCTTCATACCTGCGATTGTTTGTTTAGTGTAAGGTCTAAATGTGGTAATACAAATGAATTGGCCATTAGCAGCGAGAGGAATCTCGATAACGCAGTTAGGAACTGTCAGAGGAATCCTCCCAAGAAACAAGAACAAAACTGGTAGGGGCAGCCTGCTTCCAAACGTTCCAATTCTAACAGAAGAGGAAACCTTTGCCCGAGGTGATACTGTGGGGCAGGGTTTGAAGCCGCGTTTTCCATCACTTACAGGTGCCAGAATGTACTTTTTTTCCCCTTTTCTATTTTTTTTGTTTGTGTTTTCAAAGAAAGCTGTTTGCACTCATGCCCCTCACTGTAGTGGTTCTTGAACACAGCTTTGGCAAGCAGTTTTTCAGTGAGGATATTTGTGAGAACGGTTATAGATTTTGGCTGTCTTAGGAAGACTTCATCTTTCTATTAAATTTTAAAAGGGCAGAAATAGAACACTAGTTTTTAATCAGTGTGATCAGGTTTGGGCTGGACTGTGATGTGGGGAGACTTAACCTGGGGGGTTAGAGGGAGACCCAGGAGGATCTTTCTGGGAGGTCAGAGGTCACAGCAGCAGGAGCCTGGCCTCCTCCCGATTTGGCCCAAGGTCATTAGCACTCCCCGCCGCCCGCCCTCGGTCCATCAGCCACATCCAGCACCCTCACTGATATGCGCTGTCCTGTTGGGTTTCAGAGCTAGACTTGGTTCTGGGACTGTCTTCTTGAAATTCAACACTGAGGGGTTATCTTGGTGCAGAGAGTGTTCCCACATAATCTAATAGATGTCAAATCGTTTTCTTTTTTATGTCAGACCTGAAGTCCAGGGATCTGGGGTCTAGTGCTCAGGCCTCAGTAATTAATGTGACAGAAGAGACAGCATAGCCTAGTGATTAACACCATAGACTCCAGAGTCCAAACTCTCTGGCCCTGTGTCCTGTCTCTGCCATTCTCATGTTTGATCTTGAGGGACTCACTCACCCTCTCTGTGCCTGAGCTTCTCCTTAGATAAAAATAATAATAGGTATATTCATAATAATACCTCATAGAGCTTTTGTGAGAATTAAATAATATATGCAATGAGCTCAGAGCCGTGCCTGATGGAGTAATCACCCAGCTGACATTAGATTTACTATAGCTGTTGTTGTATCGTTTTTAATACTTAGCCCGTCTCTTTGTTTTCTTACCTGAAAAATGGAAGGGTTCAACTAGGTGATCTGAAGGTTCCTCTACCCCCAAAGTTTATTAAATTATTGATGGAAAATATTGACCATAGAGAATTATTTTAGGCAAAGTGACATAAACATAATTTTAACAAATTACTCTGTCCTTTCTACGGTTATTGCGTAGAAATGAACATTTTCTAAGGAAACTGTCTGTAAATTCAGAAAAAGAAAACATTGTAAATCTTACAATTTTTTTATATCATTAGGAAATTCATGGTTCGTTCCTTTAAAAAAATGATCTTGTTGATTCACATGAAAGGGGAAAAAAAAGAGGGAAAATTTCTGTCTGTCTACTTCAATTTTCTCTCATTTGAGGTTGAGTAGCAATAATACCTTTTATCTTGTATAATCTTTCAAAACCCTTCACATTTGTAACAAGCTCCTACAGCCGTTTATATGTTGTACTGAAATATAATATTGACTAAGCTGACATATATATTAAAAAGCAACCAAGGAATAAAAGGGTATTGTTTTGGTATATAAATCAAAAATAATACAGCAACTGGTCTTTCAGTGATTAAAGCTGCCTTTCCCTTTAATAACTCTCTAAAGAAACAGGAAATGTAATTTCCCTACACCTTTCCTGGGGCTCTCCAATCAGCCAGGTCCTCTGGGGGTTCCCTACTGTATATTCCTTCATCAACATGGAGTCCCCCAAGGGACCCACACACACTCTGTTAAAATTAGCTGTGTTCCACATTAGTGACAGGAGCAGAGTATTCCTGTGAGGGGTACACAGTTGTATGGTGCCGCTTCCTGTTTGAGCAAAATCATATCTTTAATTGCAGAGAATTTTTTTCATTACCTGTTAATTGATAAATCATGCTTGCTCCTGCTGCTGTAGCTCGTAGCTTGTGCTGCAAACCTGATTGGGAGGCAGTCTCCAGCCCAACCCCCATTGTCCTTCCACCCCAAACAAAAAGGATAAGACGCATCATCCTAGCCAGAGAAAGAAAACAAGCAGATTGGATCCCTGGGCAGCTGCCTCAACGAGTTGCGTCAAAACAAAAACCAAAGCCAAAAAATATACAAATATACACACACACACACAAAATACACACACACATAATAAGGAGTTTTAAATGTTTCCCTTTCCTTTCTCCCTTCTTTTGTCATTCTTGTCCTTTTATTCTTGTTTCTAATCTGGGTAGCAAGAGGCCACTGTCTTGGGAAGAACAGTAAAAATCCTGAGTATCGTGAAATAATTTAGCTGATAATTCCCCACTGTATAATTTTCTACGCTTCCTGCTAGCTGACCTTGTGGGCTCCTGTCAGGTTGCTAAGGGAAATCCAGCAGGACTCCTGCTCTGCTCCTTTACTTTTCAGAAGTATTACAGGACAGAGTGGTGTGTTGGTGGCAGTTTAGTTATGGGGCTGCAGGTTCGGTGCTTGATCAAATAGCGCGGAGCAGCCCCTCCCCACCGCTTGCCTGGGTCTCCCACCCCCACCCCGCCCCTTCCCTTGGTGAGAGCTGTAAGATGGAGAAATTGCTGCAAACTGTTGAGCTGGAATTGGGAGCTTGATGGATGTCATCAGAATGTGGCTGGATCCCTTGGGGCGTGGCCGGGGGAGGAGGCTGGCCAAGCTGATGACTTCTAATGGAATGCGGTGCCTTTTATCTCAGATGTCAATCTTCGTGCACGCATTGGGTTGAGAGGGAAAACCTGCAACCACTGCACTGAGGGCCGTTTTCAGAGTTGGAAGGCACACAGCCCCCACTCCCTGCCTGCCTGAAGCCCTCCCTCATCCCATATCCCCAGTCTTTCTGGGCTGGGTCACCTGCAATTTGGGCAGCAGAGGAGGGCAGGGGAAGCAGATGGGGACATTGTCTTTATCAAGACGTCTCTAGACCAGGCAAAAGTTACCCTGCTCATTATGAATGGGACGTAATACACCATTGATTTGCGTCCAAGTAATTCCCAGGTAATTATAGGCCATCGATCTAACTGAGCAGGAGCTATGGCAGTTGTATTCTGCAAACCTTATGTTGCCTCACACCTGGCGAGGGCAGCACTGTTGTATTAAAAATCTGGAACAGTTAAATCCTTGCGCACCCTTCGGCCACAGGGATAGGTGAAGACTAGGATGATTTCAGAAGTCTCTGGGAGATGTGATGGACTCCATCTGCAGTCTGTTCTGTAAGCTCTGTTCCATAAAGTTTCCTCTGATGATATATACAAGGTAAGACAGCTTCCTGTTGGTGGCTGCTGCCTATAGGCCGCCAACAATAAGACAGGAATTGCATCAGCTGGCTGGTTTCGTGTCTCAGCTGTCACCAAAAGAGTGTAGTAATATTCCTGATTAAATGTCATTACTCTGTAGCACAAAAATGGGAACACTGACATGATTTTGGATCTGTTCCTGTTAAAATTCAGCAGTAGTAGCAAAGTATGCCTGCTGTGGATTCAGCACAGCTATTTTTATGCTATATGCTATGGCGGGCTTGGAATTTTTATCAATAAGTCTACATTTTATACCCATTGATTCCTTCTGGTGTTGTTCAACTGGAGGATAAAAAAAATAAAAATACCTTAAGTAATAGAACATAGAAAACTTTTGTTTCAATCAACAGCTGTTGTTAACTCAACTCAAAATAATATGGTTATTGTCCCAGGATAAGATAAATTGATATTTATCTTACAAGTTGTTTAAGTAACAGCAGGTAAAACTGTACTGTGAGAAAATGAAGTTTCCTTTGTTGCCTATGCCTTTACCTGATGACCTGATACTCAAGAGTGTATCAGTATAGATGTGTTTAGACACAATAGTTTCCACGTGGCTTGTGAAGAGTGTGTTACTTGTTGTGTCATATTATCTTTTGATGGCCTGTATGTCTGCAGGAGGCTGATATATGTGTGTGGGTGGAGCAGAAAAAAAAAAGTACGGATGGAAAGAATTTTAAAAGTCAATTCTGAGGAAATAGTCACAGATTGTTATTTCTATTTGCCAGAATTAGAATTACATCATTGCTAAATCTTCATCCCAAGAAAATAAACTATAAAACCTGGTCGTTTGTCTACTTCCAGTTCCTTTAGCTGATTACAAGCTTGCAGCCAAATGGGGGCAAACAGAGGTAGTGAAGAGAGACATTTGACTCCTAACCACAAATGCACATAGAATCTCTATTACGGCCATGTTAATACATTCATCTAGATCAGTAAAATAAATTAGACTGTACTTTCCATCATTAGTAGATGGGATTATTTATTAAACTCTGCCGAGAGACCTGAAAACGGAATATCTGAAGCTACGGCTTCAATTGCACGTGCTGAGTCCATTGACCTGGTGTTTAGTAGATGATGATACTCACTGCCTGAGTGCAGATGTGAATCATAAAAATACTGCCATCCAAGGGGCCAGCACACCTTTCACTTTGGGAAATCAATGGGTGCTTGCGTGCCTTTCCCACCAACGAATAGGTAACTCTCTCCTGTCGGGACAGAAGGTAGTAGAATTTACGTTCCCATTTGGCATCTGCATGCTTCCAGATCAGGGCTTTGTCTCCTCCTCTTGCTAGATAAGTTGAAACATTGACAGGCAGCATGTTCCTTTTTTTCCCCTTTTATTACAGTAATTTATAAGATATTTTAGCTAACAGGAGAACGGCCCAAGGGGGCATTCTCATGTTAATTACCAAATGTGGGCTTGTCAAAATCAAATAGCTCCAGGAATAATGCAAGTAGCTCTGCATCATTATATTGTTTGGCCCTCAACCCAATATTAGCTACTTTTGAAAATCTGGGTTCATTAGGCTTTTATATTTAAAAGAAGAATCACTACTGGGGGCCTTCAGACAAATCTAAGTCACAGTCAGCAGCTCAAGAGTTTAATGTAAATGACATTAAAAAAAATATACTCAGGGAAGCATAAAACAAAATAAAACAAAAAAAATCCTGTGCCTGAGATTGAAGTATTTATTTTCTGTCTGTATGAGCAATCTGAAATTGGAGATAGTGTTTTACTATATGATTATTTTAGGCGTGTGCAGCTGCTCTTGTTTTATTCCTAAACATCCTGCCAGTTAGTATGATCATCAAGTTGGTGAATCCAAACACACTGAAAAAGTGAGGAGTTATAAAATACTAATATAATAGACATATGAATGTATTGTTTGTTGTTTAGTTGCTCAGTTGGGGCCAACTCTTTGCAGCCCCATGGTCTGTAGCTCACCAGGCTCCTCCATCCATGGGATTTCCCAGGCAAGCATACTGGAGTGGGTTGCCATTTCCTTCTCCAATAACATTTATAGTATATAGTATTATTGATTAAGTATTCAAAGTATCTCAAAACTATTCAGAGATTTGTAGTTTGAGATACAGAATTATCTGCTTCATTTGGTCTCTCCTCTTTTTCTCTGCCTTTGAGATCGATTGCATTTTTAAGACCAAAATTTTAGATAAGGAGAGGCAAATAAATGTTTGTTTCTTTAAAAAAACCTCTCCCTTCCCCAAATTCTGCTGTGTTCTTGGCTGATACAAGAGTAAAAGTAGGTAGAATTGGTGACAATGTCAATGAAGGACATAAGTAAACAGCTGGTGATGTCAACAAGAAGTTAGAAGTAAGATTTGCTACACTGAACTACAATGTGGGCAATCCTCTTGTGGATAATCGAGTTCACTATATATACAAGTGAGAATTAATTAGAGATGTGTGAACTATTAAAGTACTAGCTAAAGGATATTACCATAGAGGCTGTGGTGAATCAGAGCTTGAATATTCAACTCCTGGTGTTTATTCTGTAAGCATTTATTCAACATCTACTATATACTAGGTCCGTCTGAGACACCAGGGATATAAAGACAAATACAGCATAGTGGCGCCAGAAAGGAACTTGGATCAAATGAGGCACCAGACATGTGAATGAACAATTGCATCACAATGTGGTATTTATCTCCAGGCTCTGTACCAGGAAAAGGGATCTTAAAGCTTCCTGGGAAGCTCAGAGAAGGCTTAGGAGAAGAACTCCCTCACTGATATTTGAAGAATAAGCAGGAGCTTGCAAGGCCAGAGAAGTACTTTCCTGTTTCTGAAAGACCTCTGGTTGTTCAGTTGCTAAGTCCTTCGTGACCCCATGGACTGCAGCACGCCAGGTTTCCCTGTCCATCACCAACTCCCGGAGTTTACTCAAACTCATGCCCATTGAGTCAGTGATGCCATCCAACCATCTCATCCTCTGTTGCCTTCTCCTTCTGCCCTCAGTCTTTCCCAGCATCAGGGTCTTTTCCAGTGAGTTGGCCCTTTTCATAACATAGCAAAGTATTGGTGCTTCAGCCTCAACGTCAGTCCTTCCAGTGAAAATTCAGGGTTGATTTCCTTTAGGATTGACTGGTTTGATCTCCTTGCTGTCCACGAGACTCTCAAGAGTCTTCTCCAACCTCTTGAGGAATCATAAATATCCTGGGTGGGATCCAATGATGCAAGGTGTGCCAAGGAAAGGAGCACACCTCACTATTACAGACCTTGCAAGCCATACCGAGGAGTACCAGTTTCATCTTGCAACCCGTGGGTTATCCTGAGGAAGTTTAAGAGAAGAGTGACTTGCTTACATTTCCTTATCATTCTGGCGTCAGTGTGGACTAAAGAGGTAGTATTGGAAGCCAGAGGAACAGGATTTTTCCACTTAGATATGCCATACTCGAATACTTTGGCCACCTGGTGCGAAGAAATGACTCATTTCAAAAGACCCTGAGGCTGGGAAAGATGGAAGGCGGGAAGAGAAGGGGACGACAGAGGATGAGATGTTTGGATGGCATCGCTGACTCAATGGACATGAGTTTGAGTAAACTCCGGGAGTTGGTGATAGACAAGGAGGCCTGGTGTGCTCCAGTGCATGGGGTCTCAAAGAGTCAGATACGACTGAGTGACTGAACTGAACTGAACTGATGCCATACTCAGGGGTTCCCTGATAGCTCAGTTGGTAAAGAATCTGCCTGCAATGCAGGAGACTTCAGTTCCATCCCTGGGTCAGGAAGATCTGCTGAAGAAGGGATAAGCTACCCACTCCAGTATTCTTGGGCTTCCCTTGTGGCTCAGCTGGTAAAGAATCCAGCTGCAAAGAGGGAGACCTGGGTTCTATCCCTGGGTTGGGAAGATCCCCTGGAGAAGGGAAAGGCTACCCACTCCAGCATGCTGGCCTGGAGAATTCCATGGACTGTATAGCCCATGGGGTCACGAAGAGTCAGACAAGACTGAGTAACTTTCATTCATTCCATACTCGAGAAAAAAAGAAAGTCAGTTTTAGATTAGGTTGATTATATTTTTTTAATTAATATGCTGTTTCTTAGACCAGTTTTAGGTTCACAGAAGAATTGAATAGAAATAAAAAGTACAGAGAACTCCCTTATACTCCCCCAACCCCACCCCACACCCGGATACCCCTGTTTTTAACACCTTGCATTGCTGTGGTGCATTTGTTACAAATGATGAACCAATATTAATACATTACTGCTAATTAAATAGTTTCACTGCACTAAAAATCCACTGTGCTGCCTCCCTCCTCTCAAAACCCTAGCAACACTGATCTTTTTGCTGTCTCCATAACTTTGCCTTTTCCAAAATGTCAAATAGTTGGAATCATACAGGAGGCAACCTTTTCAGATTGGCTTCTTTTACTTATTAATATAGTCAACACAAAAGAATGCAAGAGAAGACACTACACATGGACATCACCAGATGGTCAATACTGACATAAGATTGATTATATTCTTTGCAGCCAAACATGGAGAAGCTCTATACAGTCAGTGAAAACAAGACTGGGAGCTGACTGTGGCTCGGATCATGAACTCCTTATTGCCAAATTCAGACTTATATTGAAGAAAGTAGGGAAAACCACTAGACAATTCAGGTATAACCTAAATTAAATCCCTTATGATTATACAGTAGAAGTGAGAAATACATTCAAGGGATTAGATCTGATAGACAGAGTGCCTGAAGAACTATAGATGGAGGTTTGTGACATTGTACAGGAGGCAGGGATCAAGACCATCCCCAAGAAAAAGAAATGCAAGAAGGCTCAATGGTTGTCTGACGAGGCCTTACAAATAGGTGAGAAAAGAAGAGAGGCTAAAGGCAAAGGAGAAAAGGAAATATATACCCATTTGAATAGAGTTCCAAAGAACAGCAAGGAGAGATAAGAAAGCCTTCCTCAATGATCAGTGCAAAGAAATATAGGAAAACAATAGAATGGGAAAGACTAGAGATCTCTTCAAGAAAATTAGAGATATCAAGGGAACATTTCATGCAAAAATGAGCACAATAAAAGACAGAAATGGTATGGACCTAACAGAAGCAGAAGATATTAAGGAGAGGTGGCAAGAATACACAGAACTATACAAAAAAGACCTTCATGACCCAGATAACCATGATGGTGTGATCACTCACCTAGAGCCAGACATCCTGGAATGTGAAGTCAAGTGGGCCTTAGAAAGCATCACTACAAACAAAGCTAGTGGAGGTGATGGAATTCCAGTTGAGCTATTTCAAATCCTAAAAGATGATGCTGTAAAAGTGCTGCACTCAATATGCCAGCAAATTTGGAAAATGCAGCAGTGGCCACAGGACTGGAAAAGGTCAGTTTTCATTCCAATCCCAAAGAAAGGCAATGCCAAAGAATGTTCAAACTACTTCACAATTGCACTCATCTCACACGCTAGCAAACTAATGCTCACAATTCTCCAGGTCAGGCTTCAACAGTACATGAACTATGAACTTCAGATGTTCAAGCTGGATTTAGAAAAGGCAGAGGAACCAGAGATCAAATTACCAATGTCCATTGGATCATCCAAAAAGCAAGAGAGTTTCAAAAAAACATCAACTTTTGCTTTATTGATTACGCCAAAGCCTTTGACTGTGTGGATCACAACAAACTGTGGAAAATTCTGAAAGAGATGGGACTATCAGACCACCTGACCTGCCTCCTGAGAAATCGGTATGCAGGTCAAGAAGCAACAGTTAGAACCGGACATGGAACAACAGACTGGTTCCAAATTGGGAAGGAGAATGTCAAGGCTGTATATTGTCACCCTGCTTGTTTAACTCATATACAGAGTACATCATGCAAAATGCCAGGCTGGATGAAGCACAAGCTGGAATCAAGATTTCTGGGAGAAATATCAATAACCACAGGTACACAGATGACACCACTTACACTTATGGCAGAAAGTGAAGAACTAAAGAGCCTCTTGATAAAAGTGAAAGAGGAGAGTGAGTAAGTTGGCTTAAAATTCAACATTCAGAAAACGAAGATCATGGCATCTGGTCCCATCACTTCATGGGAAATAGATGGGGAAACAATGGAAACAGTGAGAGACTTTATTTTTCAGGGCTCCAAAATCACTGTAGATGGTGACTGCAGCCATGAAATTAAAAAAAGCTTGCTCCTTGGAAGAAAAGTTATGATCAAACTAGAAAGCATATTAAAAAGCAGAGACATTACTTTACCAACAAAGGTCCATCTCGTCAAAGCTATGGTTTTTCCAGTAGTCATGTATGGATGTGAGAGCTGGACATTAAGAAGGCTGAGCGTCAAAGAAGTGATGCTTTTGAACTGTGGTGTTGGACAAGACTCTTGAGAGTCCCTTGGACTGCAAGGAGATCCAACCAGTCAATCCTAAAGGAAATCAGTCCTGAATATTCATCTGAAGGACTGGTGCTGAAGCTGAAACTCCAATAGTTTGGCCACCTGATGCGAATAACCAACTCTGGAAAAGACCCTGATGCTGGGAAAGATTGAAGGCAAGAGGAGGAGGGGATGACAGAGCATTAGATGGTTGGATGGGATCACTGACTCAATGGACATGAGTTTGAGTAAACTCCAGGAGTTGGTGATGGACAGGGAGGCCTGGCGTGCTACACTCCATGGGGTCACAAAGAGTCAGACACGACTGAGTGACTGAACTAATGACTGACTGACTTTTTAATATGCATTTACATTTCCTGCATGTCTTTCGATGGTTTGATAGCTCATTTCTTTCTATATCTGGCTAATATTTCATTGTCTGGATATACCACAGTTTGTTTATTCTTTCACCTATCGAAGGATATCTTGGTTGCTTCCAAGTTTTGTTTGGCAATTATGACCAAATAACCAGGTCTGTTTTGGATTGGATAGAGATTTGTTTTAAATTCATTTTTCTTTAATACATGCATTCTTATAAACTCAGAAACACAACTATAACACTGAATTTACTTTTCTCTTCCAAGAAATAAAACTTCATTCTAATAGTTGATCACCACACTTAAAATGCACACGTATTTTTAAATGCAATAGACTTTTTTCCAAAAATCAAATTTCTGAAACTAAAATCATATTTGTTGGCTCCTCTCCAAATCATTCTGGATCTCATCTTTAGTGGGCCTTTTTTCTAAAATGTTTTTGTGTTTGTGGTTAGACACATTTCTTAAATTCTCTTTTTCCCTGTTTTCTTTGTTGACAAAAGCAATAGTATTAATAGCATCTAATTCAGAGCTGTTATTTCCATTCTCTCAATGAGTTAATTATGTAAAAGATGAGCACTAATGCCTAACATACAGTAAGGGCGCAACAAGATTTAGCCATTGTTATGATTAATGCTGTTCCTCTGCTGAAGAGTCTGCAGTCTTATACCACTCTATACCTTCCCCCGTTTCTATTGCCTACAGACCAAAATCTAAAGCCCCTATTTCAGAGTTCAGGGCTTCCACAACCTGGCCTTTATTGCTGTCGTGGGGTTGTTGTATATGCCCACACAAAAATCTCCTTTTCATTTCAGGCTGAGTACTCACCTCCCCCAAACACAGCGTCCTCCTTGTTCTCTGTCCTACACTTGCCCATCCAGCCCCAACACTCACTAAAGGTGTGGTGCATCTCTGTATTTCAAGCATAGCTTTGCAGCATTTGTCAGTCTGAGCTTTATTAAGGTAGTCCTGACCAATAATACAAGCCCGCAGTGTTTTTTAAATCCAGAACAGACCTTATGAATCACTTGGCCCAAATGAATAGACCAAGTCCAAGAGAGGTCAAGTGGTTTATCCAAGTTTACGCTGCTGGAGGCTCTTGGAGTTAGATGGCCTTTCTGACAGTGCCAAAAAATACAAGTGCAGCCATTACACTAACTTAATTCTTCAGTTTGTTTTTATTCTGAATTTTACATGACATCCCAAATATGTACTCATCATTGGAGTTGTTAGGGCTAAAATGTTCTCTGAATTTCCAAGAGTTGTCTGAGTGTACTTGTCTCCTAAGTAAGCAAGTTTCAAAAGATAGAAAGAGTTCTGTCCACTTGAATGGACATTTCTAGAATGTTTGTATATGGCTCCTCTTTAGCTATTTAATAATCCCCAGGAGGTAAATGTTTCTTTTGACTTAATTTACATATGACACAAAACAGAGCTGCTTCTTCAGTTAGTTTTTTAAATAGTACACTAGTAAAAGAAGGAGGTAACTATGTATAATTGATTGAAACTACGGAGGGAATAGAAAAACAGAACGTAGTTATTAATAATCCTTCTATTTATATAGCATGAACTATTCATTTGAGGAGCTAGAACATAGATATTGCTTCATTTGAATTTATAACATTACTGTGTAGAATGTAAGCATAATATCAACAGCCTGACTTCATTCATGAGCTTGCAGCCTACAAAGTTAGGAGCTAGAGGAAGAGAGGGATATTTTCTGGTCAATTTGATTGTGGAAGGAAAGGTTCTGAGAAGCCAAGGATTGCTTGTGAGATCTGGAAGTAGGTTCATGCATTTGACAAAATTGCAGAGGTATTACTACATGGGGAGTGAAATCCACTTTCAAGTTTTCAAGAATCTTTATTCTTATAAGTTGTCCTGTGCTCAGTCGCTCAGTCGTGTCTGACTCTTTGTGACCCCAGGACTGTAGCCCACCGGGCTCCTCCGTCCATGGAATTTTCCAGGCAGGAATACTGGAGTGGGTTGTCATTTCCTTCTCCAGGGATGAGTTGTCATGGAGGAGCCTTACCTTGTTTCTTGAGGCTCTTGCTTGGATCCAAATTCCTAAATTTCAAAAAATTTTAAATAGAGGCAAAACTTAATTTGTGAGGGCCATTGAAGGGAGATACAGTGCACAAACATTATACTAACGTCAGAAAGCTTGCTACAACTAAAAAATGAATGTAGGATGAAGTACACCATTTCCCAATTTTGCATTTACGTACTGGTCAAATATTTGCAAAATATGAGCTTATATTCTCATTAAAACTTATTGTGCCAGGCACTACTGAATAACAGCAAGTTTATGGTTTAGAAACAGCAAAATCACAGCCAATTCATACCTTTCTTCTACTACGACTAATACTAACAATAAAGCAATTGTGAAAACTACATCTATCCTGCAAATTTCCCTGGAGAAAATTTATGACACTCTTTTACACACACACACATAAACATACACAGAGCCCATATTCAGTTCAGTTCAGTTGCTCAGTCATGTCCGACTCTTTGTGACCCCATGGACTGCAGCACATCAGGCTTCCCTGTCCATCACCAGCTCCAGGAGCTTCCTCAAACTCATATCCATCGAGTTGGTGATGCCATCCAACCATCTCATCCTTGTCGTCCCCTTCTCCTCCTGACTTCAATCTTTCCCAGCATCAGTGTCTTTTCTAATGAGTCACGCTTTGTACCAGGTGGCCAAAGTATTCAGCTTCAGCATCAATCCTTCCATTGAATATTCAGGATTGATTTCCTTTAGCATTGACTGGTTTGATCTCTTTGCAGTCCAAGGAACTCTCAATGTGCCCAAATCTACTTTTTTAGTCAATTTTATCCTAAATTACTTGAAGCAGCACCTACTTATTTCATTGCCACTTAGCCAAAGAGATAATTGATTCTATCTTGTTAGCCTGTAATTGAACTTGTTTCACATACACACAGGCACACAGACATGACCTATTCAAAAAGATTCCCTTGAGGAAGAGAGATTGAACCATAAATTGAACTTAAGTTATGTCTTGATATCTCTTAATATTAGGCCAAATTTGCTCAACATCAATAGACTTCTTTGAAATTTGTTAATCAGACAGTTCTACAAACTGTAAAGTATACAACGCCCAACCCTTGAACTGAATCAGAGACCTCATTTCATTCAGACAATGAATCTGATAAATACTAAGACTAATGTTCAACAATGGATTGTTGTCTACCATATTCCCATGTGGCTAGTTAAGATTCAATTTTCATTGTAAATAGTATGTATATCTATGGCTGATTCATGTTGATAAATGAAAGAAACCAACACAATATTGTAAAGCAATTATCCTCCAATTAAAAATAAATAAATTTAAAAAATTTAAAAACAGCAGAAAATCCACCCCTCCCTTTGAGGTATAAACTGTTAAATTTATGAGATCAAATATTATATTGAAGTCTTGAAGTCACATATCAGACTGATAGATCTGATGCATGGGTACTCTTTGAAGTCCTAGTGGTAGCCACATAATGTCAACTAATTAAAGTCATGTTTATATATGTACAGTGCACGCAAGTGGTGTTCAGGAAGTTTTGTTTGAATGTTTTAACATAGTGCCATACTAGAAAATTCCATACGCAATATGAAACTAACTCAAGTAGAACTAGCTTCACGATGATTATAACTTGGATTTATATAACTCAAAGCATTTGCACATGCATATTTCTAATACTGTGGCTTAAAAATAGCAGTTTTTGAAGCTGTATTTATATACTATGGAGGAGTATTTTTATCAGGCATGAGGACTATCAGTGTAGTTAAGTCATTTATTGGTTCCTACAATTAAAAATAAGATCAAAATTTGAACTTCCCTGGAGGTCCAGTGGATAAGACTCTGCTCCCAATGCAGGGAGCTCGGGTTTAATCCCTGGTCAGGGAACTAAGATTCCGCATGCTGCACCACATGGCCTAAAAAAATTTAAAAAAGAAAAATCAAAATAGCTTAACAAGTGGGAGCCATCTGCAGAACATAATCAGGGAAGGAAATCTGAATGAGAATTAAGAAAAAGGAAAAGTGTTCAGGACAAATAAAAGAAGCAAAAAATAAAGAACTGCTCTGAAATTAGCTTGCATTTAAATGATAAATTTATAAAAGCAGCTTCAGTTCTTCAGCTTTTGTCATTTCATCATACTGCTCATAAAAAAAAAAAAAAAAAAAACTGTCCGATTACCAATGCTTTTATTAACCTATTACATAGTTTCTGAAGCATGGCCCAAGTGGCTGGTAAACTAAGGAGAGAAAAAGAAGCAGTTCTAGAGCTGATGTTTACAAGTAAGATACAAAAAATTATAACAATTCCTTTAGCGCATGCCCATTCAATGTCTTTTCAAAGATCCTTCTACTTGTTAATGAACAGAAGGGGAAAAAGAAGTACAAAAATAAATGATAGAGCTGCAAATATAAGACTAGAGACTCTTGGTCTCCTAACCTTTAACAACTGAAAATAGAAAGATTTAGAGAAACCTAGAGAGCATTCTGGGGCTTCCCTGGTAGCTCAGCTGGTAGCTCAGCCTGCAATGTGGGAGACCCCAGTTTGATTCCTGGATCAGAAAGTTCCCCTGGAGAAGGGATAGGCTACCCACTCTAGTATTCCTAGGCTTCCCTGGTGGTTCTGACAGTAAAGAATCCGCCTGCAATGCAGGAGACCTGGATTCGAACCCTCTGTTGGGAAGATCCCCTGGAGGAGGGCATGGCAGCCCAGTCCAGTATTGTTGGCCTGGAGAACCCCATGGGCAGAGGAGCCTGGCAGGCTACAGTCCATGGGGTCGCAAAGAATCAGACATGACTGAGCGACCAAGCACAGCACAGAGAGCATTCTGTCTCCTCTAGTTTTCATAAGAAAGCTGAGATCCGTATCAGTTCCATGGCTTACCAAGTGTCAAGCAGAGGTTGGGCCAGGATTCAGATTTCTTGGCTCTCAAACTCTCAAGTGTTCCTCTAAAGGATGCTGGAATGACAGTTTATGAAAATAACAATTAATGGAGTGAATTGGAATTGCTTACAAGGTCTAAAGGGGACTATTTATCCAAAGGTTAAAGAAGGACTCATATCTCTCCTAAACAGATCTTTTAAGAGAGCTGGGTTCATCCAAACCAGCACCCTCTAAAGTGCTTCTAAATTCTGAGAACCCAAAATGATTAGTAACTAAATATGGAATGAATGTTTCTTATAGAAAGTGTAGCAGGTCAAGGTAGACCAAGGTTATATTAGAAAACATATTTTTCTATGAATGTTAACACATTATTGACTGGGGAATTTTTGCAGAAACTAACACCTATGGCCAGCAATTTGTTATGTAAGTAAATACAGAAACATCTCTGGTCAGTCATGTTCAGATAACAAAGTGTTAGTCACTCAGTCGTGTCTGACTCTTGGCAACCTCATGGATTGTAGCCCACCAGGCTCCTCTGACCATGGAATTCTCCAGGCAAGAATACTGGAGGGGGTTGCCATTCCCTTCTCCAGGGGATCTTCCCGACCCAGAGACCAAACCCAGATCTCCCATGTAGCAGACAGATTCTTTCCTGTTTTAATATGTCTCCAGTCAATAAGTTGTTTAATATACACCTTAAGGTGCATTAGAGTCACGTGTTAAATCAGTGAATACGGTTGATTCATACTCACTCTCTCTTAAGTAAATTGATGCATTCAGTGTACAGAGCTCAGGGCTGTGATTCAGGAGACTTAAATCTTACTTCCTTCCTTTAAACCAAGTAGATGCATAACCAGGTAGTCTTTTTACTCTCATGGAATGAGGAAATTGCATGAGAACACCTAACTCAATAGTTTCTTGACTTTGAGAATATTAATCTTCAGTTCAGTCAGTTCAGTTTAATCACTCACTCGTGTCTGACTCTTTGCGCGACCCCATGGACTGCAGCATGCCAGGCCTCCCTGTCCATCACCAGCTCCCAGAGTTTACTCAAACTAATGTCCATTGAGTCAGTGATGCCATCCAACCATCTCATCCTCTGTCGTCCCCTTCTCCTCCTGCCTTCAGTCTTTCCCAGCATCAGGGTCTTTTCAAATGAGTCAGTTCTTCTCATCAAGTGGCCAAAGTATTGGAGCTCAGTAAGGAGGTTTTGGCACCCCACTCTAGTACTCTTGCCTGGAAAATCCCATGGATGGAGGAGCCTGAAAAGCTGCAGTCCATGGGGTCGCTGAGGGTCAGACACGACTGAGTGACTTCACTTTCACTTTTCACTTTCATGCATTGGAGAAGGGAATGGCAACCCACTCCAGTGTTCTTGCCTGGAGAATCCCAGGGACGGGGAAGCCTGGTGGGCTGTGGTCTCTGGGGTCGCACAGAGTCAGACACGACTGAAGTGACTTAGCAAGGAGGTTTTATTAATGTTGTTGCTTTCCCCTTTGACCTCACACTTTTCTCTTTATCATTTCTGTTTTTTACTATAAATTGAATCTTAGCCCAACATTTCAATCTCCAAAGATACATTATATATGGAAAAATATACGGTACACTTTGTGACAGTGTGGTGGACGAAGTTTTGAAGCAAAAAGCACTGCTTGCTTATTTTGACTCTTTGTTTTGAGAACCACAGTGCATATTATTATTGTTTATATCTCTAATTATCATCCTAATCCTAAGTAGAGAAAAGTATGGCTCAGATTTTTACAGTCAGTGAAATACTGACTGCATAAAGTAGAATTAGATTAAGCAGATGTGGACAGAGTCTCATCCCAAATCATGTGCTTTATGTTTGATCAAACCCAAACGCCCATGAATGTCTGAATGTATATGAATTACTCCTTCCTGACTAGACCAAGTTTCACTTCCCACTCTTAAACTTGTTCCTGACTTTTCCCACTTTTATTGAGATATAACTGACACATAACCTTCTATAAGTTTAAGGCATACAGCATAATGATTTTACATTTGTTCCTAATGTTTTTTAACCTTTCTTTTCTCTCATTTTGATTTAAAACTTGTTGATTTCTGTTCTCTCTGATAATATCATTTATAACACAATTTGCTGATGTTTCACTGCAACAACCCATGACCAAAATTTTTTTTTTCTTTTCTTCATATTCACAAGCTGCCTTCATCTCAATGAGAAGGAGAAAACCTTTGTGTGAGAAATTTCTTAACTTCTTCATCATCTTCATCAGTAATGTTTCAGGTCCACAGAGTAGGAGATAAATGTATTAATATATTAGAGCTTGATTTTACCTCTTGAATGTATACTGAAAACCATTCATCTATTTAGTAGAATATGCATGATTCCAGATTTTAAATGTAGCCTTATTTTTAAATATTAGACATTTCTAACTATAATGTATTTTTAACTACAATAATCAGAAAATTAAACTTAAAACCGTGAAAATATAGAGGATTAGAACATACTCAAATAACCTGAATGTCCATGACAGTTCATCAGTCAAAAATGATCTATTTTTCAAATATTTTTCTGTACCCCTCCCAGGGACTCCAATTATACACATATTAAGCTGCTTGAAGTTATCTCACAGCTCAGAGATGCTTTGTTCACTTTTTTAAAGTCCTTTTTGTCTTTGTGCTTCATTCTCGATAGTTTTTATTCCTGTGTCTTTAAATTCACTAATCTTTTCTTCTGTGATGTCTAATCTGCTGTTAAATCCACCCAGTGTATTTTTTATCTCTTAAAGTTCAATATGTCTTTTTATGTCTTTTATGTCTCTATTAACTATGCTTAGTGTTTCTTCTACCTCTTGAATGCATGGAGTAGAGTTATGATAACTTTTTTAATGTCCTTGTCTGCTGATTTCATCTGTGACATTTCTGCGTCTGTTCTACTTATTGACTCGTCTTTGCTTTATGCACTGCTTTTTCCTGCATGCGAAAGTGACCTTATTGTGACATGGCTGGCATATTGTGAATTTTACCTTGTTAGGTGCTGTGCTGTGCTTAGTCAAATAGTCGTGTCCGACTCCTTGTGACCCCACAGACTGTAGCCCACCAGGCTCCTCTGTCCATGGGATTTTCCAGGCAAGAATACTGGAGTGGGTTGGCATGCCCTCCTCCAGGGGATCTTCCCAACCCAGGGATCAAACCCAGGTCTCCTGCATTGCAGGCGGATTCTTTACCAGCTGAGCCCCCAGGGAAGCCCTGTTAGGTTCCAGTGTTTTTGTATGTATATAGTATGTTGAGCTTTGTTCTGGGAAGCATTTAATTTGATCCTTTGGAGGCATATTTATCTATTTTTCATGGAATCAGAGCAGTCTTTGATTTAGGGCTAATTTTCCCCCACAACTGAAGCAATACCATTCCAAATATTCTACTCAGTGTGGTAAACATATTGAAGTAAAAGAATTTCTGCTCAGATCTGTGAGAACACAACCTCATGTGTGCTGTCGGGAATTTTACTATACTCCTCTCAAGAAGGAGTCGTATAGCTGAGTCATAAAGAATCTGCCTGCAATCAGGAGATCTGGGTTCAACTCCTGGGTCAGGAAGATCCCCTGGAGAAGAAAATGGCAGCCCTCTCCAGTATTCTTGCCTGGAAAATCCCATGGACAGAGGAGCCTGGCAGGCTATAGACCATGGGATTGCAAGAGTCGGACACAACTTAGCGACTAAACCACCACCAGCAACATGGTGGCTGTTTAAATTAAAATTAAATAAAACTCAAATCTTTAATCACACTAGCCAAAGTTCAGGAGCTCAGAGTTCCTGAAGCAGAGTCCCAGATCCTCTCTCTAGATCATTCTCTCCTCTCTGGGACTCTGCTTTAGGAACTCTGTGTTAGCCTCTTTGGGTTCCCAGCTCAGGACGACTCCATATTTACCCTGGCTTCCCCTCCCTCCTCTGTGGCTGAAAGCCCTCTAGACATAAGCTGGGCAATTTGGGATTCACATCACATCTCTCTCAGGATCACCTGCACTGCCTTATATCCAGTGTCTAAAAAATGCTGTTTCATGTGCTTTGTCCAGTTTTTCTTACATGTTTAAGAGTGGAAGGTACATCTTTTTCCTATCTTCTATCTTGACCAAGACAATTATAAATTAAATGCTCATTGGCCACCACTTTGAGAGTTAGAAAGATACAGTCCTCTAACTGGGGGAGGTAGGTTTCAGAGCAAGAACTTGGTTCCACTGACTCTCATTAAAAGATCCATTTGTTCCATCAGCCCAAACCTGGCACCTGAGATGTCCGGGGGAGGCTGGGGTCCAGGGGTCCTGGAGTGGTGTGAGTAGGACACACAGAGATCTGTCACACTGACATTCCAATCACAAGCTTCTGCATCCCACAGAGCACCTATGTTCTGAACTTTTGTAAGTCCTTACTCTGCTTCCTGGGTAGAACTTCTTCAAACATTACTTAAGTAATTCTCGGGGCTTCTCCTGTTGTTCCACGACTTCCACCCCAGTGGTGGGGAAGAGGGAGGAGTAGTTATGTACTCTTCCCTTCCTACTTTTATATGCAGATATTTCATTTCTTCTACAAATGTTTAAATCTTTCCTTCCTCCCTTTCACTGTATTTTCATTTTTAGGGGATAAGAAAGAACACATTTAGTAAAATTATATACTATACTAAGTCACTTCAGTTGTGTCCAACTCTGTGTGACCCCATAGATGACAGCCCACCAGGCTTCCTCGTCCATGGGATTCTCCAGGCAAGAACACTGGAGTGGGTTGCCGTTTCCTTCTCCAATGCATGAAAGTGAAAAGTGAACGTGAAGTCGCTCAGTCATGTCTGACCCTCAGCGACCCCATGGACTGCAGCCTTCTAGGCTCCTCCATCCATGGGATTTTCCAGGCAAGAGTACTGGAGTGGGGTGCCATTGCCTTCTCCGAGTAAAATTATATATACACCTTTAATTAGACAAATTATAATTATATGTAAAATTATAATTTTTATAAAATTATATATATAATTTTGCTCTGGATTTTTCTTCCAAGAGTTTTTGACCAAAATACAAGTTTTGCCACCAGTAAAGCCAGTCTTGTGGAGAAGGTAATGGCAACCCACTCCAGTACTCTTGCCTGGAAAATCCCATGGATGGAGGGGCCTGGTGGGCTGCAGTTCATGGGGTCGCTAGGAGTCGGACATGACTGAGCGACTTCACTTTCACTTTTCACTTTCATGCATTGGAGAAGGAAATGGCAACCCACTCCAGTGTTCTTGCCTGGAGAATCCCAGGGATGGGGGAGCCTGGTGGGCTGCCGTCTATAGGGTCGCACAAAGTCGGACACGACTGAAGCGACTTAGCAGCAGCAGCAGCAGCAGCAGCAAAGCCAGTCTTCAGTGTGTAGGTGACTTGTGACCCAAATCAGGTTCCTTCCCACCTCCCTGAGCAGCAGGTCTGTGCTTTAGTGCCTCCCCACCCTACCCCCAGGGGCTTAGTGCAGACAGGAGGCGAAAATGCTGCCTGAGAAGGAGACTGCTCCTCGAGTGAGAAGAGAGGCTCAGCCATTTGTGAACAGATCAGTTTGCATGTCTAAAGAGGTTGGTCTATTTATTATTAAATAGGATAAGAATAAGAGGAAAATATTTGTTAGTTTTCATTCCTTTTTTTTTTGGGGGGGGGGATCCATCCCTTTTAGTATATTAATATGATTAAATGAATCCATTTTGGATGTAGGCGAATCCTATCAGCTTTATAAGATCTTCAGGTTTTCAGGTTTTAGATTTAGTCTGACCTCAGAAAAGATTTTCCAAAAGAGTTTAAGACACGTGTTATTTTTTCCTTGAATGTTTCTTAGAATTCACCAGTGAACCCATCTCAGTCGGCCTGCCTGCTTCCTTCCTTCTTTCCTTCCTTTCTTCCTCTCTTTTTACTCCCTCCCTTCTTTAATGAATTCTGTTTTTTAATAGGCTGTTCAGATTTGCTGTTTAATTTGGTAGCAGATTTGTTGGTATAAGGTTGTTCATGATATTTTTTTCATTTAAATATCTATAGAAAAAAAGGAAATATAACCAACTCATAGTAAATATAGATAGACAGATAGATCAGTAGTAACACTCTCTCATTCCTGATGTTTGTCATTTGTGTTCTCTTTTTTCCTGATCAATCAAAAGTTTATTGATTCTATTGATCTTTTACAAATAATTGAATTTTTTTGACTGATTTTCCCCTATGTTTTATTTTCTATTTCTTTGATTTCTTATCTTTATTATTTCTTCCTTATATTGACTTAAGTTTAATATGCCCTTCTTTCCCTGGTTTCTTCAAGTAAAACTTAAGTCATTAGTTTTAGACTTTGTTTTTCCTGTTTAACATGAGCATTTAAATCTATAAATTTAAATGCTTTAGCTGCTGTGCCACAGATTTTGAAGTGTTCAATTTTCAGTAACCTTTAGTTCAAAATAGAATCTCATTTATCTTCTGGTTTCTTTGATCCATGGATTATTTAGAAGTATGTTTTTAATTTCCAAATATTTGGAGGTATTCTAGATATCAATTATTAATTTCTAATTTATTCCATTGTAATTAGATTGCGTACTCTATATGATTTCAGTTCTACTAAATTTATTGACACTTATCCTGTGCGTGAACATATGGTCAATTTGGTGACTGTTAATACATAATTGTGTACTTGAAAACAACATGTATGCTGCAGATGTTGAGTATGGTGTTCTCTAGCTATCAATCAGGTCAAGGTGGGTGATAGCGTTGTTCAGATGATCTGTGTCACTCGCCATGGGAGGATCTAGTTCTATCAATTGCTAAGAGAGGTGTTCAAGTATCCACTGATGATTGTAAGTTTTTTCCATTGTTTTCTTAAATTCTGTCAGTTCTTTATGTATTTTGAAGCTCTTTTTAAGTGCATGCACATTAGTTGTTGTTCTGATCAATGATCCATTTTTCATTGTGAAATATTCTTCTTTATCTCTGGCAGTGTTATCTTGAACCCTATACTAATACAGCCACTCTGACATTCTTGGGTTTGTTCTTCCTATGGTATATATTCTTCCTATCCATTTACTTCCAACCTCCCAGTCTCCATATTAAAGTGCACCTCGTGTGAGGAGTATCTAGTTGGATATTCCTTTTTATTCATTCTGACAATCTCTGCCTTTAATCAGTGTTCAGTCCATTATATCAACAATGTAACATAACTATTAATATGGTTGGTTTAGGCCTACTACATCTTGTTTGCTATTTACCCTCTCTCTGGCTTTCTAATATTATCTTTTTCTCCTTTTTTGCTTTCTTTTAGATTATCTGACAACTTTATTGGATTCCATTGTAATTTATCTTTGGGATTTTTTTGCCACACCTCCTCACTTTATTTCTTTACTTTATTTCTTATTCTCAGGATTACAATATGCATTCTTAACTTCTGATAGAGTTGATATGTTACCACTTTATATAAAATGTAGATACTTTGTAATTATATAGATCGATCTGTGATACAGATTTTATATGTATTATATCTATATGTATAGTAAATCCCATGAGACAGTATTATAATATTTGGTTTAAGTAATCATATGTGTGTTTAAGAAATTAAAAGGAAAGATCTTTTTTGTGTTTACCAGTAAGTTACTGTTTCTGATACTCGTAATTCTTTTTGAAGATCCAGATTTTCATCAGGTATAATTTCTCTTATGGTAAAAATTCTCTTTGTGTCCTTTAATAGAGTTTTTTTTTTTTTTTTTTTTTTTTTGAGGCAAGGAATATGACTTTATTCAGAGAGCTGGCAGACCAAGAAGATGGCAAAATAAGCATCTTATCAGGGTCTGGATGCCAGGTTCTTTTATAGAACAGAGCAGGGAGGAAGTGAGGAAGTAAGGATATACATATATATACATATATATATATGTGTATATATATATATATAAAACTTCACCATTCTTTTGAAAGATATTTTTCTATTTTATAGGCTGATAGTTTTCTTTCTTTCTGAAACCAGAATAGTGTTGGTCCTCTATCTTCTGGGCTCCAGTGTTTCTAATGAGAAATCAGAAGTCACTCAAGTTATTGTTATTCCCTAAGTAATATGTTTTTGTGAAGTTTTGTTTCATTTTGTTTGGTTTGATGCTTTAAGGTTTTCCCTTTCTCTTCACTTTTAAGTATGTGCTCATTTATCTTTTAAAACTTGTCCTGCTTTCCGGTTGCTGAGCTTTTTGAATCTGAAGAGTTGTGTCTTTCACTGAATTGGGGAACTATTCAGCCATTATTTCTTAAATGATTATTGTATGTCTTTCTCTTGTTTCACTTACTGGTACCACAATTATCCCATGTGTTGATATTGTCCTACAGGTTATGGAGGCTCTGTTTATTTCAATACTTCACTCTTTGTTAATCAGAATGAATCATTTCTGTTGATCTGTTTTAAAATTCATTGACTGTTTCCATTATCATATCCATTATGCTTTTAAACCCATATACTGAGTTGTCTTATTTAACAAGTTGTAATTTTAAATCCTGGAGTTTCCATTTGGTACCTTTTTATAGATTCTTTTGCTCTGCCGCAATTTCATGTGTTTTCATTCATGAGGAATACATTTTCCTTTATGTCATTGAGTATAGTTAAAATGGCTGCTTTGAAATTCTTCGATGCTAATTCTAGCATCTGAGTTGATTGTGTCTTCCCTTGAACATGGATCACATTTTTCATTTTCTTTGTATGCCCAGTAATTTGGATAGTATCTTGGACATAGTGAATATGATGTTATAGATACTCTGAATTCTGATATACTCTTCCAAAGAGTGCTGATGTTTTTGTTTTAGAAGGCAAGTATCTTGACTGAACTCAAACTGCAAACCCTATCTTTTGAATTGCAGGTCAAATGTCCCATCAGTTTTTTAATCCTTACTTGGGCTGCTTTCCATCCGTCCTGTACTTGTGTAGTTCAAAAGTCACCCAGAGATTTGGGCAGAGTTTTACACGGGATTCTGCTTTCCCACCTGTCCAGACTTTTTCCTTTCCAGGGTTTTTTCTTTACTTTCTAGTGGCTTTGTTTGTTCTAAATTCTGTTTTTTTAAGTCAGAAACACTGTACTTCCTGTTGGACGTTTAGCTTCCACGTACAGCTAAAATCCATAAAGAATAGGACAGTCATCTTGTGTTAGTACCTTCTTCCAAGTGTTGACTCTTTCCAATCACTGCCTGCTTGTATTCACAAGCCAGTGCCTTCAGGTTAATTGCAAATTTTTCTTTTGTCCAGAATTTATAGTTATTATCTGCAGGAATTTCAATCTACTAGGATCTTATTGTGCCAATCCAAAATGGAATCCCTATCCCACAGATTTTAGAAAATTAGTGTTTAGAACAGTTCCTGAGAGAATAGATACTAAGGTACTCTGTCATTTCTAAAGGGTTGCCTTTGGGATTGTTTCTTGTTTTGTTTTAATAAAGTAGTTCCCATAAGTTTCCTCAACTGGAATCCCTCTCAACCTCCATGCAACCCATTGTCTAGTTCTCATCCTGGATTTTGTTCCAACTGCAGTTCAAGGGCTCCAAGATCAATTAGCGTGGCTTCTGGGTAATGCCATTGCAACATCATTCTCTTTTCCATGGAGTCCCTGAAGGTCTTAGCAGCTGAATCTACAGAGTTCTGGTGCCATTGGAGAAGACCTCACTCACATCTCCCCATTGCTCTTGGATCACCCTGGTCACTGAGAGTTCCAGGATACAAAACACCTTAAACCTAGCACTTATTTCTGAAAATTTACTATCTTAAATGCTTGAGTCTCAGGCCAGAATGGATAGAACATTACTGAGGTTACTGGGGTAGAGAAAGTGAGGTGAAGCTTTTAGAAAACCCCCTGGAGTCAGACTCTCTCAAAGCAAGCTGTGACTACCCAGGCACCAGGCTCTTGAACAGCCTAAATTGTCCCAATCCCCACAATGTTTGATGGGGTGTGATGTGAGTAGGACAATGGGAAATCCTGTTAAGTCACAGAGAAGAAAGATCCAAAGGTGGGTATTTTGCTTTTATTTATAATTTGGAAAGCTTTTGTGATATTCTGTGAACAACAAAGCCCATGATTCATGACTTACCATATGGTATAAGAGCCAGCTAATGAAATGTACCATTGATTTCCATTTTCTGTCTTTTTTGACCCTCTGTTAAATTTAAAGGGGAAAAGAGATACATTAAATTCCAGTTCTAATAATAGCCTCCAATAGGAGCCAAATGGTGAAGACAATGGGAAGGGAGACTTTCAGCTGTAGGATTTGCTTTGCACCTAAATGAAGTCTGTTGTGATCACGTTTTTAGTGAAATGAAATCATGGAAAGAAGTTGATTCCTTCCTGAGAGACCCCAAAGAACAAGTGTCACATCCCCAGATCACAGCCACTGGTAGTAATTACGCTTCACTTTGAAGAGAGCCCCCAGTGCCTTAAGAGGCAGAACTGTTGAGAATCCCAGCTTTAGATTTCCAGTTATTCCCATTGCAAATGAATGCCTTCATTGTCTGTTCTATGTAGTTTCTTCCATTGGCCACTAAAGGGCTTTGAGTTCAGTCTTTTTATATTAATAGGGCATCATTAGAAAGCAAGAAATTTATCAAGGAAAATAATATGAATAAAAAGAAAACAAACCTTTAAGGAATGTTTTTAGCAAAAAAGATGGTACGTTAGATACTCATTTTCTGAAGCAGTAGCTCACACTTTTAATGGAAACTTCTGTGACATCACTGAAGTATTTCAAAAGAACCAGAGTACTTAGAATTAATTGTATTAATCATGAAGACTAAATTTATCCTCAGCTTCTATAGTGTGTTAAGGATAGATATGTTTACCCAAGAAGAAAGCTAACATTGCATTCTTCTGCGTGGATGTAATTTTCACTTGGATTCATATGGTAGATGTTTGCTTTTCATTTATCCACTTGAGTTTTTTTTTTTTTTTTTATCCTTTTGGAAATTCATTGATTTATTTTGTGAAATGCGGAGAGGAAGGAGAGGAGCTGACTATGATTTGTGACAAGTGTACTTCCTGAGCAAAATACTCTTTTATCCTAATCACTAATCTTTCCATCACTATCTCTTTTTGTAAATTGACAAATAGTACGCTAGTTTCAGGTATATACCAAAATGGTTCAATATTTGTATATATTGCAAGATCATTATCTCTTATCAGATAGTCTTTGTGTGTTGTAAAACACAGAAATCTAAGACCTCATTAACCTCACAATTTGTCAACAAATTATAGGAACAGTAATTATAAAATACATAGACCTCTCGATTTTACTTTTAGAGAATTGCCTTTTGACCTCTCCTATCAAAAATGTGAAGGGGGTGAAAGCAGGCAATATCTCTGTATAAAAATGACATCCTGCTCCCTAACAGGATTGCAGGCATAGGAAGCTGGAGGGAAAGGTTTGTTACTGTGGATATCCATATCCTGTCTTGCCAAAGGATAAATAAAGGGCATTCATTCATCAGCTTTCAAGTCGCCACCCTCGTTTCTTTTCCCCAGCCCCCACCTCTCCCTGAAATTGGGACGAGGGAGGTTCTGATTTTTTTTTTTTTTTGCCTATTTCTAGCAGAGCTAGGAATGAACAATTAAATTTAGGGCTTCCCTGTGGTCTGTGAATAACAGTGCACAGTGCTAACCATCGGGGCACAAAGGCAGACAACAACAAAAAAAGAGGCTTTTTTATTTTCTGTTTACCCTTCAGGATACTGTTTACCTTATCACTGAAGGGGAAGTTATCATCTCACCCCTTTTGGAAATCGTACTCAATGTATTCTCTGGTTTCCAATCTCAAACTGTCCGGCGGTAAAGTGGGGATGTCAGCCTGAGGCCAAGGGATTTATATAAGGCCCTGCTCTCTGCCCCTTCTCCCCAGCCTCTCTGCATGTGTGGACGTGTGTGTCTGTCCCTCCATCCGCCTGCCTGTCCCTCTGTGTCAGGCTTTTGCTCGGTTTCTGGAACACATTTTCACTCTCTCATTCTCCCTGCACTCCCTCATCCCCTTTTCCCTGATTTTTTTGTCTGTCAAACCGTTTTCTTTTTCTCCCTTTCAACCAGAAGGCTTTTTTTCCTCCTCTTTTCTTTCTCTCTCTCGTTCTCTAAATTTACTTCACAGCAGATTGTCTTGTAGTAAATCACCAAAAACCCAAATAGCACTAAAGCATTCTGATACAACATTAGCATTTGCTTAACAAGCACAAGATAAACATTAAACAAAGAACTGCATTTCTTTATTAGAGGCTGCAAGATACATAATCCATGAGCACAAGAAACATGGGACCCAGTGGATATGCAGATGTGTGTTATTTCATTGGCGCTGGGCGGCCTTGTTAGAAAAGGTTTTCATCTGAAGGCTTGGGGGTGGATGGTTGACTGTCCCTGGTGGGGCTGTAACTAGATACGGAGACTGTTGCAAGCTAGGCTGGGCTCCCTGGTGGACATGCTGATTGGACAGCCTGAGGAAAACTTGGGAAGCATCGGGAAGTGAACTCAATCACCTTGGGGATGATAGGGTAGAACCAGATGAAGGCATTTGACTTCTTTTGTAACTCCCACTAAGGACAGATTGCCAGTGCGATCCAGCCTCCATAACTGCAAATCAGGCCCTTTCCCCTATGCCGATTTCATTAGAATGGCCAGCATGGTGCAAAGAGGAAAAAAAAAAAAAAGGTTAGACACAGTAATTTTACAGGCAGGCGGGTACAAAAAAAATCTGCATAATTAAGCAGTCAAGGCTGCTAATAGGGGAGTTTATATGCTCTGGGACCAGGCAAGGGCAGCGCATATGGATATAGCACTGGATATTAAATCTACGGCGTGCAGACTTACTCCAGGGCCCTCAGAGAAAAGGCTAATTATAGAGAGAGGAATTGTGTTTACTGGTCTGTCTTGGGCAAAGATGGTGAAAGAAGTACAACCAAGTTTTGCAGTTCGACATGAACAGGCTGTTAATAGAGATATCAAAATACGGGCTTGTGGTGGTTTCCTACCCAATCAACACGCAATTAGAGATTCTGTGGACACTCCCCCCCACCCCTGCGTTACCTGTTATATACAGAATACTGGGAACTCAGTTTCAAACGTTAAGTATATATGTAATGTGGAGTGTGTGTGCGCGTCTGTGTGTGATTAAATTGCCACAAAGCCATGCTGTTTATCATCAATAAATTTTATGTAGCAGTTTAGCTAGCCCTGTTTCAAAAATGTCCGTGCTTCTGGGCCTGAGCTCAGAGTCAGCACTTCGGTATAGACAGGGCATCTGAGTGGAAGTTGCAGCGGGCAGGGGTAAGCCTTTTGAGAATTTCCGAAAGAGACTCTGATGGGGTGGACATTAACATTTCATAACGCAGATCAAAGGTAAAGAGAAAACCCAAAGGCCCCTTTGTCACAGGCCCCAGACGACTGCCTCATACAGGAGCCGAGACGATTTCTTCAAATTATTAAAGAGATTCATTTCATATTTGTATGTATGTATGCACATATGTATGCATGCACTTATTTATTTATTTAATTCCATACAAAGAACGTTTTTCCGAAGAGGACAAGCTCACAGGCCGCTTGCCCTGGGCTGGAGGTGCCAAGGTGAGCCTGCTTGTTGCAGGGG
The DNA here is from genome assembly GCF_029378745.1 of Bos indicus. NCBI lineage: Eukaryota > Metazoa > Chordata > Mammalia > Artiodactyla > Bovidae > Bos > Bos indicus. Next base: position 31,993,459 of record NC_091783.1, read on the forward strand.
ACCAGAGCCTCCCGCAGGTTTCCTCTGCAGACAAGCAGGCTGGACCCTTTGTCCTTTAGAGAAGCTTCTCGTGGAAAACAGCAGCCCTCGCCTAGCACAGATCTGTGACTGTGGGCTTGGCCATGTGGGGGCCTGTTGTGAATTCCATCGCTCTCCCCCTACCACCCACAACAAGGACGGCCAGAGAAGAATCCCACTGCCTCATCTCGAGCTGCCCTAAAACCTCAGGCTTAGGAAAGTAAACAGAATCTGATCACCAGATATTGGGTCAGACTCGCCTGACATCTGTGCTCTGCTCTGAGGCGGGGAATTCAGTGCTAATGAGAAGACCCAAGCCCAGGTCTCAGGAAGGGAGAGTCACGAAGGCTAATGAAGGGCCAGGTTAGCCCCTTAACACCAGGGACAGCATCAGGCAGCACACAGGATGCTGGGCATCTCCTTCTCTGCTCAGTGTTCACCAACTGACCAGGGGTGTCCATTTGACTCAGAGCAGCTGGTCAGATGTCGCAGCACTTGGTCAAGAGGGGAGAGACCTTGAGAGACTGGGATCATGCTGAGACTCAAGGTAGATATTTTACAGTCCATTTATGAAATGTATTTTTGCCCTTGTTGTCGTTCAGTTGCTGAGTCATGTCCAGTTCTTTGCAACTGCATGGACTGTAGCCCACCAGGCACCTCTATCCATGGGATTTTTCAGACAAGAATACTGGAGTGGGTTGCCATTTCCTACTCCAGGCGATCTTCCTGATCCAGGGATCAAACCCATGTTTCCTGCATTGGTAGGTGGATTCTTTACTACTGAGCCACCAGGGAAGCCTCAGCAACTGTTAATTTCATTTCTAAAATCAGACTAGTCCTGAGAATATTTTGAAACTCTGTGACTTCTGATACCTTCTGATTTCTAGAGGTTACAAGGAGGGGACATTCTCAAGAAAAGAAACTGTGATTACCCACAGATTAGTAGGGAGAGTGTGGCACCAGAGGCAATAGCGTCAAAAATACTTCATTAATCTGTTCTTTTTATCCCATTCCTTCTCACTGAGACTTAAAAATGTAAAGTAGAGAAGAATTTCCAGGGAGGACTGAGCCGAAGTCCCTACCTGGGAAGTGGTAGCAGCTGGATGTAAAATTCACAGGTCAGGACCTGGCCAGCGTCTTCCTGATTGTCAAGAGAAAATGAGGTTGACCAGAACTCTAGCAGGCAGTAAGGAGACAGGGCTAGAAAAAGGGAAAGTTGTTAATTTTTGAGATAGAAACAAATAAAGAGGACAGGACTGAACACACAATTGCTTTTATTTTTAAATTTGGGGGCTGATCAGAAGTAAGAAAACTAGAAAAGAGGCATGCCCCTGGTAGAGGAATGGTATAAATTTGAAAAGGGCTCTTTGTTGACATGTTGAATTGTTTGGGAAAACAGAAAAGAGCCCATCAAACGCTCCTACCCGGTCTGTAGACTCAATATCCACTACAGCCCAGAGGCTCCCCAGGTCTGTTTTCTTCCTCCCACCCTCAGGCTCTCCCTTCCTTTCTCGTCTTTTTCCTTCCATTCATTCATTCGACATCAATGAAAAAAACGCAGTTGTTTTGAGAGCAGACCTAGTCCCACCAGCAGTGCGTCCCACTGAGGGATTCTGCCCTCAGAGCCGATGTCTCATTTCTCTCTCTAGTCCTGCAAGACAGGAAACTGCTCTGGGGCAGCCGACAGAGCTGATGTGGAGGAGAAAGCAGGGCAGAATCGAGAGGAATAGAGTCAATATGTGAACTCTACAGAGTAAAACCCCTTGATATAAGGTATTTCACCAAACAGAGCAAACATTTGCTTCGTGCTTAATAAGAAAAATAACCAGTACTTATAGAGCACTTATCCTAGGCCAGGCATCCTGCTGGACACTTGGTACAGAGCAAGTGGGTCTCACTTCCCATTCCTATAGCGTGGGTATCGATATCCACTGGCTCGATGGTTTGTCTGAGGCCAGGTTAAGTAACATGATGAGACCGCACAGCTTGTCAGGGGCAGGGCTGGGCATCCCACCAGCCACCATCAAGTGATTCCAAAGCCTGCATCTCTCAAATCACACCCCCATGTTTTATGGAGAGAGAGGCTTTACAGATGGTGTCTGTGATGACTTTTATAAACACTGTCTATCCTACCCACTTCGATGTAAGCCCACTGAAGCCTCTTGTAGAGGTCTATGTTTGCTAATAAGCTAGGCTCCCCAAAGTGCATGCCTTACTTATCAGGATTTTGGAAACTTGACAGATTACAAAAACTGGACTTAGTCATAATGGTCTGTCTGCTGCTGCTGCTGCTGCTAAGTCACTTCAGTCGTGTCTGACTCTGTGCAGACGGCAGGAGCCCACCAGGCTCCCCGGTCCCTAGGATTCTCCAGGCAAGAACACTGGAATGGGTTGCCATTTCCTTCTCCAGTGCATGAAAGTGAAAAGTGAAAGTGAAGTCGCTCAGTCATATCCAACTCTAGCGACCCCATGGACTGCAGCCCACCAGGCTCCTCCATGGGATTTTCCAGGCAAGAGTACTGGAGTGGGGTGCCATTGCCTTCTCCGGATCTGTCTGCTATCAGAGGTCAAATCCTGCTTTAGAAAAAGATTTTGGTTTTCTGTAAATTAAAAAGAATTTAGTGGCTGACCACTCAGTTTCTGAGTCTTCATCGGAAATGAATACTTAAACAATGTGCAGGCAGGCTTAATTGCATTTGTGACCTGCTTTCATACATATTTGGGAGGGTAGCGATGGAAATGGAGAACACACAGTAGAAGCATTTTACTGCCAGAGTGGAACTTTACACACGTACCAGGGGACCTTTTGGTAGTGTTTGTAATGTGCTGCTATTGTGATTTAGGAAAGAAAAATGCTACTGCTGGGCTTTATTTTCAATGGACTTTTTTAAACATCAATTAATGCAATCAAATGTAGTACAGGGAAATCTAACTTTTTATTTACATTTCTGGGGGCCAGGGAGGGTTTGTTTGTTTTTGTTAACTCCAGTCACTCGAGCTGTACAGTATACAGTTTTCTTGGTATTTTCCAAATCAACGCAGTAAGTTATATTTAACAGTCTGTGTGAAAATCTCCACATGCAGGAGAGAAAACAGCCTTGTAACTGGTACCATTTGTTGGGAAACAAATGATTCTGCCTTGCTTCACACAATTTGAAAATAGTGACTTTTGGTTTTTAAAAGCAGATTTAGTTAATAAAATGAATCATATCCATAATTCCTTCACAAATTAGTCAGATTTTTGAATGCCAAGTTTTGAATTCTGTCTTGATAAATTCAAAAATAATAGGCTATAAATTCAAAAATAATAGGCTAAAAAACAAAAAAAAAAGTGTCTTATGTTTGGCCTCAAACTTTCAAAGGGCACTGAAATAAACCATTCAGATCATCAGAAAGGTCCCTGATGAAAGTACATGTTCCTAATTTTTTCTCCCTTGGTAAATCACTGCCTTAATTAAATACATTATCAACACAATCTGCTGAGTGGTCTCCCATCTTCCTGAACATAGGGACCCAGTAATCTAAGTATCATAGATGATTAAAACCTTGGTTCCACGTTGAAATGTAATCGTTTTCTTCCCTTAATCTGGAGCCTAGACCCAGATCTGAGCCCAGTCCTCCCAGCTTACCCATATGACTTTGAGGTAGACTCTTCCTAGGCTTTGGGTTAACATGGACCAGTCTGTTTTACTAGACAGATTAACTTGAGAATCGAAGTATATATACCCACATCACACATTTTGAATGTTGTAAAATGCTCTGTAAATATAATGAGCTGTTATATGTATATAATCGTCCTCAAGTAGAGGTCAGTAAGAGGAAAATGTACCTTGTATTAGTATTGATAAGAGTCTCCTTCTTCTGGTGAAAGTCGCTCTGTCGCGTCTGACTCGTTGCGACCCCATGGACTATATGGAGTTCTCCAGGCCAGAATACTGGAATGGGTTACTTTTCCCTTCTCCAGGGGTTCTTCCCAACCCAGGGATTGACCCCAGGTCTCCTGCATTGCAGGTGGATTCTTTATCAGCTGAGCCATCAGGGAAGCCCTCCTTCTTCTGGGGGTGTCCAAAAAAGGTGAGGGCTGGGGGAGCTGGGTTTGAATTGTGCAGACACTTCGTTCAGCTTCTTGCACTTAAAAGTCATGTTGGCCTGAGCACAAAGTATGATCAGCAGCAGATGAGGTAATATGTAGACCTAATCGGGTGAGTTAAGGCCACAGTGACTACTTTGATTTGGAATTTTCCTGCTGTTATCATTTTAAAGCAGACTTTCTAATATTCATTTCAAAAGAGAGGTGCTCAGATTCTAGAGGCACAGATCTAAAGAGATGCACAGAATTCTCCTTTCTCATGCTGTTCCCTTTTGAAGGGGGCCCACATGCTTGTGGGTGCATTAGGTGGAGTAAGAAGGCTCAGAATGGACTCGTCTGGCCGACATGCTATCTACAGCTTCCCCATCGATCACGTGCTCACTCATAAGAGTAATGGGATAGTCTTAGTTACATCTAATTCTCTGAGGTTTTATTTTATTTTTAACGTTTTGGAATATTTAATGAAGGATGCTTGTTTTCCCATTCTGGGGAAGAATATTTATTTTGTTAACTGGGCATTTTTCTCTAAATGTTTAAGTATCTATGCATGGTCAGCTATCGTGATGGGTTGAAAAATGCAAAAATAGTGACCGCACTTTATTCGCTTCTGCACATTCACAAAAGACTAATCTGTTATTTACCTACTCTCATTTTAATTTTGGAACTGTCTTCCCTCCAATATTCAGACAAAGGAGGACTTTGTTCATTGCTGATTCATATCAGACTGTTCGCCTCTATCTTACCCAACAGTTACTCTTCTATAAAATGATACACTGTATTTACTTTTCTCCAGATTCTCAAATATAAAAACCCTCATGCTAATCTCTGTCTTTAAGAAACGAAATATTGCTGTTGATTTTCAGAAGCAAAGGAAGAGAAGGAGGCCCAGATATCACCATGGGTCACCTTTTATCCTGGACTTTTGTGTTTTCCTTTACTGACAATGATATTGACAAGTGAGCTATATATGATTTGCTTTCAGAAAGGATGTTAGTTTTATAATTTTGGGTTTCAGACTTCTACGTAGATTGTTTAAGACAGCATTATAATTCTGTGCTGACTGTATCACATCATACAGGGGGCAGAGAAGAGCTTTTAAATATATAAAATGCTTCAAGCTGTTAATAGGTACTTTAGTGACTTTTTTTCAATAGATGTCCGTTGTGTTAGGAAATTATCACCCTTCTTTATATTGACAGAGTATACAATATTTACATTTTTAGAATGGATCCTCAATTAGCTGGTTCAGGTCTTAGAAAAATTGTCATAAAGATAGAGGATTAAAAATTTATGGTGCCCAAAGCATCTTTATAATTTGGCATTATAGTCTTAGAAATATTTAATAGCTTTGCAGAAAGTAATATAAGGAATTGCTATCTGAGAAAGAGCTGTCGTTAATTATTATGTCTCATTCCTCATTTAACAGAGACTCTTATTAACTAATCCATGGTTTTTGTTAGATCCATTTCATAGTCTTTAGCTTTGGTTTTTGACCTAGCAAAACACCTAGGAATATCTGCTTCTTCACTGTACTTCCAAGCTGAGTAGAAATAAGGCAATGTATAGAACAGTCTTATGGACTCTGTGGGAGAGGGAGAGGGTGGGAAGATTTGGGAGAATGGCATTGAAACATGTAAAATATCATGTATGAAACGAGATGCCAGTCCAGGTTCGATGCACGATACTGGATGCTTGGGGCTAGTGCACTGGGACGACCCAGAGGGATGGTATGGGGAGGGAGGAGGGAGGAGGGTTCAGGATGGGGAACACATGTATACCTGTGGTGGATTCATTTTGATATTTGGCAAAACTAATACAATTATGTAAAGTTTAAAAATAAAATAAAATTAAAAAAAAAAGAAATTTAAAATTAAAAAAATAAATAAATAAATAAAACTAAAAAAAAAAAGAAAAGAAATTTTTGTTACAACATGAATCCTCCATCTTTCTTCCTTCTTTCCTTCCTTCCTCTCCCCGCCCCACCCCATTCCCTCTCTTCCTACTTTTTTCCCATCTCAGTAGATAGTAACTCTCACTACTGCTGCTCTTGACTGATAGGAAACAGACAGAAGGAACTAGGAATGAGCATGATTCATTGGTACCCCGGTAACATCTTGGCTTCAGCATATAGTGTCTAGATGTGCTGGTGTATCCAGACCGATGCCCAAGAAAGAAATGTAGGCGAGGAACATAGTGAGCTCTTATTTTTCCGTGCGGAAGCACGACATTGCCTTTTTTATTAATAGTAAGCCACGCACTTAAGATATGCATGGAGTCCCATTTTCTTCCCAAATTTTCCATTTAGTACTGTATCAGGGAACGACTCAGGCACTTGAAGAAGTATAATTAGCTACAGGCAGGATGGAACTAAGGAGTCAGTCTTTGTTTCTGAATAATGATAATTCTGTAAAGTCTCAAGCCCAGGTTCCAAGGGTTTCAGGGGACAGTTTAAGCAAATCAATGGGCGATGGCCATTGGGAGGAAGCATCTGCATTTGGCCATGGATGCCTTCAGCGCTGTAAGTTGTGTAATCATGGATGTTCCTTCCAGATTGACAGCTCAGCCCAACGTGCTTTACCAAGGATGCTGTTCCTAGCACTTCTGCAGAATTGTGAGATATGGGAAATTTAATTTTCCGCTACCAACAGGCACTGCAAGCCAGCTAAGGCTCTGCTTTCCAGAGGGAAGAGGGGTGTGGTCACAAGGGCTGCTGCTGCTAAGTCGCTTCAGTCGTGTCCAACTCTGTGCAACCCCATAGACGGCAGCCCACCAGGCTCCCCTGTGCCTGGCATTCTCCAGGCAAGAACACCGGAGTGGGTTGCCATTTCCTACTCCAATGCAGCAGACCCTTAATCATAGGTAGGTAGTTTGATTAGGAAATCAGGGATGATGTGGACTGGAATAAATTCAGGCTTTTTCTTATCAGGGAGCAAAGGAGGACCAGGTGGCCTGCAAGTATAAATAATTCTTTGCACATAAGTAAGAGACCTAGAGAGACAATAACTTTTGCTTTGCATAATTGATACTGAAATTGTTGTACTTAAGAGGGAAGAAACTTAAATGAGGGTTTGACAGGCCAGTGTAGTTTTATGGGCATGGCCTTACGCCCCATCTTTCAATGAAAGTGATCACTATGCCTTTAAGAGTAACTTTAACCCCCTTCTCCTCACACTATAAATAATCGAAATATTTATATTCCCGAATGAGGAAGCTGCCAGTATAATGAGTGAATGAATGATATACATAGGCAAACTTGGGGATGTGTACCAGTGCACACCCAGCGACTTTTAAATCTGAGCTTAAAGAACCCAAAGAACATAATATTGGAATCAGGAACTCTGGATTCTGGTTGGCCATGACCAAAATGCTTTGCCTGGGTGAACGTGTTAATTAATATCTCTAGTCTCAACTTTCTCATCTTTTCAACAAGCCCGTTGTCTCCAAAGCCCCTTCTAACCTCTAGCAAACAGTCCACATTTAGCCAAATAAATACATTCGCCCAGGGCTTCCCAGTTAGTGCTAGTGGTAAAGAACCCGCCTGCCAGTGCAGAAGTCGTAAGAGATGTGGGTTTGATCCCTGGGTCGGGAAGATCCCCTGGAGAAGGGAATGGCAACCCACTCCAGTATTCTTGCCTGGAGAATCCCTTGGACAGAGGAGCCTGGCGGGCTACAGTCCATGGGGTCGCAAAGACTCAGACATAAGTGAAGCAGCTTAGCATACACACATACATTCACTCGGTCCTTCTGCCTACACATCCCTAGTCTATTACTTCTTGATTTTACATGAAAAAAAAAAAAAAAGTAATGTTCTGGGATCTCTGAAAACCCATGAGTCAACAAATACAGTTTAGGGAGGTATTTATTAGAATATTTCTTAGGAAAAGCAGAACGCCAAACTGGGGTCAGCCAGCTCTCCCGTGCCTTCACAATCATGTTTCCATATTACTTTTCTGATTTCTGTGAGCATGGGGAGTATTATTTGCTTTTGGAGGGATCTTAATCACCTTACAGTAGTTTTATGCCATCCACTATTTTTCTTCAAGCATGAAAAGCTTTATCTAAAACAGAGCATCGAAGAAGAAACTGTACATAGATTCACACCCTGTACATTTATTTTTTTTAAGCGTGTTGCAGTTTTTTTTTTTCCTTTGCTAATATATTTTGACACCTTATAGTTGTAGCCCGCTGTTCTCTTTAATTGCTTATTGTTATTAATTATATAGTGGTAACGGAGTTGGCTGTTTGAGCCACTTGGCTGTAAAGAAATTCATTTATCATTATTGCCGTTGGAGCCACAGAAGATTGCCAGCATTCTATCCAGAGATGAATGTTTTCAAGCTCACATCCAGTAGAATTTTGAACATAGGTCAAATCCTTAGGTGTTTTCTTTCTCTGCTACCCTTTGGTTCTCCTCGTCTCTGTACTGAGGACCTCCATTCTCTCTTATCTTTTGTTTGCAGTCCTGGATGTGCTGCCCTTTCGGTGAAGTTCATATATTATTTTCAGCGCTCCACCGAGTGGCCTGTCCAAATAGTTCACTTTATTTCCTCCTCATATACCCAACTGTACGTTTTCCTTCTTCAAATTTCTTTTATAATGAGAATAACATTCCTGCCTTTACAACTTTGTTATATGCACGTTTTATTTTTTATCACTTGATCGTTGTTGATTAATGTATAGTTGATCTACTATATAATTTTTTTTAGCTGTTTGAAAAGAAAATCCATTTTTTAGAGAGCTATCATCTCATAGTAGATGATAACATAACAGTGTGTGTGCACTCAGTCAGGTCTGATTCTTTGCGACCCCATGGACTGTTACCCGCCAGGCTTCTCTGTCCAGGGGATTTTCCAGGCAAGAATACTGGAATGGATTGCGATTTCCTACAGATTTGCAAGTAAATAAACTATTTTATTTAAAATCGTTAATGCAGATTGGCCATGGGCTTAGGCCTCACCTTGCAATGAAAGTGATCACTATGCCTTTAACAGTAGCTTTAACCCCCTTCTCCTTCACTATAAATAATCAGATGTGTTTAGATTCCCAAATGAGAAAGCTGCCCACGGAATGGATGAATGAATGAATGAATGATGCGTGCAGGCAAACATGGGCATGCTTAGTTGCACATACCCAGCTACTTCTGGTATCTGTAGGTTCTTTAAATCTGGGCTTAATTTAGAATTCATGACCCCACAGCCACATGTGCCACAGAACAGCCAGGCCAGCGAGCTCCTCTGCCTTCTGGCAGCATGACATTAAATTCACACTAGTTAAGCCAACTTAAATGAAGCCTCCTTGAACCTTCCTAAATAAAACTAGTGGCCTTAATTACAATTGGGCAATTTAAAGGTTATGGAGCTCTAACTAGTAGTACAGTATATCACTTTAATAATGCACAGGAAAATTTCTCTAAGGGGTGGCATCGTCTGATTAGAAGAATTCAGGTTTCACAGCACATTTCCAACAAACTGTTTTTAGAACTCTTATTGCGTTTATGGCGCCATTATCTTTTTTTTTTAATTTTTCAAGGCCGAGTTTCTAAGGTCACACCAATAGAACAATAAAAATGTGAATCATTTGCAAATAACGAGCAGTACTGCAATCTTTGCATTGCCACTCCAGACTTCCTTAGCACAGCCACAAAGTCAGAGGGGCAGGGGACATGCCTTTGGAAATCTGGGGGATTCTGGCCCCATTTAGACCCTCATGCCCCATAAGATTTGACTTAAGCTTTGGTGTTGAATCCTGTTTCTAAACACCATGGTTGAGGAATAAAGATGTCATCTTTTCCATAAGTCATCAAAAGGTATGTTTCTTGGAAAGATAATTTGCTTTGGAATTGCCTGGCTAGTTTCTTTTTCTTTTTTTTTTTAATGTTTATTCAAGTATCTACTTGCATTTTCTGTCTTTATTATCTTTTTTCATGGCATTTCTATAGTTTTATTTTTATTTATTTATTTTTAGGCCATGCCATGTGGCAGATGGGAGCTTAGTTCCCTGACCAGGGATTGAACCCGTGTCCCCTGCACTGGGGGCACTGAGCCTTAACCACTGGACCACCAGGGAAGTTGCCTGGCTAGTTTCTTGTCTTAAACCTGTTGGCACTAAGAACCCCCATGCTTGTTGGAATCTGTAAAACTTACTGAAGCTAGTGAACTTCTTTCTTTGATTTGATTTGGAGATTTCTGTTTGTTTTGTTTTTAAATCATCAACAATAGCAACCTACCCCTTCTAGCAAGAAAAGACAGGTTTTCAGTGTTGGAAAGACTTTCTCCTTCAGAGAACCGGTGGCCTTATGCCAAGAAGAAGATTTTAAAAAAAGAAGCCCCTTGCCATCAACTCAGCACAGAAACACACCTGATGGGGACTGTGTCTGGGGCAGGGCTGGCCCTCCACTGTGTGGAATTCATATCGACAGTTGTACCATCTCACCTCTCCAAGACGCTTTCCCAGCAGATTTAACTTTAAAGCCAGTTACACTTAGTCCATGCTGCATGAACTGTCCTCTTTTGATTTTAACAATTTAATTTTTTTGTACAGTGCTTGAAGGTAGATATACCTGTACTTCTCTCTGTGAGTCCCAGATGTGAGGGCATTAACAGTAGGTATTTCATATCAAACGAGAAATTTCAAGCAAAGAGGGTAATAAATGCATATATCTGATTTAACCAGTGAGTTGAAAGAATAGAGCTTTGTAATATAAGAATACATAACTAGTAATAAAAATTGCTTAAAACATGAACTGTGGGGTCATGGATGTCTGCTGTAGAGATTCCTTGGTGACTTGAGACAAATAGAAGGTAATTATCCCTTCTTTCACATGGTTCTCTTTTTTGGTATTTCAGAAATATTGAATGCAGAATAGCATTTTCCTTCTTGAAATAGGGATAAGTTTGATTCATCAGTTTCCTGCCAGACATAAGTTGGCAAATACGATAGTTATTTTGTTAATGCTTTATTTGCCAGAATGTTTTAATCTTATTTCAAAAAATAATGAAGGCAAGCAACATAAGGTGAATTTGGCTAGCCTAAATGTGTCACATTGCAAAGGCTTTTAATGTATGAGGGAAAAGAGCAAACTTTTAAAACTCAATTGATTAATGAACATTGTTTTGTTGTTAGTCTCTCCATTTTGTTCAAGTGAAATTAGATGTAGGAGCAGCTAAGTATATATTTGCCATAGAGTCAATAAATATTCAGTGAGTCTCAACTTTGAGCCATGCACTATTCTAGGTGTTTGGCAAGCATTAATACAAAACAGGCCCTTGCCCTCCTGAAACTTGCCTTGTAGCATGAATTGATGAATAACCCCAAAGTTCTTGACACTCTCTTGGTACTAGGATGTCTGGGGTTGGCACCCACCTCTCTTTAATAGGAGAGGCAAGAGCTGAAATGTATTACTGAATTGAGAAATTGGGAGCACGCCATTTCCCATCATTTTGTTGTTGTTTTAGTGGCTAACTCTTTGCAACCCCCTGGACAATAGCTCCCCCAGGCTCCTTTGTCCATGGAATTTCCTAGCCAAGAATACTCGAATGGGTTGCCATTTCCTACTTCAGGGAATCTTCCCGGACCAGGGATCGAACCCCTGTCTCCTGCACTGGCAGGCGGATTCTTTACCATTGAGTCACCATTGCATGTCTAATTATTATGTGATGCAGAAGTGGATGTTTTTAGACTATCCTGTGTGCCCAGAAACTTTTCTGTCGAGGCAGAGACCAGGAAGCCTGGAGTGCTGCAGTCCATGGGGTCGCAAAGAGGGACACGACCGAGCCACTGAACTGAACTGAACTGAGAGAGCAGAAGAGCACTAATGATCGGGTGATGAAAACTTTGTAAAAGAGAAAGGGTTACTTTCAAGTGAACATAGATAAGGGGGAAATGGCCTGTTCAAATAAACCGGACCCCTTTCAGTGGAACGTGACGACATACAGTGAAGTCAAAGCTTTATATAAGTTAATAGTTTTTAAAGCAACCCTAGTTTCTAAGCAGAACTAGAGATTATATTACAGATTTAGTGGGTCTCCATCCTCATTCCCACCCCGTCTTCACTCTTGCTTTTTCAGAACTAACAGTACTGTTACTAAGAAGCACGTGCTCTTTCTTCTTTCCTTAGTTAAGAGTGTCTTTTGTTTGGGGAGTAGGGTGAGGAGGAGCTCAAAGTGATTTTATCAGTGCCTTACCCTAAACTGATGTTTGTCTTCTGTTTTTTTAATAAAAACATTTCAGCCCCAAACCTTTGCCTTTAAAGCTACCTGCTGCCACTGTGTAACACACACTCTGGGCCTTCAGCTACGGGGCCCACGTTTAGATTAGAAAAGTAAAGGAAGGGATGCAGACCTGGAGGTAAAATCGGGTCGGAAAGGTATGTTTAGACTGTGTGCTTTGCCCTGATCCCACACTTGAGCCACAGTGTCGCTGCCGAGTCCCCGCAGCCGAAGGGAAGCCACCTTTTATAGTGTGTTGTTTGTTTTATTGTGTATTGTTGGAACAGCATTCCAGGGTTTTCTCCTACATGAGAATATTCTAATAACTGCTACCCACCACCGATAATAATAGCCAAGGAATTGGACGATATTGCCTCTCAGAGCATCTGAAATCCCACTGCCTACCTCTCCCATCCCAACCCACCTGGACCTCCTGCTAGTTTCCAAGCTGCTGATGTTTATGGGGCTCGAGGCAGCCCCTGGGCTCTTTAAAATCTGCTGGGTACAATGCAGCCGACCCCAGTTGAATCATTTCCTGCTCCAGCCCTGCTGATAATGAGAAGTTCAAGACAGGAAATAACAGTGTCAGTATCAGTGGCTTTGCTTATAAAGTCCAAAGGCATCACAGCCTTAGACTGTTGGCCAAAAGCAGGTGGTAACTGAGTTCAGTGCAGGCCTGCACTTTGTAGGTGTCCTTGAAATAAGACTCTAGCTGAGGGACTTCCCTAGCAGTCCAGTGGTTAAGACTCCACATTCCCAACGCAGGGAGCACCAGTTCGATCCCTGGGCGAGGAATTAAGATCCCTCATGCTGCACAGCATAGCCAAAATAAATAAAGACACATGATCTTGGGAAAAATGATTCTCACTGAGACACAAGGGATGTTTATCATTTTGCTTTTCTTGATGTACTTAAGGGTTAGGTATTTTGTGTATGGATAGTCAAAGCCGAGGTACCCGATTACTCAATTACCCCGATTACTCAAATAACTCAATTACTCTCAGGATTCCCAGTGCCCTTCCTGTCTTAATGGGAGTCACTTGTTTGTATCGCATATTCCTCTCTTGTGTGGCATAGAAATACAAGCCAGACATTCTCATACTACCATTGAGAAAAATCCAAGAAAATGCAGTGACAGTCTTCAGGCAACATTCATTTTCATGTCGAATTGCTCAGAAGAATAGGGTAGAACTTTTTAACTAGGGTAAGGCAAGTGTTAAGAGTTAGTTGCTCAGTCGTGTCCAACTCTTTCGACTCCATGGACTGTAGCCCACCAGGCTCTCCTGTCCATGGGATTTCCCAGGCAAAAATGCTGGAGTGGGTTGCCATGCCCTTCTTCAGGGGACCTTCCCAACCCAGAGACAGGACCTGGGTCACCTGCATTGCAGGCAGATTCTTTATCATCTGAGCCACCAGGGAAGCCCAGGGTAAAGAAAGGGTTCATATTATATTCAGTACTCTCAAATGCTGCCTTACTTTGGGGCGTGATGACGGATCTCCTGGCCAACTTTGAGGACTGAGTAATATTCCCCATTGCCAGATTAGCACTCAGTGTGTTTGTGTTACTGTTGTGAAATATGTACTGTATATAACACAACAAATTACAGTGGCCTGAGCACTGTGGGCCTAGAAATATGTGATGGCTGTGTACATGGCAAATTACAGTACAGTCAGCCTATTTTTCTACTCCTGGTTCCTAGGGTGAGCCAGCGTAGCCGAGGGGTGAGTTTTGTCATGTGTGGCTTTTCTTTGTTACTCCTCAGACCCCTAGCTTATAAATGTGTGCTTGGAAATTAACTCAGGGAAGAGGAGAAGCCAAAGTATAAGTGTTGGGGGTTGGGAATTGGTTTAGGGCAGAGTTTTCTTGGATTTAAAAATATAGAGGAGGATGTGGTGGTATACACAGTCGAACTGGAAAAATTGCAACTGCAGGGCATTTGATTCCTCTGTTTGGATTCCAAGGGCAGAGTTTACTCTCACTCAGATCAGAGCTTTTCAAGGATGGCCCCATGCCACGTGATGAGGTACCAGGAGGGGTTTCTCGCTTTGGACTTTAGCCTGTAGATTTATGCGGTGCAAGAGGCTGGAGGACCCTTCTGGCCAGTCTCCAGGGTAAACGGGAGGAGTTCTACTTATAAACCGTTACAAATTGGTCCTCAGTAATGGCTGCAGTGTTGATCAGACGATATTAGGGGTCCCCCAGTGATTCCTGGGATAACAGCTGCATGTAAGTCAACCACTGAACATTTGCTTGTAGCTGCTCTAGATTTTTGTTTTTATTGAAGGAAAAGGAGTGTAAACATGGGACACACAGTCTGGAGGCTGCTTAAAGGGCTTCTCTTGTTGAGAGCTTGTATTGAAATGTCAGTGTCTTGTGTTCCGCTAACAATTGCCGCGTTGGAGCCTATAACCTGGGTTGTGCTTGAATGGTAGCTCTTATTTTTTTCTGTTACAAAACTGGCTGATTAATAGTTGTGTTTGTCCAGGTTTTATAAATTGGAGAGAGAGAAATTATCATTCCCCTTTGAACTGGCCTTAGAGGAACAGATTTTGTTCTTGGGGCACATGATTATAGTAAATGATTATCACATTCCCTAGTAAAGGCAATGAGGTTGCATTGCAATTATGTATTCAGATTCTTTCCTTTGCAACATTTAATACTGGAGTAAATATTTACATTAGCATCAGTCTCTTCTATGTAGACTTGATTCCTGTTTACATTTATGTTCACATTTAAATGGAGATTAACAAATGGAAATAATTATTTTAGCTGAACTTTATATACATGTGAAATGATTTCTCAGTTATACCCAAACCATCTTTGATCATGCTTTAAAGCAGTTGACCAGGACAGGAAGTTGCTGGCTGCCAACACGTTCTCAGTGGTAAGACCTTCACGCTTGCCTTTTCTAACATCAGATCCACAGTACTGGTGGCATGCATGCTCCCTTGCACTGGGATACGAGAAAGGGGCGTTTTCTATTTGTTCTGAAAAGGTATGGGTTTGTATTGAAAGCTCCATATTCTTTTCATTCAGTTGATAATATGCATAGTGATGTTTCTCTCTCTCTTTACATGTGCTTATTTGTGCTTTCACGTATATTTGGTTGGAATACTTCTCAGTCTAATCTTCAGAATTGGACTTTTTCTATACTTCATAATATCGCTCATTTTCTTTTTGGCATTTAAAATTTCAGAGTTGTAATCAATCTTTATTAGTAAGGTGTAGAAGAGATTGGGCTTCCCAGGTGGTGCTAGTGGTAAAGAACCAACTTGCCAATGCACCAGACATAAGAGACGTAGGTTCAATCCCTGAGTTGGGAAGATCCCCTGGAGGAGGGCATGGCAACCTACTCCAGTATTTTTGCCTGGAGAATCCCATGGACAGAGGAGCTTGGTAGACTACGGTCCATAGCAAAGAATCAGACACCACTGAAGCGACATAGCACGCGCATAGAAAAGATAGTGTTTTTATTCTTTAAT
Source organism: Bos indicus (assembly GCF_029378745.1). NCBI lineage: Eukaryota > Metazoa > Chordata > Mammalia > Artiodactyla > Bovidae > Bos > Bos indicus. Next base: position 32,009,257 of record NC_091783.1, read on the forward strand.
TTTCAAAGTAACCTATAAAGGTAAATTATGCTTATTATAGAAAATCTGAAGACTATAGATAAGCAAAAAAAAAAGAGGAAGAAAAATTCTGACATTTCTTCCATAGATGCCCCCTATCACTCTTAATAAAAATATAGGGCTGCTCTAGCCTATTATGTTCTTAATGGAATATTGTAATGGTTATTAAATCAGCTGACTCAGAATCTCTTTTTAATAAATGAGTCAGACTGGATTATCCAATTACTGTCAGCTGCTACCTTTCCCGAGAGCAGAAATGGTTACCCCAATCGAATTTTTTAAGCTTTTGTCATCTTTAGGAAACAAGGTGAGTGTCTAAGACTTAAATTGACCCGAAGTTGGAGGTGTTGATGGCGGCCCCTCATGAGCATGGACTTTTAAGGGAAACCATGGTTACCCGGTACCGTTCTTAAGGACCTACCACACAGGAAGAAGGAAGGAGGGAAGCTCCGTTTTGAAAGGAAACAGAGCTTAGCTCAGCTTGATCCCCCAGGACTAAGAGTGTTTTCGAAATTCTTTGAAAACTGCCCTTAGCCACACTATGCACATGCAGAATGACGGCAGAGTTCGACAGAGACTAAGTATAAACTTTTGAAATTCTTATTATAAATAAGTTTAATTAGTTGCCCATTACCCTCTCTCCCCCTACTTCAGTTTTTAAAAGTACAGAATGAATTATGTTAACCAGTTATGAAAATGTTTTGGGTTCCCCTCTCTTTCTCTCATTCATCATCGTTGGACCCTGTGATGATAAGTAAGTCTGAACATGGGGATGAGCAGAGACATTAACAACAGCAGGATAAATGGGTGGGCATGTCTGATGTCTAAATCGGAGCATCCTGGCTTCTGCTTGTCATTTGCTGTGTAATCATTCAGATATATTTTCTCTCCTACTCAAATAACTAGGACAAGTTATTTGTTGGAAAAGACCTCTAGGTAACTTCGAAATAAAAGGCAGATAGAACTTCCAACATTTTTTTAATATTATAATGTGCTTTTAAACTATAAAGAGTTCTGAAAATGCTGGATGCTGTTGTCATTATCATTGCTATAAGTGCCCTCTCAAAGCATGAAATTCATGAAAAAGAAATCTACACTAATAATGCATGAATACTTTATGAGCATGTCACATTTTTGTGAATTCACTGGACTCCATTTTTTTTTATTTTATTTTTAAACTTTACATAATTGTATTAGTTTTGCCAAATATCAAAATGAATCCGCCACAGGTATACATGTGTTCCCCATCCTGAACCCTCCTCCCTCCTCCCTCCCCATACCATCCCTCTGGGTCGTCCCAGTGCACTAGCCCCGAGCATCCAGTATCGTGCATCGAACCTGGACTGGCATCTCGTTTCATACATGATATTTTACATGTTTCAATGCCATTCTCCCTGGACTCAATTTTGAGTATTTAACATTTTGTGACTGAACTTCTCTGTTCTTAGAATGGGAAATAAATAAAAATTGATGAGGACATTTTCCTTATACTATCTTATTTATTTTTCCTTATATTATTTTGCTAAACAAAATATTCCTAGTCCTGAAAGATAACATCACATTGAAGATCACCCTCACTTGCATAATTGACATTATGTTCATGTAACAGTCAATCGCTCAGAGAAGACAGCAGCACCCCACTCCAGTACGCTTGCCTGGAAAATCCCATGGACGGAGGAGCCTGGTAGGCTGCAGTCCACGGGGTCGCGAAGAGTCGGACACGAATGAACTACTTCACTTTCACTTTTCACTTTCATGCATTGGAGAAGGAAATGGCAACCCACTCCAATGTTCTTGCCTGGAGAATCCCAGGGATGGGGGAGCCTGGTGGGCTGCCCTCTCTGGGGTCGCACAGAGTTGGACACGACTGAAGCAACTTAGCAGCAGCAGCAACAACAGTCAGTCATTATTCCCAAGAAAATTAATCAGGCCTACATACATGTGCATGCGTGCTAAGTCCCTTCAGTCGTGTCTGACTCTTTGCAACCCCATGGACTGTAGCCCCCAGGCTCCTCTGTCCATGGGATTCTCCAGGCAAAAATACTGGAGTGGGTTGCCACTTCCTTCTCCAGGGCATCTTCCCGACCCAGGGGTCAAACCCTCTTCTCCTCTGTCTGCTGCAGTGGCAGGCACCCTCTTCTCCTCTGTCTGCTGCGGTGGCAGGCACCCTCTTCTCCTCTATCTGCTGCGGTGGCAGGCACCCTCTTCTCCTCTGTCTGCTGCGGTGGCAGGCACCCTCTTCTCCTCTGTCTGCTGCGGTGGCAGGCACCCTCTTCTCCTCTGTCTGCTGCGGTGGCAGGCACCCTCTTCTCCTCTGTCTGCTGCGGTGGCAGGCACCCTCTTCTCCTCTGTCTGCTGCGGTGGTAGGCACCCTCTTCTCTGTCTGCTGCGGTGGCAGGCAGTTTCTTTATCACTTGCACCGCCTGAGAAGCCCAGGCCTATGTATTTTCCTCAACAAATGTTGCAAGTTCAAGAATTCTGGAACAAATGTGTACACCTCCTCAGACTCACAGACCACAGCTTGGTCCTTGTGCAAAACACATAACTTAAGGATGAAATTAGAACTCTTAGTTACTGTCTTACCATCACAAGAAAGGTATACAGCGTTGAGGAAATAGAAAACATTTAAATTTGGCAAGCATTTCTGACGATTAACTTACTGACCCAATTCTCTACCATAAACAGTGGTTCTTATATTACTAAATATCCAAAATTTACAAAAATTTTGGTGCCTTTAGCATTTTCAAAAAGAGAGAGAGAAGGGAACAGATGAAAAACCCTTGATCTTATATAATCCCTAAAGCTTTTTGTATAACCCCTTGTCATGTCAAGTATGCACAATTAAACTCCTTCTTACATAATTATAATCAAGGAATTTACTGTGCCACCCAAATACAGAGTAGGTTTTTATCTCCTGTGAAATGTAGACAGTACTGGGTGGCTTAATTAGTGCTTTGCTTCTCTTTTTACAAATTCCAATCCTCTGCTTCTAAAGACTCATACTTGTGTGAGAAGAAAGATTAGGAATACAAATAGAGTGATTTTACTCCTAGTTAGCTAATAATAATTCACTTTGTAATTGAGCCTTTATGTTGCCAGTGATACCAACTGGTGAAGGATTTCTGCATGCCTCTTGTGTTGACTCAAAGGAAGCAACTTTGGAGTGTAGACTCATTACCCCTGCGGTGGGAATGTATTTTTCGTTCCCTTGACCTAGACTGTCTGACACAGATATTCCTTAGTAGCATTTCTAATCACTGCAAATAAGAGAAGATAAAAGTATAACTTGATACCATTTCAGGTTAAACTGAAGCCGCTTAGCCCTTACTTTTCTTGATGAGAGTCTTGGGAGTAATTGGTTTCTGACACAGTATATCTGCTAAAATCATGGACCATGAGGTCAGGCTGCCTGGGTTTAAGTTCTGGTTCCACCAAGAACTGGTCCTATGACTCAGAGCAAAGTCAATTCAACTCTGAGCATCATTTTTCTCATCTCTAAAAGGGGAATAAGAGTAGTTGTTGTTAAACTCAGTGAATTCAGTCTTAGAACAGTAGTGTCTGGAACACAGTAGGCACTGAAGCGATGGGTTGTTTATTCTCATGCTACTGGTTTTCATTCCTTATAACTGAAAATTGAAACAAGTTAGAATAATCCTTAAATGCATAATTTCATAAACATTTTGATGAAAAAACATACAAATGATGTTTTATATTTACAACACAGACTTTTCATTTTATATAATAATTGTTATTACATTAAAATATTTTTCTACCATTTTGTTTCTAAGCTATCAAAGAATACTCCAGGACTAGTCAAAAGTGAGCCTGGAGCTCATCAAAGTGCCTTTGAAGAAGTACAGGCAAAGTCTAGATCTGGGGGGTAAAATTGAGACTGTCTTACAAAATGAAGGGAACAGTACACTCAGAATATATGGAGGATAGGAGTGCCATTCAGGAAAATAACACTTATAAAATACTGTGAGCATTAATAATATTTCAAAATTGCCAGAAAATCTTAGAAGTAGAAAAATCTGTGTCAATGGGAAAACGACTAAAAAAAAGTATGGTTAGTAACAGAAAGCTCTAGAACCTTCTTGATAAACCAGAAGATAAGCCTGGGGAAGTAGTTCATTCTTCTATGGGCCCTTTGTTTTAGAACTTTGGAAATACACAGCCTATAAAATCTTGATTGGAGAAGGAAATGGCAACCCACTCCAGTATAGTATTCTTGCCTGGAAAATCCCCATGGACAGAGAAGCCCGGTGGGCTACAGTCCATGGGTCGCAAAGAGTCAGACACGACTGAGCAACTGAACATACATAAAATCTTACTAGTTAGAGGAAAGGAGATGCCTCATTACTGACTTAGCAATTATACTTTCAAAGCTTGACACACACCGCCGTAAGATAAAACCTGCCTTGTGACTATCATTCGATTTTAAATTCCAGAAATGTTTTCAATTGATATAAACTCATAAATAATGTGAAATTAACCAGAACCCATATATACTACTAATCATTGATTTTTGGTGGAAAGAGTTTAATGTACAGAGTTATAGGTAACTCACTAGCCTGTCAAAGATGTGATGGGTGTCAACTTTTCTGCTCACATGCTTTCCTTGACAGATGAAGGGCTGAACCACGAGTGCAAACTTTGCAGCCAAACCTTTGACTCCCCTGCCAAGCTGCAGTGCCACCTGATCGAGCACAGCTTCGAAGGGATGGGCGGTACCTTCAAGTGTCCCGTCTGCTTTACAGGTAGGAAGATGATCTGGAAAACTCGGGAGAGGTTCATGGCCACATCACGTCTTTCCTATCAAGGCATACTTCCCACTGCTGTGGCCTTTTACAGATCTGACTGCGGTTCAATTTAGGGAGAAGATGTTTGATTTCTGCTGATTAGCATTATTGATTGCTGCCTACTTTAAAGGCTCAGACGGTCAGGAAGGTTAACTGTCAGGATGAACAAATGGCATTTTAAGTTCTCTCAGAAGTTTGCACTCTTCCGTTTCTAAAATGACATCCATGTTCCATTCACTTTTCTCCCCTCGACGTTAAAAGGTTAGCGAGACAAAGGGAGCTTTTTCATAGCAAGACGTGAGACTAAAAGTCAGCCGTGGTGTCAACACATGTCTGTTATTTAAACACAGAGAATTTTGTAACATTTCCCCATATGAAATTTAAAGTCATTATTAGAACCCTCCCCCAGTTCTTTGAACTAAAAAAACAGATTAGATGAGGTCTTATGTCCTGTGAATATCAGTTTGAGCAAACTCGGAGAGATAGTGGAGGACAGAGGAGTCCGGTGGGCTGCAGTCCACAAGGTTGCAAAGAGTCAGACATGACTTAGCGACTGAGCAACAATATTATGTTTACACTTTTGAGAAGAAACTTTTATGAGATGCTGTAACATTACAGTTTTCAGCAGAAGCAGCAGCAGCAAAAAAAAAAAAAAGTAAATCAGAAACTGTAATTTGAAGCCCATAGGGGTTGAAATATGATCACACACGTTTCTGCTGCTCCTATAACAGTAACAAAGTTATTTTGGAAAATCCTTTGTGATTATTTTGCCTGTGTCTTGGACTCATTGTTCAAACCCCTCAAGGCTATATGCCCTTCTTATTTGTCAGAAAAAGCAAAACAAAACAAAAATATATCCTTCTCTTAAAACCACCTTCTTGGTTTGTGGAGCAAAATTCCAAAGCATTGATTATTAACCTTCACTGCATTCAGCCTGTAGATTTCTGTCCTGTAATTAAATCAAAAGTGAAAGGCTATGTTCCAGTGAAATACTACCAGACTGTGTTGGTGGTTCTGTCTTTACCATTTGCCCGTGAGGCTCCTTCATTCAGTACTTGCATCCCATTCGGCCACTCCTTCTTTTGGAACTATTTTTTGATTCCTCCAACTTATTATTTAAAATATATATATGTGTTTTTACTATAACATAGTATTTGTCTAAAGATACAATGCATCAGGAGTCTGGCTTCTTTATAAAAGTTCATAGTAAGTCTTCCTAAGGAGGACTGGTCATAGATCTCTTCATGATTAAGACCCCTAATAAAATAGCTCCTTCATGTTATGGCTGGGAGCCTCATAAAATGTGCTATGTTAGATGGAGATTCATTGCAAATCAGTATCAAAACCCCATTTCTTTGGGTTGATGTAGGTAAAAGACAAAAATGCATTAATCATGAATGGTCTGCTTTTCCTGCGCTGACAGACCTAAATTGTTTAGTGTATCTTGAAGTAATTTTAGAAACAAAACAAAACAAAAAAAACCTCTTCCAATATAAAGCATGTTAAGTGCAAGAAGAAATCTGATAGATGTTTAAAATAATGAGAAATATGATTAAAATGTATGACTCACAAGAACAATATTCTAATATTTTAGGTTGGCTGGCAATTAGAATAATTTTAATGATTAGAATAGAGTCAAAGTCAAATGCCAACATCTTTAATAAATCCTTTCCCTGCCTATACAGATTAATATTGTAGATGCAAACTTTTTTAGGTCACAGTACACCAGGCATCCATCAGAAGTCAGTTCTCCCAACCCAAACACTGCCTCTGGCATATACAATTTAATTATTAATAGTATGTCTCCTAGGTAAACTGTTACACAGTCTTAGGGCCTTGTTTTGTAGTCATTAAAATTGAACATGTTTATATTATTGAAACCCTTGCATTCCATGTGTAGGCTGAGTTGATCTTAAAGTATCCAAAGAGAATTTACCTGCCGTTCTGTTTCACATTTATAGACAGTGCCCCAGAGTAGCTGTGGGATATTATTTTTAGCATTAACACATTTAAATAGAGAACTGTTCGCTAGCTGTAACTTTAGGCAAATGCAATAAACTGGGTTTTGGCATCTATGATTTTGTAACCTGTGGGTTGCTGAGAAATAAGAGTCATTTCTGTTCAGACAGTGCTGTGCGTTTGACAATTTTCATTTTAAAAGATTTATGGGGAGCAGGGCCACGATAAACCTTTACTTTGGAGCTGTTTGTGTTGAAATAGGTGCTCGGTAGAGTGCATCTTAACAAAAGCCAGAGACCCAACCCCTAAGCATGTGTGACGTTGCTCTCCCCTGGACCCTGGCAGTGGTCACACCCAGAAGGCACTCCATTCAGTCCATTCCTCTGCCGCTGTTCACAGGGAGCCATCAACGGAGGGCATTTTGGAATGAAAATAACCCCCAGTTCACTCTCCTTTTATCGTTTCAGTGTTTGTTCAAGCAAACAAGTTGCAGCAGCATATTTTCTCTGCCCATGGACAAGAAGACAAGATCTACGACTGCACACAATGTCCACAGAAGTTTTTCTTCCAAACAGAGCTGCAGGTAATGTCCCCATGGGGAGGCCTGGCATTGAACGCAGTCGCTCTACTTATAGGAAACAAGGGCATTTTAAGTCTGGATTCACCGTATCACTCACCCTGGCCACCATGATGCTGTGTATGGATTGGGGCAAAGGGAAAATTAGAGGCTGGATTAACAGACACCAAAGTCATTTTGCCTCTGGCTGCTGTCAATCATAAAAAGAACTAGAACAGACCTATAATTGGACCTTCTGACCCAGTGTGATAGACTGCAGGGTCAGGTTTATTGGACTGTGGGATCATTCACCTCGTTCGTCAAGGCCCATTCTCCCAAACCCTGTTTTATTCATGTTCTGTTCCCACTGGGCTTCAAGCTGGCTGGATGTCCAGGTTATTGTTGTCCTGAGGGGCTTAAAATTGGAAGGGAGAAGGGAAGAGAGGAAAGAAGATATACTCTTGTCCAATATGTTTCTTCTGCTTAACGGGATGGAATCATTATTATTTAGTGGCAGCCTTTGGGTACAAATTTTGGTACCCAAAGATGTTAGCTTTGAATCTTGCAAAATGTGTGACCTTGTGCTTGTCAATAATGTTTCTGAACCTCGGATGTGACTGGACCTCGGATGTGAAGAAAATGATAGACAGATGTAACATTCATAGGCCTGTTGTTAGGTAAAATTAAATAAAAGCTCTGAATATGGGGTATAAACTCTAAAATAGAATAGAAATGTTTGGTCAATTTGATTATTCTTAACAATAGGCTGGTATCAGTCAGAGACCTGGATCCTAACCCAGAAATGTCACTTATTATAAGGAAAATAAATGTTTTTTTCTTCTTACTTCATCTGAGAAAAATGGGTCTAATATATATCCTCATTTTTCAGATGGAATGATATAAGAGTAATACTTTTTTTTTAATTAAATCTCATTGGTGCCTTTGGAGGAGAATGAATTAGAATCCAGTTATTTCATTATTGTGAGGATTATTATTAACCGTAAAGTTATTTAGACTGAAATAGGGTAAGGATGATGTTTTTTCCTTTGGTATCAAATTCCCTAAATAACCAGAAGAGGGTCTGATGTGGTTGACATAGTTGAGGTAGGAGTAAGGGACCCAAAGCCCCACCCACTTCTTCATCTCCCATCCCGCGCTGTGGACCCCAGGGCAGCTTTAGAGTTCCTTGGGCTGTAGGGAAGCCATATTTATGTGAATTTTGTATCAAAATAAGGAATTTATAGTTTGTTGATAACATCTCAGTTTTTATCCTATCAGTGAACACATAGCAAATAAAGACGTAAGATAAAAAATCTCTGAAAGAATGGGTGATGTCATTTAGTTATGATGAGTCAATGCACCAGACTTAAAGTTGCTATAGACTTTTCATCACTGCAAAAAAAAGAATTCTACTCCGTCATGTGTTTGTGCGTTGGATACAGAAGATAGACCAAGTTAGACTATTATTTAAAAGTACATGTCATTAAAATAACCTGCATTTCTATTGGAAAACATAATATTCTTATTGCAGTATGTATGGAAGGGTAAGTCCTTTGTGTTGATTTTAAAAGATATGGGCAGTATGCCTAATGATGCTGTTAATTAATATGTAAACTGTGAAGCAGAATTCCTAATAGTTTAAAATCAAAGTTGTAGAGATTCTGGCTTCCTGCTAGTATTCTTGGGGGAAAGTTTGGAACAAGTTCACTTTTGTAGATTCTAATGCTAACCCTAACCCTAACTGAGTGGGCTTCCCAGGTGGCTCTGCTGCTGCCGCTGCTGCTAAGTCGCTTCAGTCGTGTCCAACTCTGTGCGACCCCAGAGAGGGCAGCCCACCAGGCTCCCCCGTCCCTGGGATTCTCCAGGCAAGAACACTGGAGTGGGTTGCCATTTCCTTCTCCAGTGCAGGAAAGTGAAAAGTGAAAGTGAAGTCGCTCAGTCGTGTCCTACTCTTCGTGACCCCGTGGACTGCAGCCTACCAGGCTCCTCCGTCCATGGGATTTTCCAGGCAAGAGTGCTGGAGTGGGGTGCCATTGCCTTCTCCAGTGGTAAAGAATCTGCCTGCCAAGCCAGAGATTCGAGTTTGATCCCTTGTCGGGAAGACCCCCCTGGAGAAGGAAATGGCAACCCACTTCAGTTTTCTTGCCTGGGAAATCCCATGGACAGAGGAACCTGGCGGGCTACCGTCCACGGGGTCGCAAAAGAGTGGGATATGACTTACTAACTAAACAACAACACTACTGACCTGGTGGCCACTTCAGTGTCTTTCATTAAAACAACCCCACACTCTGGCAGTGGTGACATGTGGCACATTGGCTAGCAGACAGAAGTAAGCAATTAAACACATTCTCTGGGGCTCCAGGTTTCTTTCATAGTGTATTTTGGAGTTCCATGGACTGTACACTGTACAGTCTTTCCATTAGTGTATAGACCAGGGGTTCTCTACCTCTTTGATAGCAGGATGCCGTGACACTTAAAAATTATTGAAGACCACAAAGCACTTTGATTTACATGGGTTACTGTATACTGAGGGCCTTCCCAAGTGGCGCTAGTGGTAAAGAATCCACCTGCCAATGCAGAGGGCGCAGGAGAAGTGGGTTCGATCCCTGGGTCAGGAAGACCCCCAGGAGTAGGAAATGGCAACCCACTCCAGTATTCTTGCCTGGAGAATTCCATGGACAGAGGAGCCTGGTGGGCTCCAGTCCATGGGGCCACAAAGGGTCCAACACGACTTAGCAACTACGCACACTCACATTATGTATTGATATTTTCCATATTAGAAATCGAGAAACATTTGAAACACAAAAATACACAAATCTGTGGTTCTATTAGCTGTCAGAGAAATTGTATGTTCACATGTCAAGTAGCCCTTAGAAAATGCCACTGTATGCTCATGAGATAACAAGAGCGTAAGGGGCCAACAGTGTTTTAATGTTATTATGAAAATAGTCTTGACTTCACAGACTCCCCGCAAGGGTCTAGGAGACCCTCGGAGGTCCCCGAGCCACACTTTGAGAACCGCTAGTGTAGAAGACGTGGTATAGAACACAGAACTCAGTCTTTGAGTCTTTATGACCTTATGAGGTCAAACATCTCTCAAAACACCTCTGACTCATTCATTCACATTGTGATCTGAGCCAAAATAAGACTTCTTTCACAATCCGAAGCTGTACACTTACTTTTGTAACCCCACCTCAGAATCATACATATCTGGCCTTGATGCAAATACTCAGGCTCAAAATGTGTATCACTCCTTCGATAAAACAGTATTTATAGTTAATGTGTGATCATTATTACAAAGCTAGTATCCACAGTCATTGAAATATCTATGTAGATCTGTTTTCTAAACTCTTCAGTAGTAACAGTGGCTTTTAATTTCAATACATTAAGGAAAATATCAGAGCTTACTTTTTCTAATTTTGAGACCTTTTGGATTTTTATGATTTAAACTTAGGGGCTCATAGTTCTGTGCGTTTGTCTTCATTCCCACATCACTTCACACCTGTGCTTAGAGGATGGCGTTAATATGACTTTAAAATATTAATTTCTTTTAGTTTCTATATAGAGAATAAAGTATACTAAAAAATACAGTTTTATTAATTTCTAAGAATAAGGGGGGAAATCAGTTGAAATTGAGGTGACAAGAGAAAATAAGATCAGTAACCTAAATAATAACCGAGCAGAAATGGGGGCCCTTTTACCAGCCCACAGTATTTCATTGCTTGGTATGGAAAATTAAGAGATTTTAAAATTGGCCCATGTCATACCACTTAAACGCATCTACTTTTTTTATGCCACTAAAGTTCAGAGAGGAGGATTTTTCACAAGAGGCATTTTATAAACCAAATGCAATGCCCAAGAACTGGAGATTGGCAAGTGGAAAGCATATAGTCTATTTGGCTCTTATTTTAGAGTCAGATGAATAGGGTAATTTTACAGAATTGCCCAGGAACATCACTGTGGTTGGGCTTCCCAGATGGTGCTAGTGGTAAAGAACTTGCCTAGCAACACAGGAGACCTAAGAGACATGGGTTCGATTCCTGGGTGGGGAAGATCCCCTGGCCAAGGGCACATCAGTCCACTCCAGTATTCTTGCCTGGGAAGTCCCATGGACAGAGGAGCCTGGCGGGCTACAGTCCACAGGGTCACAAAGAGTCAGACACGACTGAAGTAAATTAGCACACACACCACTGTGGTCATGGTGCATAAATGATTTACTGACCATAATAAACAATTTACATTTCTTTCACTGTTTATACCTATTTGAAAACAGAAAAACATCTTTTTAAGGATAGAAGTGCTTTGTTGAGTATGAAGTCTTACACATACACCCACGGAGATGTGTTGTTTTCATTAACATCACCTACAGTACTAGTCAGAATTCAGATAGTTCCTCATAATACACTTCCATCTTTAGGAATGAAGGACTCAAGTGTCATCCTTTGACATTACAGACCACAGTTGCTTTTCAGATTAAGCAAGACGCAACGTCTGTTTCTATGAACACTCCATCTAGGGCTTGCCAGTGTGGAAGCTATTGTCTTCGCATGACCCTGAATCCTTTCTGACCAGAAGTTCCAAATGCCAGTCCAGAGAATTGTAATGTGTAATTCCTGGCAGGATATCATCATTTTCTTCCAGTGGAGTTTTTCTCCCTTCTTGCAAGGAATTCTAATATACTTCAGGGGCCGCCTAGCATGCTGGTCGGGAAGATGTGCTTTGGAATAAGAGTGCATTATTTGAACTAACTTAACATTTTGTTATTTTAAAAGCAAATGAATATGTCGAATGTTTCACATGTTTTCCTAATAGACCTCAAAACTTTTCCTGCAAAACTTAAGGAAGCTGCTTTGAGAGAATAGTATGGTCCAAGAATAATATCCTACAATGCATATTTGTATCCAGAATGGTTTATACAGGTGTGAGCAAGTGGTGTGTTTGTAAAAATTCTGTTGAATAGGCCACTTTCTTTCAATACAGTAATTACTGTTTCATTGGTGCCTCTAGAAAAGCTACAATTCAGTGGCAGTGATCAAACCATCCTCTTCCAATGGGTCCCCATAGAAAGTTCTCTGAAGCATCATGTCATGAATGTAATGGACTTGGAGGGAATTCCGGTGGTTGGAAGAGAGGGAATTGGCCTAATCGAACTTGAGGCTCTGAGATTTCTGGTATTAAGTTTCTTTTGAGTCAAAGATTATTCTGATACTTGAGCTTTTCTTCATTAGTCCATGGATGCAGTATTTTCCACATAGAAAATACAGAAGTGATTTGACATTCTGAGGGATACACCAAGACTTTCAGATACCACTGAAGTTTAAATACATAATGGTCTCTACAGCTGTTTGGTTGGCTTCTCGAATCACTTTCCCACCAAATCAACCTGAGTTTGATGGATATTTTTCACACCACAGCCTAATTGTTGCTCAAGTTTTATGGTCATATTTCTGAAAGAAAAATGAATTACTCCAAAGGGGTGGGAAGCACAGGACAGCAGCACAGCACTGAAGTGTGGCTGCCACGTGGCCGACTGTCAACTCACTGACTTAGCGCTGTACCTAAACCAGCCTTTTAATAATTGTTATACAGGTCCATGCCTCAAAGTATTAAGTAACACATGTTGAGGCATTTAAAGGTCCTTGTTGGGGTTTCCCTGGTGGTCCAGTGGTTACGACTCCACACCTTCACTGCAGGGGCCATGGGATCCACCCTTGCTTAGGGAACTAAAATCCTACAAGCTGCATGGCCTGGCCAAAAATAAAACTAAAAATAGAAGGTTGAACGTATTTTTTTTTTTAAAGTGAACCTTAAAAAAATGTCCTTGTTAACAGCCCAACCACAGATGCCATACTATAGATTGCTATCATCCCCTGTGCCATTATTTGGTTAAAATATATATATTTATTGATTTAAAATCTTTATAAAAATATAATTTTATCATTTTAAATTTACCATGGCCCCAAGCTCTCTATGACATATCAAAAATAATTAGGAATATATCATCTTTACTGTCTACTAGAAAAGATAAGATTTGCATATGATTAATGTTCACATGAGGTAATGTGTAATAAATAGTTCTAAGTATTCCAAGAGAAGATGTTTATTCTCCAGCTGGGATAATCGAGAAAGCCATCACGTGGGAGGCATTCAAGCTGGTTTTGAAGGACGGATATGATTTTGATATCTGTGAATGTAAGAGAGGTCACCATCCATAAAAATCTCAAATAATGATTATTTTAAAAATGGCTTTTATGGGGTTTTTCCCATTTGTTTTATTTTGCTTTGATTTCTCTATAGGCATCTTAGTGTAAGGGAAGAGGGCATGAAATACAGAGAACAATCACCAGAGTTTGATTTTGGTCATTGTTCCTTACAAGCGATGGCCTCTGAGCCTTGGTTTTATCATCGGTAAAATGGGCATGTGCTGCTGCTGCTGCTAAGTTGCTTCAGTCATGTCTGACTCTGTGCGACCCCATGGACTGCAGCCTACCAGGCTCCTCCGTCCATGGGATTTGCCAGGCAAGAGTACTGGAGTGGGGTGCCATTGCCTTCTCCAAAAATGGGCATATAGGAAACAACAAAGCATTGCGCCCAGTTTCCAGGGTCCTGAGAGTGCAATGGAGTAGCTGATGCTAAGCCCTCAGTGCCAAGTGTGAGAGGGGAGAGGCCTTGGAGGAGCTCTGATTCCTGGGTCCTCTCCCTGCTCCCTCTCGCTGACCTCAGTAAACAAACTCCAGATCCATCATTACCTGGAAATAAAACCTCGATCCCAGACATGTCCTGTTTCCTTACTTGTCTGTTCTAGTTCACTGGAATAATTTCCCAATTAATCATACCTTGACATAGTTTCATGTTAATTGGTTTCCAGGTAAAAATTCTTATATTTAAGCCTTCATGTTTTTCAAGGGATGTAAGAGCCTTGAGCTTCTTTTTATTTTTATTTTTTCCTTTTAGCACACAATGGGAAAACTGAACATTAAATTTGCTTTCAGAAACGTTATTTCAAAACCCTACCCTTCTTCCTGCTCTCTTTCCAAATTAGAGATAAGTGGCCAAAACAAAAAGTTTTATCTGGCCCCTTTACATAAGACAGGGTAGGATTGAAGCGTGGTGTGGGGAAAGATTTATTTTAGTTTTGTTTTGTTTTCATTTTTTTCTCTGGGTCAGGTGGAAATTCTCTTTTGCTAACAGGAGAGGTGAAAAAGTGTGTGTTACTGCTCACAGAACTTCTATAAGAAGTGCCTTTAAAACTGTGCACCTCCCCCCATACTCTTCACAACTTTTCTGTTGTTTTCCATTGCTCTGTTTCTATTTCTAACAGAGCTTGAACTAGCTTTCATTATTCCCAGGTGGCACTAGTGGTAAAAGAACCCACCTGCCAGTGCAGGAGATGTAAGATATGTGGGTTCGATCCCTGAGTAGGGATGATCCCCTGGAGGAGGGCTTGGCAACCCACTCCAGTATTCTTGCCTGGAGAAGTCCACGGACAGAAGAGCCTGGCGGGCTACACTCCCTAGGGTCAAGACTGAAGCGACTTAGCAGCATAGTACCCACAGCCAACTGGAAGACTCAGAACCTTGTTCTGCTTTGCCTCTTATCATTCGGTGTCCCTTTGGGACCCTCAGATTGGAAAGAACTGCCCATCACTGCGTCTGGCCCGCCATAGCCAGGTTCCATATTGATCACTGGGGAGAGGAGAGTCAGTGTGGGGGGTGGGAAGAGACATAAGGACATACGTCCTGCCTCTTCCTGGGTGGCCTGCACCTGCCACCTTCGCTCTCCACTTCCTCCATCCATTGGACCTCTGTGTTTCTCTTGTTCTCGGGGCCAAAATCACAGTCCTTAAACCACCTTACAGACGCGGAAGTCTGCAGGAGTGTAAATCATGTCCAGTGAACATGTGGTTCTGGAACTGGTCCACTTCCCCACCACCTCCTTTCTCTGCTTTGTGGGCCTTCGGGGCCTTTGAAGTAAATTGGTGCTACAGCAGCTTCCACTTAATTTGCCCAGTGGTTAAATTGATCTATCTCTTTTATTTGATCCGATCTCCAGGAACCCAATCGTTTGCATTGATTTATTGATTGGAGCTGTGTTTTCACCATTACTTTTGATCACTTTCAGCTGTTAATATTGGATAATTCAATCAGGATTGATTGGCCTTACCATTGAAGGTAGAAAGTTAATCATATAGGACAAAGAAATAGGGCACCGCTCACCTCGGTTTGACTGTTTACTTCTCTCTCTCTCACCCCTCTCCTCCCACCCTGCATCCCCTCTCTTCCTGTCATCTAAGCAGTAGCAAAAAGCTGGGGTTTTTCTTGAGTAAAGAAGGGAGTTTAAAATTTTATAACATTCACAATGCATCTAAAGATGAGGTAGTTTTATTCTGTTTTAATAAAACTGCACCTAGAAATTAAGCAAACATCCATCCAGAAAGATGGATAAGCAGGACTGTCACAATGAACTCATTTGGACTCAATGAGTGAATGCATTTTCAATTACCCGTTTTGTACCAATAAATGCCTAATCTGTGTATGCATGCTTGGAGGCACAACCTGGGCTCACCTTTTTCTGAGTTTGGCCCTCACCACTTCACCATGTGTCCGGCTCATCAGATTTTCAAGAATCAAGCAGTTAATAGGACCAAAGGAAGAGCAACAGAGGTCTCGGCCAATAAGCGGAAAACCACTTTATTTACATTTGAATCGTTTCTACGGCACCCCAGCTCAGTTTTTAAAAATTCTCCATCCATTAATTTCTCGATGTTCCTATCGACGGCTGGTTTTCGCTGTTAAAAGATGGAGCACCACCTCCCCGTTCTAGGACTCGTTCCCTCCCTCCAACAGCCCTGTTGTTAGCGATCTGCCATGACATTATTTTTTTGTCTGGCCCAGAGTTGACGACAGATGGCCATCTCGGAACTGCCATCAGTGCGACTTTATGGAGCATTCAGCTAGGGTGTACTGAAGAGCACTGCGGCCAGTGTGCAGCCCCCTCCTCTCCCCCCCCACCCCCTGGAAACGTTCATCACCTCTGCCACATTCCGCTTTGGCTGGGCTCTGCTGGCCCTGCTGTCTCCTGGGCCGCCAAGTCAGCTTGCTGCCACGGCACCGGAAGATCTGCCTCATCAGGAACGAGAAACTGCGGGCACGGCTGGCCTACAAAGACAGCTCTCCACCTCGGCGCTTTTGTAGTCCGATCCCCGGGAAAGAGCTGGACCTCCACGTCTCTAGAACATTCTACAATCCAGGGAGGCACCTTGAAGTCCCCACACGTGTTCCTATTTCAGATGTTCGCTCCACACGCGGATCAGTTTCTTCCACGTTCGCAGAGACATAATGCCAAGAATAGACTCTTTCAGTTTGCAAACTTCAATTGGACTCTTGGAAAACACCACCTCGGTAGCCAACTGCTTGTGGCAATTAGAGTCAGAGCTAGGGTCATCGTGGGCTTCAACGCTCAATCCCCTAAAATGAGCAAAGAATTCACACCAGCACCTTCCGATCCATTGACGTGGCAATCCCTTGGCCGGCCGCATGAAATGAGCTGTTGCTGAGCGTTTGGAGCAAGATTGATAGGCTGTTCTTGATCGAGTTTGCTAAGGCCAGGCGGCTTCAGAGCCAAGCGTGTATTTTAAGGGGAATTCACATTTGTATCCTTTATTGTTATATTTGCAGCGAATCTACAGCTCCTAACAGGCTCTGCCCTGCAGCTATGAAGGAGCGAGTTCACCCTCATCCGGGAGAGAGCGGGATTCTGTGAAAGCCTGCGATGTGGCAGGCGAGAAGAATGGTGCTTAAAAGCGCTGCTCACGGTGCTGTCATTTAGAACAGCAACTCCAAGGCTTTAAATGGGAGTGAGAGGCAGGGTAAACGAGGCCTTTAAAAGTGGTGAAATTCTAAACCGCCTAAAATAACAGGCCTCCTTCCCTGATAACTTCATTGAGGGAGTGATGTCGGGGAGCTCACTGGCCAGGACCCGCTTTCACTTTCTGGTAAAGAGGAGGGCAGCGTTTGCAGAGGCGAGGCTTTCCCCCTTGTACCCAGCGTGTCTGGGAAGCCGGCAGGCTTTCTTTAGTGGCTTCCTCTGGCTTTGGTGCGGCCCCTCAGCTGGCAGATAGACCATCTCTTGCTGGAAACCCGAATCACCCGTAAAAGGTTTCCTTTTTCTCATTGCCAAGACTTAATTTTATAATCATCTGACTTCCACCACTGGGCACATCTGTGAAGTGCGTGCGCCTTCTAGACACATAAAAGGCTACTGTGACACCATCAGCTATCAGCAGTGTGCTTTGCTGTGCTTGGGAGCTTATAAGTGGGGAGAGGTGTTTGTGCAGCAAGATAGAACCGTCTATTCGCTGTGAGCCAGGCACTAAGACCTCACCCCCGTGCTCAGTTATAATTCATGACAGCACTGGTGGGAAGCCCTCATCTCTCTGTGGAGTTAATGCATCTCCACCGAAGCCTGCTGCGAGCACCCTGCGTCCCCGCCCACCATCTGTGCCTCCACTTGCAAGCGCAGGCTCTCTCTCTCTCCTCTCTGTTACTTACTCTTTCCTGAGATCTCTTGGGATTAATATTGTCAGGTTACTACCCACTTTGTAAAGGCGACTCTCCAAAACAGGCTTATCGTGTTTCGAGTGGAAGAGCTGGAAGAGACGCCTTCCACTGTGGTGAAATGTCTCATTTGGAAAATGTCGATTAGAAAAGGATGGGGAGGCAGCGGTGCCCTTAAACCAGTCGCAACCTCCAGGGTAGTCCAGGATGCTCTGCCAGTCCCTGGCTAGTAAAGGGGCACGTGTGGTCCATGGTGAGAGGCCTCACAAGGTAGACATGACAATTCAGGTTAATCCTGTTCTGAGCCAGAGTGCAGAGTCCGGAGCTGAATCTGAAGAGATGCTTGTCCATTCTGTCCAGGGGCTTGGACCAGCTGTAGGGGCCAACCCAGTCCTGCACACCAGCCCCTCTGTGAGGAGATGCCGGCCACCCTAAGAACAAGAGGAATTGTCCCGGGGCTACCCAAAGCCTCAGCTCAATATGGTCAAGCCTTGGGCTTTACAGAACCCCCCTAAAATAGCCATGGTCATTTGTGAAGCGGAATGAGCAGAGGTGGCCAAACTCCCAGGCTCTCTGCAGTCCAGAGCTGGCAGTGGTTTATTCCCACCCTGTCCCAGCTCCTCGGTGCTGCTGCCTCCCTCTTCCCCTCCCTGATTCCCACTCCCCACTCTGCTGGGAGCCCTGAGGGGGATGGGCCACGAGGCCAGCATGGGTGCAAATAAAAGATGACCGGGTACCTCCTTGAGCACGGCTGACCCCAGATGAATGTTCAGTGTTTCACAATATGTGCTCTTAACAGAGCCCGTTGTTAGCGTTCCTTTAATAAGATAAAGCAAAACCAGGCCGGGGACACCAGCAGATGAATTTAATAGATGTGAATCCATGAGCTACCTCCTGTGTGAGACAGTGCTAAAACAGCCTTTCTCTACTTGAGACTCGGGCTTACCCAAAGAGCCGTCCCAGCTCCGGAGGCGAGGTGAGAGGTCACCCACTAAGACAGTAGCACCCACACTGAAGTTCAGCCTTGTGTGTAATTGGTTCCGAATCTCCTCCTGGCGTCTGGCTGGTGCTCGCCCCATCGTCTCGCTCACCCTCCCAAGGAAAAGTAGGGCAGGGAGCTGGCTGTGCGCCCTGTCCAGGTTTTCCTGGGTGAAAGATCACTTGGAGATGACACAGCTGAGTAGTCAGCCTGAAATCCTGGTTGGTATTTTATTAATTTTGCACCAAGATAAATCCTGAAATTCTGACAAACTCCATGACAGGTGAAATTCCTTCTTGCAGCATCTGCTCAGCAAGAGGCTGCTCATTTCGTTCTGTTCCGAGGCAGGCAACAGGAGGGCAGCTTTCTAATCAGCCCTCAAAGGACCCCCAGCCGCCCCAGAGTCTCCGGCTGATTGAATAACTCCTGGGCCTCTTCCCCTAGGCCTCCATCAGCGGGGGTCCTGTGGAAAGCAATCTCCTGCAGACTGGCACTGAAGAGAGCTTTAAACCACCATTTTCTGCTCTCCAGAGGAGCCTAGAGTACTAAAAGATAGATGGACTGCAGATATTTTATGAGAAACTGTCAGAAGAAGAGCAGAGTAAATGTTTTTTTTCTTCTTCTTCTCCGAGTCACACACTACATCACTGTTGAATTTCTCCCAGAATCTTTTACATTTAAAGGAAGAAATTAATTGGTTGCTAACCTTTCACTGCCCCCTCCCTTCTTCCTCGTTGTCTTCCTCTACCTTTTTTTTTTTTTTTTCTTAAATATTCACACAGAGGCCCTTTGCTTAACCACAGTTGCAGAAAATCAGTACCATTTGCAATGAAATATTTATAATGACAGAATGAAAAATTGGATTCATTTTCTGGACTGTAGCCGAACAGTCTGCAACTTTGTGTGGTATTGTTAGGCCTTCCCCCCCTCTTCCTCCCTCTCATTGGAAGCTTGTTCGAAAACAGGACACATGGACGTTTACCTATGCTTTGGAGGGAGGCCTACCAAAACACAGAACCCGTTTCTGGGCTTTTTTTTAAGGGAGAGAAGAGCTTATTTTCGTCTGTGCTGCCACGTGGGGGGCACTCGGGCTGCGGCCCATAAAAAGGTAGAGAGGATGTGAACCCGGTCAAAAGAAAGAGTGTTGGCTCTGCGGGGAGGAGCTGGGACAAGTTTACAGAGAAGGCAGGAGCCGGTCTGGCCCGCACTCTCTCCACACTGAGCTGAGTACAGACAGCAGCCACAGGCCCTGGAGGCTCGGGCAGATGTATTTGAGAAGCCGGAAGGCAGGACAGAGGCGTGCCAATAGATACTGAAATACCCGACCTCACCTTCTCTTTCCCCCTTACCGTTTGCTGCCATGGGCTTGCTTCCCACGTGATCCCACATTCAGGGCTGCCTTCTTTCTAACCAGGGTTGACGACTGCGTTTTTTTTCCCCCTAGAGATGAAAGACAAAAGGATTTTGCTAGGACAGTCCAGCGGGCTTGTATTTCAAACAAGCCCGCCTCACCCAGGCAGGGCCACCACAATGCATCCATTCTTCTTCCTCGACTTGATTGGATTTGCAGCAAGATGCCTTCGAAGTACATTCCAGGCTCCCAAATAAGTTTTCACTTACTACTGCACAGCCAGGCCCGGAGAGCTGGTCCTCTTCTCCTCCCTCCTTTGTGGGAACCTGACAGGGTATTCACCTCCATTCTCGGGACCCCTGCTCAGGCTCTTAGGCCGGCCCTCCAACTTACCCTTTCATCTGTTCCCTGGGTCTAAATAGTTGGCGTTGTTTTCTTTAGGTTTTTTTTTTTTTTTTTTCTTTCCCCCAAAGTGAGAACAGTTCTAGCAGATTTCAGCATGAATACAGGCCAGTCCAACTCAAATCTGCGGGTTTCGCTCACTGAATTTGCATCCTGCATTGCCGACTCCACAAGATCAATAATCCATATTTTAGTGTATAATAAAAGCTGCCTGTAATTGAATTAGCTCATTCATTCCATCTGATTAGCCCTGTTTTATTCATGGAGAGGAAAAATAATACAAACGTACCTTCTCCAACCTATTGCATGATGTGAATGTAAAAGAGCCCTCAGCACTGTAAAACACATTTATAAAGATGATGGAGTGTTAATTTCAGTATTTGTTTATCCTAGGAATAGGAATAATGTGAGACACATCACGCTGCACTTTTGTGGTGATAACTTTAATGTTCACATCTACTGGGTCAATCTGTCTTCTAGTCAGCCTGGCATGAATAGCCTATAATAGGTCTCTCTTCTGACCAAAACCAAGAACACTCCTCAGTTCTGAAGGACAGCTGGGATAAACAGTCTCTGCTACTTGCCCTTGGAGAGATCCACCTTAAGAGATTTCACCCGGAGGTCATTACCTCTTATCCATCCATGGATTACCATTTGCAAGCCTTTTGATTGCTTACTGTCTTCTCTTTGAAGCAAAATCTTAGCACATGTTTGAACCTGGGTGATGAGAAACACTGAACAGAAAAGTTGTTCCTCATTATTGAGACCTCGGGCTCTCAAGACATAGCCCAGCTTGTGTGTGACATGTACTTGCTCAGAGGTTTTGAGTTTTTACACAGGCTTCTAGGTTCGTCTTTTCATTGCCTCCCCTGAAAAAATGATTTGGAGAAGGATGCTGACAGTTCAGCACGAAATGGTGTGTGTTCTGACACAAAGTGCATTGTAGCTTAGGAATCTAGCCTGAAGTTATTTTCTGTAGCATTTCTTTGATTCAGGGGAGAAAAAGAATTTTCCATAAAAGTGTATGTTTTAGGATGTGACAATAACTGTTCTCCGTGGTCGTGCATGAATTCATCAAAATGTTTCCACTTATCCATTATTAGTACTGGTTTTCTGGAGAACTGAGGGTAAGGGGGAAAAAATGTTTGGGCATTAGTTTTTCAACAACTTAGGTTAGTCTGAAATATATTCCCAAGTAAATGGGAACTGTAATCATGGCAGGTTGAGAATCAATCTTTTCTGCAGATCAGGAAAGGAGCAGTGAATAGCATTCATTTAGGTACTGCCAGATGTATTTCTGCAAGGGGCGTGTCTTGCCAAGCACTTTGGGTGATTTTAAGTGTTATTAAGCAGGCTTACGGGCCCTCAGGACAGAAGTAAAGGACCCCGGGGGCAGAAATTCCTGGTGGAGGAACATTCCAGGGCAAACGCATCCTCAGAAAGAGAAGCGCCCAAATGCAGACAGGATTTGAAAAGCTAACAACTCTGGGAATATTTCTTTTCCTCTTGTCCAGCTCTTTCTATGTTGTGGCTGGTTTGCATTTGTGTTTGAAGTGCCAGGCGGTTTAATGAAGTTATTCTTTTATAAATTTTGCAACACTGAACCAAGCATGAGGGCTTTAAATTAGAATAAGTGCCACTTCTGTGTGGCAGGTTCCTTTGAGGACTGATTAGAATGAGGCCTCCCGCCGCCCGGTCCTTTCTGCACGGGAGCCTTGGTGCACGGGCTTGTTTACAGCTCACCTTTGAATTTGCACAAGCGTGCACTGTGCCTGCAGCCTGGCCCTCTGATAGTGGAAGCTGCCTTCCTTCCAGGATCATGTTAAATACTTCACTTTAAGGAGTTATTTTTTTAATTATATTGCTTCATTGTAATGAATTAAAATGAATGTGGAGTAGCAAATTATATAAGGATGTGAGGGTTATAGATTACTCTCACCATAGCTACAGCACATCTTTGTGTAGGGGAATTAAGGGGCTGTCTTTCTAGAAGCTATGTGCACCGTGAGGGGTGAGGAAACTGTTCCACAGAGACCAAGAAGCAGTGTCAGAAAAGATGCCCAGGAAATGGGAAGAGAATGGGAGTGTAATCTGTGGGTTTATGAAGCAAATACAGGCTCTTTTGGACAGAGAGTAGGGGTAGGGTATAGTTCTGCCATTTGAAGAGCTGAAAGATTCTGGAACAAGAAGAGATGAGGGGCAAAAGGGAATCCACGGATATCTACGACCACAAAGTTCCATGTAGGATGAGAGATGCCCTGTTCCTGATGTCCTCTCTCCCTGCCTGGGCTCACTGGCCAATAAGCAGGGATGATTTCAGAGGAGGAGGAGACAGGGGATTTGAAACTTTCTCCAGTACACAAAAACATTTAGGGAAAGGGGAAAGGAAAGGGAATATGCAAAATTAAAAAAAAAAAAAAACACACCAAACTTGAGTGCAGAATTATTTATCCTTTCTTCAAAGGAGGATTTTTTTTTTTTTAAATTAAACTGAGAGATATCCAAATAGAATTTGGCTTGTGAAATATTTGTATTTTGAAAGGATTTTCTTAGAATTTAAAACAAAGCCTACTTGGGGCTCCTTCTAATTGCATTCTCCAGGCTGGAATATGAGCCCTCGGGGACCCAAAGATCAAAGGCAAACATGAGGAGTTTCACCTGTAGAACCCAGGCATTCATGTAACTCCTGGCTCCATGGCACATGCTCATGCCAACATCCAGTGTAGGCATGGGTATGTACATCGACACATATGCACACACACTTATCCTTCTGAAGCTTAATTGTGGAAATTATTGGACTTCCCTGGTGGCTCAGACTGTAAAGAATATGCCTGCAATGCAAGAGACCCGGGTTCAATCCCTGGGTCAGGAAGATCCCTTGGAGAAGGGCATGGCAACCCACTCTAGTATTCTTGCCTGGAGAATTCCATGGACAAGAGAGCCTGGCAGGCTACAGTCCATGGGGTTGTGGAGTTGGACACAACTGAGCTACTCACACACACACACACACACACACACACACACACAGAAATCAGTACATTGTCCTGTCCTAGTTCTATTCTTTGTATGTGTATTTACTACAGCACATGCCCTAGTAGACAAGTATTTGGTGGCTTATGATGAGGAAAGATTGTTTTCTGTTATTCTTCATGATTTATAAAATGTTGACTTACTCTCACTGTGAGTTTACCTCCTAGACAGTGTGGCAGTGTTTTTAATAATAAGAAATAACACAAGGAAGTAGCATTTCTTTTGCTTTTTGTCCAAGTTCAAGACACTGTTTTTCATAATTATTGGGAATTGATTGAAGGGAATCCTTGTCCATATCAAGTGGAAAAGCAGGAAGAGCTCTTGCTTCCTCCTCCTTCCTACAAAGGTTACCCTTTGAATATAAATGACTATGCCTTGTGCTTCTCCCATTCTAATCAGATGACCTTTTGCGTCTGGTGGACCAGAGTTTAAATCCTAAGCCTGCCAGTCAGTTTTTAAATCAATGCCCTGTTCCAACAGCTTCCAGGTACATAACTTTCAATGGATTTCAAAAACAGGAATGAAATAAGCAATGCGGGTGGAAACTTGCCGCTGACGGTCAAATAGCCCAACCTGACTGCAAGGTCTTGGGCCAAGTAGTGTGATGGTGGGTCATTTCACTAACTGAACGCTTTACCAGAAAACTTCTGTGATTCAAAAATCTAAGAGAAAAGGGAGGAGCAGGAAATATGTAACATTTGCAAGAGGACATTGCTGAGCAATTATCAATTTAAGCTCCGATTCTTTGCTGCTAATTACTATAGGAAGCTGTTGAATATTTAACAGAAATTTGTTTAATTGTGTTTGACTCAGTGGAGGGCTGGGGTGGAGTGGGGTGGGGGCGCAGAAGGGGGTGCAGTAAATGTAACTTGAGCATCCTGAGTCAGCTGTGTGCACCCAGAAGCCAGGCAGAGAGGAAATTTGTATTCGCGCAAGATGAACACATTTCAGTGTCAGCCAAGCCTTCTTTTTCCTTCCTTCCACAGATTTATTTATCTTTAAGGTATCTAAAATTAGAGCACGAAGAAGGGGCACTGTTCATGGATGTAAAATTGGAAGGAGGTCATTCTTAACCTTGTTTACAGATGTTCTAGTTTAGAAAGCGCCAGTGTGATAAATTAAACATTACAGGGGGAAAAAAATTAAAGCTTAGCAACAACTGGCACATGGACACATCTGTCTGTGAAGCACTGACTTAATCCCTGAATATCTTATTAGACTGTATTGCCTATCAAAGCCTTCTGTCTCACAATACACTGGGATCCTGCAGTTCTAGAATCTGAGCAGAATCTTTAAGCTCTGGACTCTCATTTTTGCTGGCTTTCTACAGTTAGATTTAAATTTTCTGTTGGCTCCATGCATGTAAACAGGTCGCTCAACCCATTGTTCTCTTTTAAAAATAAACTGTACTTTTAATGTATCTCCCAGTTGCCCTTTGCTCTTTTTAGCCTTTTCTTCCAATTCGGCACCTTATTGTTTTTTTTTTTTTTTCCTCAATGTAGTAGATAGGTTACACTCCTCTCAGTTCTCTCAAAAAGGGAACTTTCAAGCTTGTCTTATATGCAAAACAGATAGGAGTCAGCTAGCCACTGAAATCTCACTACCATTTTTAAGTGAGAAGTGAGAAACAAAACTGTTACCAAGTTAACGCTGGGCATGTATGACTTGTCAGCAGCATTTGTCTCTCTTTGAAGCTGGTGGACCACGGTGGCTTGTTTTATTTCTTTGAAATATTTACTTGTCAAAATACTAGACATTGGTCTATATTAGCAATGTGGTCATGGCATTCTTTTAAAAATGCAACTTACTTATGCTTTTGAAGACTCACATTGGACTCAGGCTAGACTACTTTGGCTTCCTTGGTGGCTTAGATGGTAAAGAATCTGCTCATAATGCAGGAGACTTGGTTTTGATCCCTGGGTCAGGAAGATGCTCTAGAGAAGGAAATGGCAACCCACTCCAGTATTCTTGCCTGGGCAATCCCATGGGCAGAGGAGCCTGGCAGACTAAAGTTCGTGGGGTTGCAGAGAGTTGGACACAACTGAGCAACTAACACTTTAACTCTTCAGGCTACTTTAGGTGGGTATTCTTGAGATGATGTTCACCACCATTGGCTTTCCCAGCACACCTAGTGAAAATAAGCTCTGTTTGAAGTGACCTCCATCTCCCTGCCCAGCCAGATAGATCTCCAGCCCCCCAGGGATCAGTCACCCCCAACTCCATGACTCTCAGCCTGGCTCCTGTTTGCCTTCCCCCTGGAGCCTGTCTCTGTCTTCTAACCTCCTCTTCCTCATCATCACTCTAGCTCCAGGCAAGCGTGACTTCTCCAAGAACTAAGCTCAGGAGGTGAGGTGCCCTTTCTCTATGATCCATGGTACCTGGTCCTCCTGTCCCTGGTGAGCGCCCTAATGGTGAGCATCTGTCTGGGCTCCACAGTCAGCCCAGCCCAGGGATTAGAACATGGGAACTGGTACCACTCACCAGTTGCTTCTTCGCAGAAGCCAGTTCAGCCATGGAGTAGCTATAAGACCCTGAAAGTTGGCTTCAAGTCTCTGGGACTTGATTTCATCATTTATGAAATGGGATGTTGGAACAGATGCTGCTAGAAACCATTTCTTTAGTTCTGTGAGGCATCACTTACATCGCTAACTCCTGCTATTGAATCTCAACCAGCAAATGAGGGATGGTGGCTCTGCAGTTGTTCAGAGTAGGGAGTTGTTTTCATACCTTAAATATTAATTTCCACAGCTTAATGTTTTGGTCCTTTTATACTTTATTATATTGTTAATATTTCTAAAACAGCATTGATTGTCACATATTCCACCTTTGTTCACTGATGGTACATGGAAAGTCTTAGTAAATTGCTGAATAAGTGGATATTTTTAGAGAAATGATTATTCATACAAGCAATGCCACTTATTATATATTTCAAACAATCCTTTTCACGATCTCTCTACCATATTTTTATTTTATTTTGTTGTTGTTGTTCAGTCACTAAGTCATGTCCAACTCTTTGTGACCCCGTGAACTGCAGCACACCAAGCTTCCCTGTCCTTCACTATCTCCCAGACTTTGCTCAAACTCATGTCCATTCAGTCAGTGATGCTAGCCAATCATCTCATCCTCTGTCGTCCGCTTCTCTTCCTGCCATCCATCTTTCCCAGCATCAAGATCTTTTCCAGTGAGTCAGCTTTTCACATCAGGTGGCCCAAGTATTGGAGCTTCAGCTTCAGCATCAGTCCTCCCAGTGAATATTCAGTGTTGATTTTATGGCTGTGTCAGGTCTTAATTGTGGCATGCGTTATCTTCACTGCGGTGCACAGGCTTCACTCTGCTTGTGGCGTGTGGGCTGCACAAGTTGCTCCCTGGCATGTGATATCTTAGTTCCCTAACCAAGGATCAAACCCATACATCCAGCATTGAAAGGCAGATTCTTAACCACTGGTCCACGAGGGAAATCCCTGGACATATTTTTTAAATGTCATGCAGTATAGTTCCATATGGTATATATGTGTCTCTTTTGCTGTCCTTTTTTTTTTTTTAATTTGATGGGGAACAGATGCCACTGAGACTGAAGACTAGCTTGTGTCCTCAAGCAGGCATGGCAAGTTCAGTATGTTTTCAAAATACTGCAGACAGTGGTCCTCATCTGTGGGTGATTTTTTTTCCTCCAGGGGATATGGCAAGGTCTAGAGGTTTCTGAATCTTTGCGACCCCATGGACTGTAGCCCACCAGACTCTGTCCATGGAATTCTCCAGGCAAGAATACTGGAGTGAGTAGCCATTACCTTCTGCAGGGGATCTTCCAGACCCAGGAATCAAACCTGGGTCTCCCGCAATGCAGGCAGATTCTTTACCATTTAAAGCACCAGGGAGAACATTTCTGGCTGTCATGACTGGAAAGGTGCAACCGGCATGTTGTAGATGAAAGCCAGGGATGCTGCTAACATCCTAGAGTGCAGAGGAGCCAAGATTTGTCCCTCCCAACAAGCCACTACTGCTAAGGTTGGGAAACCTGGTCTCCCTGGCCTTCCATTTAATTTGTAGGAATCTCCCTCTAGAACAAAGCAACTGAATGACGAATTTTTGTATAATGACTAAGAAACTGCTTACTGAATTGTCTTTTGGGTTTCTTTGGATGAGACAGAAGAACTTTCTACTACAAATAGATGATCAAGAAGGCTTCTGAACATAAACTCATAAACGTGCCAGTGTCCGCCTGCTTCAGAGTTATCTCAGGCCAACCTTTTCTAGGCTTTTTTAGCATGAATGTCCAAAGGAAAAATATACACAAAAAAGAAAAATGTCCTTCAGTGAGGTTTATTAGAATGTGAAATTGTTTCCTCTGGGAGGTGTGATGGAAATTTCATTGCTAAGACCATTAAAAACTAGCCCAGAGTGTAAACTTCGTAGAACAAATTTTGTCCAGCAAGGGGACAAATTCAATAACCTAATAGTCCTTTTCTGTCTTTAATATCGTGTATTTTTCTGATCACTTCTGATGATGCCATTTCACCTTTTGCTTTAATATAGCTTAGTGTCACCCAGAAGATGCTTTGCAATGTCAGGCCAAGCCCATGCAAACTGTTAAATGTCAAAAGAAAATGCATCAGTGTCTCTCTAAGTTCATGGTGATGACATTACCATGTGAAAAAATAAAGAGGGAAATTCTGTCAGTGCAAACATGATCATAAATGCAACATTCATGGCATTAAAGAGAGAGGAAAAGCATATCATGACAGACAGTTTGGGAAATTCCATTGCTGTTTATCAAAATACAAGAGCAGACTTCATTTTAGTAAATTCTACCAAAGTGAAAACTGTGAGTCAGCCACCCCCAGTCATGAAAATCTATTTTATGAATATAGTTTTTACTTTGGGAAACATTATATATTTGTCTTTTAAAGAATATTCATGAAAAGTACGTTGTTGTTATTGTTTATTTGCTAAGTCGTGTCCGACTCTGTTTGCAACCCCATGGACTGTAGCCTGCCAGGCTCCTCTGTCCATGGGATTTCTCAGGCAAGAGTACTGGAATGGGTTGCTATTTCCTTCTCTAGGGGATCTTCCCAACCCAGGAATCAAACCAGCAACTCCTGAACTGGCAGGCAAGTTCTTTACCACTGAGCCACCAAAATGTATCTCACCAAAATGCACATGCCCATGTATAGGTTCCTGATCTTTACCAGGTAGGGACCATGAAAACACAATTACCCCAGATTTCCCCAGCTAAAAAGTAATATAATTTGTGGACAAGAGAAACCTTGGTATGGTGAAACGGAGTCTAATTGGTATTGTGGATGATTTGGGTGATTTTTTAGAACATTCTAATGGTACTTACAGAGCTGAAGTCATTCACTTTTAATTAATTTAAAACTATGAGTCCTTTTTGTAATTGTGTGGACTTTGAAAATGTTAATTTATCGCCTTCACAAATCCCGTTAACCTTATCAAGATGTTTAAAGGCTGCTCTTCGCCATTGTATTTTTTCTCTAACCAGTGAGGGGAGATCGCCCAACATCTTCTCTCCATGAGCTGGCTACACTCTTAAAACTGTTTTACTAGCAAACAAAGTTGGGAATGGAAAAAAGAGAGAGGGTGGAAATGTAAAAATCTTGATTAGAAAGTATAATTTAATAGAACATGTATCGAACCAAATGTATTGATTAATGTAGAAGATATAGTACTTATATTGATTCAAACCAGAGATTTAGTACTAAAAGCTCTGAGCCAAAAAGCTGTTGCAGATTGCTACAAAAGTCAGTTTAATGCTGTCCTTGAGAGTGCCTTCACAAAGAATTTCTTCTAATGTTTGAGGACTAGGTAGAATGCGGTATATGTCAGTTTGATCCCGGAGGGTTTTATTTTGTACTCTAATAGCTGTTACGAGCCTACATTATATCCAAGGAGTAATTTTCCTTAGGGGTGCCCAGCTCGCTTTGTGTCAATATTCTAGCATTTTAAGTCACGTACAGTATATGCTTCTGGGAACAGGGAAGGAGCCAGCCAGACTCATAATGGTCTGCATTCATTAATAAAGGCAGAGGCTTCTGTCCCTCCATCGCCCACTACAGGGAGGCTTCTTTGGCCTTCAGGGACCCGAGCAGACACATTTAAAGAAAGCTTTATTTTGAGTGGGCAGGAGATGAAATGTAGGACTCGCAGGCATTTCCGAAGTCAGCTATATGCCCGAGCACAGGGGTGACCTTAATGGGTCAAAGAAGAATGCAGGTCAAAAGACTTATTATCCAGCCTGTTGGAAACCAATTGCTTTTGTTTAAAAAAAAATAAAAAATAAAGCAGTAGTGCTTAAAGGTGGATAATAATGTAGAATTCTGTTTGCAGCCTGTAACTGCACGACTGTGTTTGTGTCCTGGGATATGCTTCTAGAAAAATAAGAGCATACAGACTATGATAGTGTTTACAGATAAAGGTCCAACCTGGTGATAAAAGGAAGGGTAATATAATTAGTTAATCAGCAATGATTGATTACGGATGTTTGCGTTCTTCAACTAAAGAAAAAACAACATGCTGCCTTGGTGCTGTCACCATCTGTTGAAAGAAACAGCTACATTTAATCTTTCTATTTCTTTTATTTCTTCCCGCCTTGCATTGTTGCAAAGCCACAATTGCCTCCTATTTCCTCTGGTTAGAAAACATCTCATTTAAATTGAGTACAACTCCAGTTTAAATTTGGGATTCTAATGGCGTGGTGAATTAGTGGAAAGCTTGTTATTTTTTTTTTTTCATTCCTTTTTAAAATGGCTCTTTTTCTTAGTTTTAAAAGCTTGTCAGAATTTGAGACAAAGGGCTATAAATAGACAAGTCACAATAAAAATGATTAACATCTTTGAATCAACAGATCTCACAAAACTTCCATTCAGACATAGTTTTTATTTTTATGACTATTGCTACTTAATATTTTGTTGATGCCAACAGAAGGCTACAAAGCACAGACTACGAGACATCATCTCTGCCAAAATACTGGCCAGGCAAGGGTGATCCATGAGCACCACTTTTGGGGTGGGGACTTAATTTTTCCACCCTGGGAAGGTAGACGGCCCTGGTTTTCCTCTGGAGCTTAACTTCATCATTGTTATAGGTGCAGATATTCAAATTCACATCAAGATCTCAGGCAAATGGGATAGTTTGGCCAAGGTGAATAGTTACAGGGGATCATGGGTTTTTATTTTTATTTAAAAATATTTTGCTTGGATTGTATTTTAAATAGGATTAAACCGTTTGACCAGTAAATGTGGTTAGCTCTCAGAGAGAGAGAGGCTGAATTAATCATGTGTTAGCGTGCCAAGCCCAAAATGAGAATTCCAGTCTTGTAAAATGAAAGGCATCTCATATTTTAAAAAGAAATTCATAGTGCTAGAAGGGAATTTTTAAGGTCCTCATCTGTTTTTTAGCTTTCTAAGTTTAATTTCAGGTTTTAGAGGAGAAAAAGAACAAATTCCTTCCAAATGGGGCCCTTTACAGTAAAGAGAGTGGGGTTTTTTGGTGTTCTTTTTGTTTTAAACCTGGCTATTAAGGTATCATACGTAGATGGATTGTCTTTAAAGCTTTAAGGTGTGTTGTGAATTTAATTTTTTTTAACACAAACCCCTCTCGTGTAAAACAACTGTTCATAACTGGGATTAATGGTTTGCAATTTTCAGTTACTTAGACATGGGGTCTCCAAGAGATGGCTTTTTGCAGAGTAGAATATGGCTCTCTGTGGGATTACAGAACTTTTCTTCTCTTCCTACTTCCTTTTCTGTCATCACCCCTCCCTACCGGCGTCGATGCCGCACTGATGTTCTCCTCGATTATGTAAAACACTTTCCCTTCATTGGAACAGATATTTTTTCTCATAACCTGTCATTGCATTAAAGTACTTTGGAGACTGTGAATTGCTGTGTAAAATTGGTGAGATTACCCACTGCTTTGTTCTAGTGTAGTGGTTTCCTCCAGACCTAAAGAGCAGAAAATTCTTACAAGAGAACGCGACTTGAGGATGGCCCAGCAGCATTTTCTCTGCTCTGCTTGTCCCCGTTCCTGTTCTTGCTGCAGGGGTTCACGGCGGGCTCTGTGGTGTGGCTGGCCTGGCGAGGACCACCAAGCACCAGGCACCTGCCCTCTCCTTGGGCTTAGCACTTCTCTGGTCTCTGTTTCATCTTTCCCACTCACTTCTTGTCTCCCTTTCTGAAAAACTTTGTCTGTGATTTTAAAAACACACCCAATTAGGCAGAAGGCTCCCAAGAAGCAACTTCTTGTTTCTCTTATGGGTGGATCTTCAGTGAAGTCTGGAGATGAACACGCTGTCTTTCTCTCCAACCCCTAATCACCAACCTGTGCAGCTCAGACACCCATTCCTTCCTCCAGAAAATGAAATCAGGTCATTCATATTTTCAGTGACTCAAAGTACTGTATGGGGGAGGGGAAGTCACATCTCAGGGATCCTCCAAGGTGGCGAGGACAAACCCTTGAGGACTGGATCAGAATCACCTGAGTTTTTTGTTTGTTTTGTTTTCCATGCAAATATGCCACATTTCCCGGCTTCCCAGGTGGCGCAGTGGTAAAGAATACGCCTGCCAATGCCGGAGACCTAAGAGACCCGGTTTCTGTCCCTGGGTTGGAAAGATTCCCTGGAGAAGGACATGGCAACCCATTCCAGTATTTTTGCCTGGGAAATTCCATGGACAGAGGAGCCCGGTGGGCTACAGTCCATGGGGTTGCAAAGAGTCAGACACGACTGAACACACACACCCATTTCTCACCTTGAGAATCACTGACAGTGGTGGATGCCATGCCTAGGGATGGGAGTTGGGGGTGGGGAACCCTGTTCTCCCCTTCAGCCAATTTGTAAGAAAAAAGAGAAAGACTGACAATGAATGACCTCAGTGATATGCAGGTATCTCCCCACCAAGAGAACTTTCTGCCGTCACCATATTTCATGCCAGATTTCCCATTTAGACGTTATTTATATTGCAGCTCCTTATTTTTGTTGAAGCTTGCATTTCACAAGCCCTACCCTTGTCCTTCTCTCCGATGATTTATATTCTTCTCTCTTAATATGCAAAGCATAAATCCTTTATAGTAGCAACTTCAATCTGTTGCAATAAGTGATTCATATGTAGTTGTTCATTTCTTTGCACCTCTGAAGAGACGTGTAGAGCTTTGGTTTAGGATGAAAGCATCCAAGAAACAACTGTTGCCAACTATTGTGGCCAATTTGTGTTAGATTTCAGTTTTGCAGTTTCTCAGTATAGATAGATAGAACACTGGAGAGATTGTAATATAGCTTCCTTCATTAACCTCCAAAATTCAATTGAGTGTGGAATGTCTGTAGTAAGCACTCCATTGTTTAACATTTTTTTAGTTATTTGGCTGCACCCGAGTCTTAGTTGTGGTATGCGGAATCACTAATTGCAGCATGAGGGATCTAGTTCCCTGACCAGGGATCGAGCCCTGGACCCCCTGCATTGGGACTGCTACTGAACTGCCGGGGACATTGCTAAATATCTTTAAATAATGTTATTAAATTTTTTTTTTTACTTTGATTTTCAAAATCACACATCCTCCTGTCAAAGTTCTACCATTTAGATAGCTACTGTCTCAGCTTCTTGTACTTATTTTCTTAATTTTTTAAATTAAAACTTTGTGTAAGATCAGTCTTGACTGTGAGATATCAAAATGTATGAGAAAGTTTAGACAGATCATTTTGAGTAATTGAATGTTTTCATTGTTTATAACCTCTTTGATCATAATTATGTTGATATTTAGGGGGATAGCAATGTTTTCTTAGTCTCATCAGTTTTTTTTTTATTATCCTTTATGTCTACTTTTGGAGAAAAATAGTTTGTAGAACTATTTATTTAGAATCAATACAAAGGAAAAGAAAGTGAAAGTGACGCTATGGATAGTAACCTGCCAGACTCCTCTGTCCATGGAGTTCTGCCTGTGATACAGGAGAACCAGGTTCGATCCCCAGGTCAGGAAGATCCCCTGGAGAAGGGAATGGCTAGTGTTCTTGCCTGGAGAAGTTGATGGACCGAGGAGCCTGGCAGGCTATAGTCCATGGGGTTGCAAAGCGTCACACATGACTAAGCGATTAACACTTCATTTTTACTTTTTTCCTTTGTATTGATTCTAAATATATACTTCTGCAAATTATTTTTCTCCAATAGGCAGACATAAAGGATCATCAAAATACCAGTGAGACTAAGAAACATTACTAGCCCCTTAAGTATCAATGTAATTATGACCAAAGGAGTTATAAACAATAAAAACATTCAAAGTGCATTGTCTAAATTTTCTCATACATTTTGCTATCTCAGAGTCAAGCCCAATCTTACAGAATTTTTTTTACTACCCTTTATGTCTGCCTATTGGAGAAAAATAATTTGCACAAATATTTATTTAGAATCAATGCAAAGGAAAAAAAAAAAAGAGTTGGCATAAAACTGGTCTGCTCCTGTATGTACTTTAAGGCTAATATCATTAAAAGAAGAATAAAAAAATCCAGCTCATCTTTCACTAAATTAATAAAAATGGTATGTTTTTAAATAAAGGTGAGTGAAATAAAGTCCTCATTATTTGTTGTCCATTTTCTTATAAACCGGACTTAGTTTGAAATAGGGAACAGAAGACCTGGGTCATCTTCACAAGACCCCTGTCTCCCTCACTGGTGCTGTAAGCCCCAGCTGGGCAACGCAAAGCAGCCAAGCCTCTGGCCTTTCACCCTCTACTCACTGGGCAGGCGTTTGGCTAGTTTCCTGGGGAAATGAAAAGATGACAAAGATCTCAAAGACAAAGCCCTCTGCTGAAAATTTTCCATAGCTCCTCCTTACCCACAAGACCAAGTCTGAACTCCTTAGCCAGGTACAGAAGGCTCTTCAGAATCTGGCCCCAAACTTCTCTCTACCTTCATTTCTCATCCACACTCTTGGTTCTGGACACTCAAGAAGATTCCAGCCAATCTGAATGAGCTGCAGGTCCACAAACCTACTTTGTGTGTTCTTGCTTCGTTGCCTTTACCCACGAGTGTCTTTGGCCTGGAGCACCCGCCCTGCATCCCAAATGCCTCTTTGTGTTTCCAGCCTCAACTAAAATGTCCTAAGCTAGGTCCAATGCCTTCCCCAAAGGCCAGGCCAGGTTAGGTGTGCGTGATATTCCTGTGGTCATTTCTAATATACTCCCACCAGGTGGCTTTTTCATTATGTGCCTATGTGACTTTCTTGAGTCCATGAGCACTCTGAAGATGTGAAGGTGTGGACCATCCTTCTCCTTCCAGTGGCCCTTGCCTAGCTGGCCATTCATTTGGCCGGATCCTCTTTGCCAAGTGCTGCGATGCTGGGGCCTGTGGCTGGTGGTGATGCAAGTGTTCAAGAGCTGCTTGTGAAGGAATGAATAAGTGGATGAAGACCAGAATTACAGACACAGGGAGAGAGCCAGAACTGCAGATAACCAGAAGACAAGACCTCAGCTGCATATGATATAAGCACTCGGAGACAGGGGAAGTGGTCTTAGATGGGATGAGCGTGGAAGTGGTCATACTTGGGGACAGATCTCAAGATTCTGGTAGGGTGGGGGGAGGGGGTTGACGGTGAGAGGTGGGAAAACTGCTCAGGGAAGGCGCAGGTGGGGTCGTCTCCAAATTCATTCATTTGCTTGGAATGAACGTCCTTTGGGTCTGTGAGCATCCCCCATGCAGGCCACAGGTCCAGGTCCAGAGCCCGCCCACCCAGTGTTCCCCGCTCTGGACCTGGCTTGTGGTTATAAGTTGCCCGAAAGCCCAGTTTCCCGCTCACAGTTTGGAACCAGGATGTTGACTCAGGAAGGGGACGTGCTGTGTGGATGAAGGGGACAGCACCAAAGTACAACAAGGACTGCGCCTCCTGGGGACTGGAGGGGGGCTGGTTTCAGGCTGCTGGGATCTGCTTCTGTACCAGGTGGGGACCCAACCCCGAGCCCACCCCCAGGAGAAGAGCTGGAGATGTTTCCTGCCCCGTTTGTCAGGTGTCGGCCAGGCAACTCTTTTCCATAAAATCTATATTTAGGGATGGATAGGCTGTCTGTTGTTAAGATGTTCTAAGCATGAGTAGAACAAAAGCATCTGTAATCAACGGAAATAATGCACAGATAAATGCAACTGTTAAAATAGTGTTACCCTCGTGTTTGAAAAGAGGCGTATGCTGATAAGAAGAGATGGTGGAAGGTGAGGGGGGTCTTCTGGGGAGTGAAGCAGAGTCAGAGAAAGGGAAGACCCCCCTGGCCCCACCCCACCCCTCCCTCCTGGCTCTCACTGGGGGTGGGGAGAAGCCAGGCCCCCCCAACCCCAAAGCCCCATTCTTCCAGACCCAGAAACAGTTTTCAGGTCATTGTAAATCAATGAGCATTTATAGATACTTGGTTTGATGAGAATATGATCACTTAAGGTTTTTCTCTCCCCACACCCCCGTTTTCTTTCTCATTACAGAACCATACGATGACCCAACACAGCAGTTAGTGCAAGCACCGTCTCTCAAGGAGAATGACTTTTGTGGCACAAAAAGGGAACATGTTTTACTCTTTGCACGAAACTTTCATTGTTAATGTATATTATTCAGAAACATTGTATTGTACCATAAAACTTGTATTATCAAAACTGTTGGATGTTCATGTGTTTGAACTTTTGAGCACCGGATAGACCCCCTGTATATAAAGTGTCTCACATGTATTATGTCGTCTGATACTAAAATGGTCTTATAAAGACGAGTGGACTTGGGCCCTATTCAGGCAAGATTTAAAAAAAAAAAAAAGAATGTGAGCAAAATGGCTTAAGAGAAAGTATTTTCAAGGAAGACAGATTAAAACAACCCAGTTACACGTGAGACTATATTTGGACTTCCTTTTCTTAACACTTAAGCCTAGAATTTCTCTTTTTTGGTATATCAACGGTTAAACCCAAGACTATTTTTTATTGCTGAAGATTCTTGCAAAAAACCATGAAGAGATGTTCTCACAGAACCCCACAGCTGGGTAAGGCCCGTATATATATTTGTAAGCCTTGCAATGTGACAGGTAGCATCACTATATATGCAATAGTTGTTATGTAGACTGTCAAAGAATTTTTTTTTCCTGGATACATTTTGAAGCTTTGAGTGTTCAAGGTTTTCCTTAATGATTTCACACAGCCAAATTCTTGAATCAGTTGAACTAACCTGTATGTTACTGTTATTAATGTTTACTCTGCGGTCTGAACCTGGAGATTACTGGAATTGTTTTCCAAGAGGAAATAAATTCAGTTTACCATTAGGTATGAGTGTATGTGTGTGTTTTCTTTTTCTAGTTATGTTGCCATTAAAAAAAAAATCTAATTGCACCCCTGGAAATGAGTTCTGCTCTTGAGAATATCCCAGGCACAACCTCAATCATATTTAACCTTTCCACACTAGGCCAAAAGCACCTAGGAGGAGATTCATCACATGGCACAGAGAAGGCATCAGACCTAAAGTACTCATTCCTCTCACAGATCCTAGTAGGTCACATTGTACTGGAGGATTTTGACATCACAGATGGATGTGATGGCTGTTTTCTGCATAATTTGCAGCCCAATTCATGTCATGCTGTGCAAATCTGAACTCAAAGTAGATGGCTGCAATTTGAGAGGCAGTTTGGCTTATGTGTACTTAAGAAGCAGCTTTGTTCATTCAGAAGACAAAGCACAGAGCAGGGAGCCGGGAGCCTGTAAGCGTCGCGCTGGCCCGGAGTGCGGACTCTCGGTGTGGTCTTCTGCACAGCACCCACCTCCAGGCCTCGGTCCCCTAGCCCAGGGAGGTGACATGGATTGGTCATCAGCCTCCATACAGGCACGGGGGTGTCTCTGCAAGACCGCTGACACCACACCACAGCTTGCCACAAAATGGTGAATGAGGAGGTGCTCTCGAATTTCAGAGGTTTTTTTGAGGGAGACAGAAGAGAATTGCCATGTATACATTGAGCCCTGATATATCTTGACTCAAAATCAGTAAGTATAGACTTGATATTAGTGGGCAGCTATCTTCCACCTCCTGCTTCAAATACTTCACCCACTGAGACTCTTTCACCCTCTTTGAAACTCTGACAACCTCAAGCAATTCTTTAAACCTTAAACAAGCAAGAATCTTCATAACAGTTTTTTTGATCAGGAAACTAATGCATGGACTTATTCGTTTTATTATGACCAACTGTCACGAGGGGAACCATGAATAAAACCCAGATACCAGGTATAAGCCTCACCCCATAATCTGTGTCAAACCTTAACCTCCATAAGGATCACCTGGAGGGCTTGTTACTTCACAAGGTGCTGACCGGACACCCAGAATTGCTGAGTCAGTAGACCTGGGGTGGAGTTCAAGAGCTGACAGTTTTAGGATGTACCCAGCTGGGAGCTCCTGTTCCTGATGTAGGGGCCACACTTTGAAAACCGCTGCTCTACCCCATTTCCAAATGAGTGCATTGAGTGAGAATAACCATGCAGAGTGCCAGCAAATTATACTACTTATTTTGTTTCCAATAAAAAGACAGTTTGGTCAGATTTTAGGATCACTTAGAAACAAGTACCTCCTGGTGATTAATGTACATGTGCTTGCCAGAAGGTATCATGCGCATGTGTTTAGTTTTTTAATGCTAGGAAAATCTACATCTATACATTTCACAATGGATTGCCAGCATGCTATTTAATTAAAAAGCTTTTTCACCAGCTACATAAATAATGAAGTATGCTGAGAATATGCAAGTGCATTCATAATTAAAATACTCCGCTATATTTAAAAAAATTAAGATCTCTGGTCTATTCAAAGATTTTGCATTTAAAATGAAATAGCCACACTTAATGCTGATTTTTTATAAGCTTTGAAACCTTGGGTTATTAATGAGTGGGTTATATTTTACTAAAGGGAAGCTGCTCTTCATTCATGAAAAGGAAAGCAGGTGATGGTATTTATCCAGGGATGAAGCCCAAGTTGCCTTTAACAACCATCACCTCTGAGACTTTCCAAGCTCCTGGTAAACAGCAGGGGTTGGACTTCATAAGACGCAATGGAGACTGAGGCTTATCATTCTAGAGGCCATCACACGGCTGGCCATTGAGTTCTTTCAATACAAGCATGGTTCAGTCACTTCCCAAAGCCGGAGGCCGAAGAAATTGACTCATTATAGGCCTGGCTGATCCTCCAGTGACAAGATCGTTCGAATTCAGCAGGCTCTTCTTTATAACCAACCATTCTTTGGGTCATAAATACTGAACAGTGCAAGGAACAGTCATTCCCTCCTGCTTGTTACCTTGTTTATGTTTATTTCCTGCTTCATGCCCTAAGAATATAAGGCAACTTGAAAACTAACACAACATTAACAGGAAAAGCATCATCTTGGGACTTCTCTGGTGGTCCAGTGGATAAGAATCTGCCTGCCAATGCAGGGGAACACGGGTTTAATCCCTGGTTCAGGAAGATCCCACATGCCACAAAGCAACTAAGTCCGTGCACCCCAACTACGGAGCTCATGTTCTGCAACAAGAGAAGCCACTGCAATGAGAATCCCAAGCTCTGCAAAGAAGAGTAACCCCCACTTGCCATAACTAGAGAAAGCCCACGCATAGCAACGGACTCAGCACAGCCATAAATAAATAATTTTTTAAAAGCAGCATCTTACAGAACGGTGAAAACACAGTAGAGTGAGTGGCTTGTTTTCTGCTTTAATTTTGCTTTGAATGCATTCTTACATTGGCTTTGAGGTTCCTGATAGCAAAGGAAAAAACAACAGAAAGAAAGGATTATACCGGTTCCTTATGAGAGTTTTTTTTCCCTAACACTTAATTCCCAAAGAAATTTCGCAATGGCTTTCTATGCAGTCCAGTGGCCAACACGATGACCAGTGTTCCTGACCTAATTTTATGACCTCATGCAGTGGCTGTCATCTGGAGGAATGTGGCTTCATCTATAGGCAGAGGCCAGAGATGCTGCTAAATATCCTGCAATTCACAGGACGGGTCCCCAGAACAAGGAATTAACAGCTGCCAAAGATCAACAGTGCCAACGCTGAGAAATGGGTCTAATGTAAAGTGTTCTGATTGTTCAAGGAACTTTTTACGTTAGCATCATCTAGAAAACTTTTTAAAAATCTATTACGGGCAAGATTCATATATATGTATATATATATTTATATGCCACATATATACACATATGTGTTGCATATGTGTGTGTGATATATATCACACATATGTATATATGTGGCATATATATACACGTGTATATGTGGCATATATACATATGTGAGAGAGATATACACACACACACACACACATACACACATACACACACACACACACACACACACACACACACACCCCACACATAGTGTGGCTTGTGGAATCTTAGTTCCCTGACCAGGGATTCAACCCCCTGAGCCCCGGCAGTGAAAACACCAAGTCCTAACCACTGCACCAACAGGGACTTCCCCTGAAAAACTCTATTCCTGAATCCCACCCCTAGAGAAACAGTCTTAATTGGTCTAGAGTGCAAACGTGCGCAGGTGACCTAGTGTAGCCGTGTTTGAGACCCACTGGGCCAGGCTAACATTCTCACTTAAGTATACTGGGCTCAAGACTAGAAATATGCAAATAGCATCCTAGGAGCAGAGACATATGGGCCTCACACACTTTTTCTTCAGTGTTACTTTTTATAACTGGGCATGTAATGATTATTTTAAGTAGACTAACTGGTAGCAAGTTTCAGAACGAGGGGAAAGGGGGGAAGTGACCCAGAAGCCCACCACCCTTACACCTGTATCCAGGATTACAAGCTAATGAGTGAGAAACCTGGCCCAGGGGGGCTCTGGGCACCCAGAGAGCAAGCCCCCCATCAGCTGCCTCCACTGCTGCCTGGAGGAAAGGCAGCCTGCCGAGGCCAGATTGCCCAGTGTCTTAGGAGAAGCCAGCGATCCGGGTGGTGAGGTGCCATGTGCCAGTTTCTAAATGTTGGCAGCCTACTCCGTTTGTTATTCAAACTCTGCTGACCCCCGCTGTGCAGGCCATATGAGATAGACTTTCAGGCCAGGCCCCGCTCCTGGATTGCCAGTTTTGACCTTCAGCATCAAGTATTATTTTCTTCCCAATTGTTTTCGTGCCAGACTATTTAAAGTGCTCGTTTAAAATAATTACACAGTTTGTGTATTGTAAGCATCATATGCCATTTTGATATTGCTTTGTGGCCTTCATAATTCTATTGCTTCAGGTGGAGCAGTAATCCGCCAAATGGATGTATTCTATATAAGCCCGCCCTTGTTCCCAGATATTTCAATTTCAGATGGATTTTGTTTGTTTGTTGAATGATGAAGGATTAAAAATAGAATAAAGTCAATAGTTTCTTCTGAAAGCCAGATATGCTATATTCTCTGTTGCTAATGGAGGCCAGGTTAGCTGCTTTGGAAATCATGCAAACAGGTGATAAGGTTGACATTCTACTTTGGAAGTTGATAGGCTCCCCAGGTGGCGCTAGTGGTAAAGAAGCTGCCTGCACATGCAGGAGACATAGAAGACGAGGGTTCGACCCCTGGGTGGGGAAGATCCCCTGGAGGACCCACTCCAGTATTCTTGCCTGGAGAATCCCGTGGGCAGAGAAGCCTGGCGGGCTACAGTCCATAGGCTCGCAAAGAGTCAGACCCAACTAAAGCAACTTAGGATGCACACGTACAAGCTTAACCAGTGTTCCAGCCCAAATGGAAGGTCAAGGTGGCCTCTAGGGGTTCCCCACAGGCTGGGGTAGGCTCCTCAGAGCAGCCTGGGTCTGTTTCAGAACTTGGGTAAGGATTCCAATGAATCCTCAAGTTCCACCCTAAAGAGCATGGCAGCCCTGCTTTGTGCCCATTGGGGTGCAGCAATGCACAACCCTCAAGAAAGGAAGTTTGGAACTCCAGATCCCATTAGAGAACACCTGCAAATGCTCCCCTCTCAGCTCCAGCACACCGGAGCCTCTTACCATCTCCCTGGTGTGGAGGGGGTGCTACCGAACGCAC
Organism: Bos indicus; assembly: GCF_029378745.1. Taxonomy (NCBI): domain Eukaryota; kingdom Metazoa; phylum Chordata; class Mammalia; order Artiodactyla; family Bovidae; genus Bos; species Bos indicus. The sequence goes on from NC_091783.1 coordinate 32,050,928, forward strand.
TGCAAATGCCTGGAGTTCAAGCAGGAGGGATGATTTAGGGTAAAAGGACCCACTATGGGTTTCTGGCAGAATCCCAAAGCTCAAGGCTGGTTGGCACCGCATTCCCGGGTGAGTGCCTCCCAGGGCTGAGGAGTAGCCACGACCATCTCGGCCAGATTCCTTCGTAATGAAGTCAGCTGTCAACTCCTTGGGGGGAGAGGCACAGAGCCCCTTTATTTCCAAGCAGGTGTTACAGCATATTAAAGGTTGAATTCCATCTTGTGCTCGCATCCTGGATGAGCCAGTTTGCAGGCAAGCTCAGTTCTTTCTGCAAAGAAGGAAACTTGGCAGTGGTGGAGGCTGAGTACTTAAATGGCAATCAACTTCTGGCTCATATCAATTAATTCCTTCATGGACTTCTGCCTAAGTATAGCATCTTGAATTCCCAGCTGCGGAGACTATGAAAAGCAGCCCAAACAGCACACGCCACGATCCAGGGGAGGGCGTACTGGTGAAACAGTGATGGGTGATGCTGTCCCATCAGGGTGCTCTGTTGATTTACCTGTAGAAACCAGGGCAGGAGACTCACTTCTTTTTCTGGGTGGGAAATTCTTGGAGAAAACTCACTATGTCCAAGTGAAACCATTCTGAGGAGAATCACCTTCTTTAGGCTTTAAAATATCCAAATCCAGAGTGACCATGAGATGTAAAAGTGGAATAAGGACTAGGGATCAGGGAAGGGCTTTGTGGTCACTCAGACACCAGGAATACCTATTCTGAAAAATGGTCCAGGGACTTCCCAACTGGTCCAATGATCAAGAATCCACCTTCCAATGCTAGGGATGCAGGGTCAACCCCTGATCGGGGAACTAAGATCCCACAGGCTGCAGAGCACCTAAGCCTGAGCAGCACAGTTACTGAGTCTGCACACTGCAACTAGAGAAGCCTATGCACTGCGACAAGGAGCCCACATGCAGCAACTAAGACCCAGCACAGCCTAATAAATAAATAGTAAAAAAAAAAAAAAATGGTCCTCACACACAAAAAAGATCTTTAAAAAAGAAAAATATGGTCCTCATCCCAAGGAACCTACCAGAGTCATTTCCATCTCTTTCATGTGAACTAGGAGGATCTAGATCAAGAGCTGAAGACAGGGTGACCGTTGGTAGTGCCCTATGAGATCTGGCAGTTCCTAATTCACCTGGTCCATACAGACTACAGCTCAGACCATGACATCTACATGGGGATGTGAATTTCAAATCCCTTATCACTCAGCCTTCACCTAGTACTCTTAGAATGCGGCTATCACCAAGCCATAGCCAAGGAAAATCAAGGTCACGTGGCAAGACAAACACTCTTTCTCCCCTGCGCGTGTGTTTTTCCTTCTCTGATCGCTTTTACTGAATCGGAGGAAAAATCTGGTTCCTCATCCAGGAGTCAAAACCTTTGGCTCTCTTAAGGGTCATGCCCTATCAAACATGGTATCCACTAGCTGCTTAAATATGTGGCTACATAGATTTACATCAATTTAAATGAAGTAAAATTTAAAATTCAATTTCTCAGTCTCACTAGGAACATTTCAAGTGTTTGGTTGCTCCTTGGGGTTAAGTGGCTACCACCGGAACAGCACAGATACAGGACATTCTCATCACAGAAAGTTCTAGTGAACAATCAGACAATCTAACCCACCCTCTCCCACCTTCTTGGACCCCTTCCACATATGGAGGCCCCTCTTTCTCTAGCTCCTTTCATTTTTTCCCCACAACTATCCTCATTCCTCAGACCGTTCTTTGTCCTCAAATATTCACAGGTTTTTCCCTGTGAAAAATATTTCACAGGTTATTCTCTTCTTTAAAAAAAAAATCATTTTTTTTTAAACTCTGACACCTCCTCCCAAGACTGTTTTATTTCCTTTATTTTCTTCCAGATTTCTCAGATCTGTGGTCTGCCCCCACATCCTCCATTTCCTGACCACTGACTTGCTCCTTCTTCACCAGCAGGATGGCTTCCATCAATATTGTTTTACTGAAAATGTGTTCCCAAGGTCACCAGTGGCCTTCTCACATCCCAGTGAGAAGTGTTTCTTCCCCCAGTCCTCACTCTCCTCTGCCTTTCAATAATTTATGCCATCAGTCACCCGGTCCCATGTTCTTGCTTGGCAATATTTCTTATGTTTATTCTTCCCTTTCTGTTCCCAATGGCAGGACCCTGGGAGGGCATGGGGGGTCGGGGGCGGGGGCGGTGATCCTTTCCATCTGTTCCCTCTGGTCTCTCCTCTCTCTAATCCCTCTTGTATATGGCCACCATGTTCATCTTTATAAAAACTTATTTAACACTATTTCCTCATTCAGTAAATACCAACAACTCCCAGAGTAACACAGTGAAAAACAGGGTAGTTTAAATAGAGCTTGAATCCTTTTCTTTTTTTTTTTTAATTTATTTTTTAAAATTTTATTTTATTTAACTTTACAATATTGTATTGGTTTTGCCATATATCAAAATGAATCTGCCACAGGTATACATGTGTTTCCCATCCTGAACCCTCCTCCCTCCTCCCTCCCCATACCATCCCTCTGGGTCGTCCCAGTGCACCAGCCCCAAGCATCCAGCATCGTGCATCAAACCTGGACTGGCGACTCGTTTCATATATGATATTATACATATTTCAATGCCATTCTCCCAAATCATCCCACCCTCTCCCTCTCCCACAGAGTCCAAAAGACTGTTCTATACATCAGTGTCTCTCTTGCTGTCTCGTATACAGGGTTATTGTTACCATCTTTCTAAATTTCATATATATGCGTTAGTATACTGTATTGGTGTTTTTCTTTCTGGCTTACTTCACTCTGTATAATAGGTAGCCTACGCCAACTTACTTTGCTTTTCTGAAATTTCTTTATCCTTCTTTAATTGGAGGGTAAGTATACTTACAAGTCATTGTAGGATGTTTGCCGATGTTATTAATCAGTGCCCAAAAATGCTGCGGAAATATATTAGTTGCCCAATACAGGAAAGTTATTGCTTTAAGTATTATCTCTATTTAGGCTTCCCTGGTGGCTCAGACAGTAAAGAATCTGCCTGCAATGTGAGAGACCGGGGTTCGATCCCTGGGTTGGGAAGATCCCCTGGTGAAGGAAATGGCAACTCACTCCAGTATTCCTGCCTGGAGAATCCCATGCATAGAGAAGCCTGGTGGGCCACAGTCCGTGGGATCACAAAGAGTCAGACACGACAGCAAATAACACTTTCACTTTCATGTTTATTTAATCCAGGCTCTTTTTATGTTGATTCTAGAATCACTGATTTTACTCCCTTGCTTTTTCTCTTATCCCTCAGATTCTCTCCTTTATAGTCTTTCTTAAAAAACACCACTTGGACTTCCTTGGTGGCACAGTGGATAAAGAATCCACCTGCCAACACAGGGGACACAGGTTTGACCCCTAGTCTGGGAAGATTCCACGAGCCGTGGAGCAACCAAGCCTGTGCACCACAACTACTGAGCCTGCGCGCTGCAATTACTGAGGCCAAACACCTGGATCCCGTGCTTCGCAACAAGAGAAGCCACCACAAGAAGAAGCCTGAGCCCTGCAATAAAGAGAGGCTGCCACTCACCACAACTAGAGAAAGCCACAGAAAACAACAAAGACCCAGTGCAGCCAAAAAAAGAAAAAAACAACACTTTTCCCTTATCTCCTGCTTATGAGAACCTGGAGTAATGTTCTACTTTTCTTCCACAAAGAGATGAATATTCTTAGACTTTCAAGAGTGTTTTAATCTTGCCCAATTACCCACTTAGCTTCAACCTGTTTCTATCACCAAGGCCACATCATTCACCTTTGTACATCTCGTCCATCCCTTCATTTTATTTTTTGTATCTACTGTCTGTTTATTCCTACTCTTCTTCCTTTTTTCTCTTTACCTCAATCTCAGCCAGTCTTCTGGCCACAGACCAAGTCCCTCTTCTTCCATGAATCCCAGGCTAATCTGCTCCTTTATCTCCTTTGTCTGAATTCCTGTTGCCCTTACAGCCTAGCTTAGCAATGGCTTTCTTGAAAATGAATTTTGTCTTCCTAGCTGGATTGTAAATCTTTCAAGCATGGGGAATCTGCTTTCTCTCTATTTTTTTTAATCCAACCGTGTGATGTCACCAAGGAAGTTCAATTAAGTACATGTTGATAAATAGCTATGCTGCTGCTGCTGCTGCTAAGTCGCTTCAGTCGTCTCCGACTCTGTGGGACCCCATAGACGGCAGCCCACCAGGCTCCCCCGTCCCTGGGATTCTCCAGGCAAGAACACTGGAGTGGGTTGCCATTTCCTTCTCCAATGCATGAAAGTGAAAAGTGAAAGTGAAGTCGCTCAGTCGTGTCCGACTCTTAGCGACCCCATGGACTGCAGCCCACCAGGATCCTCCATTCATGGGATTTTCCAGGCAAGAGTACTGGAGTGGGGTGCCATTGCCTTCTCCGTATGTACAGCTATAGTTGTAGCTTAACTACAGTCCTCGGTCCCTCTTAGTTCAACAAAGAATGAGGGGGTAAGACAAGATCCTTGCTCCCCAGAAACTCACAATTACAATTACCCAGAGACGCAATCTCAGCCATTTTTCTGGGTTCCACAGTTGCCACTGTCCTCATTAACCAGGTAAAGAAGGGCATCGGGAAACAGGGTCAGCACAGACTCGATTTACAGTCAAAACCCATTGGAGCTGGATATCCAAAATTCCTCCTCCTTTTGTCTCTTTGATGGTACTAATTTCAGCAGATGTGTTTAACACAAAAATCCTGCAATCAGTTGCTTCTGAACAACTCAGCAGCACACAGCAAAGCAGAAAACCCGCTAGAAGTTGTCCAGACCAGACTGACCAAAGTCATTTCTCCATCTTTAATGGAGTCTTGCACTGGTAACAGGTAATGCTATGCAGATTCAAGATGGTCATTAAAACAGTATTTGAAACTGAAATTGATATAGAAAACAAAATAGTGCTTACTGGGGTAGGGGTGTAATATAAGGGTTGGGGAGAGGGAGGGACAAGCTACCGGGTTCAAGGGTAAGTTAGGTTCAAGGGTGTATTGTACAACCCAGGGAATAGAGCCAATATTTTGTAATAACTGTAAATGGAAAGTAACCTTTAAAATTGTATAAAAAATTTTTTTAAATATTAAAACTTGGCTTTAAATGATAACTATGTCTATAGATAAAAAACTGAATCAAAGAGGTACCAGATCCATATGTAAATCTAAACTGTCTCCCATTCTTTTCTTGAAGCAAAAAAGATGTTGAATGTGATTACAGATGATCAGAGTTTCCCTCTGAAGAAATGGGCATATTCTGAACCAAGCATGCACTATATTCCCTTGACAAATATATTTACACTCAACTCAGAACATGGAGAGAAAAGGAAATGTCAACAGTTGACAGCTTCTTGGCCTATGGGGTGTGATCCAGGAGCATAATAAATTCATTTAATCTTGGTGTTGAATACATGCATGTTAGACTTATGCATAGTTTTGTTTTTTTTTTTTTTTTTGGCCTTTCCTCCAACACATTGTTTGAATACAATGTCACATTCCTCTGTGTTGTCAACAGAGACATGAACCAAGCTAACCCTTTGGGTCCAACCTGGGATAATTTTCCCTAATGAGTAAAAGGAGGAATGAGAAAAGGATACCACGTAGAAGATGCCTTATTACCAAATGTTGGTGGATAACTATTTCACGCTGAAACATGTGCCTCAAGAACATTGGCCACTGGGAGCTTACAGAGTCCCAGAGAAGATGTATTTCCACGGAAGATGTTAATCATGCTGATAAAGGGCTAAGCATAGTCGAGAGAAGGAAAACCACATAAAAAAGCCACCTCTGTTTAGAAGCTGGATCCTGCTCCCTTCTTCTCATTAAGGCATTTCTGATCTCAGCCAAATTGGACGTGAAGATACGTTCCTTATCCCTGGCAGATCTTGCAAGATATCAAACATTTCAGACTTCGTGTGTGAAAGCATGACATATTGGTTAAGACTGAAAATAGCGTGTTTCTGGTAGAGTTCAAGTAGATAAGAAATACTACACCCCACTGTTTTTGTAAACGCCAGAGTTCCATTGAGTCGAGACAGATGGTAGCAGGCAAAGATGCAATCTTATAATCAAAAGCTAAAATATGTCAAAAATATGTTAGCAAGCAAAATAGAGCAGATTACTAGCTTCTCATGTCATGACAGCTTGCAAAACATGTTAGGATGCTGAATCTCTAGTTATGTAAATAAAGGAACAGCAAACAGAGCAGTAGCAAATGGTGAGGGAGCTCATGTATTGACTGTCCCTTCAAGGCAATCTGGGGAGACAGAGTCGTGTGGTTGCAAGGAACCTGGGATGGACCCTAAGAGGGCCCCAGCATCGAGCATGGGGATCCATTCTTCCTTCCATGAGTAACAGGTTTCTCTGTGATACTCAAAAGCTGTTTAACTAAATTACAGGAGGCATTCAAACTTCCCAGAGAGAATTGTAAGGATTCCTTTGAGGATCATCATGTCATTTAGCTCAAAGAAACAAGAGAGTGAGTGTTATTTTGTGAAGATAAAAGGTACCCAAGGCCTCTGTATATGCCAATCTCATCTCAAGGAGGTTTCTTTGACCACAGGACGGTGAAGTTTTGATGACCCTGGAGAATGAGCCTGACCATAGTTTGGCCCTGGGCTTCTTATTGTCTTGGCTAATTTTTGATCAGGCTTGTGAAGAGTGAAGGCAATGTTTATCATGATGGGGGTGGGGACTGGAGATGCTTTTACTGAGCATCTACTGTGGCCCAGGTGCTATACTGCTCTCACATCAAATTAGCCCTCTTGCCTCTTGAGATGGACAGAGTGCTTTGACTAGTCCTCACCCAATGAAAGTTCTAATCTGACCTCCTGTCCTCCTTTTCCCCGCCCCCTTTTCTGCACACAGAGAATCCAGGGGTGGGAAGAAGGTGGTAGAAAGTGGGCCTGTGTTCTCATGCTCGTATGGCCACCTCTGGCTCAAGGGTCCTACTTCAACCCTTGCTGCCCCTCTGGTCCACGCTGTACCAAAGCAACAATGATCAGCCTCACTTTTCAATCTCCATAGGGAATCACTTGGGAAAATTTCAACATACCAAAGAATGCTGCATTTTAAACTAGAAATCTTTTGATAAGCTACTTATCAATAGGTGAAGGTTTAGCAGTCTACACATATAACAGAGGATGATAATTAAACTTCTCAGGGTCTTCTCTGGCAGTCCAGTGCTAAAACTCCATACTCCCAAAGTATGGGGCCCAGGTTTGATCCCTGGTCCGAGAACTAGAATCCTGTATGCTGCAAAGAAGATGGAAAATCCTGCAAAGACCTCGTGTGCTGCAACTAAGACCTGGCACAGCCAAATAAATAAAATTTAAAAAATTTCTCACATAAGACAAGAGAAAGAATTTGCATTGTTCTTGAGGAGGAAGCAGCAAGACTGGGCTCTGCATCAGAGAAGAAAGGACCAGAAGAGGCAACAAGCCCAACTGTATGACTGTCAAGTGAAGACTATAAAGATTAAAGTGTCTGATGTAAGTTTCTATGCTTTGTTTTGTTGGTTTTCTTTGGTCTGGTTCCTGTTGAAGACTGAGCAAGGCAAACCTCTGCTTTCTTCTGCACTAAATCCTCAGTGAAGGCACACCGCTCATGAATGATCCTGGGTGAGTTGGTTCTTCCTGGAGAACTCAGACAGTCGTAGAGTCCAGTCTCTGTCCCCGGCGTGGTGGAAACCCACGCCAGGGTGGTGGAAACCCACAGGCAGGAGGCAGAGAACATGTGAGTGGCTGGCGTCTGGATGACCCACACCAAGCAGCACTGCTGTGGAAGCGCCCCCGAGAAAAAGAGATTCACCGAGAGCGTGAGGTTGGGCCAGAGGGGAGCAGCCGGCGCCGCGGTCGCTCAATTTCCAATGGACACCCGCCTCCTGACACGTCCTCAGCCCACTGCCTGGGAAGTTCATGCGTCTCTCTAAACCCACACCACTCCCAAAAACGTGAGAGCCCCATTTCCCAAAGAAGTGGGGCTCAGAAAGGTAAGGCAACCTGCCCAAGTTCTCACAGCTAAGTGGAGGCATGATCCAGGGCCAAGGAATGTATGTGAGAGAAAAAGGAGGAGCAAGTGTGCATTTATGTGATATATATATTTATGCATTAGCTAAATGTCCAACTTAGAGTCTTGTCCCTAAATACAGAATAACTATAAACATTAATTAGTTAGCGTCATCTTTGGCATTCCATAGGGAAAGAGAATCATTTATAAGACCAAATAAGACCTCTCGACTGCCCTACAACTATCATTTGGTGGGGGGAAAAATGGATTCAGGGTGAGCTCCTGCAAAGTCAGATATGGAATACACAATTCTGGTAAAACTGAAGCAGGTGAGCTCTAACTGACAGGAAGTAATGAGTGTAATAAGGTAAAGGGAATCACTCAGTTTAAGCAACCATATGCTCCAGCTATGGATGGGTATTTAGTGGTAATGATGCCCCCTTTATAATTCACTTGGTCTTTCTTTTCCTAATTACACCTAAGTGGATTTCCTCCTGTGGAAAAGCCAACGTAGGGAAACTTGGAGGCTCAAGGCCATAAGAGTTCCGAGGGACACTAAGTTGGGGGGTCAGTTCATAAAGTTATAGGGCTCAGGACGCAAGATGGTGAAGTCCTAAGTTCCTGTCCTGCTGTGTGATTTTGGACATGGAATAAGGTCTCTGGGCTTCAATCACTTTATTTCTAAAATGGAGGAAATGTTCCCTACTGTGTAAGCTGCTATGAAGACCGAATTGAACAGAGACATAAAACATTCAGCACCATGTCTGCCACCTAGTTGATGCTCAGTAAAATTTGGTTCCTACTCCTTAGAAGAGTATTGCTTTAGCCTAGGAGCAACTGAGAGTTTGAGGAGCGATTGTTAATTTTCTTTACCATCAATTTTTTTCTATCAGGTGCCAACCAAGACCCTTGTCTTGCAGGACTGAATAAGACAGCATCTTTCACCCAGTGAGCTCACTGAAAACTCAGGAGGCAGAGACCCCACATGCAGTGACCGTCCACATGAGGAAGTGCCCCTCTGGGGTGTCGAAGAGGTGTTGTGAGAGTGCAGGGGTGAGGTGTCCACCTGTACACACGAGGTCAATGATGGCTTCAGTGCGGAGGTGCAGTGGGAAAATCAGTGAAGCGTCTGCTGGTTTGTCAAGCCTGGATAGAGCCAACAGCCTGAGCACAAATAAAACGAACTTCTGTCAAGGTGTTGGAATTACCAAAATAAATGTTTCTGTGCATGGAACACAGCTCACGCCACATTTTCGGAGTCATCAAAACAGTGGGTCGATAAAGCGTGGGCGGGGGCTCAGAATCATGCCTCATTGGTGAGCTGGACCAAAGCCCCATAGAGAATCGGAACTACAACCATCTGATCCCATCACAGCGCTGGCACAGACTGGGAGCTGCAAAAAGTGTTCAAGAGTAAACGTGAGACACACCCTCCGGGCAGGGTGGACCCAGCTAAAGCTGACAAAAGGTCCCACTGCCTGGGTTCCTTGTCCAAGGACCTGTCAAATCCTTGTCTCAATTCAGATCAGTGACATCCATCAGTCCTTGACTAGGCCATAGAGGGTCCCCACAGAAGGACACAGACTGACCACACGGAGTGCAGACAGGTAGACCAGCAGGCCGGCAGCTTTGGGGAGTCCTCAGAGCACAGACTCAGATGAATCAAATTTCTAGAGACCACACACAAACCAGAAGGAACACATAATAGAACCCAAGGGACTAGATTCTGGGAGAAGGAAGGGAGCAGTCCACATATATCAAGAAAGATGTATGGCTCCAAAGAGCAAAATGGAGCCCTTGTCCCAGATCAGCAGATAACCAGAAAGTGGTTTGGTCCTAAGCCACTACCCAAGTTCAGGCAGACCAAAACTTCTCACAGTTTTGAGTGATCTGGGTCCTGGAAAAGTTATCCACTTACCTCAGGGGACAGTGACCAGGGGAGAGGCACGGAAAGTAAACAGACTCAATAGATCCAAAAGTATGACAACAGCTGACAACGTTTTCAGACTAATATTGGGACACACAAGCCGTCGCAATCTCTGGATCTTAATTTAACTCTGTTGTGTATATGCTCTGTGCCTGGGAACCCTGAAGCATTACCAAATACGCATATTAATAAAGTTAGTAAGACGTCACCACTCGGCAGACACAAGCCAAAGATCTTCAGCTCAGCTAATATTAAATGACTTAAGTGTGACTGCTCACATATTGTGTAGCAGGTCAAGTCACTGACATTGCACACGGGTGTGCAAACATTGTATAGCATCATTTCCCTATTGATTTGTGCACCCATCTGCTAGGTAGAGGCAGGAAAGTAACAATTAGACTGAGTTCTGTCTAGCAAAGTTAGTCCACGCAATTAAGTAAGAGTCTCTTGAAATAAACATTCAACATCCCAAGATAGAATCCTTGCCTCTCTGACTTCATCTTCATCTCCCTACTTCTCATACAGATGACATCTGAACACTGACTGAAGAGGTTCATAGATGTAGGAGAAGATAGGCCTGTGAATATGAATCTAATGCAGTGGGGCTGTAGGTGGGCATGTCACCAGAAATATGTTTTAGACAACATGAAGGTGATGGAGAAACTGGGGTGGGTTCCTACCTTGTGGATGGCAGGATGCATTCTGGCCAATATGACCACCTTTTCCTTCCCTGAATCATCTCAGAAATCTAGCCCTCTGCTCTGCAGGGTGGTAGCAATAGACAGGAGTTTCTGATATAAAATACTATGATGAGGAGGATGACAACTTCTACTAATAATTAGAATATTAGCACTTAACACTTAAATATAGGGCTTCCCGGATGGCTCAGTGGGTAGAGAATCTGCCTGCCAAGCAGGAGACTTAAGAAATGCAGGTTTGATTCCTGGGTCAGGAAGATCCCCTGGAGGAGGAAACAGCAACCCACTCCAGAATTCTTGCCTGCAAAATCCCATGGACAGAGGAGCATGGCAGGCTATAGTCCAGGGGGTCGCAAAGAGCTGGACAGGACTAAGCACACATACAGAACACTTCTATATACTTAGGGCTTGCCAGACATTATGCTAAGCCCTTTACATATGCAAATCATTTAATCTCCACAGCAACACTATCATGCGGATTCCAATGGTTATTCCTGTTAACATCAGCTAATCATTTACATATGTTGGTGGCAGAACAGATTTTTTCAATGTGCCTGATCATGGAAACGAGATAAGGGAGATGCTAGAATGTGTTCTAGAAATTTTACATTTAAAATAAATAAAACTCATCGATCATTTAGTAATACATACTAGGTGCCAGCACTGCACGAGGCATTTATACACATGACGTTACCTTCACAACATACGAAAGAGGCAGGAGAAAGACTGGTGATGCCAACCTGGTAGGAATGGTCAACATCTGCCTTGGAAACATTTATTAAGGTTTCTCTCTCCCTCATCCCCCACACCAGGGCATGGACACTCAGAATCATATTTTCTGCCTTTAAGGTCCTTCTTCTTTAAGGCCAATTTGCGCCAGATTAAGTCAGGTTTGGTTCCTGGCTATGGAGACGATGGCTACGGTGATGCCAAGAAGAGCTGCGAAGAGAAGTCTTGATGGGCCTCCTAAGGATACAGAATACAGCAGTGGCAGAAAGTTGGCTTCTTAAAGAAGAAGCTGACATGAGATTTAGATGGAATATCCAAAACTCCTGAGTTGTAAAGTGGTCGACGGGGGACAAACTACCCTCTGATTCACCCAGATTTGAACAACTGTTGGGGTCAAAGAGGGTGAAGAGTCTACCATGCAAGATAGGGGTTTTAATTTTTATGTATTTATGGCTGCCCTGGGTCTTCATGGCCGCACGTGGACTTTTCTCTAGTTGCGGTGGGCCGGAGCCACACCCGAATTGTGGTGCACGGGCTTCTCATTGTGGTGGCTTCTCTTGTTGCAGCGCATGGGCTCTACAGCGTGGGCTCAGTAGTTGTGGAACACGGGCTGAGTCGTGCAGCAAGTAACAAGTGACAACTAAGCTCTCTGCACGAAGGGTGACGTTCTCGGTAAGATGGGGGGGAAGCAGGCAGCTACTGGGCCACGTTCACCTGGGAGGGAGCCACATTTAGGGGCTTGCGCCTGGCCTCCTGTTGGTGCTCTGTGGTCTGTCTGTCCCTGAGCCGGAAGCGGGCTCTGCGCTCCCGGCAGAGCGTTGCTTACACGCTTGATGTGCAGATCCAATTCCCCAGCTTCCATTCTAACTCTCCTTGGGGGAAGCTGAATGGCAGCTGTGCTCTGGCTTCAGGCTAACCGGAAGCTCTGCTGCAGGGGGTCTCAGGCCTTCCCAGCCAGAAGACAAGCCCGTACTATTTTGCTCTTCAACTGCCTCCCTGTGCTGTTCTCAGGCTTCTAAGAACCTAAAAGTACAGTATGGGCTTCCCCGGTGGTTCAGATGGGAAAGAACCCGCCTGCCAATGCAGGAAACCTAGGTTCGATCCCTGGGTTGGGAAGATCCCCTGGAATAGAAAATGGCAACCCACTTCAGTATTCTTTCCTGGAGAATTCCACGGACAGAGGAGCCTGCCAGGCTACAGTCCATGGGGCCGCAGTCAGACAGGAAAGAGCACACACGCAAAGAAGGAAGGATAAGTGCAGGAGAGGCCGTTGATGGGTATTCACTGTTTTCGGTGGAATGTGATTGCCTTCTCCACCCAGAAGGTGAGCTCTGAGAGAAAGGGCTATGTATGCTACTCGTCTGTGTAGCAGAAAAACTGACTGGATAAACCTGGGGTCTGGCCCCTTACGATGATTCCTCTAGGGCTACATCAGTAAATTCCATAGGGGGGTGTTGTTTGTTTCTTGTTTTAATTTTTTTTAATTGAAGTATAGTTGTTTTAAACCATCCCAGAGTCAGCCGATACTAGTAAAATTGAAAGTGCTCTGCGATGAATGGATAGCCACAGTTTAGTAAGCTACCGCCTAAATGGGTCACCAAAAATAAAGCCTCCAAAGGAAGAGCCACTAAAGGATAAACGATGTCAACCTTTCTCCTTGGCGATGCTGGCTCCCCTCCAGCCAGGCCCCAGTGACCTCGATTACTGACCACAAGTCATCAGAATTAAATCAAACCCGTCTGCAGTTTGGGTGGCTGGGGCCCTATCCAGGAAAGCTGCCCGTGCAGAGAGGCAACGGACAAAGAAGCCTGCTGAAATCTATCCAGATAATATCTGAGCTCCCGGCAAGAAGGAAATGCCACCACCATCTGCCTCTGTTTGTGATGACCTGGGAATAAATAAAAATTAACCTTGGTCCTTGAATGAATCGTGGAACTTATCAGAGCTTCCTTTGTGTTTCTAATGACTACGGTAGGACAAGTTTACAACCCATTTTGGAAGGCCAGGGAGGGAGGGTTGTTGTTCTGGATGGCTCTTTGTGGGGCTTGGTGCGTGCTTTCCACACTTTTCTCATATTATATGCCATCACTGATGCCCTTGGTACCCTGTGTTGGTGATCATGAAAAATAAACAAAGTGTTTTGAACCCAGCAAGAGCTCAAGGAATCATTGGGGGAGAAAGGAGAAAGGAAGGAAGGAGAGAGAGAAAGGAGAGACAGCTGGAGAGAAAGAGATAAAGGCAATCATGGTCTCCAGATCATCACTGGTGACAGTGACCGAGGTGGGTCTCCAGGGAGCTGCGTCTGACTACCCAAGTGTCAATCAATACAACAGTTTCTGTAAAGAAAGTGAAAAGTATTAGTCGCCCAGTCCTGTTCGACTCTTTGCAACCATACGGGCTGTAGCCCGCCAGGCTCCTCTGTCCATGGGATTCTCCAGGCAAGAATACTGGAGTGGGTTGCCATTCCCTTCTCCAGGGGATCTTCCTGACCCAGGGATCAAACTCACAGCTCCTGAATTGCAGGCAGATTCTTTACAGTCTGAGCCACCAGGGAAGCCCAGGACAGTTTCTATACTTGATGCTAAACATACATTCTTTTCTTAAATCCTCATAGTAAACTCATGATGTATAAATCACTATTTCAAAGGCTGGGCTATAATTTCAAAAGAGCACCACCTTGTCCCTGACACTGAGCAAGTGACTAGAACAGCCAGAACGTGACCCTGGCTGATTCCATAATCCGAGCTCTTTTCACTCTTCTGCATTGATTCTTGGTGGCAATGCCACGGGGCACTGGAAGAGAACGAGTATTAGCCATTAACTTGATTTTGAACTAACAAGCTAGTCACTTAGTGAGGCCCCGAAGAAATGGAGCAAGGTTGGAGCACATGCTGACAGGCTTAGGAGTCAGGGAGGGGTAGGGGTGGGCAGGGCTCTGGAAGAATAGAGGGGAAATGGCTCAAGATGATATGATGCTACTTTAAGCTTTATTGGCTCTAGTGTTTGCTGGACCTCAAAACGCTCGCTGCCACAGGTGCCTCAGCTATGCATTCAGGCGAGGAAGGGCCGGGGCCCCCACCCTCACCCCTGAGAGTGCACTTCGAGAAAGAGATTCAGGGTACATTTTTCATAAACTAGTTTGGGCTGGAGTTGAGCCAATTCAGCCAAATTTTTAAAATCTGCAAGCCATGTATAAAATGCAGAGAAGACGGAAAAAGGGATGTTGATCAAATGGCTCCTAAGATGCATGTATTGAGGATACGGCTGGAGAGTTATAAGGCTACGTCCGCCGTGGTCACCATCAGGAGGAATGGCGGTACCCAGGGCTCTGAAGGCCAAAGTTGACACTCATTTGCTCTTTCAAATACTGATTCTAAATAAATATGTGTGAATACTAGCTCCAGAAATCTGAATCAGCTGCAGAGAACTGTTGGCTACAACATAATTGGAAGCTTGGTGAGCCGAACCAGATATTTCTGAAATGTCTTTTGTTTTGTTTCACCAACATTGTTCTCAACAAAGAGGGAGACATCCCTTACACACTGACATATGGTACCTTCTATTTATAACAAGATTAACAATTCATTCACACCTTGATTGAATCCTGCTTTATTGAGATGTCACAACAGATTCACACAGCCTGCAAAGGGAAAGATTTACAAATGATAATATTATGACAGGCAAGACACCTTAAAGTAAATGAATCATAATTGATGACAATTAGTAAGAGTTCAGCACAAACACAGAATCATAGCCGTGGTGGTAAGCAGAATTCATCGCTTACAAGGAGAGGATTGTGACAGAGAATTTCTGCTGAATTCTTATTGAGACCTTGAAATCCTGAATGGAATGAGTAAGCAGTTCATTCATAGCTTCTTTTCCTATTAATGGATGAAGGGTCTTCATGGTTTTAGGGCTTTAGCATATGTCTATATTCTGTCCATAGCCTTGCATGAACCCCATACTTTAGGACAGAATTAATGGGTCCATCTCAATGCCCTGAGTGGAAGCAAAGCCCTCATCTTTATCATCTCCTTCTTCCTCTCACCCTACGTCAATCAGCAAGACATCAATTCTACCTCATCAGTATTAACCAAATCTTTTCATTTCTTACCACCAAATCTATTCTTACTTTGGACTAAGCCAACATCATTTTCCCTGAGAGCTTTCTCCCTAATTTGATGCCACTAATCCATTACCAAAAGCAATCTCTCTGAAGTCCTCTATGGCTCCCAATTGCTCTTATTAGTGTAAGGATTAAATGTCAAGGTCCCACAGTCCTTCCCCAGACACAGTGTTGTAGCACAGCCATGAGCACAGACCCGTCCAAGTCCTGACTCTTAGGAGAGGGAGGGAGTCAGTCAGCTTCTTTGACCTTTGCTTATGTCCTCTACAAAGTGAGGGTCACAATCATATCTAACTTATGAAAACGAATTACCTACAAACCTCTTGTGGGGCGTCTCCAGTGGCGTAGTGGTAAAGAATTCGCCTGCAATGCAGGAGATGTGGGTTCAGGTCCCTGAGTCAGGAAGATCCCCTGGAGAAGGGAATGGCAACCCACTCCAGTATTCTTGCCTGGAGAATCCCACGGACAGAGGAGTCTGGCGGGCTACAGTCCATGGGGTTGCAAAGAGTCAAACACGGTTGAGCAACTAAGCAACGAAAATGAACCTCTTGGAGCAGCTGACCACTTGCTGAGGGTTCACTTCTCTGATAACTGCCTCTCTCAGCCCATCGCAAACCTCTCTCTCTGAACGGCTTCTTCTCCACAAACCAAATTCTTTCACCCCTGCCTCAGAGCCTTGGCCATTCTTTCTGACTGTAAATCCTTGCCTGGCCCCTCTGCCAATCCCACCTCCCACACACACTGCTGGACCATGGCAAGCCAATCACTTCACCTCTGCATTCCTGTCACCTCCTCCGGGAAGCCTTCTTTGACTACTCCCTCCCCTAGATGGGGCTTCCCTGATAGCTCAGTTGGTAAAGAATCTGCCTGCAATGCAGAAGACCCTGGTTTGATTCCTGGGTTGGGGAGATCCCCTGGAGAAGGGATAGGCTACTCACTCCAGTATTCTTGGGCTTCCCCTGCGGCTCTGCTGGTAAAGAATCTGCCTTCAATGCAGGAGACCTGGGTTTGATCCCTGGGCTGGAAAGATCCCCTGGAGAAGGGAAAGGCTACCCACTCCAGTATTCTGGTCTGGAGAATTCCACAGACTGTATAGTCCATGGAGTCACAAAGAGTCAGACATGACTGAGAAACATTCACTTTCACTTTCCCCTAGATCACTCTGTGAAACACTCTCCTGCTACTCCATACTTCCTTTTGCAGCTCTTAACACATCTGAAAAATTATATATACTTTTCTCCCTCCACACTGAAGTTCTGTAGAGGGCAGAGGTCGAGTTAATGGGTTTACTATTGTATCACCTGGACCTCAGCTTGTTGGATGATCAAATTTAGGTCATACTAGCTATCTCACTCACAGATGTTAGAGGTCTTTCTGTGGCAGGCAGAACAATGGCCCCCAACCAGTCTCCACCTAAATTTGTTAATGTGTTAACTTACATGGCAAAAGGGACTTCACCAATGTGGTTAAGGGTTTTGAGATGCGGAGATAGGCATGGGTTATCTGGATGGTCCCAACACAATCACAGGTCTTCGAAAAGGGAGGTTAAGAGCATCAGTATCAGTGTGCTGCAGCTCAAGAAATACTAAGCTGTTCATTACTGGCCTCATAGATGGAGGAAGAGGCCATGAGCCAAGGAGTGTGGGTGGCTGACCGAACCCGGGAAGAGCAAGGAGACAGAGTCTTCACTGGAGCCTCTAGGAGGAACCAGCCCTGCCAACACCTGGAGTTTAGCCCTGTGAGACCCACTTCTGACTTCTGAACTCCAGAACTGCAATATATTAATATGTAATTCGTCTATAGCACTATTTACAATAGCCAAGACATGGAAGCAACCTAAATGGCCATCAACAGAAAAATGGATAAGGAAGGTGTGGTACATACATACAATGGAATATTACTCAGTCATAAAAAGAATGAAATACTGCCCTCTGCGGCAACATGGATGGACCCAGAGATTGTCGTACTGAGTGAAGCATGTCAGACAGAGAAGGAGAAATATCATATGCTGCTGCTGCTGCTAAGTCGCTTCAGTCGTGTCCAACTCTGTGCGACCCCACAGATGGAAGCCCACCAGGCTCCCTCGTCCCTGGGATTCTCCAGGCAAGAACACTGGAGTGGGTTACCATTTCCTTCCCCAATGCATGAAAGTGAAAAGTGAAAGTGAAGTTGCTCAGTCGTGTCCGACCTCAGCGACCCTATGGACTGCAGCCTTTCAGGCTCCTCCATCCATGGGCTTTTCCAGGCAAGAGTACTGGAGTGGGGTGCCATTTGGCATCCCTTATATGCGGACTTTATGGTTGTCTATACACACTGCTACATTTAAAATGGATAATCAACAAGGATCTACAGTATAGCACACGCAACTCTGCTCAGTGTTATGTGGCAACCTGGATAGGAGCGGGGTTTGGTGGAGAATGGATACATGTATGTATGTATATATATATATATGCACTGAGTCCCTTTGCTGTTCCCCTGAAACTATCACAATCTTATTAATCGGCCACAGTGAAAGTTGCTCAGTCACGTCCAACTCTTTGCGACAGTCTATACAGTCCATGGAATTCTATAGGCCAGAATACTGGAGTGGGTAGCCTTTCCTTTCTCCAGGGGATCTTCCCAACCCAGGGATCAAACCCAGGTCTCCCACATAGTAGGCAGATTCTTTACCCACTGAGCCACAAGGGAAGCCCATTAATCGGCTATACCCCAGTACAAAATAAAACGTTTTTTTAAAAAAGATTTGTAATTTGTGGTGTTTGAAGCCACCAAGTTTATAATTGGTTACAGCAGCCATAGGAAGTGAATGCACTTGTCTAAGATCACATAGCAATGGCTGAATCGAAGTATCTAGACCTTCCAATCCCCTGCTGTTCCATTACTGCCCCCTTGGCCCTGCCCCTGCCTCCCAAGGCATGTTGGTTTCACTCTGTAATTTTGTCTTCTTTTCCACAAGAAGAGATCATGAGGGATGTAGCTGCTCACAGGCCAGGGTCTGTGCACGAGGCATGGTTCCACAGATGTGGGTGTGGGAGAAGATGTATGAGGCAGGAGAGTCCGAATGGCCACCGACAGACTCCCAGGGGAGGGCAGGAGGCCCCAGGCCAGCCCCGCTCCCATGCCCACCTCCTGTCCGCACCACACAAAGCCTGACAAGGTCTCACTCATGTTTCAAAGCACTCCCTGTTTTCAGAGCTGTTTGTTATTGTCTCTGCCATCACAAGTTTAAAAAAGGAAAGTTAATTAAATATGGAACAAGACTGAGCAACATCTTTTAAACCATCATGTCATTAGAACTGAAAACCTCAGAGAGCTGCTTAAAAGGGGTTTGAGAACAATGACTGTTCAATCAGATATTTATGGGCATAGTTATGTAAACACACTCTTTATTGTCTATGTATATTTAATATAATTATCAGTTTTGTAGCTGGACTCTCCAGAGACCCAACAAATCACAGTGTTGCTTTGAAAATGTCAGCAGAAAAGACAATTATGTTGCTAGCAAATATTCATAAATTATATTAAAACGTCCTGTGGAAATGTCCCCTATGTTGCAGAATCCCTTCCAGTAACTGAATAAGCCTTTTCTTTCTTTGATTTAAGGATGGTTTTAGAAGCAAGAAGTTTCTTTGGGAAGCCTTAAAGGCATGAACATGGCAAAGGAGTAGGCGGCCTTGGAAAACAAGAGCATGTGCCTTCCAGAAAGTTCATAGTCCCTCGTTCTTTCCTATAGCCATCTGGTATGTGCCCAGCCACTCAAGGACATGTAGATACCCACTTATCTAACCAGTGTGCAAATTTTTATTTCTTAAAATACCCCATGAATAAGAGAAAATGAGGACTTCCCTGGTGGTCCAGTGGTTAAGAATCCACCTGCCAATGTGGGAGACACGGGTTCAGTCCCTGGTCTGGGAAGATCCCATGTGTCTTGGAGCAACTAAGTCCAAGTGCGGCAACTGCTGAGCCCATGTGCGGCAACTACGAAACCCCTGTGCTTAGAGCCTATGAACTGCAGGTAGAGAAGCCACCGCAGTGAACAGAAGCCACCGCAGTGAACAGCCCGCACACTGCAACTACAGAGGGAGAAGGCAACGGCACCCCACTCCAGTACTCTTGCCTGGAGAATCCCACGGACGGAGGAGCCTGGTGGGCTGCAGTCCATGGGGTTGCTGAGGGTTGGACACGACTGAGCGACTTCACTTTCAATTTTCACTTTCATGCATTGGAGAAGGAAATGGCACCCAACTCCAGTGTTCTTGCCTGGAGAATCCCAGGGACGGGGGAGCCTGGTGGGCTGCCGTCTATGGGGTCGCACAGAGTCGGACACGACTGAGGCGACTTAGCAGCAGCAGCAGCAGCAGCAACTACAGAAAGCCCACACAGCAGTGAAGACCCAACACAGCCAAAAAAATGCAAAGGAGAGAAAATAAATTCAATCTGTTCACTCTTTTAGAAACCCCCACTTAGAGCTGTAACTCTTTCCTATGGCATTTTCTTCGGCAACTATTTATAGTATTTCCCATTTTTCTTTCTTATCATTTTTTTTTCCCATTATGCTCAGGCAGAAATAAGTGGAGAGTGGGGAAACGGTTCAGTAAATTAGAATGCACTAGGCTCCTGCTAAACCAATATGAGTTGTGTAGATGGAGAAACACCTAGTAAGCATTCACAAATCACTTCTATTGCAAGATATACAATCTGCAAATCAACATCTTAATTAGCAGCTAATGACATTCGTATGGAAAGGTTAATGTTAAGTGCCGAAAAGCAGGGTGGTTAAAGAAAAATTAGACTTTCCTGCCTTCTTGTAAAAAATGTAAAAGGGAAGAAACGATATCCAGTGATTATAATGGGTGTTATAAATATACGTGTATTGGCAATTTGAAGCATCTTCATTATATGAGGCCTGTATTGACAGGCTACCTTTCATGCAAGGAGTTCAAAGCCTCCTGCCCCTTTCTCATTTATCCTCAAAATACCCCTCCGAGGGCAAGTATCTACAGGCAAAATGAAGTGGAGAGTGGAGGCAGTTATCTACATAATTCAAACCCAAATTTCTCTTAATGACGAGTAAGTGGAATTTCTGAAGAGATTGAATTTTCCTGATTGGTTTTCTATGTAGATCAAATTCCCTGGAAACCAAGTCCTTTTTGCTCTGTGCTGGCCTGAGGCAAATGGCCTCTGGGAGCCAGAGGCTGGGGGTGGGGTTCCCTCCAGTTAAAAGGCTGACCTCGCGCTGTAGGTTCACCCCATCTTCCCCAGCTCAGCTGCTTGGCTCCCGGCTACCTCTCCTCCTCAGCCAGCTTCCGGATGTGCCCTGGCCTCACCTTTTGGTCCTCGACTTCCCCTTTCCAAATCCTTCCTGCCTCCTCTCAGCATGCAGTCAGTCACCCTTCCCTCCCCTCAGGGCATCTTTTAGGTCTCCTTCCTCCTTGAATTGTTATTTTTTTTTGGCTGTGTTGGGTCTTCATTGCTTTCCGCCAGCCGTCTCCAGGGCTTCCCTGGTGGCTCAGACAGTAAAGAATCTTCCTTCAGTGCGAGAGACATGGGTTCGATCCCTGGATCAGGAAGATCCCCTGGAGAAGGAAATGGCAACCCACTTCAGAATCCTCGCCTGGAGAATCCCATGGACAGAGGAGCCGAGTGGGCTACAGCCCTTGAGGTCGCAAGAGTCCCACTGACAAACACTTTCACTTTTCACTTTCTCCACTGCAGTGATCGGGGGGCTACTCTCCAGCTGTGGTACAGGTTTCTCACTGCTGCGGAGCATGCCGCAGGTGTGTGGGCTTTGGTGGTTGCAACACGTGGGCTTTAGAGTTCAGATTCAGTAGTTGTGGCACACAGAGCAGGATCTTCCTGGATCTTGGGGGATCTTCCTGGACCAGGGATCCAACCCATGTCCCCTGCATTGGCAGGTGGATACCCATCCATTTTGCCACCAGGGAAGTCCAAAACGTTCTGTGAAGTGAAGTGAAGTTGCTCAGTCATGTCCGACTCTTTGCAACCCCATGGACTAGCCTACCAGGCTTCTCCGTCCATGGGATTTTCCAGGCAAGAATACTGGAGTGGGGTGCCATTGCCTTCACCAGGGGATCTTCCCGACCCAGGGATCAAACCCAGGTCTCCCGCAATGCAAGCAGAAGCTTAACCCTCTGAGCCACCAGGGAAGCCCCATAAAATGTTCTTTGATGAGGAGCAAAAGGACATCATCTTATTGTGTGTGTGTGTGTCCATCAGGTTGCTCTGCTGACCATTTTACCATGACCTGTCAGACAGACAGCATCTGTGTAATGTCTATTACGATGGCACGAGTTCCTGCTGGCTTTCCACTGCTCAGTGTCCCTGTCTCTCTCAGGATACGGCTCAGGAAAGCTTGGAATGGTTTTTTCTGTGTGTCTTTCTTCTCAGGTTTGTCATCATTCAGGCTTGAGGAACTGACACTCAGCGGGACAGTCATCCTCCACGGTGACCACTCCCCTCTCCTTGGCCGATCCATCTCTGATGGTGGACACACCCTTCTTAATTTTCCACAACAGCCCTTTCCCATCATTCCCCCACAGGGTAGTCCCTCCTAATGAGCTCTTCCTGCACATCTGGGGCCAGGAATGCCTTGCAGACAGTGACGTGGAGCCACCGTGCGAGGGGTGACCCAGCTTCCAGTCCATCCGCAGCCCTCCCTGCATTGCACCCACAGCCCCCCACCACCACTGCCCCCCAGTGTGCCTCGCCTCTGCAGGCCTCTCTTCCCATGATCCTCAGGCTACAGAGCAAGGAGGATGTTTTTCTCCTTATCCCTCTCTGAGCCCCACCTCCTGAGTTTTCATTTCCTGTCCCAGGATACACATGTCTCTTCCCAGAAGGGTTCCCAGTGGAATGTCCATTTCTTCCAGGGGAAATTCCACCATGACCTGCAGGGGTGCGACTGGCCCTGGGCCCTGCCCCGAAAGATAAGACACAAGCTTCGTTCCTGAATCCACTTCCCAAGCTTGCAGCTCAGTAAAACTCCCTTTCATTTTTTAATCAGAGGCCACAGGGTGCATCCCAGGCCACAGGTACTTGCTGTTCACCTTCCCTCTGCACTGCAGCCCCAACATACCCTTTCAAAGAAAAACGCAAAACCGCAAAGAACACACAACATGTAGAAATGGGGCAATCCACATTCGTAGTTGGGGAAGAGACATTTCTTTTATAAAAATTGCATCTACCTCATTCCCTACTCTACCCCACAGCCTAGCAGAGCAAGCTGCACATGGGCGACACCGCCCCCACCCCCACTTCACTGTGTACTGATGGGGTGATTCTCTTAGACATGAAAAAAAAGGAAGAAAACTGGTCTCTTATGCCTAGTCCAAGGGTACACCTGAATTTTATAGCTAAATTAAATTTTGCAAATGGCATCACAGCAAGAATAATAATGCCTTGGATTTATGTAGCATTTTTTTTTGTAATAATCTATTTTCACATTTGGGCTTCCATGATAGCTCAGCTGGTAAAGAACCACCTGCAATTCGGGATACCTGGGTTCAATCCCTGAGTTGGGAAGATCCTCTGGAGAAGGGAAAGGTTACCCACTCCAGTATTCTGGCCTGGAAAATTTCATGGACTGTATATACTCCATGGGATCGCAAAGAGTCAGACACAACTGAGTGACTTTAAAAAGAAAAAAGAATTTTCACATTCATCATCATGGTAATGCCCATAAAAGTGTTAGTTGCTCAGTTGTGTTTGACTCTTTGCGACACCATGGACTGTAGCCTGCCAGGCTCCGCTGTCCATGGGATTCTCCAGGCAAGAATACTGAAGTGAGTTTCCATTCCCCTCTCCAGGAGATCTTCCCCACTCCAGGGATCAAACCTGGATCTCCTGCATTGCAGGCAAATTCTTCACCATCTGAGCGACCAAGAAAGCCCATAACCCAGCTATGACTCATTATTACTGCCCACATTTTACAGCAGCACGACTTTAAGTGACTTACCCAAGGCCACATGAGAAATTGGTAGCAGCAACTTTGGAGAGAAGGCTCCAGAATACCACTCTAACAACTCCCCTTTACCCTGCAGGAAGTCACCCAAATTAGATTTAGTTATCAAATTTTTTAAAATTTTTATATCTCTCTCCCTCCCCACCAGATTGGGGGCTGTGTTTAATTTATCTGCATCCCAAGGGTACAGAAAATAAAAATTAAAAAACTCAGCAAACAAATGCTCAGTGAGATGTTTGTTGAATGAATGTTGAATGTTAATGTGCTTGCTCTTAAGGTTAGTGGGACCAGCTTTCAGGCCCTGAGCATTTTCTCTCCATTAAAGGGATACCATAAGGATGGCACGGTACTCATTGTTCTCCTCCCTGGCATCCCACCAGCATTTTCTGGGTGTCATCTTCACTGAGAAAAGCTGTGATCATATTTTAGACCGAAATCCACCACCTCTTTAGACACAAGTGCTGACAGAAGGGTTTGTGTTCCTTGGTACCATTTGCAGGCTCTCAGCATATATTAGGGGGAAAGGAAAAGGAAAAAACAAAATGGAAAGGTAAAGACATCAGAAAGAGAAAACCGAGAATGAGAACAGAGAAAGCAGAGCAGTTACATCTGGCCAGGAACGGCAGCACACAACCATAATGACCTCTGGGGCCTCACGGTCACGCCCATCACATAGGTGCTGACCTCGTCTTAAAAGATGGATGTCCCCCAGCTGGCCCACCCTAAGTTAATGACTCTCACAGGTGAATAATGGTTGGGTTTAATTAGGACTTGGATCTTTTTAGAGCTTCTTGGGAGGTTCATCAAGATCTGCTTATTGTGAGAAGATGGATTGATTACCAGGGTTGGTCATTTAGTTGTTTTTTTTTTTCAGCAATCTACTTTTTAGCTAAAATCTGAATGATTGCTGTGCTGTCTAAGATCCTCTGCCATTTATCAATAATATTTTTTTTAACCTGAAAATGTAAAGAAACTACATTGGGGACAGATTTATGGGTAAGAAAAATAGAGGCAAGGCAGAGTTAGAACGCACCTCCTACACACCCAATATGGAGCAACGTAGCCCCTCCTTATGTGCCGTGGCGCCCCGTGCTTCACTCTTCTTAACATGCAGTCTGAACTTCCTGTTGCTCACTTCCTCTCCAGCCTGAAGCTCCCAGGGCAGGGTGTGGTTTCCCTCTAGGGGATCCCAGTGCCCAGCACAATGCCCAGCACTGACCCCGGTGCCCAGCACAATGCCCAGCACTGACAAGCAGAGAGCCAGAAGCAAGCAAATCAATGCATCATTAAACATAAGAGCTCAGACTCAATGGTGGGTTTCAAATATCCCAAAGAGATGGTGAATGCAAAGTGCCTACCATCGAGTAGCTTCTCCATTAGCACAAAGCATCTCAGTTTTCAGCTTCTGCTGGAAATGAGTGCCTACTCTGTGCCAGACCCTTCTCAATTCTTATTTAATCCTCACAATGACCATATGAAATGTTGTATTGTCATCATATACCAAGGAAGAAACTGAAGCTCAGCATTGTCTAGTCAAAGTTTCAGGAAGGCAAGATTTGAAACTGGATCTGTCCCCGGCTTGTGCTTTTCTGTTTAGGATGTTATTTTCTTAAGAAACCAGCATCCTCTTCCTCGTACTCTTTCTCCTCTGCTTCCTCCTCCTCCTCCTCCTTCTTCATCCACCTCTTTCTTTTTTCTCTTTCTTCTCCTCCTTTTAACTTTTGGGTTACTGGACATGCTGTCCGTTATGGAGGAAGCGCATGTCTCTTAGGGATATCTTTACATCATAGATAAACCAATATAGAATAGTCACACTCTCCACTGAAGGGCTGATAGCCTAGCCATAGAGCTATTTTTATCTTGTGCTCCAAATAAATAGAGTACTGATGGAAATAAGACAAGAAGAGAAGAAAATGTACTGCTCCAGAAAATATATAATCCCAGGCAAAAAGCAACAGTTCAGTGGGACTGTCTGGGAGTCAGTCATTCTGAGAATCAGTGCATTTCTCAGAGTTTCCGAAGAAGACAGAGAAAAAGTGTTACATCACCTAATTCCTTTCTGCAGTTCTGACTGGACAGATTTCCTTACTTCCTGCCTGGAATGATTACGAGGTGTTGCCATGAAGAATGAGTGGTTTGTGATGTCTCCCACCCAAGGGCAGGGTCGCTGGAAAGAGAGGTGAGGGGGGCTTTGCTCTGGACTCTGTAGCATCTGCCATTGTTAAAGCACTCATGGATAAAAGGCTACTGTGTGTGTAAATTATTATTATTATTATTACTGCAGCAACAGAGAATGTCTCAATTCACTCACAAGATGTCCGAAATCCCCGAGAAGCTGGAGTTTGTGGTGAAAAGTGGCTTGCCAGAACTTTTAAAGCCAGTGAGGGGTTTGGGGATGGTCTAAGAAAGATGCAGGAGGACCTTGAAGATCGTGGCAGGTTCAGAAGTGTGCCAGTGTGCATGCATGCATGTATACTTGTGTGTACGTGTACATAAACACTATGCGTGTGTTCCAAAGACTAAATGCTGTAGGGCGTGAGGACAGAATTGTGGAGAGAAGAATTAAAGAGGAAGAGCAACATAACTACCTTGAGAAATGCTGGTGCCCGTGCCCTGGGGCATCTAGGAAAGATATAGTGGTTAAGGGAAGGAATTGTTAGATGGGCTCTGGGAGCCGAAATCTTCATTAGAAAACTCAGTGATTCATCTAGCTCTTTCAAGTGGAACAAAACCAACACTTGCCTGTGTATCCCGCCATTCGAAGCTAAAGATAGGGCTACTTTGCTATATGTAAAATAGATGTCCAGTGTGAGTTCCATGCGTGGAGCAAAGCTGGTGCTCTGTGACAACCTAGAGGGATAGGGTGGGGAGGGAGGTAGGAGGGGGTTCAGAATGGGGGGGGTGGACATATGTATACCTATGGCCGATTCATCTTGATGTATGGCAAAAACCATCACAATATTGTAAAGTAATTACCCTCCAGTTAAAATAAATTAATTAAATTTTTAAAGAAAGATAGGGATACTTCAGACCCTAATTTACCCAGTTAATTTTCTTCAAGATCTCCGCTCATCCAAAGAAGCAAAGAACTAGCAAGAAACATTTGTGTTTGTGCTGTGGTTTCACCGAGAAGTGAGAACACTAGTGAGAGAAAGTTGTATTTACATATAAACAATGTTGGCAAACTTGGTGTATCGTTTAGCCACGTGTCCCACTTTAATTATCTCCCCAAAGCTTTCTCCTCAAAGCAATCTAAGTCTCCTCTGAAGCAGATGGAGGAAAAGAATGAGGGTTGGTTTGGAATTAGGATATTGTCCTCTGCTCATGCATTACCACATAGGTGCCCAGTCTCTCCTCAAGGGACCCAAATGTTGGTGAGAGGAGCCAGTATCTCGATCTCACTTTCTGCGTTGGCAGACAATGTAGCCACTGGCTGTCTGCATGGACTGAGTCATTTTGGTCTCTTTTCATGCATCTTATCTTTCTTGTAGCTTATCTTCCTCTATCTGAAAACACTGCTGTCTGGAGTTTTATTCCCTTTTCCGTCCAAGAAAAACAAGGTCAATCTTAACTGTATTTTTCAATTAATCATTTTCAGGGCCATTCATGAACAAAAATGTACAACGGGGGGTGTTTTTCTTGGTCACTGCCCACCCTCTTGCACAGGAATGCTCCCTTCATTGAAGAGTGTCTGACAGCAGCAAACACGAGCGGAATATTCGATGGGGCCCCTCACATGTCTGTGGAGGAAGATGACTAAGCCCCACACGGTGCCCCTGACCACAAGCTCACAGGGCCTTGGCTCAGGCGCACCGTGCCACTACTTGGTTTTGGAAATCTACAACAGGTCACTTCACTTCTCTGGGCTTAAAGTTCTTCCAAGGTTAGGCTCAATAATCTCTAAGGGTCTTTTCTTGCTCTCTACTTCTCTAATCAGTGGTCTGCAGTCTTTTTGGCACCAGGGACTAACATTGTGGAAGACACTTTCCCGTGGCAGGGGGTAGGGGATGGTTTAGGGACGATTCAAGTGCATACATTTACTGTGCATCTTATTTCTATTTATTTACTTATACATCTATTCTGCACTTTATTTATAGGGCTTCTCTGATAGCTCAGTTGGTAAAGAATCTGCCTGCAATGCAGGAGACCCCGGTTCAATTCCTGGGTCGGGAAGATCCACTGGAGAAGGGATAGGCTACCCACTCCAGTATTCTTGGGCTTCCCTTGCGGCTCAGCTGGTAAAGAATCCTCCTACTATATGGGAGACCTGGGTTCGATCCCTGGGTTGGGAAGATGCCCTGGAGAAGGGAAAGGCTACCCAACTCCAGTATTCTGGCCTAGAGAATTCCATGGACTATACAGTCCATGGGGTCACAAAGAGTTGGACATGACTGACTTTCACTTCATTTCTATTATTATTGCATCAGTTTCACCTCATATCATGTGGCATTAGATCCTAGAGGTTGGAGACCCCTGCTCTAAATCATATATTTTTGCTGGTACCTCTATAATGTGTGGAAGTCAGTCTTACCATTGTCCTAATGTGACCGGCTGAGACCTTGCAAGTGGATAATTATAAAAGGAGCCGGGCAGAACTAATCAGAACAGACTTCCCAAGCATTCCTGGCTTTCTTTGCAAGGTATCTTCATAAAGGAAGGTCTATGGTAATCACTGAGACTTCCCTCTCCCCAAATAGACTCATCCTTTAGCATCGCAGACCCACAGAAATGCTAACTCTTCATAAAACTAACACTGTTATTCCCCAGGGTGCTTTTGGAGAGCTCTAGTAAGTTACCAAGGAGATCAAAAAGCATCTTTTTGCTTGAGAGTGGAATCTTAAGCTGCAAACCCATCTTAGGAACTCTGAGGCACAGAGTCTTGTGTGCCAGAAGTGAAAAGAGGCTCCAGGTGGTGCACTGTCTCTGCCTGGCAGGAAGGGCTGGCTGAGTGGGGAAGAAGGAGGCATTCGGACCATGACAAACGGCCAAGTCTGCCCTGGTCAGAGAGGGGAGAGGCAGTGGTACATGTGCCTGCTTCATGCAAGCTCTTTTCCTGGGACATTAAATAATGAAGGAGAATTCAGGTAAGTCAGAGTAAATGTCAGTTTCAGACCCTTCAGGCTGAAAAGGGGGGAGAAAATATAAAAGGAAAGGACATGCATCATGAAGCAGCATGGAGGGAAATCAAAGGATGATGTTTGGCAATGGAAGGCGGAGGTCTGGAAGTAGACTGGTTAACAACTTCGAGCAAGATTCACAAAGAGGCCATGGCTCAGCATCTGATATAAGATCCTCAGTAAAGGACAAGAGAAAGCTGAAAATACTCATTTTAAGAAGCTAAAAAACAAAAACAAAAAAGACATGTTCACCTAGGGACCAGAGAACTTAAGGTCGATTTAAAGAATAGTCGATCTGGAAGGAAAATGTCCTTCCACTAGAGGCAGCAAGAGCAGAGGCTCCAGTGGATTCACAGGAGCCCGACACACATGGGGCCACAGTAGCAGTGGGGCCGCCACTGAGGGGAGCTGAGCCTGGGCTGGTGGTGCTGGTTGGTGGCCAGGGGCAGGGCGATGACTCTGAGGCTTCCCATCCTAGTGAATGATTCCCACCCACAGGGAGAGTTGAAGAAGTCATCAGAAGAGGTCTGCTGAAATTGGAAGGTGGAAATGAAGTGAGATCTGGAGTTGTTACCTCTTGAGTCTTCAACCATACCCAAGGCTGAGGAACCGGCAATTCAGAGTCAACCCAAGTCTCTTATATTGAAAATTCCACTCTTTTCCGCTTGCTCAAGCCTCTGTGTTTGGAGACCCCTTTTCTACTGGGAAAGAGTCTATTTCATACCTGAAGTCTTTTCAGCACTTTGTACTCTTATAAAGCTTTATATGGGGCAGGTCACCGGATTTCTTGTTCTTTTCTTGGTCTGAAAATATGCCACAAACTTTCTTATTTCTAACAGGTCTGTCTGGTTTAGAGTCAGCTCTAGTGGAAAACTCTAATTTCCCTTTTGTATTTGGAGAGAATGTGAAATTGAGGACAGCTTCAGCTGTTGGGACATGTTGCAACCCAGCCTTTCTTGAGGTCTGCCCCCCGGGGGGACAGCTGTTTCCAGACTGATTCAGGAGATGTCTTATGTTTGTCTGACAGGGTGAGTGCTAGGTCACCAGCAGGATAACAGGGACACTGAGTCAGGGAGTGTACCATGAAGACTGAATCCAAATGCCTTCATTCTGAACAGATATTCTAATTTTCTAAAATCCTGAGAAATGGCCTTGCCCAAGGAGCAGCCTAGAGTATGAATTTTCATTCTGGTGATGGCTCATTTTCCCAAATCAAGGTAGTGTCATTTGCTGTGTTGAAAGTTAGCCTTTTTGTTGTTCATTTAGTCGTTCAGTGTGTCTAAGTCTTTGCAACCCCATGGACTGCAGCACGCCAGGTTTTCCTGTCCTTCACCATCTCCCAGAGTTTGTTCAAACTCATGTCCATTGAGTCAATGATGCCATCCAACCATCTCATCCTCTGTTGCCCCCTTCTCCTCCTGCCTTCAATCTTTCTCAGCATCAGGTCTGTTCCAATGAGCCAGCTCTTCACACTAGGTGGCCAAAGTACTGGGGCTTCAGCTTGAGCATCAGTCCTTCCAATGAATATTCAGGGTTGATTTCTTTTAGGATGAACTGGTTTGAACTCCTTGCTGTCCAAGGGACTCTCAAGAGTCTTCTCCAGCACCACAGTTCAAAAGCCAAGAGTTCTTTGACACTCAGTCTTCTTTATGGTCCAACACTCACATCCATATACATCTACTGGAAAAACCGTAGCTTTGACTATATGCACCTTCATTAGCCTTAGCATAATTGAAATTTGATTTCATTAAGAAGGTATAGAGTGATTGCTATGTGTCTGGCATCTCAGAAAACAAGACATACAAGACACAGTTCTCAGAAAGTTTCAGGTTACGTCTGCATGTGTATTCGTTAATTCACATAGCTGGGTTCCATACTAGGCACTGAAAGAAGGCAATGCATGCTCCATGGTCTCTTCCCTGGAATCATCACAGGTTATCAATTCAGTCCAACAAACTACTCTGCTGATGGGGAGACAAAGAATAACACCTTTAATTCTAGGAGAGTATAAATGAAGGAGAATGTTCAAGGCCACCGGGGGAGGCTCTGGGAGGCTAGGGAGGACCCTGCTGCATGGCTGGTCGAGTACCTTGGTTTCCAGAAGAGCCACTTCTCTCTCATTTCAGTGGGCCCCTTTCATCTAATTAGTACTTCCTTTGCTTTTTTGTCTGATCTCTTCTTGCATCCAGGGAAGACACACTGGAGGTTATTTCTGCCAAGCCAGCCCACTGCACTCAGGTGTCTGGAAGATTGAGTTTTGCAAAGGGTTGTTGCTGATATTTTGATTCTCTCTCACCCTTCTCCTTTTTGCTTTCCCCCAGGCTTATCTTTACTCTGTTCGAAGTCAAGGCACAGAGTTTGGAACCACAGTATCTAATTTTCAAGGAAATAGCTTATGGAGGATTGCTCCTCACAGTGGTTAATGAGTGTCTGTCTGTGGTCCATGTATCTCTGAGTTTATATAGGAAATTGCAATCAATCTGGCTTTTATTCTGTTTGTGGCTCCATGACAACGATCCCATTGGTCTGTTGTGTCTAATGACCAGAGTTTTATTTCTGTTATTACTGCTTTTGGACATTTCTCAGATGTTTGATACTGTTATCTGCGTGTTTTTATTGTGGCTGACAAGAACTTGTATGGTCTATCTGGAGAAGAACTTCCCTGTTTGAATCTTAGTTTTCTCAGTGAACAGAATTTATTGTTTTTGAGCCTCATGTTTCTACTGTGACCTACATTGTTTTTTGAAGTGCAAGAAATTGGGGCAGGAGCTCATCTTACTTAGCATTTAGGAAATTTTTCGGGACACCATTGTTTTCCAGGGCAGTTTCGACTGGTATGTTGGAGATATTCAGATCATGGCCCAAATTTTCCTACAATGGGCAGACACTTCATCTCCTGTGTCCTGGTTTTAACATACTCTTATACGAATGAGTTGAAAAAACAGTTATGCCAGAAATCTTACAAAAGAACATATGGATCAAACCCTCTCATGGTTAATACAACATATGCGAATATGGGACCAGGGTTGACATGAGGAGTCAGCCCAGTGATTACGTTAAAACATCAACTGGAGCTTCCTTGGTGGTCCAGTGGTTAAGAATCCTCCTGCCAACGCAGAGACGCCCATTCAATCCCTGATCCAAGAAGATCGTCATGGCTCAGGACAACTAAGCCGATGTGCCACAACTACTGAGCCTGTGCTCTAAAGCCCAGGAGCTGTGACTGCTGAGCCCACACGCCCCAGCTGCTGAGGCCCATGCACCTGCGAGCCCGTGCACCACCACAAGAGAGACCACTGCAGTGAGAAGCCACGCACCCCAAGTAGAGAGCAGCCCCTACTCACCACAGCTAGAGAAAAGCCCAGGCAGCCACAGAGACCCAGCACAGTCAAAAATCAGTTCATTACATAAAACAACAACAAAAACCATCAACTGACTGCTCTTATGATGGGGGCAGCCTCCTTTAAGTTTTTGGTAGCTGACCACATTTTAACTTTGTTTCAGTGAATCAAAACAGCAGATTGTAACTAGAGAAAGTTTCAACAAGAATAAGGTAGAACTTTGACCATTATTATACTTACAAACAAATGCTACCATATGAATAATGTGTTAGGTCTAAAACTATACCTATAGGGGAAAAAAAACATTGGAAGGAAAAAATCTAAAATGTTGACACTGAAGGGACCATGAGTGATATATTCTGTTTGTTTTCCTTTTTCAAAACTTTCATCCCTGTATGTATGTTGTGGTTTTAGGATAATATATGCACAGATGTTTATTAATTCATTTGGTTGGGCTCTGTGCTGGGCAATGGTGAGAAGATGATGACCAGACTCAGTTTTTGCCCCAGAATGATTACAAATAAACAATTCACCAGAACAAAATATTAATACTATAATTTATATGTGAAAAGGCTTATAATTATCCCTAATTATCTTATGTTTTTGATACTATCATAAAATAGAATTGTAATTTTTCTTTACTTTCCAGAATTCCTTAATAGCATACACAGGTACAATCCGTGTTGTATATTGACCTTGACTCTTTTGACCTTGATAAATTCCCTATTGGACCTAGAACCTTCTTTGGTAAAGTCTTCTATGTGCATGATCATATAATCATCAAGTAAAGATATATTTCCTTCATATATATGTGTGTGTCTGTGTGCTGATTTTTGTTTTCTTTGTTTCATGTCATCTGTTTTTTGTTTGTTCCTCCTCCCCTACCTTTTTTTGTGTTAATCAAATATTTTCTAACATTTTGCTTTAGTTCATCTATTGGCTTCCTACCATCAAGCTAACTCACACATTTTTACAATGGTTGTTCTAGAGGTTAACACACGCATGTGTGCTAAGTTGCTGCAGTCATGTCTGACTCTTTGCAACCGTATGAACTGTAGCCTGCCAGGCTCCTCTGTCCATGGGGATTCCCCATGCAAGAATACTGGAGTGGGTTGCCGTACCCTTCTCCAGGGGATCGTCTGACTCAGGGGTTGAAGTCATGTCTCTGTCTCCTGCACTGGCAGGCGGGTTCTTTACCACTGAGCCACCTGGAAAGCCCAGAGGTTAACAGACATACCTTTCAGTTCAGTTCAGTCACTCAGTCTTGTCCGACGCTTTGCAACCCCACAGACTGCTCCATGCCAGGCTTCCTGTCCATCACCAACTCTCAAAGCTTGCTCAAACTCATGTCCATTGAGTTGGTGATGCCATCCAACCATCTCATCCTTTGTTGTCCCCTTCTCCTCCTGCCTTCAGTCTTTCCCAGCATCAGGGTCTTTTCCAGTGAGTCAGTTCTTCCCATCAGGTGGCCAAAGGATTGGGATTTCAGCTTCAGCATCAGTCCTATTAATATTCAGGACTGATTTCCATTAGGCTGGACTGGCTGGATCTCCTTGCAGTCCAAGGGACTCTTGAGAGCCTTCTTCAACACCATAGTTTAAAGCATCAATTCTTCAGCGCTCAGTTTTCTTTATAGTCCAACTCTCACATCCATATGTGACTATTGGAAAAAGCATAGCTTTCACTAGATGGACCTTTGTTGGCAAAGTAACGTCTCTGCTTTTTAACATGCTGTCCAGGTTGGTCATAGCTTTTCTTCCAAGCAGCAGGCGTCTTTTAATTTCATGGCTGCAGTCACCATCTACAGTGATTTTGAAGCCCAAGAAAATTAAGTCTCACTGTTTCCATTATTTCCCCACCTATTTGCCATGAAGTGATGGGATCAGATGCCATGATCTTAGTTTTCTGAATGTTGAGTTTTAAGGCAACTTTTTCACTCTCCTCTTTCACTTTCATCAAGAGGCTCCTTAGTTCTTCTTCATTTTCTGCCATAAGGGTGGTGTCATCTGCGTATCTGAGGTTACTGACATTTCTCCTGGCAATCTTGATTCCAGCTTGTGCTTCATCCAGCCCAGCATTTCACATAATATACTCTGCATATAAGTTAAATAAGCAGGGTGACAATATACAACCTTGACGTACTCCTTTCCCAATTTGGAACCAGTCTGTTGTTTCAAGTCCGGTTCTAACTGTTGCTTCTTGACCTGCATATAGATTTCTCAGGAGGCATGTAAGATGGTCTGGTATTCCCATCTCTTTAAGAATTTTCCACGGGACAGAATTTTCCACAGGACTGGAAAAGGTCAGTTTTTGTTCCAGTCCCAAAGAAAGATAATGCCAAAGAATGCTCAAACTACCACCCAATTGCACTCATCTCTCATGCTAGTAAAGTAATGTTCAAAATTCTCCAAGCCAGGCTTCAACAGTATATGAACCATGAACTTCCAGATGTTCAAGCTGGATTTAGAAAAGGTAGAGGAACCAGAGATCAAATTTCCAACATCCGTTGGATCATCAAAAAAGTAAGAGAGTTCCAGAAAAACATCTACTTCTGATTTATTGACTATGCCAAAGCCTTTGTGTGGATCACAACAAACTGTGGACATACCTTTAACTTATCCCAATTTATGTAGAGGTCATGTTGAATTATCTTACGTAAAACAGAGTAATCTTACAAGAGCATACCAATATTTTCATTTCTCTGGCCTTCCCACCACTCTTAGTGTTCATGTTTCTCATGCTCATTATTTCTTCCAGCAAATCTGAGTTGTCATCTCATGTCATTTCCCTTCAGCCTCAACAACTTCCTTTCTTATTTCTACTAGCACAGTTCTGCTGACAGTGAATTACCTTAGTTTCATTCATCTGGCTATGCCTTAATTTCTCTCGCATTTATGAATGATACATTTTTTAAATACATAATTCTAGGTTTTCAATTCTCTTCTCTCTCCAGAAGCTGAAATATGCCTGTCTAATTCTTTATGGCTTCCATTATTTTGATATGAAGTCAGTCAGTAATCACATTATTATTCTCCTATACGTAACATGTCATCCTGCTCTGGCTGATTTAAAGATTGTCTCTTTATCTTTGACTTTCAGCACCTTGACTATATCAGTTTATCATTCCTGGGTTTTGCAGAGTTACCTGGAACTAATGTTTTCCATGAAATTTGGGGACTTTTTAAATTTAGGTTATTATTTCTTTTAAAACTCTGCCTGGTCCTTTTTTGCCTCTCCTTTTCTATCATTCTGGTGTGAAATCCTTCCAGTTTCTATGTTGTGTCTCTTGATGATGTCCCATACATCTCTGATGTTCTGTTCATTACTCTTTCAATCCTTTTTCTTTTTCTTCTTCATATTGGATATAAGTAATTCCTGTTACTCTCTTTTTAAACTCATTGACTCTTTCTTCTCTTTCTTCTTCATATTGGATATAAGTAATTCCTGTTACTCTCTTTTTAAACTCATTGACTCTTTCTTCTGATATTGCAATCTGCTTTAAGCCCATCTAGTGAATTTTTCATTTCAGTGAGTCTGCTTTTGAGCCCTGGAATTTCCATTGTTTAAGGTTGTCATTTCTCAGTCGAGATTTTCTAACTGCTCATTCATTAAGACCATTTTTCTTGAGTTATTTGAGCATTTTGTTATAGCTGATTTGAAAACTAATTGGGCCAACATCTGGACAAAATTGGA
This sequence comes from Bos indicus, assembly GCF_029378745.1. Taxonomy (NCBI): domain Eukaryota; kingdom Metazoa; phylum Chordata; class Mammalia; order Artiodactyla; family Bovidae; genus Bos; species Bos indicus. The sequence goes on from NC_091783.1 coordinate 32,086,597, forward strand.
GTTGGGTTTTATTGACTTTTTTGTTTTTCCTGAGTATGGGTCACATTTTTATGTTTCTTAGCATGTTTAGTAATTTTTGTTCAAAAATCGGACATTGCAGGAAATACAATGTACTGACTCTGGGTTCTGTCATATAATTTAGAGTATTTTTGTTATTGTTATTGTTGTTTTATTAGGCAGTTAATTTGCTTGGAGTCAAACTGAAGATTTTGTCTCCCCTGCAGTGTGTGCTTGTTGATAACTCCATTCATTTCTTCTGACTTCCAGCTGCTCAGTATTTAAGTTGACCCTTGATAAATCCACAGAACCCACCCAAAGCAGATCTGTCTTTTAAGGCTACATTCCTTTCCAGCCATTGCTTGCTTTTTTGATCCCTCTATCAGATTCTCCTCCACAGATGTATACGTTAGTAGGCAACCAGTGATTTGGGCAACATTTATGCTCAGATTCTTTAGCTTCAATACTTTTGTTATTCTCTTGCTTACAGACCCCACCTTAAAATTTCCCCTGTGCTCTGCTCTCTGGCATCTTGAGCTTGAAAGGTACCTTATTGTTTTCCATTGCCCTCGACAGGAGTGTTGGGGACCATTTTCAGGCAAGATAATTACAAACTCCCAATTCTTCCTCTTCCTAGTTGCAGTTTTTTAAAAGCAAATTTTCCTCAGGCTTCTTTCTGCTCTTGGATGTTTTCCTATTTCTATAAGTAAGTATTTTATATTTTGTACAGATTTTATCATTATTATCTGTTGGGGGGCGGAGGGCGATTCACGTAGCCATTCCACTCCACCATCATTAATAGTAATGCTTGTGTTTATGTCTTAGCCTTTATCTTCTTTATGGTACTGGAACTCCATGTGGGCAGGTAAATTGTTTTTGTCTGTCTAGGATTTAACACAGACTAAATGCTTAATAAATATTTGCTATATGGTTACATAAAAATTCAGACTTCTATGTAATCCTACAATGAATCCCTCATTTGTGCATTCACAAATATTTGCTGCATTTATTTAACTTCTCATAGTCCCAAACACAGAGTCTGTCCCTTGAGGAAACAGACCTCTGTTTTTTTGCAAACAGACTATGTACAGTCTAGCACAACAAATGTAGGGACCATATTTATTAAGTGAAGTTTTATTGTAGAGAATAAGATAATTCAATAAGGAAATAAACCAATAAGAGAATAAACTACAAGCAAATCACTTTGATTCAACTTCCAGAAAAAAAAGGAATATGTCACCTACGGGGGCTATTGCCAATGTTCTTGGAGATTCTCAGATTCATTTTGCTTCTTGCTTAAGGCTTACTTTATGCTCAGACTCTGTGTATGTGTTCAGTCACTCAGTCGTGTCTGACTCTTTGTGACCCCATGGACACCAGGCTCCTCCGTCCATGAAATTTTCCAGGCAGGAATACTGGAGTGGGTTGCCATTTCCTACCCCAGTGGATCTTTCCAACACAGGGATCAAACCCATGTCTCTTGCATTTCCTGCATTGGCAGGTGGATTCTTTACCACTTTTGCCACCTGGGAAACACCACTGTCATTCCTTTGAGTGAAGATAAGCCCCTGTCTATTCTCCAGCAGCTCGGTCTACAACCAACACCACAACATCTAGGCACCAACCAACTTAGGAATCAGATTTTACTTAGGGCAGGTGCACATTAAACAAACAAACCAAAAGCCATAAAACTTTCCTCTATGTGGATAGCTGGTACCTTTTAGATTGCAGCTGTTTTGTTTTTTCACCTCATTAATAGCTGCATTCCTATTCTGGCCAAGTGATGATTATCTACCAAGTGTGTTACACCCTTAGGGGACCTGACTTTAGAGGCAGTATGTCTACATTAAATAGAAGAAATTATTATTACAGGCTTGTACTTTTGGATGTGATCACTAATTTGCTTTCTGCTTTAAGGTACATACGTGAAGAGTTCTATATAGGTGCTACTGGCCACATGTTGGGAATGTCATATATTTAAACAGTTTGCAGTTAATTAAGAGTATTGACTTGGAACTAAATCAGTGGTCTCACACAACATCTGTGCTCTCCTCCGATCTGTCTATGTATTTAGATGGCGTCTATCACCGTGGTATCTAAGCGCTCAGAAAATCTAATTAGGCTAATTTCAATCTCCTCTGTGAGGGAGAAGGATCTCCTTCTCTTCATCACCCCCTCTGCCAGAGCCTTCTTGAAGGGAGTCATTATTATTCCTCCAAGAGAAAGGCAGTTGAAAGAGAGCCTCAAGCAAGAAACTGCAGCTTGCACCTTACTCGAAAGTTGGAGGTTTGGCTTCTGGAAGTGTTTTCAGCTTGTAAACAGCACCAGAAAGGCAAAAGGGCAGTTAGTGCTAAAGAGTCTGGGAACGTGATAAAGGTGGGGGAACCCTGGAAATTTCCTTGCAAACTCTGGGTCATAGAATCAGCTGGTAATCCTATTTGCAGGGCAGGAATAGAGACACAGACACAGAGAACAGACCTGCGGACACAGCAGGGGAAGGGGAGGGCGGGGCGAATTGAGAGAGGAGCCCTGAAATATACACAGTAAATACATGTTACATGGGTAGCTAGCGGGAGGTTGTGGTATAGCACAGGGAGCTCAACTCAGTGCTCTGTGATGACCTGGAGGGGTGGGATGGGGTGAGGGGCGGGAGGGAGGTCCAAGAGGGAGAGGTTATGTGTATCTATATAGCTGACTCACCTCGTTGCACAGCAGAGTCTAACACAATATTGCAAAGCAATTATCCTCCAACTTAAAAAAAGAAGAATGTGCTGGAGGAGGGTGCTTGACGGTACACTCACAACATCTTAGGTCATCACTACCTGACAGACACACAGCTTTCATTTATCAAAGAAGCAGAGAGGCAGTGTTCTCCTCCCAACTCTGAACAAGTGCTCTTGTTCTCCTGTCTGTGGGTCTCTGTTAACGTTCCAACATCTTAATTTCTGTGTTGAGGCAAGCTGCCTGATTTCATTGGATTTCAATGCCTTGCCTGCAGCTAGAGGTATGGATAAGGCAGCAGTAAAATCATTATGAGCCTCGTTTTGTGGTTTTAACACACACGGGCTACTCTTCAGGAGCAAGTCCAGAGGAATAAATGTGTGTACAAGCAGAGGACTGCCATCACAAAGCAGAGCCTGTTGGGTGGAAATGAGAAAGGATCAGAGATGACCAAACGTGTTTGCCCGACTTCGATGGGCAGCCCTTGTGATGGAGTGCAAAGGAAAAAGAGGGAGGTTAAAAAAAATAAATCGCCACTTCACCTTGTCTCAATTACAGATCAAAACCCATGTGGCTAGCCATTCCCATGTTTTTTAATGTCAAAATTGTTTTTTTTTGTCTTCGCTTGGAATTTGTGTTATTTCGAGTATCCAAGAAAGTGGTGGGGATGCTTGGCTGGGGATGCAAAGATCCAGTTCACTGAAAATGGAGGAATTAAAAAAATGTACTCCTTCTGGTAAGAAGAATGAAAAGGGCCGTGGTGGTCTGAGGGGTTTGGTCCAGAAAGGTTGATACTGAGATGGATAGGCTGGCAGCCTTGGAGACGATGACTCACCCCCAAGCTCCCGTTGGTACTTGGAGAGTCATCCTGGAGCCTCTGTGCGCATCTGTCTGGAATCACTTTAAAGCTGTTAGTAAGTGTCCGGCAGTAGAGAAATTTTACAACCTAATGATGTGCCAGACTGTGACAAGAAAATGACTGCTGACTAAAGCCAGTCTGTGACCCCCACAATTTCAAAGGCCTGGCCTGAGAGCGAAGGCGCTGTTCCAGAGCTAACATTATAGAGAGAGGGCTGAAAGGAGGCGTGCCATGGGTAGAAAAGTGGAAATGACCACGTGTCAGTGACCACATGGAAGAGGGGAGCTCAGTCCCTCCTCTATCCCTTTCCTCAGATTCACTTAGCAGCATGGTAATTAGCTGAAAACGTTCTCAGAAGTTCTCTTAAATGGATGAGCCATTTCAGCGTCTCACTGTCTAAAATGAGCACCAAAAAAAAAAAAAAAATGTTTTTTAAGCTTAGGTCTTGGCCTGATTCAGCTGATCTTGGCCTTCCAGATCTGGAAAACCTGGGTGAATTTCAGGCTTTCTGTGGCAGAGTGTGAATTTCCTTTTGAGTTGCTTCTCTACCCAAAGCCACTGTATAAATATATTTGTGGGGATGCAGCCATCACCATGTGGAGAAGGAAAAGGCAACCCACTTCAGAATTCTTGCCTGGAGAATCCCATGCACAGAGGAGCCTGGCAGGGTACAGTCCACAGGGTTGCAAAGAGTCAGACACGACTGACTGAACATCAACAACAGAAGTCACTGTCATGAGCTGTAAAGTGCAAGGCAGTCCAACTTCTGTCTGCCAGAGACTCACCGGATAAGCTTCCCTGAGCCCCTGACTTTTTTAATCTGTGAGACAGATTACACTTGGATCCTCTGTTCTGTTTGTGGGACGACAATAGAAGTAATATCTATTAATCTGGGCCATAAATCTTTGAGACTGTTTAGTTTCCAGCTTTCCTACCATGTGACGTAACTACTACTTTATATATTTAGATGACGTAATGCTTTTGGAGCAATTCAATATAAATCCTTCAAGAACGACAACAAAAAAATGTATCGGAAAGGTTTCTGAGGTCATATAGGGATGGGGGAAAGAAATAGTTCCGAGATTCAGTACATGGGTGTCCCTGGTGGCTCAGCGGTTTAAAAAATTTGCCTGCCAATGCAGGACACGTGGGTTCTATCCCTGATCCAGGAAGATCCCATATGCTGCAGGACAACTAAGCCCAAGCATCACAATTACAAAGCCAGCTCTCTAGAACCCAGAAGTTGCAACTACTGGACCCACACACCACAACTACCGAACCAAGCACCCTAGAACCCATGCTCCACAAGAGAAGCCACCGCAACGAGAAGCCTGCACAAGCTAACGAAGAGTGGCTCCCGCTGGCCAAAACCGGAGAAAGCCCGCTCCTGGCAGCAAAGACCCAGCACAGCCATACGTAAATAAATCTTGAAAAAAAAATTTTTTTTTTATGAAGACACTAAGCAGATAAAACCCTCTTCCCCACTTGAATTTGAAACAACTTGAGAAATAAGATTAAAAGTATGACAGGAGACCAACATAATACCTTTCTATCCTGATTTTGGGGTGTATGGCTTATATCTTCAGGCATGAAGGCCATGTAATAGACAGACCTAGAATTAGACTGTGGAATGGATCATGTTGGTTGGATCCCCACTAGCCCCCACATGTGGGAGGCTACCCTGCAAAATGTGGGGACAGAGAAGCAGGGCAAATATCTGCTTCCTATGGATGACTCACTCTCAAGAGCAGGAAGAGAGGAAAAGTCTGGGAAATGTGCTCTGTTTCTTCTTCCCAACTCATCACCAGATAATCGACTCCACCCTCCTCCCAGGGGAAGGGCGAGGGACAGGGTGGAAAGAGGCCAGGAGAGAAAGTGCCTTCCATTCACAGCAAAACTTGAAGAATGGGAAAGAAGCATCGCTTCCTAACATTAGATGGCTCTGGAGGGTAGCTGGCGATTTTCAAGAAGACCTTTTGTCTCTATGGCTCCCCCAGAGGAGCTATGTTGCCTAACTCCTAACCACCTGCCAGGGCAGCTCTGGTGGAATATCTCGGTCTTTCCTTGGACTTTAAAACAGCCTCAGGAGAATGCATTCAATTAATTCACTCCAGTATTATATTCATGATTTTTGTCCCTACGATATGTTCAAAGTTATTTATTCTTTCTTAAATTTTGGAGGGCAGGACCATGTTTACCTGGGTGAGAGAAAGGAAAGTTTCATTCTAGACTTTGGAGAAGGCAATGGCACCCCACTCCAGTACTCTTGTCTGGAAAATCCCATGGACAGAGGAGCCTGGTGGGCTGCAGTCCACGGGGTCGCTAGGAGTCAGACACGACTGAGTGATTTCACTTTCACTTTCTTGCATTGGAGAAGGAAATGGCAACCCACTCCAGTGTTCTTGCCTGGAGAATCCCAGGGACGGGGGAGCCTGGTGGGCTGCCATCTATGGGGTCGCAGAGTTGGACATGACTGAAGCGACTAAGCAGTTTCCTATGACCAAACTTGTGGGGGAAAAGTTTTATTACAGAAATGGAATGGTTTTATTTATAATGGTCCCAAACTGGAAACAACCCAAATGTTCATCAACAGGTTAATGGAATGGAAAACCGCTCAGGAATAAAAAGGAACAAACAACTAATACATACAACACAAATAAATATCAAACCATTATAACATTAGGTTGAGCAAAGGAAGCCAGATTAAAAGGGTACATGCCAACCGATTCAATTTATGTGAAGTTACAGAACAGGCAAAACTGAGTTACAGTGACAGGATTCAGAACATTGGTTATATCCAGAGGTCAGAGGTAGGGAGATTAATTACAAAAGGGTATGAGGAAGTTTGGTGGCAAGATGGAAATGTGCTGTGTTTAATTGCAGTGCTTGTTACACAGCTGTATGCATTCATCAGAACTCACAAAATGGCCCACTTCCTGTATGTGCGTTTTATTATGTATAAATTATACCTTAAAAAACTTACAGAAAAATATACAAAAGGTACAAATTGATCAGAGAATAAAAACACAATCAAACATACTTTAAAAAAAATGAAATCTATCAAAACCATTTCAAATGTTTCCTGTTATCTGAACTGCATTATTTTTTTACAATTTATATGAGCCATGATTTGCAATCTCAAAATACAGAATGTCTTTCTTCCTGTGACCAAACTTGTGGGGGGAAAGTTTCATTACAGAAATGGAATACATTACAGAAAAATATACTTCTTTTTACATATTTATCGTAAAAGGTAAATAAAACTATGAGCTGGACTTCCCAGGGGGTCCCGTGGTTAAGAATTCACCTGTTAATGCAGGGGACATGGGTTCAATCCTTGGTCTGGGAAGATTCCACACGCCTTGGAGCAACCGAGCTTGTGCGTCGCAACTGCTGAGCTCTGGAGCCTGTGCTCTGCAACAAAAGAAGCCTGTGCACCGCAACTAGAGAAAGCCCATGCGGCCAAAAATAAATAAATAGCCAAACAAATAAATACAATTAAAAAAGAAAACTATGGACTGTCATAATCAGAACACATGTGAGCCTTTATATATCTCCATCTATAGCTGATTTTGCTTTCATATACATTTAAGCAATAGTAATTGCCCAGGGACGGCAGAGCCTGGTGGGCTGCCGTCTATGGGGTCGCACAGAGTCGGACACGACTGAAGCGACTTAGCAGCAGCAGCAGCAACTGCCTTTGTGGGTGTGTATGGGTACCAAGAAACATGGACAAATAAAAGAAGCAGCAAAACAGGAAGCATAATTATCATAACTTGAAGAACTGAATGAAATTATTTCAAAAATGTCAGTTAGTCATTTATGCAAAGAAGATATATTATTGGTTATTTTCATGTGTATTAATTGGCATTCAAGCCATCTGTGTCATTTTCTCATATATATGTAATGAGGAACATAAATACCCCTCTACCAGCCAGAAAAGTGCCATCTATCAGGAAAGATGACAATCTTGGGGCCATCATTCAATGACTTGATATTAAAGGCTGAGCATTTTCTTGAGGTTATTAGAGTTTCATTTTAAACTTCTTTTATAGTTACATACAGTAGCACTTAGTCGCATTGTTTTAATGGATTTTTAAAACCCCCAAAAAGTCACTCTAAGTATGGTGACTTAGGACTTCCCTGATAGCTCAGTTGGTAAAGAATCCGCCTGCAATGCGGGAGACCTAGGTTTGATCCCTGGGTTGGGAAGATCCCCTGGAGAAGGGAAAGGCTACCCAGTCCAGTAATCTAGCCTGGAGAATTCCACAGACAGCCCATGGGGTTGCAAAAAGTCAGACAGGACTGAGTGACTTTCACTTTCACAAGTATGGTGAATGTCTAGATACAATGAATTTTATTCCATAAACTGTAGGTCGCTTTTGAGCTTTTAATAGTATACTTTGTTCTAGAACACTGGTCAAATTTTAATAGATTAGGAAATAAAAGTGAAAACTTTCAGCTTCCATATCACAATTTTTTTCTCCAATAATTGTGCACATGTTTCTTGGAATCTGGCTACCTGATGTGAAGAGTCAAGTCATTAGAAAAGACCCTGATGCTGGGAAAGATTGAGGACAGGAGAAGAAGGGGGTGACAGAGGATAAGATGGCTGGATAGCATGACTAACTCAGTGGACATGAGTTTGAGCAAACTCCAGGAGATGGTTATGGACAGGGAAGCCTGACGTGCTGCAGAGCGTGGGGTTGCAAAGAGTCAGACATGGCTTAGCGACTAAATAACAACAACAACAAATTTTCATTCTGACAGTTGTGTCAATATGTCACACCAGACTAGAACTATCAAAAGGTAGTTTTTAATGAAACTGCATCTTAAAAGAAAAGAGAGGTGTAGTTTGATTTGTTTCAGCTCAGTATGGGGGTGGAAGGGAAGAACTAACTCTAATGGGCCCAGGACAAATTTATGTGTGGCCTGTGTCAACTCACCTGTCTTCTGCGACTTCTCCACGCACCCAGATCTCTGGTTGGGGCTGTGGTAGTGCTGGGGCCACAGAGAGCTTGCAAGAGGCTGCTGGTTAGCTTACATCATGGCAGGCAGGGTTAACTGTGATCATACTCAGAAACAGAGATGAATATTTCTCTAAGTAAAATGAAAGCACAGACAGCATTCTCATCACTGTCTGGCATAATTTGTTCAAATATTTGCTTATAGTCCCCTGATCCACAAACAGACTTAGGATCATAGACCACTGTTCTAACCAACTGGAAGATAGGGGGTCATTATTGCTTCACTCTGATTTCAGGACACCTGTTGGTCTTATTTGTACAGTTTCTGTTGTTCACCTTTGTCTACAGAAGAGTTGAAATCTGTGTCTTTAAGAATGAGGGCGGGAACTTCCCTCGAGGTCCAGTGGTTAAGAATCCACCTAGCAATACAAGGGGTGCGAGTTCAATCCCTGGTCAGAAAACTAAAATCTCGCATGCCGCAGACCAAATAAGTCCATGAGCCACAGCTAGAAAGTTACCACACAACGCGATAAATATTCTGCACGTCACAGCTAAGACCAATGAAGCCAAATAAATAATTGTTTTTTTTTTTTTTTTTTTTTAAATGAGGACTGTTTCTGCTTTGATGAGAATAGACGAATGACCTCTCACTTTTGATGCTGAGCTCTGAGTTCAGTTAGTGTTTGGACGGATTTGTTGAGGGCTGGATGGCTTCTAATTCTGCCGGTATGTTGTAATCACCTGGGGAGCTTTTAAGATATTACAGATGTCACGCCCCACCCCCAGAGAGCTCTTTTAATTGGTCCAGGGTGGAGCTTGGGCCCCAGTAATTTTTCAAAAGTTCCCTAGGTGATCTTAATGTGTACCAGGGTTGAAAACTACTGATTTACAGCAAAACAGTCTTGGCCACACAGAAGAAGCAAAGAGGAGGCCTAGGACTGAGTGTGACAGGGCACAGGGAGGTTCGTGGGGCTTCTGTAACTTTAGCAAATGTCCACAGAAAGGTGCTGGAGGTACGAACACCCAATTAGACACAGGTTCCCCCAACCCCAGGGGCTCATCTCATGGATCGTGAGTGTGGGACTCACAAGTTCATGACTATAGTGGAGGGTGTTAAATGTCATCCAAGCAGGGGTGAGAAGGGACACAGGGTTTGTCTGGCTTCCCAATTAGTGCAAGTGGTAAAGAAGCTGCCTGTCAATGCAGGAGACATAAGAGATGCAGGTTCAATCCCTGGGTTGGGAAGATCCTCTGGAGGAAGGCAAGGCAACCCAGTCCACTATTCTTGCCTGGAGAATCCCATGGACAGAGGAGCCTAGGGGGCTACAGTTCATGGGGTCACAAAGGAATTGAACACAACTGAGCGACTGAGCATACATGTATCATGGGGTAGATGCGTTTTGTGCTTGGCCTCCCACTGGCCCTCAGCCAAAGTTCAGTGGTAATAACCTACAGACAAACAAGGAGTTAGCAAGCACTTTAATTCTCACATGGGTTTACTTACTCAAAGGTAGAGGTGAGTGTTGGAAAGGGTCAGATAGCAAGGACAGTGTGTACTGCTGTGAAGGGCTATAGACATAAGAGTGGAACACGTGTCTCAGTGGCTGATGTCATCGGACTCTCTGGGGACCAGGCGTGAGGCCTTGGGCAGGTGTCTGAAAGCAAGTTGAGTTTTTGATTCTGTTCTTTTCGCACTTGTTCCTAGTGCAGAAGCAGATTCTACCCATTTCTCAAGACAAAATTCATATTCTTCCTCTTCCAGATGGTGTTTTCTGATCCCACTAAACCACAGCCTTCTTGTCCACAGCAGGAGTCTCATGGCACTTCATCACCACAATATTGCAAAGTAATTATCCTTCAGTTAAAATAAGTTAAAAAAAAAACTAAACATAGAGATATCATGTGATCCAGAAATTCCACTTCTGGGCATATATCCAGAGAAAATTCTAATTTGCAAAGATACATGCATCCCAATATTTATAGCAGCATTATTTACAATAGCCAACACATGGAAGCTACCTCTGTTCCACTAACAGAGGAATGGATAAAGAAGATGTGGTATGTATATACAATGGAATATTACTCAGCCATAAAAAGAAGGAAATAATGCCATTAATGTCAAATAACACAGCAACGTGGATGGACCTAGAGATGACCATACTAAGTGAGGTAACTCAGAGGAAGACAAACATCACAGGATATCACTTATGAAAGTGAAAGTCACTCAGTCATATCCAACTCTTTGCAAACCCATACTATACAGTCCATGGAATTCTCCAGACCAGAACACTGGAGTGGGTAGCCTTTCCCTTCTCCAGGGGATCGTCTCAACCCAGGGACCGAACCCAGGTCTCCCACATTGCAGGCAGATTCTTTACTTACTGAGCCACAAGGGAGGCCCTTAGATAGAGGTTAGACATCACTTACATGTGAAATCTAAAAAATGGTGCGAGTGAACTTCATGACACAACAGAAACAGAATCACAGACACAGCAAACAAACTTACAGTAACCCAAGTGGAAAGTGGGGAAAGGATGAAGGAAGAGTTTGGAACTAGCAGATACATACTCCTCTTTATAAAACAGATAAACAAGGTCCTGCTGTATAGCCCAGGAAACTACAGTGGAAAAGAATCTGAAAAGGAAAAAGGAAATAAAAAACTTATCTCCAAATACAGTCACATTCTGAGGTATCAGAGGTGAGGACTTCGACATATGAATCTGGAAGGGGGGAGATTCAACTCAGTAAATAACCCTCTTGTAGCACTTCTCTCTGTGCCATGCAGGATATGCAGCTGCTTATTCACCAGTTGCGTCTCCTCTATTAGACACAAGCAAAGAAGGGAGGATGGAGCAGGGAAGACAGAGGTTAGATTGAACAGGCATGACAAGCGCTATTCAAACATTATATAGTTGTGCAACTGAACGAGTTAAACGTGATTTATAAAACAGGAGATTGTGGAAGTGTGTGTAACTGAGGAAAGGTCTTCAAACTCATCAGAGTGCTGCTGCTGTTCCCTCCCTCCATCACGTCTGACTCTTTGAGACCCCATGGACTGCAGCATGCCAGGCTTCCCTGTCCTTCATCATCTCCTGGACTTTGCTCAAACTCATGTACACTGAGCCAGTGATGTCATCCAATCGTCTTAACCTCTGTTGCCCCCTTCTCCTCCTGCTTTCAATCTTTCCCAGCATCAGGGTCTTTTCCAATGAGTCAGCTCTTCGCATCAGGTGGCCGAAGTATTGGAGCTTCAGGTTCAGCATCAATCCTTCCAATGAATATTCAGGACTGATTTCCTTTAGGACTGACTGGCTTGATATCCTTGCTATCCAAGGGACTCTCAAGAGTCTTCTCCAACACCACATTTCAAAAGCATCAATTCTTCGGAGCTCAACCTTCTTTATGGTCCAACTCTCACATCCGTACATGACTACTGGAAAAATCATAGCTTTGACTATATAGACCTTTGTGGGCAAAGTGATGTCTCTGCTTTTTAAAATGTCTGCTGGGGCGCATGGCCACCATGCTGGAGAATGTTATTAGCAGAGCCGAGGGAGCAGACTTTTGTGTGATCCTGGGTGGTGGGTGGCGTGTTTTTGTGAGAACGGACGTGGTCTATTTGGCCTGAAATCATCACCCAGAGAAGGCATTCAGTAAGGAGGAGCCCGTTAGATGTTCCCTGAGCTCTGCAATGCCTTTCGCACTTCCTGGGCTTGTTCTGGTCCCTCTGGAGGCCCCGAGCAAAGCCGAACTTTTTGTTTCTTCCTCCAACTGTGCAGTCCTGTGATGTGGCCTCTCCCAGTCACCCTGCTCCGCCAGGCAGTGTTTCAAGGGATCAAGAAACCATTTTCCATCCCAGGAGCCAGGCTCCAAGTTAGAAAGTTCTGTGGTTTGGTTTGGATTTCACTCATCCCTACAGAGAACTGAGTCTGCCAATCTCTACATACATGTCAGCATAAATAGCAACAGATGTACCTTCGACATGTAAAATCGCCATAAAATAGAACAAACTCTGTTTTTCCATTTGGGATGAGTCATTAACCATATGTTTGTGATCCTCTTTCACTGGCAGGTCTGAGGCACACATTTTACCTTGCAGGAGCCCAAGAGCTCTTTCTTTTTTCGGGGGTTCCTTCCTGTCTCGAGAACGGATTCACCAATGCATCGTCTATTTCTGCGGGCCGCCTGTGGAAAATGTATGGAATTTTCTTTACGTGATCTGCGTGGTGTGCCTGAGCTCTGCCCTGGGAACTATTCTTGGCCAGAATATTTGAAAACCCGTCTGGTGCTCAGAGGGCTGTTCATGTGACTCCTCGGTGGCTGGGCTCTCACAGTGGAATATGCTGATTTCAGGAGAGTTTGTTTGGTTTCTGATACTTTAGAGAGAGACACGTGGCGCTTGGCCGGGTGGCAGGCAGGGAATACAGGAGTTGAGTAATTAGTGGATGTCATTTTGCAGAGGGGGTAGGAGGGTGTTTGGTTTTTGTCTTGTATGAAAGAGCTGTATGAAAGTCTTGTCTGTGCTTAGGTCTCGGAAATTTAGCTGTCATGGAGGAATTTAGCTTCCTATCAAACTTGGTATTTTCCATGAATTAAAATTTTTCCCTTCTAAAAGAAGGGCTAAATTTTTTTATTGTGAAAGATTTTGAAAGTGCACAAAGAATATACTTCATATACTTATCATCCAGATTCCATAGTTATTAACATTATTGACACACTTGCTTTACTTATTCAATTTCCCTCTCTCTTTCCTTCTTTTTCTGTCTTTCCTTCCTTCCTTCCTTTCTTTTTTGTTTCTTTCACTTACTTAAAAAATTCTGACATCATGTCAGGCAATTTCTGATTCCTATGTATAAGGCATTTCACCCTTGCTAAGTCGCTTCAGTGGTGTCCGACTCTGTGCGACCCCATAGACGGCAGCCCACTAGGCTCCTCTGTCCCTGGGATTTTCCAGGCAAGAACACTGGAGTGGGTTGCCATTTCCTTCTTCCTTTCACCCTTATGCATCTCTAAATAAAGACATTTTCTTACAAACACAATAGTAGTATTATAACCAACAAAACTAACCAAAAAAATCCTTAATATCATCAAATGCCAAGTCTGTATTCAGAATTCCTGGGCCACCATAAATATATAATTTTATAGTTGGTTCGTTCACGCCTGATCTAATTGATGTCCACCTGATATATTTGGGTGTTTTTGCCTTCTAAATCTCTCTTAAAAAAAATCAACCCCTTGTCTTGGTTCCGGTCTCCCCAAAAGCAGACCTTAGGATGAGGATCTGGGTGTAGGTATGTTACTTGGAGGTGGTGCTAGGATGCAAAAATGAAAGAATAGGACAAGTTAGACAGAAAAAGCCAAGAGAAGATGTACTGACGAGCAGGTTAGGACTGTGGGTAACTGGGATTAAATTCTGCAGGGGATACTCTGAGGAAGCAAAATTTTCCCACCAAAAGTTGGGATTCTCACCCGTCGTGGGTTACTTCTGGGCTGCGCTGCTCAATGGCTGAATGTGCAGCTGTGATATCAGAAGGAAGCCTGAGCCAGGGAAGCAGAGAGCACCACGTGACCCCAGCAGACCTGACAACATGGACAGGAACGGTCCACTTTGGCACCGACAGCTCAGCTGGGGTGGGATGAGGGTCAGCCACGCCTCCCCTTTATTCTGTTTTGATGCCACTGACTTGCCGTCCTGTTATATGTCCCTCATTCTGGACTTGACCTACTGTTCTCCTGTTGGTATCTTAGCCTTGGTCCTCTCTCCCTCCACATTTCCCATGCACTGGAAGTTAGATCTAAAGGCTGAATTAGAGTCCATTTCAGTGTTTCCACAAGAGAACTTAAAGTTGGTGTTCTTTCTACAGATTTGATGGGAAGTTCCTAGGTAGTTCCCCTCAAGGAGCGTGAGCTTCATCCTGGTGGCCCCTTACAGCAGAAGGCACCTTAGAGAGTCCAAGTATAGTTCTTATCTTATGGTGCGGGGAATTGATGGCCAGAGGGATCATTGGCCATCTCTCTGCCACATACTCTTCTCACATTTATTTTCCATTTTTCATGCATTGAGTAACTTCCTGCAATCTCTCCTCTGCCCCAGACACCGCATTGAAACACCCTCCCCTTTCCCCCCTTACCTCACTGGCCTCCCATCCTATGGATGCTCTCAGTTCTCACTCTATATGCTATCTCTGCAGCACTTGATATTAATAACAAGACTATCCTCTTAAAATACTTGACTTGCTTGTCTTCTCTGATCGCACTCTTCAATCTAATTAATCCCTCTTAATCACATTTGCTTCTAAAACGTAAGTATTTGCTAAGATTTGAGAGATACCTGCTGGATATACTATACTTTAAAAGAAAATTCCATACCAAATTAAAAGAGGATTCCAAGAATCAGTATATAATTCCTATACTTGTGAGGGTGTCAGAAGTAAGGATGTGGGTAGAGACAACTCTGTCAGTCCACAACGTTTCTCAACTTGGAGAGATGGGAACAGAGACATGAGTGGACCACAGAAAAATGGGACCACATTGCCATTTAGTCTATCCCCTCCCTGATGATCCACAGTGGGCACCAAGCCAGCGGAATGTTCAGTGTTCATGGGCTCCACATGTTTCCTGAAGATTGAGAGAGTGATCAGGAAGCAGGTTAATAAAATGGATGAAAAATCTGAAACAATGTCTGAGGGAACAATATTACCACCTTAGATCAACTGCAACAAAGGAAAGTTACTGAACTGAAAAAATACCTGACCTGCCCAATGGCGTGCCAAGAGAAACTGAAGGCAAAAGAAGAAGAGGGTGGCAGAGGATGAGATGTTTAGATGGCATCATTGACTCAGTGCACATGAACTTGGGTGGACTCCAGGAGATGGAGGAGGACAGGAAGGCCTGGCATGCTGCAGTCCATGGGGTCACAAAGAGTTGGATACAACTTAGCGACTGAACAACAAGGTTTTAAGTATCAGAATAGCTGAAGTTTCCACTCACAGGGTAGTAGGTGAGCAAACAGCAAACTGAGGGCCCCCTTCCTTCCTTCTCCCTCCAGGTGCTGGCCCCATGAAGGGGTTTCTATTTATATCTACCAAAATTCAACTGACAGAGTTGTTCATGATAACTTCCTCAGCAAAATGAATGAATAAAGTGATACTTGATTCTACAATATCCAGCCCCCGCCCCCACATTACATCCTAGCAAATGAGAGTTTTGGAGATTTGACTTTCTCTATATTGGTGGTAAATTCAGTTACAAGGTCCTACCTCCAAGGTGAGAATAAGGGAAAAAAACAGAAGCTTGAGACCTAGAAAAATTGTACGATGCAAAAGGAGAAATTGAGCCTAACATGCAAAAAAAGAGATAAAAGAGATAAAAAGCACAATTTGAAGTGAATTTTGCATCAGAAGGCATACTGAATAATGTACAACTCCATTACACTTCTAGGAAAAGGAAAGGATAAAATAACTCATTAAACATATTAAAGAGATGGGAGAAAACAAAATGAAAAGGGAACCGCCACAGAAAACTAAAAAACAAAGGGAAAAATAACGTTATTATAGAAATAAAACTACAGTAGAAGAATCAAAACAAAGAATTGATGCTAAAGAAACTGAATCAGTAGAGAACTGTCTTAAGAGAATCACTTGGAAGGAAGAGAGAATGACAAAGAAAAGGAAATGATCAGAGCAAAGACGAAGCTGTGGAAATCAAACAAGAGAAGATTCAGCCTGTAGACTGTATGCCTGAAGAAGTCAGAAATGATAAACAAAAACACAAAAGGCATACGCAGTTTGCAAGTCAAATGAATAAAAATTTGTCAAAGTCCAAAGTCTCTCTGAGCAAAGACACAGAACTTTAAGGACAAAAAGAAAAAGAAATCCTAGCACTGCTTAAGACTGCAGTCAAACTTCTTGGGTTCAAACTGCATTGCTCTGATGTTAGACAGGTAGAATATAACTTAAAAAATTACCATAGGGGGAAAAGTAAAAACCTTGGCAAAGGTACTTAGCCTGTTGCCTGGCATATAATAAGTACTTGGTAATGCCATCTATTATTACAAACATTTAGTCAGAGGAAATAAATATATATAACCAACAATAGAAATCATCAAGTGAGTCCAGATTTCACATTAGCAGTATTAGAGAATTTTAAAGAGAAAAGCTTGTGGCCAACTGTTTTCATAAGCAGTCAAGTTGTTATTCTTGTAAAGACAAAAGAAAAGTATGCTCAAAACAGCAAAAATTTGGGAAGTATATCACTAATGAACAATTCACAAAAAAGGTCATTTTCAGATATATTCCAGCAGTAGAAAAGCTGAACCAAAAAGAATGGGAAAATTATATTATTAAAGGACTATTAGTGAAAATGAAGCAACAACTAATCCTGCAAGGCATGGACCTTCTCAGAAAAAAGCATACATACTACATATACATAGAAATGTACATAATATTTTGAAGAATCTATGGGAATTAATCCACGGTCTCCTTTGGAATCCCTAGATGATTGATCATTTATTTATAGTTTGATGACTGATGTTTTAAATATCAAAGTATCACTAAGTGTGATTGTGATTACAAAATAAAAATTAATATTAAATTTGTGATGGAATACATGCATTTATCATTGTTTTCAGAGAATAGATAGAAAGATATGGCAACTTTTGATAGATTTGAGTAGGTATATCAAGACATAAAAATAACACTTAGAAAATGAAGCAACAAATAGAGTTAGTATTGCCCCAATAAGCAGGTATGCGATTCAATTCAAATGGAAGGGTAAAGACCTGAAGAAGGTGAGAGAAATGTTGCACTGCCACGTATATACTAAAATCACAAAATGAATACAAGAAAACCTAGGGAGCTGTTCATACAACCTTAGAATGGTTGTATCAAAACATTATACTAAAGCTGGAAATCATTAAGAAAAAAATGGCCAGATTTACAACATCAAAATTTAAATGAACTTAAAAGACAGATGACAATCCAGGGGGAAACAGCAACATATTGTCACACTCAGGGCTTAGGATGACCGTATAATTTATTGTGCAAACCAAAGTACTTTGGAAATGATAGAGGATGCTACTGCTGCTGCTGCTGCTAAGTCGCTTCAGTCGTGTCCGACTCTGTGTGACCCCATAGACAGCAGCCCACCAGGCTCCCCCGTCCCTGGGATAGAGGATGCTAGTTCTACTTAATGCCAGAAGAGCAAGCAGAAAGTAGAACTTAAACAAACTAAACTGAATCCTTACATGACAGGCATCTCAATAGATAAGTATACATAAACGACTAAATGCAGGTAGCAGGAAACATGAACTTATGTTAGACCTCACTAACAACAACAGGAAAGAACCCCAAGACAGGACACTGTATGTTTTCGCTTATCTCTTTTAAAAATAAAAATATTGATAATGTTTCCGATGAGACTATCCTGCTAGGAATTAAAAATGATGTAAATTTAGTTACAGGAACTTGGGCAAAATATATCAAATTCATAATATTCTTATTTTTTTTAACATTACAATTCCAGTTACAGGAATAAATTTTAAGAAAATAATCAGGGTCTTCCCTGGTGGTCCAGTGGCCAAGACTCCGCACTTTCAAGGCGGAGAGTCCAGGTTCAGGGAACTAGATCTCACATGCTGCAACAAAGACCAAAGTTCCCTTGTGCTGCAGCCAAATAAATACATTAAAAAAGAAAATAATCAAAAATTAGTAGAGTATGTGGTATCCGGATGTTCAGAGTAGAGCTTTTTACAGTGGCATAACTGGAAACATCCCAACTGTACATCAACAGGGACTTGTTTAAACACATCGTGATATGTTAATATAATAAAATATTAATATGCAGCCATACTAATGACAGCTATGTAAAAAAGCAAAACCAAAAATGTCCACGTGATAGAAGCCTAATTCTCCCTCACATTCAGGCCAACGTGAACTCTCTCCTTTCCCTTTCATCTCTGCTGAAACACTAGCCAGCTCTTGCATCAGCACATCTTTTTCTCATAAAACCTTGTAGGATCAGATAATAGTGGCCGTCACACACTCACATGGACACTTCCCAACAGTTTCCCTGAGTTAACAGTCTCGGTATGGAGCTGGCCAGCCTTCCAACTTATTGCAGACAACAATTGTACCAAGTGTCTTGCCAATGTGTAACGGAGTACTCAGCCCTCTAGACTGCTAGTTTTCTTGCCACTCGCCCTTTCAGTCTAAGCCAGATGACAGCTATTTTAGGTTTTGGTTATGGAAACACATTCAAAGCATCAATTTCTTTAAAAGTTAAGGTAACACTAGCTGCTGTTATAAACAACACCAAAAATGTGGAGTGGCTCAAACACGATACAAATTCATTCTCACGCAGTCTCACACAAGTATTTCCAAACGGTGGGCAGTCTTCCTCCAAGCATATTTCAAAGATCCATAATTATTTTAAATGTGAGGCTCCTTTATTTCCTAGGCATCGTGGTCATTGGCAGAAAGGGGAAAAGATGAGAAAAAGTAGTCCCAAGCTTTACCATCTCCAGTCAAGGGGACCAGGCATGGCTTCTGCTCACAATCCATTGGCTAAAACTCAGCTACAAAGCCAAGGAAGGCTGGGAAAGGCAATCTGGCTAAGTACCCAGGAAAAGGAGGAAGTCGATTTGATGACCCATGTATTAGTCAGGTTAAGCTTACTAATTCTGCAGTAACAGCACCCCACATCTCAGTGACTCAACCAACACAGGATATTTCTGGCCCACACACAGCGTGGACAACATTACAGGCAGCTGCCTCCACGTGAAGACTCGGCAACCCAGACCACTGTCGATTGTTGGCACAATCTTCTCAACACAAAGCTTGTCCCTTGATTGCTGAGACAGGGAAGGAGAAACTGGAGAGACGGCCGCTGTCTTTTCACTGCTTTAAACGAGAAGCAGTGCTGGTCGCTTCTGTTCACAGTCACATGAGCATGCCCAAAGCAAGGGGTGACAAGTGGGATCTTCAGATATTTAGAAAGAGAGAGAACTAGTTACTGAATACTAGTAGTATCAATCAGAACTAGTTAGCCAGCCTCCGTTACAGCCACACTAGTGCGATGATGAAAAAAATGAGTGTTAGTCGCTAAGTTGTGTCTGACTCTTTCCAACCCCATGGACTGTAGCCTGCCAGGCTCCTCTGTCCATGGAATTGTCTTGGCAAGAATACTGGAGTGAGTAGCCATTCCCTTCTCCAGGGTTCTTCCTGACCCAGGGATTGAAGCTGGGTTTCCTGTGTTCCAGGCAGATTCTTTAACTGTCTGAGCCACCAGGGAAGTCCCTATGTTTATGGGTATATTTTCATGGATGATCTTGAAATATTTGTTATGTGAAAATCCATAGAGTGAAATAATAGAAATAGCACAATAGCAGCTTTTAAAACTAAATGTATATAATTTAGATGAAGGCCAAAGCACTGTGATGCTTTGGAATTCAATTGTATTCGCTCCAGCCCCATTCTGTATTCTCTTCTCTTCTCCTGTTTTCTCTTGAGACTCTTTCTGAGGTCCAGGCATTCATGGAGGGGCTGGCAGCTTAATGTCCTCCTCATTCCTTCTGGCTCTGCACTCCTGCTGGCGCCAAAGTAGGTCAGTGAGTAATCCTGTCCTCCCTTCTGCTAACCCAGGGTGGGGTGACACCCCAGTGTTATCACCCCAGAAGTGGAACAGAGCATCTTTCCTTGACATCTTCCAGAAAGCACCACAGAAGGCACTGGAGTCTTGGGGAGCTACTTAGAAGGGTTACATTTCAGTGCCACACAACAGCAAAATCCAAATCAATGCTGGATTTTTCTAAAATGTCCTTCTGCCATTTTTACAATTCCATCTCTAACCTCTGAGTATCTGCAGTTCAGCCACATTTTTGGTCCACTTTTCTCTTGTAACTCATGACTTTCACGTCACACTGTCCAAGTCTGAGCAATACATCAAGATATTTTCCTAACTGTAGGGAGTTTGGGATGGACAGGTACACACAGATATATTTAAAATGGATAACCTGTGAGTATAGTACAGAGAACTCTGTTCTGTGTTATGTGGCAGCCTGGATGAGGGGAGTTTGGGGGAGAATGGATACATGTATAAGTACGGCTGAGTCCCTTTACTGTACGCCTGAAACCATCACAACATTGTTAATCAACTCTGCTGCTGCTGCCGCCAAGTCGCTTCGGGTGTGTCCAACTCTTTGTGACCCTATGAATCGTAGCCTGCCAGGCTTCTCTGTCCACGGAATTCTCCAGGCAAGAATACTAGAGTGGGTTGCCACGCCCACCTCCAAGGGATCTTCCCAACCCAGGGATCAAACCTGCACCTCTTATATCTCCTGCATTTGCAGGCGGGTTCTTTACCACTCGCGCCACCTGGGAAACCCTAATCAACTATACTCCAATATAAAATAAGTTTTTTAAAAAGATATTTTTCTAACTGTGTTATGTTTTTTTTTTCCTTATCCAGTTGCCTTCAGAATGGAAACTCTGATTTCTTAAAGATAACTAATATAAGATTTTGATGATAATACTAGGTATATTTAATTATATATAAATAATGATACTTCAATGCACATGAATTCACACACTCACACACTCACATAGAGGGGTTTCAAACCAGTATGGTAATAACAGAACCTACATGGCTAGATTAAAAATGATTTTTCTCTCTTTTCAATTTTCTGTATTTTTTTTTACCTTTTCCATAACGAGCAAGTATGAATTCTACAGTAACAACAACAACAACAAAAAGATTAAAGCAATAAAAGCCATAAAAAACACATTTTTCACCAGAAATTTTGCTAACTCCATGTCCCCTTTCCAACTCAGAACAGGCCTTGCCAAAGATTGAATCACACAGATGAAGGGTGTAACAGAGGTTGCTGAGCCCACGCACTGCAGGGTCTCGGCATCCAGCGAGAGACGTGGACCCGCCTAGGAGGAGGCGAGGTCAGCGTCCCCTTTGTCTCGCTCTGTCATACTACCCTTTAGGCCAGATCACATGGCACCAGGATCTATATTCCCCAGGGCAACCATCTCCTGAATTTAAAGTCAGCGCAGGGAAGAGGGCAAAGGTGATAAGAAGCAGAGCTGAGGTTTTTAATAGGAAATGCCTCCCGGTGCTTACAGAGAGAAAGAGAAGATGGAGAGAGGACTGCAGCTTTTCAGGATGTTTGCAAACCAAATTCATTTCCCCTTCTAGGTCTATACAATAACCACTTATTTCTGAGGCAAAGAAATTCTAGAATATTTCTGATGGAGGCTACAGTAAATAACCAGGTGGGTGTTCACTTAAGAGGGGATTGTTTTCTCTAGCTCAGGTTGATGGATTCTGTGTTGGTAAAATCCTAGGAAGGGTAAGATAGGAGTGCAACGAATTTGTTCACTCAGACCACCTTGAATACTTGCTCTGTGCAGAGGTCTTGCCTTTGAATCCATAGACAGTGGCCCATGAATGCTGACCAAGAAAATATTTCTGCACCAAATAGGAATGTGTAATTATTAAGTGTTGAATAAATATCAAGTGAAGAACACAAATAAGAGGTCAAACAATGCTCTGAGAGGTAGGGTTCTTTGAAAGCGCTTGTGACAAGACATCCAAAAGTGTTAGAAACCTGATGTCACCTATACCCTCCATTATCTCCTGCTGGCTGATGATTGGTTTATGAGGCTATAATTCAAGAATTTGTGTAAAGAAGGTGCATAGATGTATGGAGCCTGCAACACACTCAGTGAACTAACCCTGGCATATCCGCCTGCCAGGCTCCCTGGGCTCCCACAGAAAGGTGCATGCTGACTCCCGAGGAGGAGAGGAGACAGGCCCGCTCATGTCAGCGCTTCCGGCCCTGGGTATATTGTACGTGTGCGCTCAGTCGTGTCTGACTCTTTGCAACCCTATGGACTGTAGCCCGCCAGGCTCCTCTGTCCATGAGATTCTCCAGGCAAGAATACTGGAGTGGCTTGCCATTTCCTCCTCCAGGGGACCTTCCTGACCCAGAGATCGAACCCATGTCTCCTGCCTCTCC
Source organism: Bos indicus (assembly GCF_029378745.1). NCBI lineage: Eukaryota > Metazoa > Chordata > Mammalia > Artiodactyla > Bovidae > Bos > Bos indicus. The sequence continues at coordinate 32,109,164 of NC_091783.1, forward strand.
TGCAGGAAAAGTAGGCAGGGTCTTTTACCACTGAGCCACCTGGGAAGTCTGCCCTGAATATGGTCCACTTCATAAGTATGCACGAGAGTGCTTTGGACAACTTGTCTACTAACATTGGATAGGCCATTCGCCACCCATCAATCTCCAGTGGCAACACACATTTATGCGTCACTCATGCGGATTCCGCTCTGGGCACCTCTCCAAGGCAGCTATTTCTCCATGTGGTGACTCCACCATCCAAGCTGCTTTGATTTTCCAGCTCTGCTATCTCAACACAAGTCTTCCACGCTCACCACAGTAGGGAAGTGAGTGGTGAGAGAATTCACACCTCCCTTTCTATGCTTGGACCCAGAGGTGACACAAGTCACTCCCAGCTGCACTCCATTGACCAGAACAAGTCACAGGTTCCCAGCCTAACTAATGAGAGTCTAAGAAATGTAGGTGAGCCTTTGAAATATTTGAGAGCATTATTACCTCTGGTCGTTGACTTTGCCTTATTCTTATCAAGGGGAGATGTGATGGGCCGGCATAAGTGCATTTACTATGGAGCACTTGTGGGCAGAATTCTTGATGGCATTTCCTGGGCTTGGAACATATGTGGTTATCTTGTTGCTCTTCCTGCACCCTGGTTTCACCTCCCCGAAAGAGTATACCATAGCAACTGAAATTTTAGAAATCAGTCGGGGCCACTTTTCGTTAAACAAGATGATGTGCGTGAAGCCCTGTGGCTTCATAGCTGTTCCTTGTAGTGCATCCATCACACACACTCTGACACCAAAGTTTCATGCTGAAAAAGGCTCTTCCACAAACGAATGGAATGTCTGATATGTCAATGCCATCTCTTTACCAACACTGATTGCCTCCAGACCATGTGCCAACTGGGACTATAAGGATAAAGTTCTACTCTCAAATACTTTCTGGTCTAATAGGAACGATCAATAAATTAAGTTTTCTAGTATCTCAAGGAATGAACAGTGTGAAGGATGCTGAGGGAAGCTGGGAGAGGGAAAACTAACCCAGAATGGGAAATCTAGGAAAGAGTCCAAGACACAGTGACATCTGACCTAGATGAGAAATATGAGAAGAATGAAGAGAAAATGAAAGTAGATCCTTTGACTTCTTGGAGCTAAAAGTGTCTGTGTGTGTGTGTTGAGGGAGGTGCAAGGGCGGGCAGGGAGGCATGAAAATGACACGGGAGATGTAGGTGGGGCTCGATCAGGAAGGTCCTTCTGGCATTTCCCCCAAACAAAACCTTTCTGTGCCTGGCTTACTTTTCAATTTGACCCTGGTACATGGAAATGAAGATTCACCCAGTTTCTCACTGGAACTCGCAGGAACTTCTTAATGTCACCTCGAGATCTGAAACCCCCAAGAAAAGCTAAAGCCTCTTTTGCTTCCTTTGGTCTAGAGCCAGCTGGCAAAGCCACCAGCAAATAAAATCAATACAGCACAACTGGCGGCTGGTCACCCAGACATTCCCGCAGCTCCTTAGGTCTGAGTCCGAGACTATCCTCACGCTCACAGCGCCCTCCCCCGCCACCAGCTATTCCTTCCAGGAGAGTGGACTGCAGAGTGGCAACCTGCCAGGCTTCTCACCTCTAGGTCTCCTAGAATGCAGAGCCCCACGCCGCCCCCACGTCTTCCTAGCCTGGGTTTTCAGGGCTTGGCAAGCACGTGGAATTAAATACGTGGCAGATGTGCCAGGGTCAAGGGGCTTTCATTCTTTTGCTGATTTGCAGTTTCTCTGACAGTCTTACTCTGTTCAGGGCCTCTGATTATTTTCTATCCCATCACACTCTGAGGTCTGGAGGTCTGTGGATTTAGCTTTGAGCATATGACCAAACTCAGCAAGCCAGGCAGTATCAGGCACCCAACAGATAGTCTACAAAAGAGATTGAATAAAATGGCATCAGTGGCTGGTGACGGGAGAAGCCCATCACAAGAGAGTTTATCTCGGGAGGTGACAGACAATGATAGGTGTTGCAAAGTCTTAATGTCAACCAGTATCTTGGCGGTTGAAGTTCAGCTCGCCTAGGGTAAGAGGACATTATCAACTTTGCTCATACTCTGAGGAACAGATATGTCTGTTACCAATCCGAGGAGCCCAGGACACTACAGTAATAAATGTTATGCCACCTAGCAACAATGGCTGTGACCCGGAGATGAATTATTTGGGGAATAGGTCATATCAGAGTGACTTTTAAATAGCTCTCCCCTTTCAATCTCCTGTTTCTCAACTGGAACCATTCTGGGCTTAAATGCCATGTCTCTGTCCCTTAAGGGAGTATATATTTAGGTTTTTTGTGTCGGGAAGAGCATATGCATTCTTGCCAGATCTGGAACACTTCAGCAGTTTTGATGTGATGGAAAATGATTGAGATGGGTGTATATGGTAATTCCACATAGAGGAGAGGAAGGTGTTGGATGGTTCATTTCCTTAGAAGCCACTTCTCAGCCCCTTTTCTGAGATGGCAAAGGCAATAGCGATCACAGGAAATGATGCTCCTGTAATATACTGGCCTTGAAGCTGATTATAGATTGAAAAGAAAAGAAAATTAGGGTTCCTGAGAATCGCTTTTCTGTTCGGTTGGGCAAATGACACATTTTAATAAGGCGATGGCCTGTAGTTGTCAGTGAAGGGGATTCTCATTTGTGGTAAGCTGAGTAATGGACCCCAAAGATACCCACATCCTAATCCCCGGAGCCCATGAATGTCACGTCATAGGCAAAAGGGACTTGGCAGATGTGACTGATGGGGGAGATGACCCTGGACTCTGCAGTGGACCCTAAGTGTCATTATTTGTTGTTGTTCAGTCGCTCAGTTGTGTCCAACTCTTCGTGACCCCATGGATTACAGCACACCAGACTTCCGTGTCCTTCACTCCCAGAGTTTGCTCAAACTCCTGTCCATTGAGTTGGACAGGATGAGATCCAACCATCTCATCCTCTGATGCCCACTTTTCCCCCTGCCCTCAGTCTTTCCCAGCATCAGTGTCTTTTCCAGTGAGTCACTTCTTCACATTAGGTGCCCAAAGTATTAGAGCTTCAGCTTCTTTCCAATGAATATTCAGAGTTGATTTCCTTTAGCATTGACTAGTTTGATCTCCTTGCAGTCCAAGGGATTCTCAAGAATATTCTCCAGCACCACAATTCGAAAGCATCAATTCTTCAGCACTCAGCCCCATTTATGGTTCAATTTTCACATCTGTACATGACTACTGGAAAAACCAGAGCTTTTACTATACAGACCTTTGTCGGCAAAGTGATGTCTCTGCTTTTTAATATACTGTCTAGGTATGTCATAGCTTCTCTTCCAAAGAGCAAATGTCTTTTAATTTCCTGGCTACAATCACCTTCCAGAGTGATTTTTGGAGCCCAAGAGAATAAAATCCGCTGCTTCCACTTTTCCCCCTCCTATTTGCCATGAAGTGATGGGACCAGATGCCATGATCTTAGTTTTTTAATGTTGAGTTTCAAGCCAGCAAAGAGTCGGACATGACTGAGCAACTAACACTTTCACTTTCCAAGCCAGCTTTTTCACCCTCATAAGTGTCATCATAAATGGTCTTACGAAAAGGAGCCAGAGGAAAACTTGACTGCAGGAGAGAAGATGATGTGACCACAGAGGCAGAGGCTAAAGGAATGTGGCCACAAGCCAAGGAAGCCTAGAGCCACAATAAGCTGGACGAGGCAAGAAATAGATGCTCCCTCTGGAGCTTACCAGCCCTGGTGTCTGGTGTCAACCCTGACCTTAACCTACGGAAAGTGATTTTGGACTTCCAGCTTCCAGAACCGTAAGAGAATAAATTCATGTGTTTTAAGCCACTACAGTTGTTGCAGTTTGTTACAGGAGCTCTAAGAAGGGAATACACCACTTAACCCCAATGACTTTCAGGCTGAACCCTCTGCTCTACAGTGCCATCCTGTATGTTTTTTTTTTTTTTAATGGATGACATGTTTTAATTGAAGTAGGTGTGTGGGTTGCCCCATCCTAAATCTACTTGGCTCGTTTATAACCACATTTTTAAAGGAACTGTAGCAAACCAGCTTCCTGAAGCTTAGAAGCTCTCATTTGTGGAGGAGAGGTGTTTCTAGCAACACCTCTAGGTGTTCCACTCCTGCAGGTTTTGGTAATCAGGGTGGTCACACTAGGTCAGATGGCCCCAGGCGCTACTGTAGTGGCCAAGCTCTGAGCGTAATGCAGAAGCCATTGGGGATCCATGAAGCTGGGGATGAGAAAACCATTGAGGGAAAGCCCAGGACAGAGATTTCACAGCCTTCAACACTGCCCCCCTTTTTTTGCTTCCACGAGTATTTTGTAGACTTTTCCTTTGATGATACATTCCTCTTCAATTGAAAACTGCCTTCGAGATTCACTTACATCTCCATAAACATGATGGGAGTAGGAACAATCAGTGTTATTGCCTTGGGCCCCACATACCCTTGGGACATTCTTGGGTGCTCCATTCTGGGACAGAATTGTCATAGCTATATGGGGCCAGGACAAACTGCAAAGTTATCAACAAGAGCAGAGGGTCAGAGAGAATGAATGAGCCCAGAGAGGGAACTTTAGGAATGTGATCTCATACAATCCTCACAATTACCCATAAACTGAGGACAATATCTCAGATTCACAGATAAGCTAAAGACTAGGTTAAGTAACTTAAGTTACTTGTTGGGAAGTAACTCACTTAACGGGCAGAGCTGGGCTCCAAATCCAGACTGGCTTGCTTCCAAGAGTCTTGGTTTTCAGCACACAATCCTGAAGGTGACATAGGCTCCTGAACAAAATGTCCTGGGTTCCCAGACCCTCAACTCCCACCAAAGAGCCCAGTGAAGATTGGGGCAGGATTTTATTCAGCTTGCTGTTCTCAGGTGACCAGGAAAGAGTCTTGTTTTGAAGGCAAAGCATCTTTTTAAAAAACTATGTTGGTGGCTTCCCTGGTGGCCCAGTGGCTAAGACTCCGCATTCCCAATGCCGGGAGCCTGGGTTTGGTCAGAGAACTAGATCTCACGTGCTGCAACTGAAGATTCTGTGTGCCACAACTAAGACCCAGCCCAGTCAAATAAATAAATAGTTCAGAAAAACTGTACTCTGTAGCCAGTTCATTCCTGAAGAAAGGAATGTGGCGAATATAGCTCCTTATGTGGGTACTGAATGGGCTCCACAGGGCACTGTTTGGTCATAACTCTGCCATGGAGACATGAGATCATGAGCGGGCATCACTCGTGTCCCATTCCACCTTCCTGCATCCAGCTGTCCTCTATCTCTACCCCATCTCCACCTCCATCTCTACTCTACCCTTCACCTGCCCCAGCAGGAGAATGGCAGTGCTCAGAGCCCCAGGACAGAAGAGCATATCAGATTCAGTCTCTCTTGGGGGGAAAAAAAATTTGTTTTCTGCCATGTTGATGACATGAATGACTCAAGATGAATATCCAAGGACATATCAGAAATCAGTCGACAGTGGTGAAGGAAAGGAAGAAAGCCTGAGCTGATTTTATGAGAGTTTTCCACTCAAGTCAGCAACAGCTTAAATTCAAACCAGGCACAAGATGCTTGCATCTCCATATGAGTGGTTCATCAAAGGGCTAAAAGAAAGGAAATCTGAGCCGGAGCAGACTCTGGCCTAAAAGCTTTCAAACTGATTTCTTTCCGTAAGGAAACTATTTCCTTTGTCTGTACAGGCTCAAGAAAACTGCTTTTCTGGAACCTGGTTCACTCTCAATTAGGGTCACAGTTCTGTTGATCAGTTAATAAAATCAGAAGTATGGAAGTGTCTGCTATTCCACAGACACACACACACACACACACAAGCTCATATATAAATATATGGGCCTTGCTTATTCATCCTGGAATACTATATGACTCAAATATTTAATCTGGGCTGATTTAAATGAAGCTTAATAAGGCAGGAGCATGAAGTAGCTAGCACGCTAGCTATTCAGACTACCTGTGACTAAGTGTGTTTTAAAAAAGGCAAATCACATGCCATTTTGTGGTATCTCCGGAAGTCCTTTAAAAAAAAAGAAGAAAAGCCCAAGTCCAGACTTCTCTGTATTGCATTGATTAAAGCGAGAAGGCACAGCCAAACTCCACCAGGAAAGGAACCTTAGCGGCTCCTCCATCCCAGGCTTTCTCTTTCAGCCTTTTGTTACGAAAATGCCTCTCAAGTTCTCAGTGGTTTTCAGAGTAAGTTCAGAGCGGTCTCCTCTTGGCCCACCTGGTTGTGAGCTGCCTGCCTGAGTTTTAAGACAACCTCCCCTCGGTGGCGGCTGTGACGGGACCGTGGCTGGATGAGGGTTAGGGTTCAGCGGTGCGTTTCTTCTGTGTGCCTTAACGTGATTACATTAGGCTCTTTCCTGGCTTTTTTTCCTTTATTCCCCCATTTTAAATTTTCTTTTTTTCTCTGTACTCTAATCAGATTCTTAGAAATTAGAGCTGGAAAGAGCTCTTAAACTTGTCTCCTCTCTCCCCTGCCAGGACTGGGTTGTTTCCTATGGTTAATTTTCCACAGCTCCAGCCAGGCCTCCTTCTAAACGCCTTTGATTGTGGGGCTCCTACCACTTTCCCCCGAGAGACACCTCCATCGCCAGTGAGACAGGACTAGAAGGAACACTTTCCGAATACCCAACTGTCAAGTTTCCTTTCCTTAGCTTCATGCTACTCCAGGGTTTCCTCCCTTGAGGGGATTTGGGTTCCTGCACCCACTGCGCCCCCTGCAGGGCACATTTACTTGGCATCTTTATAGAGCAATGGCTATTTTTAAGTGGCTTCTCACTGAGGAAAATGCACATCAGATTCTGGATAATCCATCAGTGAACCAAAATGATAAGGTACTCAATTCAGGAGACTTTTGCATTTACCTTTGGGGTGGAGAAACAATATAAAGAAAATAAAGTCAAAATTTTGCCTATTAGCTATCTTCAGTATTTTCATTTGGAGGGTGAAAGTTCAGTTCAGTTCAGTCGTTCAGTCATGTCTGACACTTTGCCACCCCATGGACTGCAGCTCACCAGGGTTCCCTGTCCATCAACAACTCCTAGAGCTTGTTCAACTCATGTCCATGGAGTTGGTGATGCTATCCAACCATCTCATGCTCTATTGTCCCCTTTTCCTCCTGCCTTCAATCTTTTCCAGCATCAAGGGTCTTTTCCAGTGAGTCGGCTCTTCACATCAGGTGGCCAAAGTATTGGGGTGTCAGCTTCAGCATCAGTCCTTCCAATGAATATTCAGACTGATTTCCTTTAGGTTTGACTGGTTTGATCTCCTTGCAGGCCAAGGGACTCTCAAGAGTCTTCTCTAACACCACAGTTCAAAAGCATCAGTTTTTCCAAGCTCAGCTTTCTTTATAGTCCAACTCTCACATCCATACATGACTACTGGAAAAACCATAGCCTTGACTAGACAGACCTTTGTGGGCAAAGTAGTGTCTCTGCTTTTTAATATGCTATCTAGGTTTGTCATAGCCTAGATAGGTATGTCATAGCCATAGGTTTCTCTTCCAAGGGAGCAATCGTCTTTTAATTTCATGGCTGCAGTCACCATCTACAGTGATTTTGGAGCCCAATAAAATAAAGTTGGTCACTGTTTCCAATGTTTCCCCGTCTATTTGTCATGAAGTGATGGGACTGGATGCCATGATCTTTGTTTTTTTGAATGTTGAGTTTTAAGCCAACTTTTTCACTCTCCTCTTTCATGTTCATCAAGAGGCTTTTTAGTTCCTCTTCACTTTCTGCCATAAGTGAAAGTGGTGTCATCTGCATATCTGAGGTTGTTGATATTTCTCCCGGCAATCTTGATTCCAGCTTGTGCTTCTTCCAGCCCGGCATTTCGCATGATATACTCTGCATAGAAGTTAAATAAGCAGGATGACAACATACAGCCTTGACGTACTCCTTTCCCAATTTGGAACCAGTCTGTTGTTCCATGTCCGGTTCTAACTGTTGCTTCTTGATCAGCATACAGATTTCTCAGGAGGCAGGTAAAGTGGTCTGGTATTCCCAGAATTTTTCACAGTTTGTTGTGTTCTACACAGTCAAAGGTTTAGGCATAGTCAATAAAAGCAGAAGTAGTTATTTTTCTGGAACTCTCTTGGAGGGTGAAAGTGGACAGTGAAAAAGCTGGCTTAAAACTCAACATTCAAAAAACAAAGATCATGGCATCCGGTCCCATTACTTTAGGACATATAGAAGGAGAAACAATGGAAACAGTGACAGACTTTATTTTCTTGGGCTCCAGAATCACTGCAGATGGTCACTGCAGCTATGAAATTAAAAGATGCTCGGACTTAAAGCTTCCAGAACCATACGAAAATAAATTCATGTGTTTTAAGCCACTACAGTTGTGGCAGTTTGTTATAGGAGCTCTAAGAAGGGAATACACCACTTAACCCCAAAGACTTCCTTGGTAGAAAACCTATGACAAACCTAGATAGTATATTAGAGACAACAATGGTCCATATAGTCATAACTATGGTTTTTCTAGTAGTCTTGTATGGATGTGAGAGTTAGACCATAAATAAGGCTGAGCACCGAAGAATTGATGCTTTCTAACTGTGGTGCTGGAGAAGACTCTTGAGAGTCCCTTGGTCTCTCAAGGAGATCAAACCAGTCAATCCTAAAAGAAAGTAGTCCTGAATATTCATTGGAAGGACTGATGCTGAAGCTGAAGCGCCAATATTTTGGTCATCTGATGCAAAGAGCCAACTGATTGGAAAAGACCCTGATGCTGGGAAAGATTAAAAGCAGGAGGAGAAGGGGACAATAGAGGATGAGATAGTTGGATGGCATCACTCAATGGACATGATTTTGGGCAAACTCCGGGAGATGCTGAAGGATGGGGAAACCTGGTGTGCTGTGTTCCATAGGGTCGCAAAGGGTTGGACACAACTGAGTGACTGAACAGCAACAAGTATTTGCATTAACTAGTTGGTCGAAATTAAGTAGTACCGATAACCCTCTTTTCTGTTATTAACAAGATGGCTGGCTTTATCTCCAGGGCGAACTACATGCTTCTGTCCACTTTCTAGGAACTGGTTCTCATAGTATTGGGGAGGAAACATCCATAAACTTTCTCTGCAGAAAGGACCCCAAACAGCGCTCACTGTGGACATGGAAGAATGTTCTGGCTGATGGCTTGAGCTCGGACACCGCAAAGCCATTGGTGGAATCTGGTTCTCAGTCATCTTTTCTCTGTGAAAGTCTGGACTCAGGATACTTACAAACAGATCCTGGAGGTTTAGAATAAAGAAAGCTTCTCAAAAGGAGTTAATAATAAATATAAAAAGAGATGGATGACTATTCCTGAAAACTTAACTTGAGTAACATAACCAGGGCAGGATTTGCACCGAGTACAACATGTTGTCTTTTTACTCTAGTTAAGGGGAAAAGAAACAGCCTTTCTTGGAAAACTTAGAGACCTGCCTGATTACAAATTTACAATTTCCTTCCTTAGAGCACTGAGGAAAAAATATGTTAATTAATGAAAAGTTGTCTGCAGCTTCCTTTATTTCTGTCACATTAGGCAGTTGTGCCATTTTTTCCTGCTTGGGATAATTGCCAAAAACCTAATAAAATTTGGGGAGGCCCAGAAGATTGCCCAGCTGAATGGAAATGTTATTTCAGGAGTAATAGCTTAACACATGAGAACTGTCCTTTTTAAGCAAACGCTCTTGTCTTATTTTTTTGCCTCATGACTCGGTTTTATACATTTTGCTTTGGTAGTTACTCTTATTTTGAAAACATCCTTTTCTTGGTTGCTTGGCCTGGACCAGGCCAGGTGGGAAAAAATTTTGCTTTTAAATATCTTGTTACACCAACAGTTCTTTTCCCCTTAGCAATAATTTTCATCTTCAAACTCATTTTGGGCGTAGGAGTGATTCCCAGGAAGGGATCCCCAAACACCCAGAGGTTCTGAAGGTAGTAATGGGAGTCTATATATTTTACATATTTCAAAAAGCCTAATGGAAATCACATATTTACTCAAAATAGGGCTGCAGAAGAAATCAGTAAAATTTCTTTGATTTGGCTAGAAGTAGGCCAGAAATATAACAAGTCCTGTGAGTTAATGATGGATAACTTGTGTGGATGGGAACAATGACTGGGTCATCACAGGCATTAGTAGGCATAACTAGTAGATCTCTAGTTGTCATTATACTCCTATTACTTCATTTGGTAGATTTAAAATCTCAGAGCAAATGATCTGAGGTGGGTGGTGGGTGGAGAGGCAATTTCTAAACCAGAGTTTGAGGAGAAGGAAGTCAAGAATCTGGGTCTGTAGTATTCCTTAAGTGGACCCCTTGGTCCTTGACGGTCACTGTCTTTCCTTTTGATGCCTTTCCAAAAGAAAGGGGAGTCTTATGAGGAATCCAGTGACCCTGGGGTTCGTTAAGGCGTCTTGTCTCTTGTCTGATTTCTCGCTTACCTACTTCCTTCTGATAGAGCAGGAATGTGATTCCAGAGGATTGCTAGCTCTACTTCTGTCTCATTGCTCTCTTTACTCGAGCCCTGTTTTCCTCCTCTAGGGAATAAAAAGACTGTGGCATCATGTACTTCCTCATTCATTGTAGAGGAGGGAGCGGAAATCAGGTATTTTCGATGTGTGAATTCCCTGGAGTACGATGTTTTGTAAATACAAGTTATTGCCATCCTATAAATTCCCCCAAAAGCAAGAATCCAAAGACAGTTATTTATGTCTAAAAACGTCTAAATGGAGATCTATATATTTACTTATAGAGATAGATGTATATACATATGCATATCTTATAAACAGGCTTCTCTGGTGGCTCAGACAGTAAAGAATCTGCCTGCAATGCAGGAGACCCAGGTTCAATCCCTGGTTTGGGAAGATCCCCTGGAGAAGGGAATGGCTATCCACTCCAGTGTACTTGCCTGGAGAATTCCACAGAGGAGACTGATATAGTCCATCAGGTCACAAAGAGTCAGAAAGGGCTGAGTGACTTAACACTTTCGCTTTCATACATATGAATATCATATGCGTTTATATATACACACCACATATACACACACACTTGTTCTTTCTCCTTTTGTTCTGATTTACTAATAATTAGTGTTTCATTAGAAAATGGGTTTTACATGAATCAAACACACTCCTGAAATCTTCAGTGGCAGATCCCGTTCTACCACTGGGGCTTCAGAAGTCGCTGCAGAGCACCATACCATCTCCATATTCATATTTCAGATCTGTCAAGACACCCGGACAGTTCATCTGATCACATGGATTTCCATTCCAGGCCTTGAGAGACAAGAAATCCAGCCATCACAGAGAGCCGGGGCAATTAAACCGAGTCAGCGCCCCTGGTCTCAGCGGATGTCTTCTGGGTTTCCATGGGGGACACGGGTTGGTATGACGTTTAATCAGGCACTAACAGCGCCTTGCTGGGAACTTCATGGTGGATAAAGGCAGCCGCAGCAGACCAAGTAGCTCCTACTTTTTAAAGAGAAAGCGGCCTCTTTTGAAATGTAAAAAAGCCAGGCTTTGTTGCACCAAGCAGAACCGGGAGAATCTGAGAGGAGTTGTACTTGTTTTCTTTCAGAGTCTCCAGCATTCTTCCTGGGTTTAGAGAAGAAAGTGAAAGACGCCCTGAAGGCTAAATTTTTCAAGGGCCCTCTTCCAGCCCAGAGCCCGCTCTCCCTTGGGGGTCCCCTTGCTGGGCCCACTGTTCTGTGGGTCTCACTGTTCTGTGGGTCTCACTGTTTTGCTCGTCATTGTCACGCTGCTTTGTGAAGTACACTGTTCACAACCAGGTTCTTGTGCCTCGAATAGCTGCACCGATGTGCCAAATAAAAGAAGAAAAGAAATACTGTCTAAACGGGGCCCAAGTATGCATGAATGCGGGGGTTTGGGGGGGGGGGCCTCTTCTGAGGTCTAATTGCTCTCATTTCTGAGAAAGAGAAGTGATCTTGAAGGAGTCATTCTTTGCCCTGGAGTTTCATTTTGCTCTCAGCTCTTTTCAGGTAGTTTTTATTCTCAACAGAGGGAGGTGGTTGATAGCCCATAAAAGAGGTCCATCCTTTGCCTGTACATAGGCAATTCCCTTTGCCAGGGGATATTCCTGACCCGGGGATCAAACCCTGGTCTCCTGCATTGCAGGCAGATTCTTTACTCTGAGCCACAAGGGAAGCCATATGGGTAGGCAAGACATATAATTCATCATTAAAACCAGGACATTTTGAAGAGTGAAAGAGGGTGTTATTGATAATCACACCAGGAACTCAAACTATGACTCAGGACTCTTCCTGAGGACTCAGGACTCAAACTATGACTCAGGACTCTATGTCACAGGTCTGCTCAATCCAGGGGCGGATCTTGCAGGTCATAGCACAGAATCCACACTTCCTCACAGACAGCCTCCATCCTAACCTCAGAGGCATGTCTTGGAGAATCACAAACTCAGAGATTCCGCTTGGCAAAATAACATAGGAATCCCAACTCGGGAGATCGAGGATTTATGATTAAAAAAATAGAGAGACACAGTGGCATTTCATTCACGGGTAGATAGCTTTGTGTTCCTGTGCAGAATTACTTGATGATAGCGGTATCTTTGGGCTTCCCTGGTGGCTCAGATGGTAAACAATCTGCCTGAAATGCAGGAGATGGTAGTTGGACCCCTGGGTTGGGAAGATCCCCTGGAGAAGGGAGTGACAACCCGCTACAGTGCTCTTGCCTGGAGAATTTCATGGACAGAGAAGCCTGGCAAACTACAGTCCATGGCTTCGCAGAGTCAGACACAGCTAAGTGACTAACACACACACACATACACATACACACACACTGGCATCTTCTTCACTATTCTCTTCCCCTCTTTCCTCCTCTTCTCCCTTTCTAACCCTGAGAAATAATGCAGTCCTCGGTCTCTTGGTGGCCACAGAGATGGGGGTTACTGATGCCTCTTCTCACCCACACCTGACGTCTCTGTCCTCTGTAGCTACCAGGGACCTACACAAATACCCCATCTAACCCTTTCCTGGGCTTCCCTGGTGGCTCAGACAGTAAAGGATCTGCCTGCAGTGTAGGAGAACCAGGTTCAATCCCTGGGTCAGGAAGATCCCCTGGAGAAGGAAATGGCTACCCACTCCAGTATTCTTGCCTGGAGAATTCCATGGACAGAGGAGCCTGGCTAGCTACAGTCCCTGGGGTCGCAAGGGTGAGACAGATGAAAGACTAACACTTTCACATTCACTTTTCAATACTTCCCAGCTGCCAAGTGGGCCTCAGCCCCTGCCTTCTCATCAGATTCTTCTAGAGTGGCTGATCCACTATGACACTGCTGAGACCTACCATGGTAACAGTTACTGCTCACCCGCCAACTGTCCTGAAATCCAGCAGTATCTCTTGGGGCTGGTAGGGGTCAGGAAGGGGAAGGCGATCAAATCACCAATGACCCTCACCCTGGCCACTCACCACCCCTTTTATGACCCCGTTCTTACCAGTCCTTGCCTGATCCTCATCCCAGAGAAAGGAAAAATGCCAACATCCCTTCTCAAAACCTCTCAGGTACTATCACATGGTTGGTTGGTTTTTTGCATTTTCACATTTTTAATTCCATTTAGTTATCATATTCCTTGGGCTTCCCAGGTGGTGCCAGTGGTAAAGAGCTTTCCTGCCAATGCAGGGGACATAAGAGATGTGGATTTGATCCCTGGGTCAGGAGGATTCCCCTGGAGGAGGGTATGGCAACCCACTCCAGTATTCTTGCATGGAGAATCCCATGGACAGAGAAGCCTGGCAGGCTTTGGTCTATAGGGTCGCAGAGAGTTGGACACAACTGAAGTGACTTAGGATGGATGGATGGATGATCATATTCCCTCTCAAACAGGATTCAAAGGAAGAAGAGTAAAATAATAAAAGGAAAAGAAGAACTCTGAGGGGCTTCCAGAAAATACTGCCGGGGTAAAATAACATGCAGGGTGACAGTTATTTTAAGGCAAAGGGGATAAGGAGCAGGAGACTAGAGATAATGAATATTTCAGGATAATGAAACATTGGTGACAAAAAGGTCCAGGAATGTAGTCAAGCATCAGAGGGCCCTTGAAGGAAAGAATTCCCTCTTCGCTCCTCACAAGTCCTTTTAAAAAGCCATATCCTTAAAACCACAACAGAACTGTGAGTCTGTTGTCGCAATTTCTCTGCAGCATGAGACATGGCAGTGTTGGAGTCTTCACTGACATGCTCATGATGCCCCCAAGGAGAAAAGGGTTAACCGGAAAGGGTGCGGACCTTCCAGTCCATAGGCTGGAAGCTAATACACCTTCCCATCGTATGTGTGTGTGTGTGTGTGCGCGCGCGAGTTCACTTCTGGGCTTTTCTTTCCAGAAGATGTGGACGGTGGCTGCACTGTATCTTAACTGTCAAGCTATTTTTTCCTTGCTAGCTTTCATTTGTGTTTTTCTTCACCTTTTGGAGACCCCTTACCTCTCCTCTCTTAAATCTACACTCACCGCAGAGCAGACATAATCCCAGATTTTCAGTAAATCAACACTATTTGCTCCCCACTGACTGAGAGAATTTGATACTGACAGACTGTTATACCTAAAAGAAAAATATGGCCACGGTTCCTCTCACATTCTTCGCCTGGAAAGGAACACAGGGAGGAATGTTGGGGGGGGGTCCTTTATAAATTAGGCAACGCTGGTCCCTTTATTCTTAACCTGTGTTTCCTAAAAGTAGATGCACCCGTTTCTTTACCCCTGCCCATGTCTTTGGCCAAACAAACCCCAGCACTTGGAGTATTTCCAAATGCAATTAACTCCCTTCAGTAAGGGCATCAGTGATTTATTCCCACCACAGCAAGGGGAAAGTCTACTGCCTGAGAGCATGGACAGCCCTCTGAGTGTGAGAAGGAGGCTGAGACGCGGGGACCCTGGATGCCACATGTTGACAACTCTGGGCTCCACGAGATGAAGGCTGTGGGGTCTGAAGAGTCTGTGTTATTCATTTCTGTGTCTAGGACAAGCCAGGTGGCAGGATTTAGACCCTGTGTTCCTGGGTTGGAATTATGGAGAACAGAACTAGGTTGAGGGGTCTGACTCAGCCTCAGTTTTAAATATCAGGTCGTGAGCTTGTCTTTGAATGAGAGCTGACTCCATCTAGGGAGAATGGGTCTTCAACCCCATGTCCCAGCCTACCCATTTAGGAGAATCTAACAGCTGTGGGTGCAGGCTGGTGGGATACCAAGTAATGAGCAGTATATAGGGTCCAGAGTTCAGTTCAGTTTAGTTCAGTTGCTCAGTCATGTCCGATTCTTTGTGACCCCATGGGCTGCAGCTCGCCAGGCCTCCCTATACATCAACAACTCCTGGAGCTTACTCAAACTCATGTCCATCGAGTCAGTGATGCCATCCAACCATCTCATCCTTTGTCGTCCCCTTCTCCTTCTGCCTTCAATCTTTTCCAGCATCAGGGTCTTTTCCAGTGAATCGGCTCTTTGCATCAGGTGGCCAAAGTACTGGAGTTTCAGCTTCAGCATCAGTCCTTCCAATGAATATTCAGGACTGATTTCCTTTAGGATTGACTGGTTGGATCTCCTTGCAGGCCAAGGGACTCTCAAGAGTCTTCTCCAACACCACAGTTCAAAAGCATCAATTTTTTGGTGCTCAGCTTTCTTTATAGTAATTGGTAACTGTAATTTAACTGTGATCCCAGTCATTTCTAAGACCAACAAGCATCAATAAGACCAGTACTGGCTTGGTGGAGCTTGAATGGATATGACCACCAAGAGATTGTGAGCTACTTGAGGGCAGGAGCTATGCTTTTTCTAAGGAGCAAACATGGCTAGCAATATACACTCCAAGGTGCATGTGAGGATGGGGGGCTTTTATCTCTATTATACTTGGGAAGGTGGCTTCTCAGGGGGCTTAGAGGTAAAGAATCTGCCTGCAATGCAGGAGACACGGGTTCCATCCCTGGTTGGGATGATCCCCTGGAAAAGGAAATGGCAACCCAATCGGTATTCTTGCCTGGGAAATCCCATGGACAGAGGATCCTGGTGGGCTACAGTCCCTGGTGTCACAGAGAGACAGACATGACTGAGCGACTGAACAACAAACCACAAACCAACAAATACTTGGGAAATGATGTAAATCTATCTTTGTTTTGGAAACTCACAAACCATCTTCACCTATTAAAGGCTATGAGAAATCCTTCCAACATAAAGCTAAACTTAGTGTTTCCCATATTCATTTGGTCCAAGAACTTCCTTCTCCCCATCCCTGCAGCACACCTATCAATACCTTACAAGACCGCTTTGAGAATGGCTGCCTTAATCATCATTCCGATCCCGTTGCCTGTCACTGTCCGGCACCGTGAAAGCAGTCAATATGATCCCACAGATATGGATTGAGCCCCAGGCATTGGCCTAGGTCCTAGGGATACAGAAGTGAACTAAATAGACAATTTCTGACCCAATGAATCTGATATTCTAGTCTGTTCTCTGTAACCTCAGGCTGATTCAGTGAGGTTCCATATCAACCCAGCCCCTTGGGGTCCTTCTAAGTGAACTGCAGCCAACCTGGGTCAAGCAGGTGACCTGTCTGTGGACACACCAAGGGGGTTCTTCAGGTAGATGGCCAACCTCTGCCCTGTGGGTCACTGGGCATTGTTGTCTTCAGCTGTATGACCCTCACTACCCAGCTTTGCAGGGCATAGTTCCTGTCTGTCAACCCCAACTGTGGCTGCCAGGGCATGTGAGTCAGGAGGTAAAATTACTCACTTTCACTTTACCTCAGTTTCCTAACATGCAGCCAATAGGGATGATTAATAATATTCATCTCCCATTTCATATCCCCTCTGGGAGATAGCAACCTCTCTATAACACATAATCTAGTGCCTAGGCCCTTTGGGCATTCAAGACTATTTAAATTACTTCATAAAAGCAGAATTCCATTCCTCCTATTTCATCCTTTTCAGTTTTATATGTATTTTTTTTTTCCATAGGCAATGTTTCTCTTCTGGTGTCTGTTTTGTTTTCTGAGGCCAACGACTGATGAAAGAAAACAATCACCTCTCTCCTCTGTGAAGTTGAAAATCCCCCAACTTCTCCTTTGGTGCCCAGAGACACCACTGAGCATCAGCATGCATCTGTCTCCTTCACTCATTTTCCCAGGACCCTCTCTGTGTTTTTAGTAATTGATTAGGGACCCTGCAGAGGTCTCCTCCACCCCCTGCGGTCTGTTTCATTTGTGATGACCACACCTCCCTCACACCCACTGAGATGTCAAAAGCTGCTATTCAGAGGCTGGCTGATCAATTGCAGTAAGTTTTGGCTGGGAAGACTCCCCCACCCTAACCTCCCTCTCTGTCCTCCACCCCACCCTTCCCCATGCCAGAATCTCCCCAAGAGAGCCTCCTTATCCCCAGGGTCTTGGCATGGCAAACAGGGAAATCAAACTCTAAATGCTGGGACAGTAGTGATGTAGGGTCTGCCTCTCTGTGCATGAGGCAGGGATCTCTGCCCAGGCCACCAACCTCATGACTCTGAGCATCTAACCTTGCTGGGGATACTGAACATGTGCCCGTCATAGCTCAGCTGCCACCTCCGTCAAAGCCCTTTCTTGCTATTCTGTTTAGCAACCTAGGTTCTCCTTAGCCTTCGGAATGAAGCTTTCTCTTTTGCATAACCTCACCCTCACCTCCAAGCCCTGTACTCCCAATCCCGTCACTGGATCCAAGGCTAGGTTTTAATCATCAATGTGCCTATCTGCATGCTAAGTTGCTTCAGTCGTGTCTGACTCTGTACAACACTATGGACTGCAGCCCACCAGGCTCCTCTATCCCTGGGATTCTCCAGGCAAGAATACTGGAGGGGATTGCCGTGCCCTCCTCCAGGGGGTCTTCCTGACCCAGGAATCGAACCCGCATCTCTTCTGTCTTCTGCATTGGCAAGGTGGGTTCTTTACCACTAATGCCACCTGGGAAGCCCTTTAACCATCAGGAACAAATTCTAGATCCTCTTAGTTACCCTCATCAGGGCCATATATCAGTCAGGGCTGTATTTGCTGGCATTCTTGAGGGGAGAGCCCAAGACATGGAAAAGAGAGGGGAGATTGAGAGAGAGTGAGAGAGCGAACATATAGGGTTGTTGGTACATTTCATTATAAAAACGGGCCTTTAACCCTAATCTAACCATGATGATAAGGACAGCAACAAGGTCTTCCAAGCTGGGGCCTTCAGGAGAATCTCCTGTCTCTAAGTCCCCACTCAAAAGGGCAGGTGAGAAATCTGACAACCAAGAGAAAGAGGCCACCAGCTCTTCTGCACAGCATGCCTTTGAGCCTTCAGAAGCAGGTGGTGCCCCGGAAGAACAAGCAGGCCTATAAGGCCACGTGGTTAGTACCTGAAATGGGACGATTCCACTGGTACGGAATAAAGAACATCTTTGGGGAACACCAAGCATCAGAAGGATCCATCCCCTTGATCTGTTTAAGGAACCTGAGTTCTATTCTTTCTACTTGCCTCTTCATCCTGTCTCCAGATGGTGGACAGCCCTGCCTGCCCCACCAAGTTCATCTATTCGGTCTACCCCAGGGTGAGAGGACCTATGCGCACCCTTGACAAAATGGAGAGGGACAAGGCATGGTGGGCAGAAAGCGACCACCTCCCCTGCGCTCAGGAATGAAATATGGCCCTATCGATCCACACATCCTCGTCTGGTAATTCATGAGACCTGTCATATGGAGGAAAGAGGAAATTTCCTCATGTGGCTCCAGAAAGCAGATAGGGAGGGGGCTTCCTCATGGTACAGTCTGGGTAAGAATCTGCCAGTCAGCGCAGGGGACACGGGTTCCATCCCTGGTCTGGGAAGATCCCATATGCCACAGAACAAATAACACCATGCAGCGCAGTTACTGAAGCCCACGTGCCTGGAGCCTGTGCTCCACAACAAGAGAAGCCTCTGCAGTGAGAAAGCTGGTGCACCACAACGAACCCTAGTACAGCCAAAAAAATTTTAATTAAAAACAGAAAAGATGGAACAGAAAGGTGAAAGTGACAAAGCCTCTTCTGAACGGAGGCTTGGTACAATTAAGGTCACCCTACTGATTAGGGTCTGTAAAGAAGGTAGAATGCTGAAGAATCGATGCCGTTGAACTGTGGTGCTGGAGAAGACTCTTGAAAATCCCTTGGACAGCAAGGAGATCAAATCAGCCAATCTTAAGGGAGATCCACCCTGAATATTCATTGGAAGGACTGATGCTGAAGCTGAAGCTCCAGTATTTTGGTGAGTGATGCCAACAGATGACACATTGGAAAAGGCCCTGATGCTGGGAAAGACTGAGGGCAGAAGAAGGGGGCATCAGAGGACGAGATGGCTGGATGGCATCACCGATGCAATGAGTATGAACTTGGGAAAACTCTGGGAGATGGTAAGGGACAGGGAGGCCTGGCATGCTGCAGTCCATGGGGTCGCAAAGAGTGGGACATAGTGACTAAACAACAGCAGCAATTAGTTCCGGTCTTCCCTGGTGGCTCAGTGGCAAAGAACCCACCTTCCAAGGCAGGAGACTCGGGTTCAATCCCTGAGTCAGGAAGATCCCCTGGAGAAGGAAACGGCAACCCACTCCAGTATTCTTGACTGGAGAATCCCAAGGACAGAGGAACCTGGTGGGCTACAGTCCATGGGGTCGCAAAACAGTCAGATATGACTTAACAACTAAATGACAACATCACAACAATTAGATTGCTCACAAAATAAAACGAGCAGCTCATTCAGGAGGAAGTGTGTTCACCACTCCTGGGGGTGTCCCTGCTGGGTGATCATTTAAGCAGCAAAAGGTGGGACCGGTTGCTGCACAGGACAGACACTGGAGTTGGGTGGTTGGTCTGTCCTGACCTTCCCAAGTCCGAGTTCACACTTCTGCCAAGTTCAGCTGGGACTCCGCAGGAACATGTGAGGCCCAAGCAGGGACCAGCAGCACCTGAAACACGAAAGACATGCCCCCACTTTCTCCACTCCTAGCTCCCCATCAGAGTTAAGGACAACGGCCCCTGGATTCTGCCTTTCAGCCTGGCTTGTACAGACTGCATCCGCATGTTTCGCGGCAGTGAGAGGAAGGAAGTGGAGAGGGTCCGTTTCCCCGAGTGCTCCCCAGAGATCACATCTCTCTCCCAGTGGGCAGGCAGGTGGGAAATCACACAAACTGATCAGCGTTTGGTCAAGTATGTTAGCGTTAGTTGCTCAGTTGTGTCTGACTCTTTGTGATTCCATGGACTGTAGCCCGCCAGGTTCCTCTGTCTGTGGGATTCTCCAGGCAAGAATACTGGAGTGGGTCAAGGGGGCCTACAAATTCTTGTGGCACAAGAAAATTTTCTCTGGAAAAGAATTCCAACCTCCCCTCCAAATTTCAACTCATTATATCTTAAAAGCTTACTGTGGAAACCATACCAGATTCTAAATTTTAAGGACAGGCATATATTCTGTGTACCTACTGTGTATGCTGTGGTGGTATGGTGGTTTTGCATCCTTGGTACAGAGAGAGACAGAGTGCCTTATTGTCTAACAGCAATGATTTTTTTCAGCTGACTTTGATTTTAATATGATAGCCCCAGTTTTGTACAACAACTCCAGGGGAATCACTGTTCCTGGATCTATGACTTGTCCTTTTACGAGTAGATAAAGATTTAAGAGGGAAGAGACGGGGAAACTTGTGTCTGGGTTAATGTAAATAAGACACAAGGTTTTCATGCCCTTCTGCTTTCACTGGGGACTCATTTCCCTAATACAGCCTCGTTGTAAAACAATCCACTCCTGAGGAGGTCAACAGTGAGAAGTTTGTCTTCTGAAATTAGTAATCAAAGAGTGAAAATAATTAATAGAGAAAACAGCACAGTTCCACACTGCGTTCCCATGTAGATGTCTATAGAACAATAAATCAGTAGGGGAAAGAAACAATATAGGCATTTACAATTAGGCCTCATACATAATGCCCGGGGAAGGAGAA
The DNA here is from genome assembly GCF_029378745.1 of Bos indicus. NCBI lineage: Eukaryota > Metazoa > Chordata > Mammalia > Artiodactyla > Bovidae > Bos > Bos indicus. Next base: position 32,130,122 of record NC_091783.1, read on the forward strand.
TTTGTGTTAAAAAAGACAACATCTGCTGCGAGTGGGTTTATAAATAATACAGCTAGATATTCAGGTAATGACATGACAGACGGTCTCTTGTGTCCTTGTCCTTTTGTGTCCAGTGCTGAATGTGCTTACATCCCGCAGCTTATGACATACATGCCTGGCCTGTTTGCGCTCCAGCCAGAAGTTTCTCTCTTCCCCAGTTAAATGCTTCTTTGTCCAAACCATAGCATTGCACATCGGACGACCCAGATATCCAGAGAAATCTGCTCCATTTGGTTTTAATTGATCCCTTACTGTGAGAAGGTAAAGCGCCTGAAAGAAGTGTGATCAGATGCACACTCGGGACTCTCATCCATGAACCAATTTCTTTTGTGTTGACACCCGGGCTTGACAAAAAAGAGTGATGGTTAAGGTCTAGTGCGTGAAAGCTTATTCTAAACAATGATGGATGAGGCAAGGCTTGGACTGGATCTTATCGAAGATGTTCTGCTAAAAGGCTGGGTATTGTTTTCCCCCCATCCCATTTTTAAAAGTCTCCTAATTCTCAAATTAATGAAGTTATCACATATCCAGCACTTGTGGGGTGGGGGAGGCTCTTTTCTTTTATTATGCAGCTCGTCCACTCTGCTGACAGCAGCGTGAGTGATGGCCTTCAAGCAGATGATTCTTCTTTGCCATGAAGGAACTGATAAATACTGCCTGTCTCTGCAATAAATTGTGCATGAAATAGTCCACTCTAGTAATCTACAGAGTTATGGTAAGGAAAATGGCATTGAGGAAATATAGCAAAACTGCAATTAACTGAAACCCAATTGAGCCTTAAACTATAAATAACCTTAAAACAAAAAATAAGATAACCTAGATTATCTTAAAATAACCTGAACCAAGTTTTTGTTTGTTATTGTTTATTTCTATTTATATTACACTCTGGGGGAAAAATGAAGCAAAATAAGGTAGTTTCAGGGACTTCCTCAAAAAGTTTATTTCCAGGGCATTTAATGTAATTGGTGGTGGTTTAGTCACTAAATCATGTACAACTCTTGTGGCCCCAAGGACTGTAGCCAGCCAGGCTCTTCTGTCTATGGGCTTTCCCAGACAAGAATACTGGAGTGGCTTGCCAGTTTTCTTTTCTCCACTGGATCTTCTTGACCCAGGGACTGAACTGGAGTCTCCTGCATCACAGGCAGATTTTTAACCAAAGAATCACCTGGGAAGCCCCATTCATGCAATTAGTAAACATTTATTTCAACTTCTGATACCTACTGGGGTCTTGGTCTTATACTATGAGATTTCCCAATTGTAATGATGACCTGGAGACTAAGCAGCACCCAGAATTCACAAATAAAAATATGCCTGCTAGTTTTTATCCCTAAAATAAGGAAACAACTTTATGTATTATACAAACTTATCAATAGTAAGGTTTGAATTAAAAGAGTTTAAAACTTTTTAAGTTAGAAATTTCAAGCTCTGGTTTTGTATGTAAAATTTTTTACTCTACTTAGAAATACACAATACATTTCAAAAATCAATTTCAATAAACTGGTTCAATTTTTGAGGGTTTGTTTTTTTTTTTTTTTTTTTTTTGCATGGATGCTTAAATTACACTGGTTTTTGGAAAGCAGTTATGGTGCTATTTCAGTCATTTAGAGACACTCTTTGGGTGTCTTTCTCTCGGACTACAGCCACTACACAAATGTCTCTTGGCTATGAACTAACTGGATGTGTTCTCTGTCATTCCCATGCACTGACCTTCTATGCACTAGGAACCCAATCAAAAACCCAAATGCTTTGCTTCTCTCCCTGGATATCTATTAAACTATGCTCTGATGTTGTTAGTCATTCACAAGAGAGTCTAAATTTAAATCCCAATGTGTTAACCCTTCCAGGAATGTTTCCAATATAAGGATTGTCTCAAATAGTGAAATAAACATGTTTGTCATCATTAAGCAAGCATCAGTGAGTACTCTCAGCGCCATGCTATTGTTGGCCTAGAAAGAACCTTGGAAGTCATCCAGTAGCCTGTTTCAATTATTTAGCCTCAACTCCTATTCAGACCCTGCTTTATGTCAGGCAGCACACTGTTTCTGCAAATCTGCTATCTCACTTCATCCTTGTAAAACTCCATGAAGTTGGGATGATTATCATTATTTCATAGGTGAGGTAACTGAGACTCATAATAATATATAAATAATATAAATTAATAAATGCATGGGCTTAATATGGCAGAGCTGGTATTTAAAACCAGGTTTCCTGGCTCCCAAAGTAGAGCTCTGTCAGCTGCATAGCTAACTGGGAAGCATATTAAAAAGAACAGGAAATATAGGACTTGCCATTGGTATTCATAATAATGGAATGCTTGGGAGAAGAGGGGGAAAAAAAACTCTGTATTATTAGGTTTTGCTATAGTAATGCTATAACAACCTCCCTAAAACCCAGTGGGATTAAAACAACATTTAGGTATCTGTCGATCAGCTGCAAGTGGGCTAATCCAGGTTGGTCTCACATGGGCTTGGCTCCAAGCTTCAGTCTGGGTCCTGGTCTTGCTTATTTGTCTCTCATCTTCCTTGGACTTGTAGGCTAGCCAGGACTTTCTCTTATACCAATTGCATAAGCATACAAGAATAAGATGAACCACACATGGACATTTCACTCTCCATTTGTGACACTTCTGATAACATTCTATTGATCAATGCAAGTTGCAAGATCACATCCAAAGTTAAGGTAGTTATTATCGGAAGGACTCTCATCCCAGGACCCTCAAAAGTGTCACTGAATCATGGCATTGGGCTCAAAACCCAGATTCTCATGGACTACATCAATTCTGAGTTTACCTCTTCTTGATTTGGAGACCAAAGAACTAAAAGACAAGTGATATGCCCCTTCCACACTTTAACACACAATAGTAGAACAGGGGTAGGACCCCTCTTTGAAGAGGAAAGCATGGGAGATATACAGTTGCCACTAATCATAGCAAGTCTGACATTCTACGGGGAAAATAGTGTCAAGTGCCCTTTCCCTGGAGGTAAGTAATGCTCCTTGATCTGGCCCCAGCTCTACCTCTCTGGGTCTATCTTGTGTCTACTGTTCTCCATCACTCGTGGCTCCACTCGCTAGAAGGTCTTTTCTTTTCTAAAGTCCTCTTTGGCCTCTTCTGATTAAGCCGGTGGAAAACATATTCATCTCAAGAGTTGAGCAGCTTTCTCTACCCTCCTGTCTCTAGAATCTTGGGGGCTCAGAGGACTATATAACTTGAACAATCATTTTTTATATATGTCCAGCAATTATTTTGACAGTAGAAATCTTTCAAAAGCTGTGTGGGTTTTCTATGGGTATCATTCACAACAACTCCATGTGCCAAAAAAAAAATCTGCAATTATTTCCAACACATGCCTCTCTCTATTTGTTGTTCAGTTGATAAGTCATGTCCAATTCTTTGCAACCCCATGAAATGCAGCATGCCAGGCTTCCCTGTCCTTCACTATCTCCTAGAGTTTGCTCAAACTCATGTCCATTGAGTCAGTGATACCATCCAACCATCTCATCCTTGTCACCTCCTTCTCCTCCTGCCTTCAATCTTTCCCAGCATCAGGGTCTTTTCCAATGAACTGGCTCTTCACATCAGGTGGCCAAAGTACTGGAGCTTCAGCTTGAGCATCAGTCCTTCCAATGAATATTCAGGGTTGATTTCTTTTAGGACTGACTGGTTTGATCTCCTTGCTATATACAGACTCAATTACAAGTACTTCAACCTCATCAGACTTCTGTAGGACTATTCTCTAATCTTTTTGTAAGACTTTCTGTTCAGCTGAAAAATACACTAGGCACTACATTATTTCTTTCATTAGTTAAATAAAGAGCATGGTAGCCATTCCTCTGATTTGGTTTTCAAATTGAGGACACAGCTTCCTGTCAGCACCACAGATTTAATGTTTTCATAGAGTCTCTATCATACTGGCTACATCTTTCATTTTCTAAGATTTCATTTTATTTCCAACAGTAAGATTTCTGGACTTTCCACATTCCCTCAAAATGTTGCTTATAAAAAACAGCCAGCTGTTTTCTGAGTTCTTCTCTTTGTCAGAGCTCATCAAATGGAGTTAAAGCAACAGTTCAAGCTTTCAGCATCTTGCCATAGGTCTCCTACCACAAATGCACATATTCATTAGGCTCATCAACCACCTTCCAGATTATGGCAGGCAACAGTTTATCCATGTCTGCCTCTGTGTAACACGGGTTCTCAGTTTTTCAAGTTCCTCTATTAGGTTGGGTTGTTTGTTTGCTTGTTTTTTGCTATTTTATTCTAGCTGGCTATAGTAGTTTGTGTATCAATGACTGTCTGTTTCCCAAACCACTGACACGTATTTTAGATTTTTTTAATGAGAGTAACTGATTTTCAGTACTGATTTTTGTCTTCATCATTTATCTGCTATGATGTTCCATAATAAACTATCTCAAAATTCAGTGGCTTTTAAAATAATCATATGTCAATGTTTATACATCTGTGTGTTGCCTGGGGATCAGCTGATTCAGACTGGTCTCAGGAGGGCTCAACTCCCAGATACAAGTTGGGCCCAGATCTGTTCTGTGTGTTCCTTACTCTCTTTAGACAATCAGGCTAGCCAGTTGACAGAAAAATCTCAACCACATTTCTGACAGTGATGATTGAGGCACTGGCCTATTTGCATTCTCTACTTGAATTCCGTCCTGTAACATTACTTTAGCCAAAGCAGGTCAGATATCAGACCCTATAATAGCTTTCTATTGATGCACCTAACAAATTACCACAAACTCAGTGACCAAAAATAATACAAGTTTATTATCTGACAGTTCTATAGGTCAGAAGTGTGACACAGGTCTTGGGGGGCTAAAGTCAAAGTATCTATAGGACTGTGCTCCTTACCAGGGGCTGTAAGGAAGAATCTACTTCCAACTTTGCTCCAACTGTTGGTAAAATGCCATTTCTTGTGGTTGCAGGACAAGGCTCCTGTTTTTCTTCTGACTGTCAGACAGGGACCCGCCTTTGTCCAAGAGGCTGCCCACATTCCTTCTCATGCTTTGAGTCTCTACAGCTTCCTCTTGTGCTGCATTTCTTCTGCCACACTTCTATTTCTGCCACAAATTTCTCTATTTTAAAGGGCTTTTGTAAAATTGGGCTCACCAGATAATCTAGGATCCTCTCCTTCATTTAAAATCTGGAGCCTTAATTTCATCTGCAAAGTTCCTCCACATCTATGCCTAGACTCATGTTTACTTGAATAGCCAGTGGACCTTGAATTTGGTCTACTGCAGTCCCCATGGCACCCCACTCCAGTACTCCTGCCAGGAAAATCCCATGGATGGAGGAGCCTGGAAGGGGTTGCTGATGGTCAGACACGACTGAGCGACTTCACTTTCACTTTTCACTTTCATGCATTGGAGAAAGAAATGGCAACCCACTCCAGTGTTCTTGCCTGGAGAATCCCAAGGACGGGGGAGCCTGGTGGGCTGCCGTCTATGGGGTCATACAGAGTCGGACATGACTGAAGCGATTTAGCAAGCAAGCAGCCCCCAAATCAAGGGGGATAGACACAGCATTTGCCCCCCAAGACATGGCAAGCCAGCATCATGGGGTGAGCAAAAATAGTCTTACAGAAATAAGGTAGAAAGAGAGTGAACATATTTGAAAAATCAAAATCAGAGTTTAGGGATTTTCCTGGTGGTCTGCTGGTGAAGAAGCCACCTGCCAACGCAGGGGATATAGGTTCATTCCCTGGTCTGGGAAGATTCCATATGCCGCGAGACAACTAAGCCAGTGTACCACAACTACTCAGCCTGTGCACTGCGCCTACGGAAGACTGTGCACCCCAGAGCCGAGCTCTACCACAAGAGGACCCACAGCAACAAGAAGCCCACGCAGCTCCACCAGAGAGTAGCCCCCACTCACGGCAGCTAGAGAAAGCCCAAGCGCAACAACGAAGAACCCGTGTGCCACAACAAAGACCCAGGGCAGCCAAAAATAAAATACATTAAACCAGAGGTTAGCAAAGCTTTTCTGTCAAAGGCCAGACAGTAAGTGTTTTAGGCTTTGTGAAATACAGTCTCTGTCCTAACTATTTAACTCTGCTTTATAAATCAAAAGCAGCCATAGGCAATATGCAAATGAATAGGCATGATTGTGTTATAATAAAACTTTATTTACAAAGACAGACGGCAGGCCAGATTGGCCCACAGGCTATGGTTGTCAACTCCTGATCTAAACCACTAGAGTTCCTCACCAGGATCCCTCCCCTATAATAAAACACCCTGGTGATAGATCAAGTCTGGAAACATCAAGTGGGCTCCAAAGATAACAAAACAAAAAAATATGAGTTCCTTATCACAGAGATTGATTTTACCTGGATGGCTTTTTATCTAAAAGCTTTCTTCAAATCGGTACACTCTATCATTTAAAGTGGGGTTTACAAACTGAAATATTGCACTTAATTATCTGTCAATAAGCTACACCATGCAAGATTGCACTGGGCACTCATCACCAAGTCACCTTTTAATGACTTTAATGTTTTCAGAAAACATTCCTGAATGTTCAGGAAACGGTGGACGTGTTACATCCCACCTTGGTGGCTAAGTAATCTAAGGTGGCTAAGTCTACTGTTGACACGCGGAGATCATGTACCTATATAGGGATTGGCCCCATAGATTGGGCTCAGTAGAGGCACAACACTCTTATTGAGAGTTTTCATCACATGCCCTTGGGAATGGGAAGGGCATCCTGAAATAGCGAACACTTGTCTTATGAAGAGACACCGTGTCAGAAACCTTAAGAGTCCTCCAGAGTTCAGTTGAGTTCAGCCTGATCAACACTAAACAGCTATGAGCATCTACAGTGTGTCTAACATGGGGCTAAAAAATAAAAATGACCACCGGTCCTTTGTGTGGCCACACTGGGTCCTGCTGGAAGGGCTGAGGCAGGCTGAACAGAGCCTCCTTGCACTCATCATCCTAATTATTTGACTTTCTTGAGTATCTGCTTACAGAGTGTTAAGCATTTTCTCTATAACAGCTGATTAAAAGATTGCTATTACTGAAGAAAACATAGATTTAAAAACAAAAGCAGTTAGTAGCTTTTATCCATCATCAAGGAATTAAACAATTGGCACCAAGTAGGACAGCTCAATTTCTTTAGATATCTGAGGCCTAAATAGTTTAATTGGGGAAGCATGTTAAAAGGGATGGAATGACATTCATTATGGATTAAGTTAATATATTTCAGACCCATCACATGGCTTAATTTAACAAATTCCACATCTTACTGTTTGGCAGGAAATGGCATCTCATGAACATCATTACCAGTCGGTCTGACTTGAGTTAGTTGAAAAAGCTGACTCCATCTGAAAACCGTTAATCTTAATAATAGTGTACGTGGCCTTGGCAAAACCCTCTGTATGTTTGAGAAGCTTAGGACTCTACTGACACCCTCCCGGAGGCCCTCCCCTCCCACAACACTGCTCAAAACCAGGATGGAAGGAGTATTCGTCACCTTTCAGTTAAACCCATCTGAAACAGAGCAGGCTCAGTCCACTGCTGGGAAAACTGAATGTGTCCTACCACGATTACCTCTAAACCTTTAACAGGTTTAAAACACTGAGTTATAACATGCACTTGTTTCTACATCATCATTTGATTATATTCTTTTGATATAGGAAAGGAGAAGAGAAATTCGGTGAAAATAATACAAACCACTACTTATTATTATTATTGACCATCTACTATGAGCCAGGGAATTTACTTAACTTCTTAACTCCTCAAAATTCCTGTACAAGGTTGATATTGCTGCTCCTAATTTGCTGGCAAGGAGACTGAGTCTGGATAGAGCTATATCATTTGGCAGTGGTCACACCTGAGAGAGGCAGTGAAAGTATTAGTTACTCAGTCTTGTCTGACTCTTCGCGACCCCATGGACTGTAGCCTGCCAGGATTCTCTGTTCATGCAATTCTTCAGGCAAGAATACTGAAGTGGGTTGCCATTCCCTTCTCCAGGGGATCTTCCTGACCCAGGGATCGAACCCAGGTCTCCCGAATTGCAGGCAAATTCTTTACCATATGAGCCACCAGGAAAGCCTGAAGACAGGCAGGAAACCAACCAAATCTTATCGATTCCAGTTCTTCAGATTTATACCTTCCAGTCCACCTAGTAGCCCTTCGAGAAGAATTGGGGCTTTACTGGAATGCTTGAAGCAATCAATCCCCCTTCAGATGCCAATCAAAAGGTGTCATTTCCAACTTGCATGGGTCATACTGGGTTGAAAGTGAAGTCGTTCAGTCATGTCCAACTCTTTGCGACCCCATGGACTGTAGCCTACCAGGTTCCTCCATCCATGAGATTTCCCAGACAACAACTCCCAACTGGAGTGGGTTGCCATTTCCTTCTCCAGGAGATCTTCCCGACCCAGGAATTGAACCTGAGTGTCCCGCATTGTAGGCAGACGCTTTACCGTCTGAGCCACCAGGGACATCTCAAATGCCACTTACCATTAGAGGGGATTCTGCTAACTTCCCCCTCTACTCTGTGGGAAAACATGCATGAGGAATTTCACATGTGAACTCTAAGTGTATGTTTCAAACAGAAATAGAGGCAGGCTGCAGCTGCTCTTGTCCTGCAGGTCATGGGCCGTAGAACTTCTGGCCTACCTTGAGGCAGTCCAGATGAAAGTATAAGGAAGGTACTGGGTATAAGACAGGATACAAGGATGTATTGTACAACACGGGGAATATAGCCAATGTTTTGTAATAACTATAAATGTAGTGTAACCTTTATAATTATACAAAAATTTTTAAAATAAAATTAAAGAAATGAGAGAAAACTCAAACAGATACATGAACTCCAATGTTCACAGCAGCACTGTTTACAATAACCAAGACATAGAAGCAATCTAAAAGTCTATCCACAGATGAATGGATAAAGAAGATGTGGTATAGATATTCAATGGAATATTACTCAGCCATAAAAAAGAATGAAATAGTACCATTTGCAGAAACATGGATGGACCTAGAGATTATCATACTAAGTGAAGTAAGTCAGACAGAAAAAGACAAGTATAATACGATATAATTTATATGTGGAATCTAAAATATAATACAAATGAACTTCTTTACAAAACAGACAAGGATTCATAAACCTAGAAAAGAAATGTATGATTACCAAAGGAGAAGGGGAGGAGGGACAAATTAGGAGTTTGGTATTAGCAGACACAAAATAGATAAACAACAAGGTCCTATTGTATAGCACAGGGAGCTATTTTCAGTATCTTGTAATAACCTATAATATAAAAGAATATATATATATATTTAGAAATTATATATATATATATATATATATATATATGAACTGATATATATGTAACCACATCACTTTGCTGTATACCAGAAACTAACACAACATTGTAAATCAACTCTACTTTGATTTTTAAAACATTTTTAAAAAAGAAACGTATAGAAAAACTAGTATTATATATGGTTTGTGTGTGCTCAGTCTCTTGGTCGTGTCCAACTCTTTGTGACCACATGGACTGTAGCCTGCCAGGCTCCTCTGTCCATGGAATTTTCCAGGCAAGAATACTGGAGCAGGTTGCCATTTCTGACTCCAGGGAATCTTTCAGACCCAGGGATCAAACGCGAGCCTTTTGTGTCTCCTGCATTGGTAGGCAGATTCTTTGCCACTAGCGCCACCTGGGAAGACTATATATGGTTTATCATTGTCAAATCCTACTGCCCATGATAACAAATTATAAAAATTTGCCTTAAGGAAATAATCAAGCTTCTCCAAATTGCTTCATAGAAATAAAATAAAGTATTGCATTAAGATATATTTTTTTTTAAGTATCAGGAAGGTAAAATTAGGCTGTTTCAGCCTTTCCTCCTATTTCTTAGTTTCTCGTGTCAGTCTAACTGTGCTTCCTACAAACCACCACAATATCTCTGTGCCTGCAATAAGACGCATTTATTTCCAGCTTACTGACCTGCAGTCATTTTGGGTGACCCTGACTAAGGTCTAGGTTTTGCTTGCTGCTGTGCTGAGCTAGGCTGGTGTCTGAGCTCCGGGCCCTGGCATGAACCTGGGAGCTGAGGGCATCGCGGTGATGTCAGCGAGCCTTAGGCAGGTTTCTGGTCTGCTCAACATGCCTCTCGTGATTCTTGGGCCAGTGGGTTATTTCTTCTCACAGAGTTGGACCAAGAGTCAATGGGCAAGAAAAAGAAGGCGATGCTCTTAAGGGTCAGAATGGATACACACTTCTCACACGTCTTGGGCCAATCTATCCCATGTCTTGGGCTGAATAGATCACTGACCTGAAAAGGAAATTACAGTTCTCTTTTGTCTGCCTCTAAGGCTGGGACCCCAGAAGGTGCGTGAAGGGTCCCCAGTCTTAACTGTCTCCTTCCTTGATCATCATCCCATACTCAGTGGTCCAAGGGCCTCCTCTACTCTCAGACCCCATGCTGAGACAGACAACGCCCACACCTCACTTTTATCATCATGGTTAGTGGCTATCTTCCATCCATTGGTGGGCATTTATACTACTTCAACTGTGTGCCAGATGCTGCTCTAGGATTTGGAAGTTGAAGATACCAAATTCATACATCAAATACTGTAGGAGATGACCATCTAATCGGTGAGGCAAACATATATAAAAGATTAATAAATTTTAGAATAACTAATAATTATCAATCCTTGATGACATGCTGGACATTATTCTAAGTTTTTTTTCATGTGTTAAACCACTGAATGCTGACAACTCTGTGAGGTAGGTCCTACTATTATCCCCCCTCCCATTTTTTTATAAATCAGATGAGAAGCTGAAGCAGAGACAAATAATTTGCCCTAGATCACACAGCCATTAAGTAGGAGAACCAGGATTTGAACTCAGGGAGTCTGGATCAGAGTCTGTGTGCTTGGTCACAATGATGTTGTCGTTCAGTCATTAAGTCATGCCTGACTGTAGCACGCCAGGCTTCACTGTCGTTCACCATCTCCTGGAGCTTGCTCAAACTCAAACTCATGTCCACTGAGTCAGTGATGCTGTCTAACCGTCTCATCCGCTGTCATCCCCTTCTCCTGCCTTCAATCTTTCCAAGCATCAGTGTCTTTTTCCATTGAGTCAGCTCCTCACATCAGGTGCTCATAATATTGGATCTTTAGGATCAGTCCTTCCAGTGAATATTCAGGGTTGATTTCCTTTAGGATTGACTGGTTTGATCTCCTTGCTGTCCAAGGGACTCTCAAGAGTCACAATGAAAACTCTGATGAACTTCTATCAAAATGTGTTAAGAGCTAAAAGACATTCAAACCTGGTGCTTTTGGGAACACGGAGAGAGACAGCAGCTAACTATGTCTACAGAAAATTTTCACGAAGAAAACAGTCCTTGGACTGAGGTCAGGAAAGAAAGGATTTACACATGTAGATAAGTAAGAGGACAGAAGTTTCCATTAGAGAGTGGAATTCAGAGTTCACTGTGTCAGGAGCTGAGGATAATGAAGTCCTTTTACTTGGCAAGATGAACTGGTTTGTGATCCTTCAGCCTTACAGCCATTTATTAGAAGAAAGTTTCAAATGCTGGAAAACTGGAGAAAGAAGGAAACTAAAATATATAGATGATACTCAAGCACAGCAGTCCACCCATAAGTGAATAATTGAATATATGTGGAAAATATTTTGCTCCTGTGGAAATTTGCCCAAATTCAGCCTGTTGTGTTATGGTTAGATGGGTCGTAGCCAAGGATGGGTCTTTGCCAACCATTTAGGTCCAATCGAATGCAAATTTATCTGAGATTGAGCAAAACAGAATAAATAAAATAACCAAACCCATTAGGAGGTACTTTGAAGGGCCTGAATCATTAAAGAATACTGCTGAGTTGACTGAAAAGTAGAGAAAAATCATCTGAAATGAGTTTCCACTTAGATAGAGATGAGCTAAATAATTTAGCTTAGTTTGAGGTGACTTCATTTGTTCTTTAATTTAACAAACATTAAAAAAAAGTCTTTTGAGCAGTTACTCTTACTCAGGCTCCATTCCAGCCTCTGGGCATGCAATGGCAAACTGAAAGACTAAGAGTTGCCTTCCTGGAACTCACATCTGTTGAAGGACCGAACTGAATGAGGAGGCACTCAGTCGGACACTCATCAGGAAGTGGACTTCATTCCATGTGCAGATGTACGAAGCACACATCTCTCAGGGAGACCAGTTTCTTAAGTTGTTGGAAGAGAGATTACTTAATGTGAGAGCATCCTCTGTGCTTTGAGCGTTTGCGGGTGGGGATGGAAGTCCTTGCACTAAGCCTCATATTCACTCTCTATTCTTCTCCTTGGCTACATGGGATCTGGACCACTGAGAAACCATTCATAAAACTACTTCACCAGATTTGACAGTCAACAAAATGGTCCTGCAGTGTGAGCGGGCCAAAATACCTTTAATGGGCTCCTTTGGCAAATTCTAGACTGATTGGGTAACAGACACAGAAGTTAGGCAGCTAGAACAACATATCAGCTTTGTTTCTGAAGACTGTTTTGGCAAACCACTGGGCTTGCTCCTATTTTTCCCTCTGAACTGAACTTACCCACTCAAGCTGCACCAGGAGCTCTGTGCCAGGAAGTAGGTTAGAGACCAAATTTACATTTCTTATTATAAACAGTAGTATCATTTTGATTATTTTGCTGCAGTTTTAACCTTCTTTAGCAGGTAAAGTGCACCTCAACTGTGACACAGGGTGATTCACAGAAGACAGGGCATTGGTCTATAAAAGGAGGGGATATGGTCTGGGACCTTTGGCTAGTTCTCCCACTCAGGTCAAGAGTTTTTTTTTTTAATTAATTTATTTATTTTAATTAGAGGCTAATTACAATATTGTGGTGGTTTTTGCCATACAGTGATATGAATCAGACAGCATATTAAAAAGCAGAGACATTACTTTGCCAACAAATGTCCATCTAGTCAAGGCTATGGTTTTTCCACTAGTCATGTATGGATGTGAGAGTTGGACTATTAAGAAAGCTGAGCGCCAAAGAATTGATGCTTTTGAACTGTAGTGTTGGAGAAGGCTTTTGAGAGTCCCTTGGACTGCAAGGAGATCCAACTAGTCTATCGTAAAGGACATCAGTCCTAAGTGTTCATTGGAAGGACTGATGTGGAAGCTGAAACTCCAATACTTTGGCCACCTCATGCAAAGAACTGACTCATTTGAAAAGACTCTGATGCTGGGAAAGATTGAAGGTGGGAAGAGAAGGGGATGGCAGAGGATGAGATGGTTGGATGGCATCACCAACTCAATGGACATGAGTCTGGGTAAACTCCGGGAGTTGATGATGGACAGGGAGGCCTGGCGTGCTGCAGTCCGTGGGGTTGCAAAGAGTCTGACACAACTAAATGACTGGACTGAACTGAACTGACATGAATCAGCCATGGGTGTACATGTGTCCCCCATCCTGAACCCCGCTCCCACCTCCCTCCCTATCCCATCCCTCTGGGTTGTCCCAGTGCACCGGCTTTGAGTGCCCTGTTTCATGCATCAAACTTGGACTGGTCATCTATTTCACGTATGGTAATATAAATGTTTCAGTGCTATTCTCTCAAATCATCCCACCCTCACCTTCTCCCACAGAGTCCAAAAGTCTGTTATTTATATCTGTGTCTCTTTTGCTGTCCTGCATATAGGGTCATTGTTACCATCTCTCTAAATTCCATATATATGCATTAATATACTGTATTGGTATTTTTCTTTCTGACTTACCTCACTCTGTATAATAGGCTCCAGTTTCATCCACCTCATTAGAACTGATACAAATGATTACCTAGCTGAGTAATATTCCATTGTGTATATGTACCACAGCTTTCTTATCTATTTGTCTGCTGATGGACATCTAGGTTGCTTCCATGTCCTAAATATTGTAAACAGTGCTGCGATGAAGATTGGGATACATGTGTCTCTTTCAATTCTGGTTTCCTTGGTGTGTATGCCCACCAGTGGGATTGCTGGGTCATATGGCAGTTTTATTTCCAGTTTTTTAAGGAATTTCTACACTGTTCTCCATAGTGGCTGTACTAGTTTGCATTCCCACCAACAGTGTAAGACAGTTCCGTTTTCTCTGCACCCTCTCCAGCATTTATTGTTTGTAGACTTTTTGATAGTATCCATTCTGACTGGGTCAAGAGTTTTGAAAGTCCCTAGTTTATTATAGGGCTTTCCAGGTGGTACTAGTGGTAAAGGAATGGCCTGCCAATGCAGGAGGCTTAAGACATGCAGGTTCCATCCCTGGTTCAGGAAGATCTCCTGGAGGAGAGCATGGCAGCCCACTCCAGTATTCTTGCCTGGAAAATCCCATGGAAAGAGGAGCCTGGTGGAATACAATCCATAGAGTCACAAAGAGTCAGACACAACTGAATCAACTCAGCATACATGCACAGTTTATTATAAATTTGACCTCAGCTCTGTCCCAGGCTCTGAACACACAGTGATGAACAAGTTAGACCAGGGTCCTGCCCTCATGGAGGATTAGATTAGACCTAAATGGTTTTCTCTCGGATGCCTCCTCTTTCCTATTTGTAGGGTTGGTAGGAAGTCATGCTGTCTAGTCAGACTTTATTTTGGGGGGCTCCAAAATCACTGCAGATGGTGATTGCAGCCATGAAATTAAAAGATGCTTACTCCTTGGAAAGAAAGTTATGACCAACCTAGATAGCATATTGAAAAGCAGAGACATTACTTTGTCAACAAAGGTCCATCTAGTCAAGGCTATGGTTTTTCCAGTGGTCATGTATGGATGTGAGAGTTGGACTGTGAAGAAAGCTGAGTGCCGAAGAATTGATGGTTTTGAACTGTGGTGTTGGAGAAGACTCTTGAGAGAGTCCCTTGGACTGCAAGAAGATCCAACCAGTCCATCCTAAAGGAGATCGGTCCTGGGTGTTCATTGGAAGGACTGATGTTGAAGCTGAAATGCCAATACTTTGGCCACCTCATGCGAAGGGCTGACTCACTGGAAAAGACCCTGATGTTGGGAGAGATTGGTGGCAGGAGGAGAAGAGGACAACAGAGGATGAGATGGTTGGATGGCATCACCGACTCAATGGACATGAGTTGGGTAAACTCCGGGAGTTGGTGATGGACAGGGAGGCCTGGCGTGCTGCAATTCATGGGGTCACAAAGAGTCGGACACGACTGAGCAACTGAACTGAACTGATGTTGGCTAAAGAAGAAGGCGGCATCAAGTACATCAGCAACAAGGGGAACAATGGAGAGAAAGAAGAAGAAAGAACTAGCACCTCAGTCTTAAATTGCTTCCCCACCAGATACACATCGTGAACTCCTGCATTAGCTATGAAGCTGCTCAGAGATGGACAACAAGAGCAACTGGCCAGCCAGGAAGAGCTACTGAAGTTAATGGTGATTATCTGGGCTCAAAGGCAGGGCAATAAAGCAGGTCACCAGCTGGCTCCTTCTCCAGAGGATGGGGCTGTATATCTTGGTTTTTACAAGAAAACTCCCTGGGACTCCAAGCATCATAGTCTTGAGGTACTACTCACTCCTTCAGAGTGATTTCTTCCTTCTAAAAGGCTCTCCACAGCTGTCCAGCACCACGCTCTCCAAACAAGAGGCACATGTGACTGAAAGCAGACAGCTCCCTGGTTTCCATCACCATGGCTAAGAGCACTAATGGGCTCAGGCGTGGGATGGCCCGTCATCCCTAGCAATCTGGGTCCTTTCTAAAGGAGACGCCACCTGACATCCTGCCCGCTTAAGATATGTCACAGGAGGGCTTCAATCCATAGAAATCGAGGTTGGTGAAAAGGCCATTCCGTGGTTGAACAACTTTTGCAGAAAATGGTGTTACTGGAGCCAAAAAAGCATTGAGTTGTAACACACCTTCTTAAGCATCTGATCAATTTCTTAGGACTCGGGGACAAGGCAAGAATGAGTTTCCCTGACAGCCAGCTGATGGGGTCTGGCCCTGAACAAAGCAGGGGAGAGCTGGCTATGGATCTTCAGGCTCTCACGAGTTCTTCTGGTTCTGAATGGGGATGACAATACTGACACACCAGGTGGGAGCAGAAAGGACTGAGTGTCAAGTGGAAATGGTAATATCCTTGTGCCACCTTTGAGAACCTTCTTGAAAATGAGGTGTGTGGACTCTCAGCTGCTCTGGGAAGTGCCTGAGAAACTCCACGGTCAAGACAGCCCAATGGCTCATGGCATCCACACCCTGTCCTTCTTCCCCTAGTCCCTCATTCCCCTATGGTCTCAGAGAAAGAGAGAGAGAGAGTAGAGGGGAAGGAAAGCTATTTCTCCACATCAGCAGGGTGTTGGCTCTCTGTTAGCAATGGAGGGGGGACCCCTCCTATTGTAATCTGCAGTCATTCATTCCGAAGAATCATCATTTGCCTTTCTTCATTTCAGAGTTCATCCATCAATTTCGAAACAGAAAACTAGGGCTTACTAGTAGAGGTTAGCTTTCCTGGGGTCACTAGCCCAACAAAGCCATTTCCTGGAGTTGGGAAGGTAAGGACCAGCTCCTCCCAGATGGATTCTGAGATCTGAGGCAAGTTTTGTTTCTATAACTTTCCCTCCGTTAAACCTTTCTCCTCTCCTTCCCCAGTCCTAGCTAACATGTGCCCTGCTGGTGCTCTTATGGCTTGTAAGTGCCTTTCCCACAAGGCATCATTCCTAGTGAACTGTTTGAGGTGCATTCTTTCATTCATTCTTCAATATATATTAACACTATATATATATATATATATATATATATATAATGTGCCAATCTTTATAATTAATTCAGATTAACTCTAAATGCTTTAAGAATGTAATACAAAAGGTTTAGCAGTGTTGCATTTTGTTTGGCTTAATAAATAAGAATGGCTTATTGAACAAATTCTTTCTAAGGTATTAACTGATGATTCTTTTAAGAATTACCCTATTACACCGGGAATGTAAATTGGCACAGCCACTATGGAGAACAGTATGGAAGTTTCTGAAAGAGCTAAAAGCAGAGTTGCCATATAATTCAGCAATCCTACTGCTGGCATATATCCTATAATTTGAAAATATTCACGCACCCCTATGTTCATGGCAGCACTGTGTACAATAGCCAAGACATGGAAGAAACCATCATGGGTGGACCTAGAGATTATCATATTAAGTGAGGAAACTTAGAGAAAGACAAATATCATATGATGTCACTTACATGTGGAATCTAAAATATGATACAAATGAACTTATTTACAAAACAGAAACAGACTCATAGAGGAAACAAACTTATGCTGTCAAAGGGGAGAAGGGGCGGGGGAGGAATAAATTAGGAGTGCGGAGTCAGCAGTGCTGTCGCTGTTGTTGTCTAGTCACTAAACCATGGCAAACTATTTGCAACCCCATGAACTGTCCTTGGGATTTCCCAGGTAAGAATACTGGAGAGGGTTGCCCTTTCTTTCTTTAGGGGATCTTCCCAAACCAGGGATCAAACCTACATCTCCTGCAATGGCAAGCAGATTCTTTATGGCTGAACCATCAGCGTATATAAAATATTCAATAGATAAACAACAAGTTCCTACTGTATAGCACAGGGAACTATATTCAATATCCTATAATAAGCCATAATGGAAAAGAATATTGTGTATTTCATATATATATAATTGAATCACTTTGCTGCACACCAGAAACTAACACACCACTGTAATCAACTATACATCAATTAAAAAAGATATATAAGCCCTTCAAGAGTTAGGGGCATACCCTGGGCTAGTTCTCTTGAATCACCACGGTGTTTGATTTCATGGTTTCCAGGATTTCTGGGAATAACTACAGTACAGAAATGTTCTTGTTATAAATTTGATATCAAGAATACTAATTAATAAAAACACTCAGTTACTGGTATACCAAGAAACAAGTGCATACAGTCTACTGAGAATTTCTGTGCAACTTCAATTTACGGAGCCCTCATTACCTTGCAAACACTGACCACTGACTCCTTTTCCTAGGTGGAGATTTGCTGGCTTTGTGTCCAGTGGTGTCTACGTTCAATCATTGAGTCTGTGTCTGGGATGCTACAAAACACTTTTGTCTCTTCCATAGCTGCATGATACTTCTTTCAGGAAAGCACACAGTATCTTGCAAGTCAGGGTGTTTATTTCATCAATGCTGTTTGCATGAGATTCCATTTATCTACTATGAAAATTAACACCTGACTCTTAGCAAAGAATCTATCTTAGCAAACAATTTCTCTTCTCTCTGGTTTATTCTCTTTAACATATTGTAGCCACAGTATTAACATATGACAAGCATTGTATTAAATGTCTTTCCATAGAATATATAATGTACCTCTTCCCTTAGTCCTATGAGGTAGGTTTTATTATCCTTATTTTTCAGCTGGGAAAACAGAGACCAACAAGGATGAAGTCTCTTGCCTGAGGTTCAAGGATCAAAAGTGGCAGAGTTGGAACTGGAACCTAGGACCCCAACCCCTAGTCCACACATGCTCAGCTGCACCAAGCCACCCTCTACAGCTTCCCCAGAGACAATATGGGGCTTCCCTGGTGGCTCAGGTGGTAAAGAATATGCCTGCAATGCAGGAGACCCAGATTAATCCCTGAAGATCCCCTGGAGACAGGAATGGCAACCCACTCCAGTGTTCTTGCCTGGAGAATCCCATGAACAGAGGAGCCTGGTGGGCTACAGTCCATAGGGTTGCAAAGAGTCAGACATGACTGAGCAAAAACACTGGCAGAGACATTATGGGGACCTTCAGCTTCATTTCCTGTGTGAGAGCCTATTTCCAGCATTGAGTGGTGGTATCCCCAGCTCCTGTTAGGTCATCAGTTGGGACAGTACATGTAGGAAGAGGTTTCTTGAAAGAATTCAAGGCTTGCTTGCTCTGTGTTGCTTTATTTGAAAATGATTTTTCTCTAGTAGTTGGCTTTCAAGTAGCACACTGGACTTATAACTTCTTGAGCTCAGAGATGCTCTCCTGAGGACATGTTCTTTATTTTAATTGAGGTCTTCATCACTGGCTGGCTTCCAAGTGGTCTACCAGATGTCTTTTTCTTTGCTAGAGCTGAAGCAGATTATGATGTTCCAGTTCATTTTTCCAATTTGCTGTATTTGCTGGCAGCCTGATTTCTTTAGCAAACCTCACTAGAGAGGCCAAAATCATGGATCAAGGCAGCAACAAGTGAGTTTAGAATGTGCTTTCTTAGATAATCTCAGGCAAATTATACACACACACACTCCCATCTTTTATTTTAGTGATTAGACCTAGATTTTCCTACATTTCCACATACATGTAACTTTCTCAGGATGTGCAGCCCTAAAATCAATCCTCAAGGGATTAACTAATCTCCCAACTGGGACTTTAAGAAATCTCCTTTCTCAGATATCTTTCATTTTATGCTTGGAGGCTTGGGAAAAAAAAATATATATCCACTGCCTTTCCCTATTATTTTTCTTCAATCCTATCCTCCATGTTCTTAGATGCTTCATACTTAGAAATGAATTGTCTATACATTGTGAGTAGGTACAGGGCAATGCCTTGAAGTTCATTCTACTCTTTGAAATGCTACAGAGTTAAATCTTACGACTGCATTTATATCACCTAGAACAGTTCCTGGTACTTAGTAGTGGCTACAAGAAAGTCTATTAAATCAACTAACTCACAGTCAAGCATCAGTTGGTTCACTCAAGCAATTTGGGGAATTTAGTCATTTCTTATTTTTCGCTAACTTTAGAGTCTTTGTGACCTTTACCTCTAATTTAAGTGGTTCATGATGAGGGGTTTCATTTTACTTTCTGGTTTCATAGAGGAGCAAACTAATTAAACATCTAATAAAACAGATGGGAATCTGGGCTTTATAGGAATCTGGGAGGGTCCGACGGCCTCCTGGGACCTGTCACTGGCGTGAAGACTGGCAATCTCCATCTCTTAGACAAGTTTTGTTAGCCTCGGGTGACAGTGTTAACACAGTGCTAGGCTGCCTTTCCAACAAAATACAAACAAAACCAAAAAGAAGAAAGACAATCAAACCAACCCCCCACTGCCCACTGGCTGACTAAAGCAGCAGGATTGTTGTGTTGAAGAAGGGGCCAGAACAGGAGGAGGCAGCAGTTTCCTAACCAAGTGTATTGTTTGAACCATTTTATTTAGTGTGGAAAAAAGTCCCTCGTATCGAAGATTTACTTGGAAGTTCTGGGCAGATTAACTTTTGGTAAGAGTCAGAACTAAAAACTTTATTGGGAATGCTACATACACTCCAAAGACCAACAAGAGAATTTAAGTTAGATGTGATTAGTATGAAGAAAGTTACATTTATTGTACTCTTATGTATAATTGATCACATGAAAGGCCTTTTGTAACTATAAAAGAGACAGCCCATTAAATTGTTTTACCCTGAGGATTATACAAATTTGCGGATATCGAATTGGATCACCAACCTATTGGTTTCATAGCAATGGTAAATCATTAAGATGCTTATTTTTATTCATATATCTTTCTTGCTATTTATTATTAACCAAGTAGCCCCTCCCAGTTTTAGCTTTATTTTCAAACATCTGAACCAATCATTCTGTCTCTCCACCATCGGCAAAAGATTAAACTGGTTGCTAAGAGCTCTATAGGTCACCTTGGAGGGATCTCAAAACAGAAGAAAAAAATATTTGGCAAGAACATCCCTGTGTTATTTAGTCTTGGACAGAGAGTCTATAGAGAAAGTCAGAGGCCATCTTATCTCTTGATTTGAGTAGAGAGGCCGTGACGCCTTGGCATTGCTTTGTGCAAATGAGTTGAGCTCATTTCCAACCCTTCCATTATCCAGATAAGAATGTGTTCTGAGAGCTAAAGGTTAAGATATGAAGATTACCTGGCATGTGTGGGAGAAGCAAATTGGCCCTCATGCTTCTGTAGAAAAGGTTGTTGAGGTTGTTCCCCATTCCTTATTTATTTCAGACAGACAGCCCGCAGAAAAACACAAGCTCAGACTCCTCCTGTATATGTTGCAGGAGAGGACAGCTGCAAATCACAGCCGGTATCACAGAATGAGACTGAATCCAATTTGTCACTGTCGGTTCTCTGGATTTAGACTTTTCATTTGAAGAAATGCACCTGGCAGATCTCAATCATTAGAAATAAAGGGAGTTGAAGTCTGGTGTTTGTGTTGAACTTCTCCCACTAAGCACCTCATGTTTGCTCCAAGTGTCATAATAGGGACGCAGCCTGGTATTCTGGGGGCACTGCAGAAGCTCTGGGACATCCTTGCTACCAAGGACATCTTCAGTATCTACTGATCCCTTTGTCCTCGAAGCAGTCCAGGCTTTATGCTGATTTTTGCATTGTACCAGATCAATTCCACTTCGAATTTTAACTGGAGAGGTCAAAAGGTGTGTGCGTATCTATAAATCCAGGGTTCTGTCAGCCTAGTGCAAATGGGTTGAAAGAGGGAGACAGAAACAGAAAGAAAGTCTGTGCTAAATAAATGGTATTCAATTTTAAATGAAGTCTCTCAATTAGCATTGAACATTTCTTTAAACAATCAAGATATTAAAGCTAGAAAGAAGTTAATGAGCCTATGGAGAAAGTAACTTCTAAAGATCATTTTGTGCTTGGGATGGTAATTGCTTTATGACATTTTGATGTCATTACAACATGAAATTAGGAGGGCAAAATGTTTCCAGAGTGTTTCTTTGGATACCCTGTTAGGAAGCTATTAAAAGGCAAGATTACACTGGCAAAATGAGTTCAGTGTGTGCCTTTGGATACCTGCTTTGCAAAACGTCACGGACTGAGGCTACAATGCAAAACGCTTACTGCGTGTGTCATCCGCTCCAACGCTGTTACGTTCAAATGGCAGTGGAAGATTAAACTTGGAAGCGAGAATACAGAGATGTGGTGATGAGGTGGGGGATGGGGGAACTGGTGGAGATTTGTCTCAATTACGACGTCAAAATGAAATGAAACAATCATAAGCATTAGGACTGAAATTCAACCTCCCCTCCGATCCAAGAACCAAGCACAGTCTGAGCAGTGACGTTCATGAGATTTTCTACTATTTCTCACCATGATAACAACGAAGCCCCTTATTGAAAGACCAAAGCAGTTTTATCAAATAAGAAGTTGCAACACCATACAATTTAGGGTAATGAGGAAGGTCAGCTTATATCTGGAATTCTAAAACTGCATGAATGCAAGGAAGAAAAATTCTTTAGATAATCCAAAACTCAAAACTCAAGAGGAAATATTGATCTACCTCTCTGCTGTGCACCCAGAAATTAAAAATACGAATCTACAAGAGACTAGGGACTTCTTTGGCAGTCCAGTGGTTAAGACTTCGCCTTCCAATGCAGGGGATGTGGGTTCAACCCCTGCTTGGGGAACTAAGATCCCATATGCCTCGCAGCCAAAAAACCAAAACATAAATAACAGAAGCAATGCTGTAACAAATTGAATAAAGACTTAAAAAAAAAAAAAAAGTCCATATCAAAAAAAAAAAAGAAGAATCTACCCCAGAATCACTACCAGGCACACACCGATATTCTAAGTCTCCTTTTCCCCCAGATGTTGTCTCCTGCTGTGCAATCTCCACATCCAAAGAGGTGTTAAGAAGCAGAACATCTGGAATGGTCCATTATAGGAGTTCATCCTCGGGGGAAAAGAGGGTTAACATAATGAATGTTCTTTTCTGTCAGTCTGTAAAACCATGCTTACTTCTCAGAGGTTTGCCAGTAAATCAGTGTTATAAAACACAACATATTGGAAAAGTCTCCCGGCCTGTATCTACCATGCTTATCAGTGAGTTCATCTGAACTCGAGGCTCTGTCTGGTGTTGTGCGTGTTGCGTATTTGTGTGGGCAGATATGTGTGTGTGCCACAGTGGCTTCAAAACTGCGGCGGCTGTTGATATGGTTGTTATGGTAAGAAAATGTATAACTCGATTAGCCTGTACTCAAATAAAGGAATAAGAAATTGGTTGAGATTGATATCTCCCATCACAAACACAGTGGGAAAGTTGGTTCTCAGAGGCCCCTGACAGCAGAGTGCCAATGGAACCATTAGGCACCATGCCCACCCTCTCCTCTCATGGAACCGCACACAGTCATCCCAAACCCGCTCTTGCTGTCACAGTTATATGAAGAGGCATGGAAGCTGTGTCGTCAAACAAAGGAGAGAAAGACCTAGGGACAGGTTTTCTGGACAGTGGGCCCATGGTCTTTCTAGGTCAAAGACCCTGAAGACAGGATGGCCCAAATATATTTTTCTGTCTTACTCGCAGACACCCCTACTTTTACCCAATTCTGTCTAGTTTTAAAACCAAATCACTGTGGCTTTAGATTAGCTGAACATTAATTAGAATAAGGAAAGAGAAGGATTCCTTTTCAATTTCAATCCCATTACATAATTTGGTGCAGCTCTTAGTTTTAGGCTTATCAGGAGCTATTTGGAGAGTCACTTCATTTTGGGGAAAGACTCCCATCAGAATCTATTCATGGGCTTCCTTCTGACCAAGTCATCCCCTTCAACCTTGCTCAGTGATGCTCTTAAAACTCTCAAAGAGGTTTGAGTTTTGGTTTATTTGCTATTTATGTATTTTTATAAGCTCCTTGGAGAAAATGGTGCTATAACTGTTCAGCGTCATTATTAAGGTTATTATATGCATATGCACTGCCACTTATTTTTGAAGAGTAAATATTTGTGCTAATTATATCAGTGTCATCCACTGTGCTAATTATATCAATATCAACATGTTGATATTAATATAATTAATTAGCACAAAGATTTACTCTTCAAAAATACACGGCAGTGCTTCTGATTCATTTGCCGTGAGGCGGGAATGAGTGAAGCACGGTTCTATGACACTGTATTTAGGCTCTGATATGCAATCAGCTTTAATAATTACCTAATACTGTAGGTGGCCTTAGATGAGGAAAAAAATTTTTTCCAGAGTTCCCTGGGAATTGGATGCTAAGATGAAAAGCATCTGAGTAGCTTTCTTCCCACATTCTACTCAGTGATTAACCAACTATCCAAGTATAAAGCTGCTCCTCATTAACCCTGAAGACCCCAATGGAAAGGTAGGTGGAGTGAACAAAAGTGATAAAAAAAAAACAGAGAGAAAATAATTCTCCTGAATTAACTGTTATTATTAAATGATATTCAGCTTGTTACATTTTTAATGTAACTACTCAGCAATGAGAGTCAGAGAGGGGAGGGAAGAAAGCATCTGAGTCACAAACCACCAGAGCAGTGAATAGAATTTAATTTGAGGCTACTCATTATAATGTAAGAAGTTCTGGTAACTGTATTAATGACAGGGACATTACAGTTACACTTTACATTCATTTTCTGTACTCTGGATCAGACATAATGCTAAGTGGTTTTTTTTGTGTTAATGCATTTCATACATATAACCCTATGAAACACAATTATTATCTTAGTTTCACAGGTGAGGAAACTGAGGCTTCAGAAGTATAAATAATTTGCCCCAAACACATAGAGAGTGAGTTGGGGGAGCGGCGGTAGAGAAGCACCCAGCTCTTAGTCCCGCCCGTCTCCACTGTCTTTCCAATGGAAATGTGACCAACTACCCAGGAAGAGCTGGCCTGGCCCACGGGTACTTGAGAGACAGCTCCTTGTACTTACTGTATTAGAACAGGAACAGAATAGCGCTTTGAAGCTACTTTCTCTCCAAGAAGACTATATTGGAGCTGCCTAGAAAGAACTATAAATCTCAACCACATCTTGACAGGAAATTAGCAAAAAGGAAGGCTTAAGTACAACCAATGCGATTTCTCCTGGATTCATAAGCCAATAAACGGAAAGTAGTTTTTTGAAACAGATATCAGGAGATAATGAAAATGTCAAACCTCTAAATTTTTGTTAACCAGTTCCTGATGAGAGGCCAATTTAGAAAAATAGCTTTTTAGAATCAGATCTTTGGGATATCCTAGTCCTGATAACTAATGGGAAAAATCGAATCCGAGTCTGGTGACATGCCAAGGCTGAATATTTCAGAAGAGCAAAAGAAAAGAGCCAGAGCTTTGGCACCCCCATTTCCGTGCTCTTTCTGCCATGCCCCTTGGCTTCTCCTTGCCTTCCTCGGCAGGGTTGGCCCAATGTGCAAAAACTCTCCTCCAAATTTATGAGTAAACCTCAGTAACGCTCCAGTGTTCTGAAATCAAATAACAAAGAAATTAAGAGATGTATCTAAATGCAAGAAGCACTACTCTTGCCATTTATTTAAATATCTGCTTGACCATCATTTTCTAAATCTTTGAAACAGCCATCTGCCCTCTTAGACATCTCCCTAAGTGGGGAAAAATAAAGAAGAAAAGACATGGTTCTGTGTAAATGGTCCCACCTTTGCTTGTGATGTTACTTTTTGCCTTTTAAAAATTTTGAATACTGCTTCTTGCCATTTCAGCTAGCTTTGAGTCAGAGAGACAGCCCCAGAGACAGCAGAAACACAGAGAGACAGGAGAAAGACACGGAGAAATAGTGGACTTGCCCATTGCTGCTCATTCGTAGCCTCTTTCCTGGTTCTCCCAGGTCGGTATAATACTTGGTGCTTGATTCCATCGCCTGTGGGTATTGTCCCTTCTCTAGAAATGTAACCCCTTGTAATTGAGTGTGACGCAATCCCTTTCTTCTCATGGGGCCCCATCTCCAAGTGGCTTTCGTTTTCTCTTCTCAGGTTCTCACAATAGACACCTCACATCTTCCGTGTCCTCTCTACCCCCTTTCCTATCTGAAACCTTCCCTCCTACACTGTCCAGGGTCTGAAATTTAAAAGCAGTCCTGTTAGCTCTGCAGTGTCTCTCCACCTCCCCAAATCTGCTTGCTTTTCCTTATTTCATGACCCATGTGTCTATATTAGAGGACACTGCCTTCAATGAGACACTTATAAGCGTTATAATACACTGAATATGTGAGTCTGGTTTTTCCCCAAGGAGTTAACAGCACTCATGATCATCCTCAGAGGCAGCACTTAAAAGTGATTTTCATCTCCCCAGAACTCCTGAATTAGATGAGGCCCCAAGACAGGATTGAAAATGAGGTTTTGCTGGTCAGGTAACTAAATGCATTAATTAAGCTCCACGTGCTTTGTTTCGGGGAGGGGCGCAGGCAGATTTATCACTTCCTTTGATTCACAGTTTTTTCCCTTCTCCTTTTTTTCAAAAGCTAGAATCCACGACATACTTTTTTTGGGAGGCAGACACTTCAAAGAGGTACATTCTTCTGGTCAAAAATGTTCCGTTTCATGCCTTTCACTTTTGCAGTGTCTTTAATTCTGGCCTACAGAGAAGCCCTTCCGAGCCTTCACTGACCCAACGTTTTCTTTTGCTTCCTGCATCTTTTTGTCACTGAATTCCTCTGGAACCAATTCCACTCTTCCTCTGCCCTGGGTCTGTGGAAACACTCCCTCATACCTGCCTCCACCTATTTGTTCCTAATTCAAGTCTTCTCCTCACAGCAGGTCCTGGTCTTCTGCTTGGCGTCTTGGATATGTATACCTATGGCTGATTCATGTTGATGTTTGGCAGAAACCAACACAATATTGTAAAGTAATTACCCTTCAATTAAATACATAAAAAAAAGAATGAAATGTGCTTTAAAAAGCACTTCTCCTCTCGAGTGTCCTGCGCCCTGCTGTGCAGCATAGCTAGGTCCCCACAGCATCCATCTCCTGCCTCCCATCACACTCTGAGGGTCCTCCTCCACCTCTCCACCCCCAACCCCCTCACCACCTGCTCCCTCTCTTTTTTTTTTTCTTTATTTCCCTTCTTCTGTATACTCCTCTTACTCTCCATTTCCCTGCCCTCGCCATCTCTTCTTTTTTTCCTCTCTTCTTCCCTCCTTCTGACAGTGGGGTCTTACAAGTTCAGTCTTTTTTTTTTTTTTTTTTTTTAACAGCCAGAAAATGATCAGACTAGGATTTGAACACCAAACCAAGAGACTCAAAGGCTTTGGTTTTTCCACTTTTGGAAAAAGCGGATGCACTAATGTTTATAAGACTTGAAGCTTTAATAAACAATTAAATATCAGGCATCCCCAGAGAAAATCATGTCCCCTCCCTCTTATGTCAAGGGCCCATTTCATAAGTGAAGCAGAAGTGTTAGTCTGAGCTCAGAGGATCTTCTGGGTTTCGTTGAAACCTATAGGCATCAGAATTAGAATTCGAGTCTCAGACTGTATATCCTCATTACAAGGATAATAACAACCACCTCCTAAGTGTGGTGGTAATAATTAAATTAGACAATGTACCTAAAACCCAGCATGGTTTTCTTACACATACTGCTGCTGCTGCTATGTCGCTTCAGTTGTGTCCGACTCTGTGTGACCCCATAGACGGCAGCCCATCAGACTCCTCCGTCCCTGGGATTCTCCAGGCAAGAACACTGGAGTGGGTTGCCATTTCCTCCTCCAATGCATAAAAGTGGAAAGTGAAAGGGAAGTCGCTCAGTTGTGTCCGACTCTTTTCGACCCCATGGACTGCAGCCTACCAGGCTCTTCCGTCCATGGGAGTCTCCAGGCAAGAGTACTGGAGTGGGTTGCCAGTGCCTTCTCCGTCTTACACATAAGAGTTCTAAAAATTGAACTGCTGTATGTCCCTGCAATTTCACTCCTGGCTATATATGCAAAAACCCAAAAGCCCTAATTCAAAAAGATACATGCACCTCAATATTCATAACAGCATTATTTGTACTTGCCAAGCTTTGGAAGCAACCTAGGTATCCATCAACAGACAGAAAGATGAAGAAGATGTAGAATACACACACACACATACACACACACACACACACATACACACTGGAATACTACTCCACCATAAAAAAGAATGAAATTTTGCCATTTGCAGCAATATGGATGGAGGGTATATCGCTAAGTGCCTTGGAGGGCATTATGCTAAGTGATATAAGTCAGATAAAGAAAGATAAAGACTGTATGATGTCACTTATATGTGAAATTTTAAAAATATAACAAACTAGTGAATACAACAAAAGAGAAACAGATTCACAGATACAGAGAACAAGCTGGTGGTAACCAATGGAGGAAGGGAATACAGGAGGGGAAATATCAGGGTACAGCATTAAGAGGTACAAACCGTTATGTATAAAATAAGCTATGCGCTACACACCACAGGGAATGTAGCCAATATTTTACAGCAACTACAATAACGTTTAAAACTGTGACTCACTACATCGTACACTTACAACTTATATAACATTGTACCATCAACTATACTTCAATAAAAGAAAAAAATTCAATAAAATTGTAAAAAGTTACCATATACATATTGTAAAACTATTATGGCCAAGCACTGTGCTAAGTACTCAAATGATCAGCCCTTCATTTAGACTAGCAGAGAGAAAAGAGGTCACCTACAGCCTCATTTATATTCTATGAAGTAATCTATCTTAACCCCCTCTAAATATTCCTGGGAGATGCCTTTCAGCATAAGTAACTGAAGGCAAAGGGGATATTTTAGGGCTAGAATCTTCCCATGCCTCACAAATAATGCTTATAGGCAGTTACCAAAGGGACCCCGCTCATAATATCCTTTCCTGGAAAAACATCCAACGTTGGATCATTTCCACAAATAGGACCAGGAAAATTCCCATGGTGCTGAAGCACTTGTTTCCAGGGGGTTAGTGGGTCAACAACTGCTCCCTTTTCCCAGTGGAAAAGTTCAAGTTCTCCCACAGGCCACAGGGGTAAAGGAGGGCTGCTGGGGTGTGTGGGAAAGAGCACAGGATTGGAGGGGAAGCCAGCACTACCCCCAGCCTGGGGAGGTCCTGGGAAAACCACTTCACCTGCCTGGTTAGATGAGTCATTCATAGTCTTATGCGCCAGAATCACCTGGAAAAAAATTTTAATGCCTATACCCAGGTGCCTCCCTGGAGAAGGCAATGGCAACCCACTCCAGTACTCTTGCCTGGAGAATCCCAGGGAAGGGGGAGCCCGGTGGGCTGCTGTCTATGGGGTCGTGAAGAGTTGGACATGGCTGAAGCGACTTAGCAGCAGCAGCAGCAGCAGCAGCAGCAGGTCCCTCCCTAGAGTTTCTGATTCAGTTACACTGGAGTGGGGCCTGGGCATCAGTATTTTTAGAAAGCTTGTCTTGTGCTTCGACTCTTCAACCAGAGTGGAAACCACTTGGTGAGCCTAAATTCCACAACCTAGATTCATCTAGCGGAGAAGGCAATGGCACCCCACTCCAGTACACTTGCCTGGAAAATCCCATGGATGGAGGAGCCTGGTAGGCTGCAGTCCATGGGATCGCTAAGAGTCGGACATGACTGAGCGACTTCACTTTCACTTTTCACTTTCATGTATTGGAGAAGGAAATGGCAACCCACTTCAGTGTTCTTGCCTGGAGAATCCCAGGGACGGGGGAGCCTGGTGGGCTGCCGTCTATGGGGTCACACAGAGTCAGACACGACTGAAGTGACTTAGCAGCAGCAGATTCATCTAGAGTTGTTTGTTAGTCTCTAAATATTTATAGGATTTGAAACTAAACCTGAGCCGAGATACTGGGTTTTAAGGGGCTATTCTTTATCATAAGCCACGTGTCAACGTTTCAATGATGAATTGGCACTGATTCATGAATCTGATAAACCATTCTTGGGTATCTACCATGTGCAAGGTGCCTGAAGACGCCCACAAGCAGCGTTATGCACATGGGCTCGGTTCACTCAGAAGAGTGAACCTCCCTCCTCATCCCATCCACTTCACCCTCTGGGAAGTGATCAGAACACTCGAGTAATTTCCCTCTGGAAGAGCCACTGGGGAGAAGGGCTTTGCTGCTGCAGCAGACAAGAAATTTGGCCAGTCTCCCTGTCCTTGCTGATCACTGCCCAGGACTGGGTGAGAAACATCCCCATTTTCACCCTCTATCCTAAATCCTCCCCCCCCCCCACACACACACAGAAGGCGATGGGAGCCACAGTCAGAGAGGAATGGAGGAAAACCAAACTAGAAACTGATTCTCCACTTTGGTGTTGGCAAGCTGAGGTACTCAAAAGATTTGCATCTGAATAAGAGGTAATGTTGCATTTTTTTTTTCAAAGAGGTTTAATCTAGTGCTTCTGAAATCCAAATATTTATCGATAGCCCAACTCTCACCTCTGTACATGAATATTGGAAAAACCATAACTTTAACTATACAGACCTTTGTCAGCAAAGTGGTGTCTCTGCTTTTTAATTCACTGTCTAGGTTTGTCACAGCTTTTACTTTCAAACTGTGGTGCTGAAGAAGACTCTTGAGAGCCCCTTGGACAGCAAGATCAAATCAGTCAATCCTAAAGGAAATCAACCCTGAATATTCATTCAAAGGACTGATCTGAAGCTGAAACTCCAATATTTTGGCCACCTGATGCAAAGAACTGACTCACTGGAAAAGATGCTGATGCTGGGCAAGATTGAAGGCAGGGAGAGAAGGGGGTGACAGAGGATTAGATGGTTGGATGGCATCACTGACTCAATGGACATGAGTTTGAGCAAACTCTGGGAGATAGTGAAGGACAGGGAAGCCTGGCATGCTGCATTTCATGGGGTCACAAAGAGTCGAACACAACTTAGAGACTAGACAACAACATCCACGACCCACCTCTTTCCAGAAAAGATCTGAGGCAAAGGGTTAAAAATGTGGCTCAATACCAAGGCAGATTTCCATCAGATAGAGTCCAGGTTGATGAACTAGCCGCCGATCTTATCTAGAAGAGCAGCCTCCTGTTTCCATCTGGTAAATATCTGTGTCCTTTTCTAGACACTCTGCCTAGGATGCTAATTTCCCTTTCAGGTACTCTCTCAAACAGGCATTCTTGAGTGCCATTGAACACCGTGGTGAGAAAGCTGCTTACATTGTTGAAACCAGGAAGAGGAGTGCAGGGTGAAATAAGAAACATGGACACAGAGCAGGGAATCCACGAGGAGGAAAGAAGTCTAGAACACCACCCCGCCCTCACACCCCAGGATAAACAGGCTCCCCTTGGCAAATTAACTCCGACTGACAGTAAGACATTTCAAACACCGCTTTTACTTGAAAACAAACACAGATATATTAAGTAAAATGCAGAAGTCACACAAACCACTATGACAAATCCCAACACTTCAAATGCATTTCTTGCTTGTAGGGGGCCACTTACTGACACACCTCCAAACTCTTATTCCGATCATCATCCACTCTGCTCTGCTAGGAGGGGTACTTTGATGGAGAAGTGTGGCGAGCACTGGAAAAGTGTAATTACCTCATCTGATGGATGAGGAATCTGAAATCCAGAGAGGTCTGCATCTTGCTTAAACACTCATGGCTGGTCAGGGGTGACCCAAAGACCAGAACGCGCATCTTGGGTTTCATATCTCAGTGCTGTTAAGAGAATGTCACAAAGGAAAGCTGAGGGAAATAAACTTTTCATTATGAAATTGAATGGGAGCTCTGGAATTGGAATAAGGAAATGTATGCTCGAGCCCTTCTCTGTTACCTGAAGCTCTGTGGCCTTGAGTACATCAGTTCCCCTCATGGTTCTGGGACCAGCAGCCTCGGGAGAGGATGTAGATGAGCACTAAATACCTCCAGGATCCTCATTCTGTGCGTGACACCTGTCTGTGTTTGATTGCCCCCATGATGACTGAAAATGATCATTCTGGTGCTGATTTGGATAATAAAGTCAATACTGACTTGACTTGCCTGTGGTTGGCAATGTGTAGAAACGTCAGCCTTGTTTGAATATTTGCTCCATGAATGAATTCTTGGCCTCGCTGACCCTCTAAGGGAAGGATAAAGAGGACCCAACAGGAATACCACTTTATCAATTCATTAACATAGAACGATTTCAATTCTGGTACACCTAAACCACTTTTGCTTCAGAATGATGGCTTAAAGTCATTTATCTAAACAGTGGATGAGGGAGATGGAGAAGACTTGAGACATATTAGGAAAAGCACTTTCTGAAAGACCAGAAAATTTCCAGGAAAACACTCCCAGAATACTTTCTGTATTTCATAATGTTCATTTTTGTTATACTTTTTTAATGTATTTTTTTCCATCTCCACCCATAAATGAATAAATGAAGCCTTTTCATTGAGTTTTTCTACCACCTCAGGAAAATTCTTTTGAAGAAGACTTAAATAATCAATAAAGAAAAAGCTCTGCTCTTGTGGTGAATCGGATCCCAATCTTGTTACTGTGTTTTCCCACTGACACGGTTCCATCCTACGGAAACCCGTCCTATTGCACTCAGCTGCTTTCTTCCCTTCCCTGTTTGGTGGATCAGGAATAAAACCATTCATTTAGCATTTTGCACATTCTTCTTTCCAAAGACTGAAGGAGGAGGGGGCTCACTGAATGCATCCCTTTAAAGAACGGAAAGGCTTTACTTGGTGTTTCTACTCTTTGAACTCAAGGTCACAGACATGGAGAGTGTGACTAGAAGCAACAGCCTTCTGAGTGGAGCAAAATGCCTCTTATGCTACTTTGAGCCCCTCCTTGCTCAGCCCTAGATTTTGAGCCCGCTGCATTCAGTGATGTGTGATAGCCCCAAACCTCTCCTCCTGGCCAGATCAGTCCTGAATGGATCACACCATCTTTTGAATCAAGAAGGAAAAAACTCCCAGTGGAATTCTGAGACCCCCCTCCCCACCCTCCCACCCCCCCCACCCTCCCACCCCTCCCCCACCCTCCCACCCCTCCCCCACCCCCCCACCCCCACCCCCACCCGCTGCCCTCCACCCTGCTCTCTACACTCTCAACCTCCTCTATGTCCTGGTAGATGCACTCTGACTGCAGAAGATTCTGTTTAGCTCCTAGCCTCTGCACATGTGCAAAGGTCTTCTAAATTCTTTTTCTCCTAGGAACAAACTTGACATTCCAAAAAAGAGGGGGGCCACCTTCCTGCTAAAGACATGCTTTGGAAGCTGTCTCCCAAGGTTCAGAAGAGTTCAGGAACCACTAAAGAAACACCACCACAGAGGAGAGAAGGGCACCAGACTGCGTGGTGATCAAACCCCTGAGTTGAGTCAGTGGATGGGGCTCTCAGCCAATGCCAGATGAAGGGGAGTTTTGTGACAGTGACACCTGCCAACTAAAACTCAGTGATCTTGCCAGTTCATCACCCTGATCCTGAACTCCAGGCAGGAGAACCATCAGTCTGGGTCTGGATGTCTGCCTCGCAAATACCCTTAACTGAGAACGGGGCTTCTGATAACATGGAGCAGCAGGACAGCTACTAGACAGTGCAAGTGGACCAGGTCATTTCCACTCAGCAATGGAATGACCTACTGCAATTTTATGGAATATGCCCTTGATACCTGGAATCCCCCGGGTTTTAGACTAAATGACAATTTCGAGCTCTGAATAACTTTAGGAGAGACTAGAGTGCTGTCCACTGTCTCTGCAGAATGCCCCTTTGACTCCCTTCCTGAGAAAAGATTCAAAGTACCAACCTCCTTACCCTGGCTTTGCGAGGTTCACGGCTCCCAAAGGCACGGATCCTATTAGGGATCTGAGCTTCAAAGGCCCTCCTGTTCATGCTCCTCCTGACTCAAGTTAACAAGGGTTTCATTAACCTCAGCAAATGGGTTAATTAAATTTGGCTAATTAGATTTGGTTAAAATGGGTAAATTAAACTGATTTTCCCAGTAGCTCTTCCCACCATACTAGATCGTGGAGTAAGAAGGCAATGCCGGTGAGTCTCCATCATGTTAGAAAACGGGGGTTTTCCACAGAGGCAGACACAGATCTGAAATGAGACCCGCTGATTCTCCAAGTGGGCGCTTGTGGAGTCGTGGACTCAAACGACCCATGGCTCCCAGATCCATCCTCTGAAAAAGGGCCCTTGTATGTCTTTTATGATGTCACGTAAAGCATTGCTAACTGAAGTAAGAGTCTGTCTGCAAACAGGGCAGCTTCCAAATGTTACTTCAGCTAACTTCTGCATGCTAGCTCAGCAAGAGGCTTACTTACCACCCCGACCTGCCCAACCTTTCAGAGCAGACTGCGGCTGCTGCATGTGCCAAGTTGAAGCTCACGGTTTAAGCGGCGCTAATTGGAAGTGAACATCTTATAAATAATCCATGGCCACAGTCTTTGACGTGCATATACAGTCAGCAAACCAAGCCCAGCAGATTACATTCAGAGTGGTTCAAGAGGAAGGCCTGTGACATCTGTGGCCTCTCAGGGCCCGTGCAGATGTGGAGGGTCAGTGTCCACTGGGACAGGGTCCTCCCCGCCTCCTTCAATTATACTTCCTGTCCTGTTAGGTCGTGTTCTGATAAAATATGTAGAATCCGGGGGGTAGCTCTTTACTGTTTTTTCTGGAAAAAGTGAATGGGAAGAGAGGGGGGAAAAAAAAGAACTTGGCTTGCATAGTTTTTTTTTTTGAGGGGGGGTGCGCCAAAGCAGGTCTGAGTAATTGGAACCAATTAACGTAAGTGAAAATTTCTGAAGCTGTATTTCATTGGAGTGTTTGGCATTTTCAGGAGAAGGCTGTAATTAGGCTGCTTGGAAAAATAATTGGTGGTTTGGAACCACACAGATGTACAGTACCCCTGAAAAGAGATGCATTTTCTGAGAGTGATAGGAAACGTGGTGATTCTTAGGACCCATTCCCCAAATTCCTTCTGTACTTATTTTGTCTCTTGCATCTGTTCTTTCCAAACCACAGGAGCTCAGCATAGTTCTGCAGTGCTGTTTGGGGAGCAGGGTGGGGGAGCTGGAGCTGAATTTTCCATATTCATGCCCTCAAATAGACCCTCAGCAGTCCCCTGTGGGAGGGAAGCAGAAACTCAAGCCCAGTACAATAACATACGCTTCTGGGGGCTCCATGCTCCTCAAATCTATTTTTAAAAGCATGCTTTAGTAAATTATATATAACATATAGCACATCGTGAATGTATGTGTACAAAATGATGAAATGGAATCACTGTGGGTTGGGAATGTCATTCAGTCCCTTCCTTCATCCACGTTAACATCAGGGTGAGCCATGCAGCCTTGCCTCGGATGGGACCCCTCTGGTGTGTGGGTCGCTGCTGTTTGTCTCCTAGAGGTTCTTTTAATTTTTTCCCCAGGGGCACCAGGCACCTGGAGACCACCACGCTGGTCTAACAGATGCCTCGTCTGCATTCTTCTGCACTGAGAAGCTGCGGGCATTTAAAAGCATCTTGGTCAATCCATTCCTCTGTACTACTATCCTGGTGAAATCCTAGGTCTGATTTCTTCCCTCCTGCTCTTGAGGATGAGGGATGCGTGGGACAGTCTGAAACTGAATTTTCAAAGTTACACTAGAGTTTGTAACAAAGCAGGAAAAAAAATATCAGAAAACAAAACAAACAACAACAAAAAGCCAAAAAGCTATTTGATGCCTGGCTCCCCAGCACCCCATAGGAAGGGAAGTGGATGCCTCTCCCAGTCAGTGGGTTAGTTGCATCTTCTGAGGTTCTGGCAGGTTTCCCTGCAGAACCTTCCTCTTCCTCTTCACAGGGCTACTATCTCCACACAAACCTTTGGTAACTTGAGGGCAGCTGTGTTGAACGGAGCTGGAGAGCTCCATTCATCTGTTCTCCTCGTCCTGTCCACAGTGTCAACCTGCATCCACCGTGGCCCACCCAAGCCATGCAAACAGGAATAAAGGAGCAGAATGAGACTTTCATGTTTGGATATTTGTGGAAAACTGACTGAGGAGGCTGCAAAAAAACCAACGTCCACCCAGACTCATTGGGGAGCTGGAAAAGTATATCCTCTCAAAGCCTAGAAACTCCCAATGCATGCAAGCTAAGTCGCTTCAGTCGTGTCTGACTGTGCGACTCTATGGACAGCAGCCCACCAGGCTCCTCTGTCCACGGGATTCTCTAGGCAAGAATACCGGAGTGGGTTGCCATTTCCTTCTCCAATGCATGCATGCATGCTAAGTCGCTTCAGCCACATCCAACTCCGTGCAACCCTACGGACAGCAGCCCACCTGGCTCCTCTGTCCACAGATTCTCTAGGCAAGAATACTGGAGTGGGTTGCCATTTCCTTCTCCAGAAACTCCCAAAGCAGAGTCCAAACTGAAAACTCAGCCTAAGCCGATAGAAATGTTGGAAGGAAAGAGGCATCCCCAGCCTCCTATCTTGTACAAATGACTTCAGAGAAGATGAAGAAAGGACTACCAGAGAGGGAACCTGACAGACAAGTCTGGGCTGATGAAGAGGCTGTAGAGCGACGGAACCATTTGGGTTCAGCTTCCTCGACTTGGACCAGCCAGAAACCACACAGGTTCAGCTTCAACAGCCACAAGCCATGGAAACAAATCAGGCAAACCAAGCAGGCAGTGGCCCTGAGCTCAACAAGGTGATCGACATTGGTTTGCTACCCTCTGCACAATAAAATACCATAAGGCAAGATGATGAAGTAAAAGAAAACGTATGCATTTTGAAGCCAAATGAAATACTCTGGGCTAAGCTCCAGAGTATATCCTTAATTTTTTTTTTTTTTTTTAGGAGGGGGAGAAGAGGGTAAATTTCATTAGCTAAAATCTTCTAAAGCATCATTTCTATTCCACTTTTGAAAATGAAGAATTTGCCTTTTAACAACAAATCTGCATTTCATCATCAAGATGGAACATGACATCCTTGGCTTGGTTACTCTCCTGAGAAGCAGGCTCTTGTCTGTGCAGTGTGTTTAGAATGGAGACAAAGACCACAGCAAGTGTATTTCAGACACAAGAAAGCAGTTGCATACAAACATGTGAAACTTGGAGCTAAGAACAATGTAGCTTCTATTCCAAGTGGTCCAAATACCATTTAACAAAACCTTGAAGGAGTTTCATTATTCTATTGTTTCCAATCACAGTTTCAAAGACAAGTCACCAATATAAGAAATATTTTAGAATGACTGAAAAACATATTATCAATATCATCAACATTTAAATAACATAGGCCTGGTATGCCAGAAACATTATGTTAGGAGTAGTTATGTGAAAAGCAAACTTAAATAACAGACAATGGGAAGGATTTAGGTATGGTAAGCTAGTATCATGCTTCAAAACATAATGCCTTTGAAACTACTAATGAAATATTATTTATAGCCTGGTTTTATAGTGCCTTTTTCAAATTGCAAGTGAAAGAAGTTTTGCTACTATAAAGAATCACTAAGCCAGACTGAAGTGGTTGAGACAGATTGAAGAATACCCCAGGCACATGTGTGGTCATAACGTAACTATAATCAGCTCCATTTACAACTCATCTTGAGCCCATCACTCCTGTGGAAGGTACTAAATTTGTACCCAAGAAGGAAAACTTCAAGAACATGGCCTTCTGCACGTGTTCCTTCCACCAGCACTAAGATGTGATGAGAAGAGAAATGGAACGATTATTTGTAATTGGAGCTGGATCTTGTCTCATGAATTATCCAGATAACAAAGGCAAGGTATCAGTGGTGAGACCTGCCCCCTGCCTGGCACCCGTGAGCAGGCATGCCCCACCCCTTTTGTACCAGGAGGGTTTTTAAGTCGAGGCAGGTAGAGTGGTTGCGTATGCTCTACACACTCTTTTCTCTCCTGTTTTCTGAGGCTACCTTGGAGCTGTGTGGTAGAGATGGAGGTGACAGAAGACAGAGACCAGACCCCTGGCTGGCATCACAGTACAGAGTCTCACCTCACCCCCCAAATCATATAAGAACATGATGGGAAGAAAGAACGAGAGTCCTTTATTATATTAAGGAACTGCAACTGTAGGGTTCATTTTAACAGCATCACTTATCCAAATACAGTATCCTCACCCTGAATCAATGAGATAATTTAAATAGCCTCTTTGCCTAAAACTGTGGAAAGAGCCTGAGCAATAATGAATCCAAGTCAAGGGATATTTGTCAAGAGCTACTCAACCCAGCTGAAGGTGGCAACCTTCTCCTCGGTTATCACCAGTCTCCTCATCATATTCTGTATGTAGAGTAAAAGAATCTGCCTGCCAATGCAGGAGATGTAAAGATGCAGGTTCGATCCCTGGGTCAGGAAGATCCCCTGGAGGAGGGCATGGCAACCCACTCCAGTATTCTTGCCTAGAGAATCCCATGGACAGAAGAGCTTGGTGGGCTACAGTTCATAG
The DNA here is from genome assembly GCF_029378745.1 of Bos indicus. NCBI lineage: Eukaryota > Metazoa > Chordata > Mammalia > Artiodactyla > Bovidae > Bos > Bos indicus. The sequence continues at coordinate 32,168,195 of NC_091783.1, forward strand.
GGTCCCACAGAGTCAGACATGACTGAAGTGACTTAGCAAACATGGAGAGTAACATTACATGAGCAATCTGAGCACAAGACAATCCAGATAACCACATCAAACCAAGTCTTTGATTTCTCTACAAACAAATAGGGCATGCATGTGCACAAATGCAGGTGTGCATGTGTATGAGCAGATGTGGTTTTTAGTGACAACAGCAAGCATCTTTGCTTTGGGACGAAGTTCATACTTCTATTTAAGGCAGGACTTAGCAGAGGAGCCAGTTAGAAAGTTCTAAGGGATTCTTTGAGAAATCTTTCCCAGAATTTAATTTTATAACTTGACTAAAGCATCATAGCTTTAGAAAAGAAGGAAAAGAAGAGAGGCAAAAGGCAAAGAAGAAAGGGAAAGATACACCCAACTGAATGCAGAATTCCAGAGAACAGCAAGGAGAGATAAGAAAGCCTCCTTAAGTGAACAATGCAAAGAAATAGAAGAAAACAATGGAATGGGAAAGACTAGAGATCTCTTCAAGAAAATTAGAGATACCAAGGGAACATTTCATCCAAAGATGGGCACAATAAAGGAGAGAAACAGCAAGGAACTAACAGAAGCAGAAGAGATTAAGAAGAAGTGGCAAGAATATACAGAAGAACTATACAAAAAATGTCCTAATAACTCTGATAACCACATTAGTGTGGTCACTAATCTAGAGCCAGTCATCCTTGAATGTGAAGTCAAGTGGGTCTTAGGAAGTATTACTATGAACAAAGCTAGTGGAGGTGATGGCATTCCAGCTGAATTATTTCAAACTCTAAAAGATGATGCTGTTAAAGTGCTGCACTAAATATGTCAGCAAATTTGGAAAACTCAGCAGTGCTCACAGAACCAGAAAAGGTCAGCTTTCATTCCAATTCCAAAGAAAGGTAATGCCAAAAATTGTTCAGATTACTGTAGAATTGTGCTCATTTTACATGCTAGCAAGGTAATGCTCAAAATCCTTTAAGCTAGGTTTCAACAGTATGTGAACTGAGAGCTTCTGGATGTTCAAGCTGGACTTAGAAAAGGCAGAGGAACCAGAGAGCAAATTGCCAACATCTGCTGGATCATAGAAAAAGCAAGGGAATTCCAGAAAAACATCTACTTCTGTTTCACTGACTGTGCTAAAGCCTTTGACTATGGATCACAATAAACTGTGGAAAATTCTTCAAGAGATTTGAATACCAGAACACCTTATCTGTCTCCTGAGAAACTTGTATGCAGGTAAAGAAGCAACAGTTAGAACTGGACATGGAACAACTGACTGGTTCCAAATTGGGAAAGGAGTGCATCAAGGCTGTATATTGTCACCCTGCTTATTTAACTTATATGCAGAGTACATCATGAGAAACGCTGGGCTCGATGAAGCACAAGCTGGAATCAAGATTGCCAGGAGAAATATCAACAACCTCAGATATACAGATGATACCACTCTAATGGCAGGAGGAGAGTGAAAAATCTGGCTTAAAAGTCAACATTCAAAAAATTAAGATCATGGCATCTGCTCCCATCACTTTGTGGCAAACAGATGGGGAAATGGTATAAACAGTGGCAGATTTTCTTCTCTTGTGCTCCAAAATCACTGCGGACTCTGACTGTGACCACAAAATTTAAAAATGTTTGCTCCTCAGAAGAAAAGCTATGACAAACCTAAACAGCATATTAAAAAAGCAGAGGGAGCGCTTTGCCCACAAGTTCCATGTAGTCAGAGACATGGTTTTTCCAGCAGTCAAGTACAGGTGTGAGATTTGGACCATTAAGAAGGCTGAGCACCGGAGAATTGATGCTTTTGAACTGTGGTGTTGGAGAAGAGTCTTGAGAGTCCCTTGGACAGGAAGGAGATAAAATCAGTCAATCCTCAAGGAAATCAATCCTGAATATTCATTTGAAGGACCGATGCTGACGCTAAAGCTCTAGTACTTTGGCCGCTTGATGTGAAGAGCTGACTCACTGGAAAAAACCCTGATGCTGGGAAAGATTGAAGGCAGGAAGAGAAGGGGATGACAGAGGACAAGATGGTTGAGCAAACTCCAGGAGAACGTGAAGGACAGGGAAGCCTGGCACTGCTGCAGTCCATGGGGTTGCAAAGAGTTGGACACAATTTAGGGACTAAAGAACAACAAAGCATCACAGGGGATATCAAAGTGAGGCTCTTATTCTTCTGCGAGGGAATCCTATTAAAATTATTCTCCTAGACAGTCAAGTTCAGAGATGGCCAGTTGGTCAACAGAAGCCGCACCCACGGCAAGAATAAGGGACTTGATCCTCAGCAGTGAAAGCAACTACTCCATTACTAACTCTCAAGCAAAACCTGAACAGGTTTGCAGTTAAACTATTCAAAATGCCACAACCATCCACTCCTGTGCCTGAGTCAGGCAGCTCTCGAGCCAGATGGTGTGCAGTGTTTGAAAACCCGGTATTATTTAAATGAAACAAGCACTCCATTGCTGTGGATCACATTGAACAATGAAGATTTCACACCCCGTGATTCCATCAGTGGCGCTCCCTCTGTCTCCATTTGCAGCCTTGGACAGATAAATAAATACTCTTTAGATCAAGTTATGTGCCTGGTGCTGCTTAGAGAGCAGAAACTCTAACGATCAAGTTGGTGTAGTGCTGGGTCATTATCGTCATCCTCTGAGACCTGCTGTTGCAGGGAGGAGAGTGTCATATGTGGTGATATGACTTTAAGAAAGCACGAATGTGCCAAAGATGACTTGGAACTGCCAGCCTTCTGGGTGGTTGTGGGGGACATTGCAAGGCTTCAAGGAATGTTTCCAGGAGATTACAGATATCGCAGGGGAAATTGTTAGTGAGTGCTGAGCACACAGACTGACTTACACACCTGCAAAAATCAGAATTCTGCAGAAGAAGGGGAAGGAAAAGAGAAAAGACAGCCAGGATGCTGAACCCAGTTTGGAATCATAGTACCCTCCTCCCCTAATACCCCTCTCATTCTCTAGGCACTCTGGCTGACTGGGTGTCTCAGTTCTGTCTGGTTCACACTGAATCATCTTCTTTGCTAAAGAACCTCAGTGATGAGCTGCAAAAGATGGGGTTCCTATGCTTATGAAAAAGCAGACTGAGAGGCAAAGGGTGTGGAGGAGGGGGCATCCCAGAAACCATCCCCAAATCTGAGGAGGGCGGACCTGACCTTAACTCTTCCCCTGATAGTCCACTCCCCACCCCCTTTGCACTAAGGATTAACACTCCCACACTTTCGCCTGTTCTTGGGAGGAAGGCATTCTTCAGGACAACACAGGTACCCTTACCCTCCAGGGCTTCCATGGGTGGTCACTGCATCTGCTCTGAAGACAGTGGCTTCTGGGGAAGCAGGGGTAGACATGACAGGAGCCTAGAAGGCCCAGGCTGTGACAGCCAGGAAGCGAATGTGTGTTACCACGGAATCCACCAAGGGGGAAAACTTTGAAACATTTTAAAAATGCAGGTGCACAAATTACTCATGCCAGGAGCGGCGGTGGCACTTTGTAATAAAATCTTATGTTTATTTTCCACTGTTGAATACACATACCTTAGTGTTCCCAGAGAGAGAAGCCTGCAATGCTATCCAATGAACAGTTTGCAGATGGATTAAATACATGTACCAATGAAATAAAACGTGCAGATTTGGGCCTTTTTGCTTCCTACCTTAGCTCTGAGCCCAGAGCTCCCCAATGATGACACGGGAGGTTTGTGCAAAGATCTGAAGTTGAGAAGGATTAAAGAGTCAGATGGAAAAAAAGGACACAAATGAAAATACTTCTGCATGAGCCTGAAAACCAAAACTTAGCACTGAGTGATTCTAGCTTTGGAGCCGGCGACAAATGACAGCAAAGGGGGGTAGTTTCCAAAGGTTTCACGGTGGGCAGGGCGATGACCAGCCAAGCACTGTGGGATTTATCAGTCAACAGGACTGCCGGTTCTTGACAAAGCCTCGAGAGGTGAAAGCAGGGCCATATGTAAGGGGTTTTGTCTTTAGTATTTCTTTCTAAGGCATATAGTTTTCAGGGGGCAACTCTTTAAGTTGCTGCTTCCTGAGAACAGATTCATTTTAGCCAAAATTTATTTCAAGGTTAATAGTTGAATAGCACTATTATTGGCACTGCAGAGCGAAGCCAAAATGCAGAAGACAGGGGGCCAGCCCCCACTGTACTCATTATCTAGCGAAAGTAAGTGAAACTGTTAGTTGCTCAGTCCTGTCTGACTCTATGCAACCCCATGGACTGTAGCCATGGGGTTAAATCAGGCTCCTCCGTCCATGGAATTCTCCAGACAAGAATTCTGGAGTGGGTAGCCATTCCCTTCTCCAGGGGATGTTTCTGACTTAGGGATCGAACCTGGGTCTTCTGCCTTGCAGGTGAATTCTTTACCACCGAGCCATCTAGGAAGCCCAGAGAAGTTCGCAAACCACAGGACTGTGATAAAATTCTAGGGCTATTCCCACAGTAGACTCCACAGAGGGTAGAGGGAGGTTCCTTTGGAAAGGTGATCAGAGAGGAGATAGTGAAGTGAGAACAGGCCAAGCTCCAGCTGGAGGTAAGGAGCATGAACCACTGCTCAGGGAGAGAAGAGGGACCTGGGTTTGGGAAAGACAGCTGCAGTCAAGGATTTTATTAGGAAGGGAGGAGATGAGTGCCTTGTCTACTGACTGTGCTGCTCTGCTGGCCCAGAAGGGTGACCCATGACTTCTGGGGCTTCTTCAGTCTACAGACAGCTGGTTGGACCCTGGGCTTCTCTTATGTGCCAGGTCCAGCCACTGTTCGTGGGAGTCCCTCAGACGGCTACTCCAACTGGTAAAAAACATTCCAGAAGACATATTGCCTAAACTCCACATGTGCACAACACACAGGCACACAGAAACCCCAGGGCCACACTCCCCACTCCTCAGCCCCACCTGGCTCAGCGGGTCCTGGGCTGGGCTGTTGAGGCAGTTGCCTTCCTTGAGCATGGAGGACAGCAGATCCCAGGGAGTTAGCATTCTGTGTGCCTATTATCCTGGGAAGAGGGCATAGATGGCACAGAACCTCTCTATTCCTGTCAGATATCCTAAGGAGAATGCACAATGGCTTGTGTTCCCCCAACCTGGTGACAGAATTTGCATCTGCCACAAAGGGTGTCTGATCTCCGGTCTATCCTAAGCTTTCAATCTGCTTCCATTCTCCGGGCCCTCGTTGGAGGCGGCACCAAACACTGTCCTTCTGCGCATGACAGGAAGGACGGTGAGGGGGCAGGGGGGTGTGGCTGGCCTCACACCCACTGCCCTCAGTCTCTCCTCTAGGCGACAAAGTGGGAGGGGCCTCGGAGAAGAACCCAAGGGCTATTTCCACTCTGCTAGGCAGCCATCCCCAGCCGGCTGGGAATCTAGTCACCGGCAAGTGAGGATTGATCAGCAGCCTAGTGAGGCTCGCTTGGCAGACTGGGCCGCATCATCTGGACAGCTGGGCCCACCTGGCGCGCAGGGGTGTCAGCCAGCTTGTGGAGCCAGAGAGCCATCCGCAGCCATCTTGGTGTGCTGGTTTGTCTGTTTCTTTAAGCAGCCGCAGAAAGAGAGGGAGAAAGAAAGATGAACAGGATATTTCCAGCCCCTTCTCTCTTACAGATCTGCCCCGAGGTTTAGAATCTTCTTTCCCACTGCAAGCACTCTGGGCCACATTTGATTCTATTTCTGTGCCCCCTCGTCAACTGAGAGGAGGTTTGCTTTGGCACCTGAGCCACCACTTGCTGGATGCGCTTCAGTTCCTGTTTGCTGTGAAGCTCGCTCTGCCTCTTGCTTGCCTTCATGGGGCGTTTTTGGGAGACAAAGGAGTCTTTGGGTCTTGAGATAACTCCCGGTAGGTCACTGGCTTCCTCCACATGGAGCTCTGCCCTGCCGTAGGCTCTGTGAAGCTCAGCTGCCTCCAGCTTTAGCCTTTATCTCGGTCTAAGGGGCAAGAGCCCCAAGAATAACTGTCATGGAGGACGGAAGAAAAGACTGGCCTGAACACGGCTGTGTGGGGAAGGGGGACATTTCTAAACCTCTTCTGAAATGCGCACTTGTGAACTCAAGATGCAGATTACTGTAGAGCTTCAAGCAGGTGAAAACATGAGGTGAAAGGAAATGAAGTGCATGCTGACAGACCGGGGATCGTGACTTAATCAGCAGCTAAGATCAATGGACAGCATATATACACAGCTATGTATAAAATGCATTAAGTAATGAGAACTTAGTGTATGGCACAGGGAACTCTACTCAGTGCTCTGTGGTGACCTAAAATGTGTTAGTTGCTTAGTCCTGTCCGACTCTTTACAACCCCATGGACTGTACCCCACCAGGCTCCTCTGTCCATGGGATTCTCCAGGCAATACTGGAGTGGGTAGCTGTTCCTTTTTCCAGATCTTCCCAATCCAGAGATCGAACCTGGGTATCCTGCATTGCAGGAAGATTCTTTAATGTCTGAGCCACCAGGGAAGCCTGGTGGGGAAGGAAATCCATAGAAAAGAGGGGATATACATGTACATAGAGCTGATTCACTTTGCTGTGCAGTAGAAACTAACACAACATTGTAAAGCAACTGTACTCCAATAAAATTAAAGAAGAAAAAATCAGTGGTCAAAGGCTGCCTGCCCCCAGCAAAAATCAGGGGGGTGAAATAATTGCTGGCCTAGATTCCTCCCAGCTTTGTATGTGCCCCAAGACCACCTAGAACTCTTCCTGCCCTACTGATGCCCTATCTCAGATGGCAATTTAGGCTATAACTTAGCTGTGCTCCCCAAATTTTCTGGAAAACTAGCCTTCTACCCTGAATTAAGAAAGATAGCCTAACTGTTGTGATGAGCAACCTCCAATCTCAAAGGATTAACCCAGTAAGAGTTCATGTCTCTTTTACACAAAGACCAAGATGGTTATGCCTCCTCTGGTGGTTTTCCTGGGTGGCCTTCTTCCAAGCCATAACTTAGGATCCAGGTTTTACCAACCTAGAGAAGCTTCCAACTTTAATCTGGAGCTTATAGACACAGAAGAGAGTGTTGGGAAGGCACATTGGGCACTCAACCTTCTTGGTCTCGAAGACACTACTTCCGCTCACATTGTTTTAGTTTGGTTTTTTCATTTACCTCATGCAGGCGTGGGGAGTCAGGGAAATAGAAGCCCTGGTTAGATATCTTTGGATATTTTGTTTCTGACACCTTCTTCCTGAAATACCACCTATGTCCCCTCATAAATAAAACTCAGAATCCTAGACCCATCTATTGAAACTATTTCCCTATTCTCACCTCCTCTGGACCTCCTCTTTGTTGCTTCAGAAACCCATACATCATTTCCACTTGCCTTGGTCCAATTTCGCCTGTTCCACCATCGCTTCCCTCTTACTGTCTGTGTGTGTGTCAGTCGCTCAGTCGTGTCACTCTTTGTGACCCCATGGACTGTAGCCCACCAGGCTGCTCTGTCCATGGAATTCTCCAGGGAAGAATACTGCAGTGAGTTGCCATTTCTGTCTCCAGGTCTTACTGTCTAACTGCTATTAAATTTCATGGAATCTATTTTGGCTTCCCTGGTAACGCAGATGGTAAAGAATCTGCCTACAATGCAGGAAGCCTGGGTTCGATCCCTGAGTTGGGAAGATCCCCTGGAGGAGGGCATGTCAACCCACTCAGTATTCTTGCCTGGAGAATCTCCATGAACAGAGGAGCCTCGTGGGCTTCAGTCCATGGGGTCACAAAAAGAGCAGGACACGACTGAGTGACTAAGCACACATGGGATCTATTTTCCTTTGTCTTTATACTTTTTTGGTGTTCTCTGAAACTCCCCCAATTTCTATGCATGTTGGTTCTTGTCCTTAAAGTATTTCCCTTAGTTGCAACAAGAACCACTTTCCATTGTGAGCAGCTTTAAGTTGTAATTTAACAAAATTCTGGAGATTAGAACTGAGGTGATAGTAACAGGATGACTTTTTATTTATCCCTGCCTTCCAGGGCCCCAGGAGGTTTTTCTGAGACGCCATATGAAAGCTCAGCTTATCCATAGCAGATGCCCCAGCTGAGACACAGTCTGTAACGCAGAGCTCAGCTCAGATCTCAGCCATGAGCTTCTGCTGCAGATGTTATTGAGTTTAAAGATGCTGAGATGCCAAGGAGTTATTATCAAGGGAGTAAGGCAGTGTATCCCACCAGGGAGAATCTCCAGCCTTCTCACCTAGTCAAGAAATCATCCTTATACTCCCACTTTTCATTAATATTTCCCTTATAAGTAACCTAAAATGGAACCACAATGTCATCCCCTATTTAGAAACCTGTATGGGGCTCATTGATAGTGTCACCAAGGCTGCATTCCTCTGATGTTTAGGGGACTCCACAAACTGAAAATGTCCTGTTCATGAACCATTCAATCACCCACCCACCAAAAAAATGTCTCCTGCCCAATACAATGCACACTGTTCGAGGCCCCAAGAAAATAAAAGTGGATCAACATGGCTTTTTGACCCCAAGGAGGTCCTAGTCTCACGTAGAAGATAGGTAGAATTGAAGATAAATGATTCTACTACAGGGTAAACCCTATCTTTTTGCTTTGTTCAAGATACCAGGTTGTTGCAAAATGAAAATTTGCTTAGCTCTATTTTGGAAGAGAAGAGATTGGAGACGGTTTTGCTTCAAGGAGAATATAATACTTCCACTGGGTCTTGAGAGATGAGACAGAATTCTCTTTATAAGCAAGAAGGTGGTAGGGAAAGAATAATCCAGTCTACAAGAATAGTTTTGGTGGGTTTTTTTGGCCAGGAAATAGAGGCATAAATCTGTAGTGCATAATGAAAAAAATCTCAGTGAGATAGGAGCTTAGAAAGTATATGAGGACACAGGTGAGGAGGAAGTAGAAAATGATAAAAAGTAATTTTAGGTAGAAAAAATCTAGAATCCTGATTGCTGTGGCTTGGAATCTAACAAGGCTTGAGGAAGAGAAGGAGGACGAGCACTTCTTCTCAATAGCTTTCATTGTGAGGAGAAAGCTCATCAGTTCTACCCACCAACCCTCGGTGGTCCAGTAACTCTGCTTTCTGCCCACATTTTCAGAGCTTTCATTCTGGAAGCTCCTTGCTGCTCTGTGCCTTTGCAAATGATGCCTCCCCACATCCCAAACCTTGCCGAGTCTTCCTCAAACACTCCATTTGACACAGATTGCAACTGGGGTGACACAACCACGCATGGTGGCCCTACACCCAAAACCCCAGTTCACGTGGAATCACCCCATGGCATTTGTCCCTGACTTACATCTAATACTTTCAGCTTGAGAAGTCTCCTGCCCCCGAATGAGATGGCGATTCTTCCGTGGGGAGGGGTGAGTTATCTTCTACCAGTGGTGTCTTCCACTGCATTCAGTATAGAGGTGGCCAGATAGAAATTGTAAAATAAGTATTTATCGATTAATTAAAGGGGAGCATTGGTAAGGTCATCAGATGCTCACCTCCACCAGAATTGCCTTTGGTGGCTTTGGAATTCAGACAATGGGAACCCAGTCCAAGACCTGCTAAATCAGCTGTCTGGAGAGGGTAATCTGAATATTTAATAAGTGCCCTAAGTGGTTTTTATGAACATGGAAATTTGAGAACCAGCAGCCTAGAGAAGGGGTTGGCAAACTTTTTCTGGAAAAGGCCAGATGGAAAATAATTTAAGTTTAGTGGACCAGGTATGATCTGTTCTCATATTCTTCCTCCCCACCCACCCCAATCCTTTAAAAATGTAAAACCCATTCTTAGCTGTGGGCTGCACCCAAACAAGCCACAAGCTCTACTTTGTCTACCTGCAGCTGAGTAGACAGTCTCCTCTAGAGTCTTCAAGGACATGTGATGTCCAATGGCTCGAGGTGTGGACAGCCCGAAGAGAAAGCTCCACTTGTCTTCTTTGCCCTACAAACTTTCCTGAAATCTTGGGACTGTGTCAAGGCTCCTGGTGGACATCACCTAGTCCAAACAGGGGGCAGCAGGTTCCCTCTGCCAGTCCTGCAGCCCACACCACCTGCCTCATTTATGTTAGGTCTTCTCGGTACTGTTACATCCCTAAGGCAAGAGATGCACAGAAACCACAACGGGGATGGCTGGCCCCAGACCCCCTCTACCTAATCTGCACTTAGCAGATTCCTTTCTGCAGGCATCTGAACATCAGAGGTCTCAGGACCACCTGTCAAATCCACTCCCCCCCCCCCATTCCCTATTTTGGGTCCTCCACCAGCTGTTTCTTGGGGGAAAGCAGAAGCCCATTCCATCCTGCCACTCTCAGTGAAAGTTTGACAGTGGTCAAAAGATCACTGTCCTCTCTCAGCTCCTCACTGAGGTGTGATTTTGCACAAGATGATTCAATGTGTTTTTTGTGTGTGTGTGTTCTTCAGTATGTTCAGGCTGCCTGGTGAATTTCTGACATTCTGGTGTGTTGCTGTAAGCGGCGTGTGTTAGGGACTTGCCCCTGACCCCGGCTAGGACTTTTAAGCAAGAAGAGCCAGAAGAAAACACACACTGATCATCCTTTGTAGCGTGTGTGAGTGCCCAGGTAGCCCTCGGTTATCTGCGTGCTCGGGCCTCCCCAGGTGGTGATGAAAAGGGAAGCGAGCCCTCCTTCCAAGGTGGTTTGTGAGCAGCCCTGCCTGAGGCTGCGGGTGGACAGGATGACTCCTATGGTCCCATCCGGCCTTGGGATCCTAGGATTTCTCACCTGAGTCCATTTTGTGCCCTGGGCTTCTGCACATCAATTAGAAACACAACAGTTGATGCTTCTACAGGAGGGGAGAAAATGAACCATAGCCATCTTCCTATCTGAACCAGACCTCATTTTTCCAAGTCACCACCTTACTCTCATCTGTAAAGTGCTAAATAGCCTGAGACCCAGTTATCTTTGTGACAATCTCTCCCCAGGTGCCCCATCATGGTAATTATGCTCAGCGGGGACGCGCTAGCTGCCCATCTCTGGAGTTAAACTCATTAAGACAAGAGCCTGAGAAGTCTCCACAGAGGGTCCCCGCCCTTGAAAGGACAGGAGTTCCCCTTTCCTCAGCTACCAGGATTGGGGGTCGAGGGAGTCTGGGGTTGGGTGGAAGGCTCTGGATTGCCACGGAGCTTGCTTTAACCTGGATTTGCTGCCCTGATTTGTACTTTGAGGAAGAGGCTTCCTATTGGGGAAGGACAGAAGAAGCACAGAAGGGAGGCCACGCAGAGCTTGTTTTACGAACTGAAGTGTGGTTGAAATAAAACATTACGGTTGCTTCTTCCAGATGTTGAATATGATGAACATGTCAATTTGTCCGTGTCTCGCAAAGAACCAGCTTAAAAGGAGATTTTCCTCTGTGACGTCTCAGAGGATGGAATATTTCTGCTCTACTCTGTGGACAGAGGAAGTTTCAAGAACTTGTGCAGGGTAGATTGAACCGGAGGCGAGGCCATCTGGAGCTTGGGAGGAAGGAGAGGGCTCTATGCAGAGAGAGGCAGCGAAGTACAGAAAAGGGCATGGAGATGCTCCCGGGGTGGAGGTCCTGGGCAGACCAGGTACCAGGGTTGGGGGAGGGGGACAGGGAAAGGAGAACAGGAAGGAGTAAACAGCCAGGGGCCAAAACGGAAACTAAATTGAACAGTAGAAGCGCTTTGGTTGATAAAGAGCGACCTGCGTGCTCATTTACTCAGTCATGTCTGACTCTGCGACCCGCTGGCCTGTAGCCCACCAGGCTCCTCTGTCCATGAAATTTCCCAGGCAAGAATACTGCAGTGAGTTGCCATTTCCTCCTCCAGGGGATCTTCCTGACCCGGGGAATCTAACCCTCATCTCCTGCACTGGCAAGCAGATTCTTTACCACGGTGCCCCCTGGGAAGCCAATAAAGGATGACACTTGTTTCTAATGAATTTGTGAGAAGGAAGTTTCTGAAGGAAAAAACAATGAAAGTTCAGATATAAGAAAATCAGAGCCTGGGACACTGTCTTAGTTTTGAAGAGAGAAATATGTTCACAAGGAAGAGAAAGAAAGAGAGGAAATAGAGGAAGACCCAAGGTATTCACTAGAGGAAGAAGAATGCTCTGGTGTCTCAGATTTTGATGGGGGGTTGGTTAAGATTTTTTAAGAGAAACTTTTAAGAAATTCTTCACTTGTCTAATGAAACAAAATGTCAGGGATGACCTGCCCTTAAAGATAAGTAAGATATGTCTCTATGGTTGTGTAACCTGTAGCTTTTCCAGTCAGAAATAACTGTCATAAAGCCCACATCCTATATGTGTAGGTTGGACACCAATATTATTCCTATAATGGTCAAGAAGGGACCACCCTACTTGAATACCTATCCGTGACAATACCTGGAAGAATCCTTCAAGCTAGACTTTATGAAGACAATAAAAACATTAATTGAAATGACTGAGCATATGCTATGAAATGAGAACTAGGTGTGGTAATCCATAAAGTATAATTACATGCAAGAAACCATAAACGAATCCATATTGGAGTCTGTTATCAAGTTCCATTTATTCCTCATAAAAGGAATAGTTAAAGAAAATAATACCAGCATCCTCGTAGATGGTTGTGGATAAACTTAGTCTCTGTTCTGATTTGGTTGAGATTATTTTTGCATGTCCAAGGGTTTCTAAATTTCTTGAATGTGTCCCATAAAAGTCTGAGCTGGAACTATTGCGAAGTCCTGGGTTTTAAATTACTCTGGATAATTTAGAGCTGGAGGAAGAGAACCCAGGGTGTTTCTTCCCTCTGTTTCTGCTTCAGGTGGCATTTCTGCCCTTGTCTTTGTGGTTCTACATCTTTGAGACAGGCCCTCACCCTGTGACTCCAGTTACCACTGAACTCTGGGCTCTGGAAGCACAACTGCCTCCCACTGACCTTTAAGACCTAGACATTTCCTGACATTATAAATCTCTGGTTTACCTTCATGTCACCTGTATTTTTGTTTTTCAAATCTTCCAATACCTTTGTAACCAATACCTCGCATAAAAGTCCCTCTACGGAACTGACTCAAGCTCTGTTCTTCTGGGTAGACTCTGGCTTGACACAGACACTTAGTGCAATCTGCTGGAAATGATTAGCTAGCACGTGTGACTTTTCAGTTAATAAAAAGCAGGGATGGGACTTGCCTGGTGGCCCAGCGATTGACTTTACCTTCCAATGCAGGGGGTGCAAGTTCAACCCCTGGATGGGGAGCTAAGATCCCCACATGTCTTGTGGCCAAAAAACCAAAGCATTAAAAAATGGAGGCAACATTGTAACAGATTCAGTAAAGACTTTAAAAAACGGCCCACATCAAAAAAAAAAATCTGAAAAAAAAAGTAGGGAGGATACCCATTTGTTGTTAAAGAGCATCTGATTTTCTGCAATGCCCACTTCAAAAATACCTGTTGCCAGAAAAGTATTTCTGGAGAATGGTTGTTTCCACTTTGGGGATGGCTTGCTTGTCCACCTGAGCTGTATCGAGGGAAGATGGATCTGTACTGCGCCTCCCTCCTGTTGGCAGAATAACTTCTAGCAAGGACCAGGGCTCAAGATGCCTCCCTCATTGAGCAGAAGCGCTGAGTCTCTGGGTTTCTATCACTGTTGAAACCCTCCTTGGCAATATGCTTGGAAGTTTACTGTCTCTCTATTTCACACTCAAGGTGGACACAGAAGCCACCTGGGGGGTTAGCTGAGCAAAGGAAACGAGGCAATTCCCAGAGGGAAAATGTGGGGGAAGGGAAATACAAGGACCCACCCCCAGAAGCTGGGAACATTTTTGAAATCCCAGGAGAGAAGATGTTGACCACTTGAAAGATGTACAGTGAGATATGAAAGTGTAATGTTTGAAAGCCATTTTCCTAAGGTATTTGGGGAGACAAACACAGTCAGTGTGAGAAGGAATGATCCGAGGACTACGTTCAATAATTCAATTTAATAAACACTTTGAGAAACCCCTTGTATATTCTAGAGACTATGCAGCTGGCTCTGGGAACAGGGAGAAATACATGAAACTGTTTCCGCCCTCAGGAAGTAAATGAAAACTGAGTTGAAAGGAATTACAAAGAATTAGGTGAAAGGACACGGACGGTGTGTAACATGTTGTTGACGTCAAGGTGTGGGAAAGAGAAAAGAACTGAGGAGATGGGAGCAAGCCTGGGATTCATGACGACTTCAGAGAAGAACAGAAGACAGAAGCTGGATTCCTCCCAGCAAGATGATCAGGACAGAGATTCTCACCCCAACGCTGGCATATCTTGTGTGTTCTAACAATGTCAGAGGTTTCTGCTTGCCCACATGGCCATTCTTAAACGTAGCATCTTGCAAAGCATCTTTGCAGAGCGTTCTTCTTGCAAATGGAACGAGATGTGAAAGGACATACGCAGAAGTGAACAGGCTTGTTTGGGGTTCAGAAACCCAAGCTTTGTTCCCTAGTCTCCTATACCCTAAGAAAAAAATACCAATAGAATCCTCATGTCCACTAGCTATTCTGTGTTCTTGGACACGTACCTCATATTGACACAGGCGGTAATTAGAGTTAGCTCCACGTGGAAATCGTGTGTATTTATCAAGGGCCGAACAGAATAGAATTTACTCTTCAGTACACAGGCACGGTAGGTCACCATCTCCATACAATTCTGGTTTGCTTTGTGTGTAGATTTTTGAGATTTAATTCTTAACTGTGAGCTTCTTTACTTCGCCACTTCTTTCTCCTACTATGAGGACCTCTGCATGCAGTTTCCTTCCACTATTTTTGTTATCACGGGTTACTGGTTTCATAAGACAATTGCAGTAAATAGTGTAATGATGAGTTTTTAAAGCTGAATGGCAGATCTTTATCTAGGGTGACAAAACTATGACGTCCAATCAGATTGTAGAATCTCTGCTTAAAATTTCAGGAGGGGAAAAATTATTTTTCCCCTTGAGTTTCAGGTCTCAGGTGTGCTCTGATTTCTCTGAGAAACTGCTGAAAGGAACATATCTGCTTTTGAGACCCGATAAATGGGAATTTTGAAGAGCACAAAAGGAGGCAAATGTCAGATTTTCAAAGTAGTAATTTGTGGGAAAAGTGTGAAAGTGAAAAGTGTTAGTCGCTCAGTCATGTTCAACTCTTTGTGACCCATGAGCTCTAGCCTGCCGGGCTCCTCTGTCCATGGAATTCTCCAGGCAAGAATACTGGAGTGTGTTGCCATTTCCTTCTCCAGGGAATCTTCCTGACCCAGGAACTGAACCCGGGTCTCCAGTATTGCTAGCAGATTCTTTACCACGGGGCCACAAGGGAAGCATTGTTAATTTATACAGCTAAAAAAATGACAGAACTTTCCTTGCATTTAAATTCACTCCCCCTTGAAACCATAATACAGGATGCCAAAATCAAAGAACGTAGTGTGCATGTTCCTGTTATCCGGGTTCATTATTGTGAGGGGCTAGTTCCTTATCGGAGAAGGCAATGGCACCCCACTCCAGTACTCTTGCCTAGAAAATGCCCTGTACGGAGGAGCCTGGTGAGGCCATCTATGGGGTTGCACAGAGCCGGACACAACTGAAGCGACTTAGCAGCAGTAGCAGTCCATGAGGTCGCTAAGAGTCGGGCTCGACTGAGCGACTTCACTTTCACTTTTCACTTTCATGCATTGGAGAAGGAAATGGCAACCCACTCCAGTGTTCTTGCCTGGAGAATCCCAGGGACAGAGGAGCCTGGTGGGCTGCCGTCTATGGGGTCGCACAGAGTCGAACTGAAGCGACTTAGCAGCAGCAGCAGTTCCTCACCTCTTCCTACTTTATATCTCTATGGGAGTCGCCTTTGCTTTCACTTAGGTCTAGACTATGAAATAGCAATACAGCTACAAGAATAACCAGAACTACTGTTGTTGAGCCCTTACATGTGCCGGGCACTCTGTTTTAGGGACATTATCTCAAGGCTCAGAGAATTCCAGGTTTTAAAAGTGGCCGAGATGGCCTTTGGGCACAATTCAGAGTGGCTTCCAGGTATGCCTGTACCAGGGAGGACGCTGTTCTTTATTGATGTGTGATTCTCAGATGGCCCCACGGTTTACTTCTCATTACAAGACTGGTATTTAAAATTCTCAGCACAGGAATGCCAAGTGAAGTCGAGTTGCTTCAGTGGCTGATGGAGGTTACTGACTCTGAAGGGAATCTGCCCCAGTGGGGGCTTTTAGGGAGCAGAGGCAAGGGGCAACTACAGCCTGAGCGCAGGAAATTATGAGGATGTAGTCAGCCAAGACGCTGGCAAATCCACAACCAGGAATGACCGTGTTCCGAGGCAGGTGTCCTGAGCTGGGGTCAGGTTGTCTTTTAGGCTGTGGGAGGCTCTCGGAAATGCACGTGGCCAACTGTACGATGCCCGAGCCCTCAGGGAGAGGACAGTATAATCGCCAAGGCTCCTCGTGAAGCAGCCATGGAGTTAGCATGATAGCTCTTCCTCTAAATCATGGCTGCATTATGTCAAATAGAATTTGCCAGCCATCAGCTTGCTGGATGCAGTAATTGATCATTACTTCCCAAGAAAGGTTAAAAAAAAAAAAAAGCAACAATTAAAGAAGCCATGAGAGAATTTATTAAAGCAAGGAGGAATGGAAATCGCCAAAACCCTTTCATCAAGTGAACTGCAAGGAGACAAGGAGAAATACAGAAATGGTACTTCAGGTCCTTCATTGATTTGCTCAGAGGCAAAGCCCTGAAAGAGACAACTGATCAATTCAGGGAAGGATCCGATTCTGCTGGATGCCCTGTCAGTGTCCCCCAGCCAATGGCAGCATATTAATTGCAGCAGTGTTGGCTCTGAATGAATTTCTGTAATGCTCATTCATTATTTGTTAATTCATTATTAAGTGTGTCGTTCGATTATAGGGGCTGGTATCACCTAGCCAGAGTTGTATTCTGTTCCACCAGTACCGCTAACACTGGGCGGACTCAGAAAGAAGAAACAGAGAGAAAGAGGCATTGAATTTCCTTACAGTTTTAGATTGGGGTGTAATATCAATAACTTTAATGGAACCGGAGTTGGTGCCCTGATAGGAGCCCTGCTGCTCCTCAAATAAATGGCTTGGCTCCACCTCAGCATTTATCTGCCAAGGCTCAGCTTTATCAGGGCACCAACTCAGATTCCATTAATGTTATCTCTTAATTAGCTATGCGATTAACCTGTGTTACTCCTGCACGATAATGAGTGGAAGACAGAACCAGCGAAGTTCAGCTGCCTTATAATTCCCTCTCCAGAAGCCAAATCATTCTGGAAACCATTCCAGGAAAAAAAAAAAATAAAAGACTCAAAGTCTTTCTGATCCTTTCTTGGATACAAGGGCAAGTTTTGCTCTCTTTGGAAGGGAAAGCAATTGTGATTTTAGCTACCATTTATGACAGTCGGTACCAGATACTGCTCTAGTGCTTCCTACTGATGATCTCATTTGCTCTTTACAGCAGGTCTGTTAGGTAGGTCCTCTGACTATCCCCACTTAACAGAGGAGGAAACTGAGACACAGAAAGGTCACCAACTCTGTCCCAAGGTCACAGAGGTGGAAGATGACTGAACCAGGATCCAAATGCAGGCAGGAGACAGGGTATCTGGGCGCCCAGCCACTTCTGTGGCATGCTAAGTACAGAGATCAGTGGGAAGGCGTCAGCAGCAGCAGACGCAGCCCCCCGCGCCCCCTTTGATGGAGACTGTCCCCCAGGACCCCTCCAGGACTTCTCCCTCCCCCAGGACACCTCTGCAAGCAGGCACATTCCCCACTGCCCGGGACTAAGAGCAGCCCTGGCAGCTTAGATTTTTCTGCCTGTAGAAATTTCTCTCCAGTCCATCTCAGGGGAGCCAGGGCTTGCACTGGTGGACTTGGATGGCCCTGAGCAAAATTTAAAGATGGAAAAATACCTTGGCTTGCCTTGCCTGCCTCTCTCCTTCTTTTTTCTGTGTCCTTTGTCCCCTCAAAGTCAGATCCCCTCCCTCCGCTGCCCACTCCCTCCCCTCCCCACCTCCTCTCCCACACACAGGCGCGCAGGCCTTCTTTTCTGTTGAAATTACCCAAAGCATCAGAAGCATACTGTCTGGACAAGCAAAACTGAAGAGATGGTGAAGGCATGGACACTGCTAACAGTAAGACCATCTTGCCCCCTTCCCTGCCACCTCCCTCCTTCTCAGCGGGAGGCAGGAAGGGGTGTGAACAGATCTTCACAATAGGAACCTCCTGTTGGTGGAGAGGACTCTGGAGGAAGCTTCTAAAATTACATCATTCACTGCTGCTTCCCCCGCACCAGCCACACCAGGGACCCAGGCCTCTAGACCTCCAACTGTGGATGTGATAGAGACTTGCTCAGACTGGAGAACAAGAGGTGCTACTGATCACCGCTTCCTCTGGCTCCCCATCCTGGTTCTATGCAGTCCTCCCGCCACCCCTCCAGTGGAATACCACAAAGCAGTTCTTCCAAATATGTTTTAGTGCTTGAACCCCGCTTTGTTAGACCACTGATTTCCTTTTTGTCCCCTCTGGAATATCCACTGCAGACCCTTCCAGAATCCTAGGGCTCCTTATTACCTGCAGTTGTCTCTACTGAGATCCCCAGGTGATGCTAGTGGTAAAGAATCTGCCTGCCAGTGCAGGAGACACAGGAGTCAAGGGTTCGATCCCTTGGTTGGGAAGATCCCCTGGAGGAGGAAATGGCAATCCACTCCAACATTCTTGCCTAGAGAATCCCATGGACTGAGGAGCCTAGCGGGCTACCGTCCATGGGGTTGCAAAGAGTCAGGCACAACTGAGTGACTAAGCACATACACATACTATTGAGATCAGATCTGTACTACTCTAGAACCGTCCATCACATTATAGAGATACGATGGGTTGTCTGAATGTCCCATTTTATGAACCAATGTTAATCTACATGCAGTCCCTTAAGATCCAAAGGCAGAGACACAGAGGATCATTTTTTCTATTAATACAAGTAGGTTTAATGTAAAGTGCATTGTTTTTAGGTGATTGCTGTAGTGTTATTTCACATAAAATATAGTAATTAAAAATAACAAACCTTTGGAGCCATATTGAAAAACAATTGCCCTAAGGGATACAAGGAGCTTTGTTGTTGTTCTGTTCGAGTAAACATCCGACAGTTCTGCCAGGAGTTTAACTAACCCTTGACTATCCCTCTGTTGCCTTCTCCCACTTTTTGTTCCCAGGCTGGGAACATATGAAAACAGCTTCTGTTCTACAGTTTCTGTATGCAGCCTTCCAGGCAAAGCCAGAGAACACTGCCTCCACAGGAACTGAAGAAGAAGATGCAGAAGAAGAAGAGGACAGGGAGGAGTAGAAAGCTGACTCCATCACATACATAGAATATTAAGCACAAAGGCACTTTAGTTCACCTTTTTTATTCCATTTCAGCAAAAGGGTAGGATGGAGAGAGAGAGGGGACGCATTGGACCACGTGGCCAGGCCAGACCAAATTCATCCCTTTCGGCTAATGGAGAATTTTGAAGAAGGTAAATGTTGCCTGTCTGATATTTACATAAGGCATTAAAACCCACAAATCTCTTGTGTGTGTGCGTGTTTTTTCCCACAGACTCAAAGAACAGTTTATCATGTAAGACTGGCTTTATTTTCAAAATAATGTCTGCTTAGGTGAACACATTTTCTCTCTGAGAGCTCAGGTTTGTTTTTGAGGCAATATTAATGACTAATGGTGAGTCATCCGGTTGTGTGGCTTGGTACAGTAGTTTATGTAATAGCTTAAAATTCAACTTTGAGCAATGTCCACAGCAGGGAAGGACAATTAGTAAATTCATTAATTGTGCTTTTGTGTACACTTTTGTTCTCAAGGCTAATTATTTGTTTAAATTATTTTGCCTCTATCAAAAGTGTTACCACATGAAAATATTTCAGCTTAGGTTTCTGGTGTGAAATAGAAGCCTTGGGAAGTTCAGACATTCTTCTGAAATGTAATCAACTGGCAAATAACTGGTACTCAATACACAGCCTTTTATTTAAGCACATAAGCAAGTAGTTTGGGGGATATAAGTGCACAAAAAATTATGATTCATGCCACTGCCTGGCCTCCTCTGATGTAGACAGTGGGCATCTTCCTTGCTTGACTTTTAAATACGGCGAAACTCTGGTGTGCACACGCTGGAATCAAACAGTCTTCTGCAAAGTAAACTATACAATGAAATAGATCAGCTGCCAAGCCAACGTGCCGGTGTACACGATAAAAGTGAGGCCTCACTCCTTTTTTTTTTTTTCCTCCTCAGAGAGAGATGAACACCTCTTCCTCTCGTTTCTAAATTCACCATGTGTCTGGGCTGTGGCTATAAGATGAACCAGCTGCTGCTGGAGCTCGCACGTTCCAGTTCCCGGATCCAGGTGTGTGGCCTGAAAAGAGATGGATGACATGATGCAGGCACAGCCAGTTTTCTCCACAGGGTACCAGGGAGCGATGGCCCAATGCAGAATAGGCAGCCCTCGCTTCTCAAGCATCTTCTCAGCCTGGCTGAGTCCTCAGGGAGATGTGCGGTCCAGGATGCGCAGAAGGAGACAGATGATAACAGCCCAGGTGCTGGACTAGGCATTGACCAACAATTACAATCATCACAATTTCCCTATAAGGGGAGCATTGTGAGTTCCATTTCCTGAAAGAGGAAATGGAGGCCAGAACGTGGATGGGAACCCATGACCGTGTGACTGCGAATCTCATGGCCCTTCCATCCTACCCGGTTGCTTTCCCAGCATCTAGCCCAGTGCCTTGGCCATAGGACATGCTCCATTCATTCATCCATCCATTCATTCATAAACGTTTATTGAGGGCATACTACCTGCCTGAGGATAGAGCAGTGAACAAGTTAAAGACTCTTGCCTTTAAAGACTGCAGTGATAAATAAATGAATATATCCCATTCTAGTGATGAATGTGTGTTGAATGAGGTTTGGGACAAATGCAGGCCAGGCCGTGGCAATGATGCCATAGCCTCATCATCATCTCACAACCATGTTTGTGTTCCTGCTGTGCCAGTCATTTTCACTCCAAGTGAAAAAAAAGTTGAGGGCCCCAGAGGGAGAAGTCTATGGCCCTGTCCCAAGGGTCCTCATTACATTGCAAGCCAGTGACTAGAAGGTGGGGACAGCTGGGTGTGGATTCATCCCCTTCTCATTCTGGCGGGACTTCTGTAGGAGGCTCCATCACCGTCACTGCAGGCAAGCCGAGCATCACCCAACCAAGGAAACGAAGGAAGGCATGGGCCCTCCCCAAACATCAGAGAGAACTGAGGATTTCAGGCTGAAGTTATGGAGAAGAAGGATGTGTCTGTCACGCCACAGGGGTTGACTTAGTTGTTCAGAGCTTATACTCTGAGTCTGGTCATCCTCTAAAACCAGGTCTGATATTCACCAGATGAGAGGACTGAGGAAGTCATCTGCCGGAACGTGGCCTGTGGAGGGTCTGCTCTGCACAACACGTCTGGGGCTACTTCTCCACCTAGTTTAGATATCCCGGGGGATGGTGCTTCTCTCTGGCCCCCAGGAACCAATTCCAAAATCCACCTGCAGCACATTTTAGACTAAAGATGTGGCCCGAGGGTCTACTTTTAATTATCCAAAACACTGAACAGAAGCCTGGAGTCGTGCAAATTTAGAGGGGACCCTCTCCTCTCCCCATGGTGCTGTCCCACCCTGAGTGATGACTCTCAACTGGGAGGCCCCAGTCCAATAGCCAGGCTCAGAGCCAAAGCAGGGGTGCCTGGTGGTATCAATTCCGAACCAGCTCAGCAGGGGGAGCCCAGGGTTCTGGTTGGTCCACCATCCTAAGCCCATGCAACCAAGGAGACAACTTCTCAAGCAAGCTGCCATCCACACGGCCTCCTGTAAGGCTTCTCAACCTGGTATGCCTGCTTAACACTCTTCCTGGAATCAGAGTAATCATGTATGTGCCCAAGGATTTAGCTACAAGACATTTATCATAGTTTTATGACTGTAAAAAATTAAAAAAACAATCGCCACGCCTAGTAATGTGCTTAAACACTCAGTCGAGTCCGACTCTTTATGACTCCAAGAACTCTATCTAGCCCACCAGGCTCCTCTGTTCATGGGATTCTCTAAGCAAGAAAACTGGGATAGGTTGCCATTTCCTCCTCTAGGGGATCTTCTTGACCCAGGGATACAAATGGCGGCTCCTGGGTCTCATGCATTGGCAGGCAAGTTCTTTACCATTGGTGCCACCTGGGATGCCCTTGCCCAATGATAGAAGACTTTAAATAAGTCATGAATAAGGTAGAGAATATTATAAAGCCATTAAAAATAACACACCAGAAGTGTACTAATGATATAATATTTCCATTATACTAATAAGTGAAAAAGAGTTTGTACAGCACACTATTATTCTTTCTCTGTTTTTTAATCAAATGCACACATGAAGAACAGAATACTGACACCATTACTCTTAGTAAAAGTTGGATAGGTAATATTTTCTTCCCTGCTACTTTTCAACTTTTTGTACAATGAACATGTGTTACTTTTGCAATTAGACCATAAAGAAGGCTGAGTGTCAAATAATTGATGCTTTCAAAATGTGGTGTTGGAGAACACTCTTGAGAGCCCCCTGGACAGCAAGGAGATCAAACCAGTCAATCCTAAAGGAAGTCAACCCTGAATATTCATTAGAAGGACTGGTGCTGAAGCTGAAGCTCCAATATTTTGGCCACCTGATGCAAAGAGCCAAATCATTGGAAAAGACCCTGATGCTGGGAAAGATTGAGGGCAGGAGAAGAAGGGGGCAGCAGAGGATGCAATGGTTGGATGGCATCACCGAATCAAGGGACATGAGTTTGCACAAGCTCTGTGTGATAGTGAAGGACAGGGAAGCCTGGTGTGCTGCAGTCCACCGGGTCACAAAGAGTCAGACATGACAGTGACTCAACTACAACAAAAACATAGAAATGTTACTTAAAAACACTAAAATGTCCTTTCTTGGGAAATACTGACTTTCCCACTCATCATTAACAGACTCCCTATCATCAGAGGAAGAAATGGGAAGACGGTCAGCCCCTTTCTCCTCGCTGGCTGCTGGTAGCTTGGGTGTGCCGGCATGTCTAGGAGGGCCACGCTGATGACAACTGCAAGCTGAGTAGCTCCAGCTTCCTTTATGACACGGACTCCTGGAAGGCCCTTCCTGCTGCAGAAAACATTAGGACTAAGGGGTTTTGTGCTCATCTGAGGAAACAAGAACATTGGCCCAGATGTTTCTGAAGTTTCATCAGACACGCAAAGCCAGATAAGATTTAGTGAAGATCCACTGGTAGCTTTTGTAGCATGCTTTCCATGAAAAGGGGAGCTGAGTAAGTGCCTGATCCTTGCCCATGCAAGTAATGTCAGCCATGCCAGGATAGGACCCTGCAATGGATTCCAAACTCCCTTTGTCCCCAGTGTTCTGTCCCTCCCTTGTTTGTCCACCAAACTCCGACTCATCCTTCATTGCCCGGACCAAACCTCACCTGCCTCTGAATTCTCCCCAACTCCCTACGCATTGCTGGTCTTGCCTGTCTCTCATCACTGTTCCTTATACACAGTCCAATGTTGCTTTTGCTGTACTACATTGTCGTTATTATTTGACCTTGAATCTGGCTCTCTTACTGGACTTAAGGGTAGGATTTCTCTCCTGTCTTTGTATTCTTGGTGGCTGCTGTACCACAACCATTTAATAATATTAATAAACTCAAGGGTTAAAATCCATTACAAAGCTCTAATTTGCCACTGTTTTAAGGGTTGGGAGGTGGGAGAAGACGTCACATGCTCCTGACCATGACAGAATGCTCCTGCATGTCCTGGAACCATGTGCACTGTGATCAGGAGGCTGCCTGAGACAATCTGGAGCAGAAACCTCTTTCCTACCATAATGGGGAGATGGGGTGTAGACAGCTAATGCTTTCTGATGGAGGACTGCCTTGGAAATAAGGCATTAGGAGTATGATGGGGTGGATGGATAGTCATGTGACAGTCTAGAAAGCCCATGGCTTTGGGACAAGATACACCAGTTTGAATTCTAAATCTGTACCTTAGTAAGACCCCGGGCACATTATTAAATTTCTCTTGAGTCTGTTTTCTCACCTGATACTGCTATTTACTTTGCAGGGTTGTTAATATTATTGAAGATCATGATAGCAAAATCCCTGGCTCATAGTAGGTACTCACTAAATAATGGCCTTTGTTATGATATAGTCTTGACACCACAGAAATCAGGAGCCATGGACAGGGCTTACAGAGTTGTTCCTCCAGGCGGAAGCCAAGGTAAGAGAGCACAAGAGAATCTCAACTGAGCCTAAAGAGAGGGGAGCCCAGGAAAGAATTCTGGGCCCCTTGAGTTCAAGGGAATAAACTTCATATAGCACATTATTCTCCCCACTTTTCTGGAAATAGAGAAGAGGATGAGGGTCTCCCTACTGACGCTGGCTTACTTATAGACACTCAGGAGACTAAGGCAGGGAGTCCAGGGTTTCTTTGAGGAAGTGACAGTAGCAGGGTGGCCTGAGAGTCCAGGGGTGGTGGTGCTTGGACCAGCACAGTGGCACTGCCCACCAGAGAGCAGCGGAGTCCTGGAGGCCCTGGCCACTGGACAGGGCACAGGGCGAGTCACAGGCGGGAGGCGTGCAGAGCACTCACCGGACCTGCCCCAGGGCTGGAGCGCCACATCAGCAAGCGTTGACACAGCTCATTTGGGATCCACATTTCCCATGTCAGAGTGGCCCCATCTTACCACCAGCGGGGAGAAGGTGGGGGCAGATGCTTAAGGAAAGAGCAGGAGGAGGATCTTCCTTAGACAGGCAAGCAGACACACCTTTTGCCTCTCCCCTCTGGGCCTCTCCAGAAAGGCCTCCATCCTTCAGTCTCAGCTTGGGCAGCACCTCCTTGGGGAAACCATCCCTGATATCCTAAGATGGGGCTAGCTGTCCTTACACCATCTTTGATTACCACTGCATCTGACACCTCCACTATAGCAATCTGTTTACCTGACTATCTTTCCTGGAGACGTAAATACAGGCAGGTGGGCACCAAGCTGTACCCCTGTTAGCAACCACAATCAGTTCAGTTCAGTTCAGTCACTCAGTCGTGTCCGACCTTTGTGACCCCATGAATCGCAGCACGCCAGGCTTCCCTGTCCATCACCAACTCTAAGAGTTCACTCAGACTCACGTCCATCGAGTCAGTGATGCCATCCAGCCATCTCATCCTCTGTCGTCCCCTTCTCTTCCTGCCCCCAATCCCTCCCAACATCAGAGTCTTTTCCAATGAGTCAACTCTTCGCATGAGGTGGTCAAAGAACTGGAGTTTCAGCTTTAGCATCATTCCTTCCAAAGAAATCCCAGGGCTGATCTCCTTCAGAATGGACTGGTTGGATCTCCTTGCAGTCCAAGGGACTCTCAAGAGTCTTCTCCAACACCACAGTTCAAAAGCACCAATTCTTCGGCACTCAGCCTTCTTCACAGTCCAACTCTCACATCCATACATGACCACAGGAAAAACCATAGCCTTGACTAGACGGACCTTTGTTGCCAAAGTAATGTCTCTGTTTTTGAATATGCTATCTGGGTTGGTTATAACTTTCTTTCCAAGGAGTAAGCGTCTTTTAATTTCGTGGCTGCAACAACCACAATGACTGGTACTTAATACTCACCCAACAAATATCGACTGAATGAGTGAGTGAATGGTGAGAGACTCTGTTAATTGAAACCTACCATTATAGTCAGTATGTATAGTGACTTGGAACATGTGCAAGCACACACTTTTTATTTCTCTCTATTTACAAGTGTATACACATATATCCATGCAACCACAGGACCAAAAATTTAAGAACAGTTCAATTAAATTAAACTCAACAAATACTTATTGGGTGCCTACTCACTGCCGAGCACTTTTTTAGGTACCTAAAATACACTGAACAAAACAATATGAACTCTGTTAAAATATGTCATTCTACTGATTTCTTTGAAGACCTGCCACATAGCCAGGACAATTATCTCCCAGCTTAAGTTTGTATTTAGAATTAGAATCCTTAAGGTTCTTCTTTGGTTCAGACATTCCTAGTAGAATTCATCATGGAATCTTGAAAAGCAGACCCACTGGGAGATGATCTATCCTTCACTAAAGCAAAGATAGTGACTTTCTGTGGATGACATTGATGGTTCCCAGGAGATGCCTCTCCGAAAACAACTGGATATACCCCCTTGACTTTCAAAGTTCTCCTCTGATATGAGCATAAGCAAATGGATTCCCTTTTTACCTGTGTGTTTAACTTTTATTAAGTGAGGGCTGAGCTCATCTGTCTTTTCTTCCTAATAATGGAAATACAGCTTCTGTGATGATCATCTTGAGTTTATCATTAGGCTTCTAAAGAAATCTATTGACTCTCATAACTCCCCCTCTCCCAGCTGAGACAGACACACTGCAGCTGGTCCATCTACTGACATCATTAAATTGCTTACAGGGAGTCAGTAACCATCGTATACCAAGGAAAATTCTATTGTACTCTTGTTGAATGAAGATGTAATCCAATCACTCATGGTATACCTTATGGAACTAGTCAAAGGGAAGACAGGATTAAAGATTATAGATATACAAAATGGTTCTGTAACCATTTTGATCACTACTGGGAAAATGATTAAAAGTACCTGCCCTGTTCTTGGCAAATGTGTAATGTTATCCTTCCGAGTAGACCCAAGTCATTAAGAATCTGTTGTTAGTAAGTGTCCTGACATGGGGCAAGCCCATGCAATACAGGAGAATCAAAAGAAGATGACTTAGTACCTGCTCTCAAAAAGGGCATCAAACTCCTACTGAGGAAGCCAAACTTACATAGTTGAATAATTAGGAGATGCCAAAAGATCTATGGATCTGACTCTAAGTATTCGGAGACCTACAGGAAGACGAGATCTCTGGGCTGAGACAACTCACAGAAGACTTCACAGAGCAGGTGGGACTTGAAGATGGACCTTGAAAGATGGAGAGGTTTGGATTGGAGTGTCCTTCACAAAGAGGATAAACAAGAACAGGGTCAGAAGAGCTGTCTGATGAGGAGAGCGAGAACATCATCCAGGCTGCCATGGATGGTCCCTGTGCAAGAGGAGTCACAAATAAGTTTAGAAAAGAGCGTTTAAATCAAACTATGGCTGTTACTCAATGGCGGGAAGAAAAGTTTAGATTTCATCTGATATGCTATAAAAAGCTGTTATCAAGTCACAAATGGAGAAGCAATGAGATGAGAGTGGCTATAGTTACACTCAATAAGCAGCAGCCCTCACAATGGACCAGAAAAGAGTGGAGATTTTTTTTTAAAGTCAGTCAGAGGAAAGAGCTGTTGAGAAGTTCAGTTAGAGTCACAGCATTGTGATATGAAAGACGAGTTGGCACATTTAAGAAACTATTAGGGAACAAGGGTCAAAAATACACACGTAGCGGATTCACTTCATTGTACTGCAGAAACGAACACAACGCCGTAAAGCAACCGTAAGCGTGTGCATGCGCGCTCGGTCCTGTCTGACTCTGCGACCCCATGGACTGCAGCCCACCAAGCTTCTCTGTCCATGGAGTTTTCCAGGCAAGAGTACTCATGTGGACTGCCATTTCCTACTCCAGTGCATCTTCCCAATCCAGGGATCAAACTCCCGTCTCTTGTGTCTCCTGAATTGTCAGGCAGACTCTTTACCACTGTGCTACCTGGGAAGGCAACTGTACCCCAATTAAAAAAGCAAAAAAAATTAGGATTGATTAAGGATGCAATAGGGAAGAATAAAATATAATTTTATAAAGGCAAACAACAAACTCCAAAATACACTACTTACAAGATGACCTTGGTAAAGTTTACCAAAAGACAAAACAAACACAGCAAAAAACCCTTACAAATTAACAATGAAAGTATAAAACATATTAGAAAAATGGACAAAGAATATGAACATAAAAATTTCCCCCCAAAATCTAAAAGGCTAACTAAGCATATGAAGTCACATTTAACCACACTAAAGAATGAAAATAAAAATAAAAGGTATTATTTTACCTATTCACTTGGATAAAAGTAATAATAATTTTTATATTGTAATACCTAGAGTTTGTAAGGAATACACTGTTCATGGGAAAACTGATGCACACCTTCTGGAGAGCGATTTGGCAGAATCAGAAAATCTAACAAATAGGCTTATTCATCTTGAGCCCAGGTTTTCTACATCCCACGAGTCACTTCTCATGGATGTATATCAAAGCCTTTCTCAAGGGTGATACATTTGAACATAAGCTAAATGTCCAGTAAGACTAAACTGTTGGATGTAAGAAGTATATTGTATAGACCTTAAAATCATTGAAGAAAAATATTTAATACATGGGAAAATGTGCATAAGATGTTAATTTAAAAGGCAGATTATAAAGAGCTTGCACAATATGTTCCTAATTTTTAAAAATCTGTATGTATAAGTCAAATAAAGTATATAGACTTTGGATTCTAAATCAAACAAGCTAACTGTAAAAAAACATTTTGGATACAGAAAACCAAACGTGGACTAAATTTAAATGAAATTGAGGATTTGCTATTAGTTTTGTTAGGTATAACAATAACATTTTACTTACTTTTTTACGTTTTCAGTGTTAGAAATGCATACTGAAATATCGTAGGGTGAAATTATATGAAATCTGGAATTTGCTTCACAATACTCAAAAATAAAGGAATGAAATAAAACAAGAATGACAAAATGGTGATAATTATTAATTTATATTTTGTCTACTTTGCAAATTCCCATAATAATCATATTAATTCAAAAAGAAGGCAGAATCCTGCCACATTTTAAAAATAATGTATATGTGTGCGAAAAAATAAGAATTGTAACCAAAGTAGTTACCATGATTATTGCTGGTTAGATAAAGCTCATTTTCACTTTCTTGCTTTTTTATAAATACATTTTTCAAATTTCTACAATGAACATACAACATTTTTACAATCAAAAACGTACTCTATACGTGGTTTTTAAAGCATCTTTTGTTTTGACTTTAAAGAGGTAAAGGAAATGGCGATGCCAGTAGCTGAAATGGAGATGATGAGAATCAGAGAGGATGTGGGAGGGAAATGTACCAAAACAGAATTTGTAGACACGGCAGTATTGGTAGACATCTGGATAGAACCCTGGGCTCAACTGGAAAGGGGAATTGAGGTGATGAAGGAGTTGGGAAGGCATGGACTCTGAGTTTTGACCTTCAAATCATGTTAATATTATACACAACAGCACTGCAAATTTACCTTGGCATTAATGATCTTGAAAACTGAAACTTTTATCTCTCATTAACTTATTCTATATGATACAGGTACTGTTCAGAATGATGGGAGTGCAGTGGAGAGTCTTGAATAAGTCCTCAAAGACTTACAAACTAGCAGCGGAGAGAGACATTAAGCCGAACACTACACAAATAGTCACCTGTGGTAACTGTTGTGAAAGAGAAGTACAAGGTGCCCTGAGAGCCCGTAACAGAAAGACTCGCGCTACTCTTCAGGCATTCTGGGAAATCTTCCTGAGGAAGTTTAGCTCCTGAAAGATAAACAAGAGCTCAGCAAAAAGTGGGATAGCAGCATTCAGACCAGGAGACAAGTTTACCCACAGGCCTTGATGCTAAAACAAACATGATCATTTGAGGGACAAAGAGAAAGCCAGAATGCCAGGAGCAGAAGTTCAGGGATAGAGGGGGATAAGATAAAACTGGAGGTGGAGGGCGTGGAGAACACGCGGATGTTTCTGGCCACGGTAAGGATCATCACTATTTCCTTATTTTATCCTAAGCATACAGGAGGCTATTAAAAGAGGTCAGTAGAGGGTGGTTTCTGTAGTGCACGCACCTGAAGTCTCTCCAAGAGTGTTCAGAGGCCTATGAACACTCAAGGTGGAAGAAGTTGATGCTTTGGACTGGGGTACATGGCTCAGATAGTAAAGAATCTGCCTGCAGTGCAGGAGACCTGAATTCAGTCCCTGGGTCAGGACAATCCCCGGGAGGAGGCCATGGCAACCCACTCCAGTATTCTTGCCTGGGAAATCCCATGGACAGAGGAGCCTCACGGGCTACAGTCCATGGGATCACAAAAGAATCAGACATGACTGAGAAACTAATACACACTGGCAGAACAGGTGGAGAGAAATGGGTAGTTTAAAGAGATTTAAAATCTCCAGGAGAAGGTGAACTAGTAAAGGGGATTGGGAAGCAGCTGGGGCATTAGAAGGAAGATCAGGAAACCAGCATCAAGGAAGGAGTGGTCTAATGGGTTGGATGCTATAGTGGTGTATACTGGATAAGCCATAAGCAGATCCAATGTCAGGCAGACCCCTCACTATGAAATTATCCATGGATATATATTTTGGTGACATTAGGGTATTAGTATTTGCAAAAACATGGCTGCTGTTATGAAGCACTTGAACTTGGATCCCAGCTCTAGCATTTCCTGTTGGTATAGCTATCAAGTATTTACTCTCTGGCCATGGTTTCCTCATCTGTAAAATGGGAATAAGAGTCCCTATTCATAAGGCTGTTGGAAGACGTAACGTAATGTCTAAAATGTTCCTCGTGTATTGATGGTGCTTAATAAATAGGTATCATTTCCCCCAGCCCTTCCCTTGCTCGCTGTATAGCCTGCTGGTATCAGCTTCCAAAATAATGTGACCAGGGACTCTTCACTCATTTCTTTTCTAGTGCCCTAGAACAAAGGGAACATAATCAAGAGTGGAAACGTTATTTGATATCTGCTTCAAAAACATACGGTGTTTGATGTGTGACGCTGATGTGTGATGCTCAGTCTATTAGATATGAATATTAGACTGCCGGCTGTATGCTGTTTATATTGATAAAACATGACCCTGACCAGATCCCCAGCTGTGAGAATTAAAACGTGGGCTTTCAGTTGTTGTGGGGCTTTTTTCCCCCTCTACTACAGGATGAGGTTGAATAAGTGTCCAATGTAACAGCCTTCAGTTGAGTTTGTAGAGATTTTAAAATTCAAGGTAATTTTTCAAAGGTTGGATGGCCTCCCACAGTCAGGCTACCTTAAGATGGTCCTTCGATTCTATTTCTTAGCATGGGTTCACCATCCTTCCCTGTACCTGCCCCTCTGAAAGCTCTCCAGCCCCTGCTTCCTGAGGAAGGAAGGAAGGTTAGGCAGGAGAAGAGGGGAGAAGAACTGCAGAGGAGAGAGGGGGCTGGGTTATGGTTCCCAGGAATAATGGTCAGGAGAAGAAAATGAGGGGAGGAAGAGGAGGAATGAAGTGGGAGTACGGGGGAAAGAGGAGAAAGAGAAGAAGAGAAAAAAAGGAGTGAACCTGAGGAGTGAGTCTGTTTTGAGCAATGGACTGCGACTCATCTACTCTCAACCATTTCATTTCATTTTCACAAGGCATCAAAGCAGGTCGTTTGGTGCCAGAGGATAGGTCTCCTTTCTCAGACTCCCGTCCTTTTCCCAGGAAATTCTGGGCATCAAACCTGCCATCCCAGCCCATAGAATAAAATCCAAACTCTGCAGCAGGCCATTCAAGGTTCCATGTGAATGGGGCCCCCATAGGGAGGGGACCACGTACCACGAGCCAAACACAGACTCTTTAGAGAGTGAAGGCGGGTGCCATTTGTGACTATGCTGGGAAGATACATGAAAACTCAGGTTGTCACGTGCTAACTGACATGGGATGGATGATCAGCCTCACCTCCATGTCCATGCTAAGCCACCCACCTTGCCAAGCTACTGCCTTCCCCAAATCTCCAAGGATCTGTCACATGTGTGGAAAAGCAACCTAATCCCACTCACCCAATGCCAACCTGGAAAACTCATTCTTCAACACCAGTTCAGAAATACCCACGTCTATGACGTCCATCTCAAGTTCTCAAAGACAGTTCGCAGTGCTTAGAATTCAGACTTACTCTACCCTTTGAAACCTGGGGTTCAAATCCCAGATCCATCACCTGCACACTGTGTGTGTTTGGGCAACTCGCTTGAGCTCTCTGTCTCGGGTCCCCTTTCTGTACTATTGAGACAATATACCTCCTTCACACAGTGGCTATGAGGACCAGGTGCATTCACAAGGGACCAGGTTGGCTCTGTATGAGGACTTCGGTAGAGGGTGTGATGCACAAGGATTTTGCCAAACCTGTAGGCACAGACATGCACTTGCTCCTCTGCAAGTGGATGTGTGATGGGCCTGGGACCCACCTGTGAGGCGTGTAATGTCTCCTTTGAGGAAAAACAAAAAAATTGTCAGGTGCAATGTTAAACGCTAAAGAGTTCACAGATCATTTTGTCTATAATAACCCTTTGGTTTTTATTATGATGATTCTAACATCATCTTGAGCGATACAACATGTTAAAATTTCTCAGCCTCCTTCCAGGACTCAAACAATTCTCTAAGCTATCCCACATAGGTTTCTTCCTGGCAGGCAAGGGGGATGGTCTCAGAGTGCCTTTAATGAATAAGCAGAACAGGCGTCTATGCATGCGATGCTATTTCAGAGTCCAGTAACATTTATTTTACCTAAGATTCGCCTTATTAAAGTGAGAATACCCCTGAGATAAGTAACTGATCTTTTCTATCTTCAGTTATTTTTACCTAAGTGTGAATACATTTCAAATCCTTTGAGTGAAGGCGTGAGAAAAGACACTGGATATTCCTAAGGGTTGGAAGCAGGAACTACGATGGCCAAGAAGGGCGTGGAAAGGCAGGACTCCAGGTGCTTGGGAGGAATTCTGTCCATATTACACTTTTGCTCAGAGCAAAACACCCTTGCAGGAGGACTAATGTTTAGTGCACAGGCTGGGCTGAGTGCCCAGGGTTAACCCCTTCAGCCTCCCCTCCCCACCTCCTATCCCCAATGTACCCATTCTCCCTGCACATACATACACACACACACACACGACTCATTTCAATGCCATCTGCCTGCCTAAATCTAGGTTTATAGTGACTTTTGTTGTTGTTATTCTCTGGCTGTCATTTTTCAGGTTTTTTCCCCCCATGGATCTTAATTGAATGTTCCAGAGGGGAGACATTTCTAGCATTTCATTTTGAACTTTTGCTTCATATTGTGACCAATTAAAATATGACTAACCACAGAATACACTTTTCTTTTTCTTCAAGCTTCGCCCCCAACAGAGAGAATGGAGCTTGAATGCCATATTATTATTTTCCATGCTGCTTTGACTTAAATAAGAGAGAAGTTGTCTTTTTTTTCTTTTAAAGTTCTTTGAAAACTTTTTGACAACCCCAATTGGGCTTTTTTCCCCCATTCCATGTGTATTGTGGGTGGAGTTTTCTATAGCCTGTTTTCCCTCCAATCTTCACGCCAAACCTCCTTGTGTAACAGAAAGCAGTGATCCCCCACTGCATGACTGAAAAGCAAGCTTTGCTGGATGACTTTAAAGATGCTATCAGTATACAGATAGAGAGTGTAAATTCATTCAACCCAGCCCAGCCGGCAGCCCTCCACTTGTTTCCTTGTGACCTCCTTCCTCTTCCCCACAAATCTTTGGCAATTCCTCAGGCTCCCAGTCGCCTCTCAGTGAACGGTTCTGACTTTTACTGTGCAAAGAAGATAGAGCATTGTTGAGGGAGCGCCCAAAACTCACCTCTCCACATCTGAAATAGATCCATAACAGCACTCTTTCCTTCCTCAGAACCTCGTCTTCCTTGGGATTACCTCCTCCTATGCAGTTGATTCCTCTCCTCTCCTGCTTCTCTGGCATTCCCCTTCTGTCCAGCACGATTTTATTCTCTCTCATCACCATCTCTCAGACTGAAAATATGTGCACAATTCCTCCCTCATCTTAACAAACCTCCCTGCAATCCCTCGCCCCCCACCTCCCTGTTGCTCTCTGTCTTTCTCCCCCACCACCAGATTTCTGGAAAGAAGAGTTCGTCTTCTTCACTGCTGCCTTTGCCATGTCATTCACACACCGACCCACTGAAATTTGGATCTCACCATATTCCATTCTACTGATGATGTGATGAAGATTCAGACACTCAGACCAAAGTCAGGAAGACCCTTGGATTCAGGCAAGGACTTCGGTAACAGGGACAACGTAGCAAAATAAAATTTAAGAAAATAAAAAAAGGAGCTTAAAAAATGTATGTGCCTCCTCTTGAAAAAATAAAAAAATTTAAAAGCATTTTGTATGTTTCTTGAGCCAAAACTGGTCTGAAAACGCCTAGACTCAGAGACGGCAATAAATAATACCCCTCAGTGGAGGACCGGAGTTGGGGGGTGTCCGTATCCACATCTATCCTTGACATTGACCCCACAGGAGATAACAGGAGCAGTGGGCTGAGATCCTGCCTTCCTGTAAGAGCATGGAGTCAACCGGGATAAAACCAGACAAAAGAGAAACAGCAGGATGTCCTGTCGCGTGTTCCCCAGAACCTTGCTTGATTGTTTATGTGTGGAAGAAGAGAGGTCTCTCCCTCTAAGTACGTTCATGCCCATGCATCCCTGTCTTACTCCCCTTCCTGGGTGTTCTCCACTCAGCT
The DNA here is from genome assembly GCF_029378745.1 of Bos indicus. NCBI lineage: Eukaryota > Metazoa > Chordata > Mammalia > Artiodactyla > Bovidae > Bos > Bos indicus. The sequence goes on from NC_091783.1 coordinate 32,202,657, forward strand.
CCTCTCTATTAGAAACAGGAAGAGCATTTTCTTCTGTACAACATTACCTGCATCATTTACTACCAACAACTGTCTTCTCTGCTGGATAAAGTCCCCAAAGTGAAGGACAAACCAGGAAGCCGACCTCCTCCCTGGGTCTGGAAAGAGGTATCTTCTTTGTAGTCAAGAAGGTGGAACATTAAGACAGTCTCTCATCTCTCTCTTTCTTTCCAAGCAGCTCATGCCTTTCTCTCTTGCCGCACACACATATCTCCAGGGGGCAATCTCAGCAAAGCTGAATCCCTTCCAGCTGAGGCCACAGGTTCTGTGTTGAACATGCCAACCAGCAACTGGCCATGCCCTTCCCATGTGGACTGGTGTGTGAGCTGAGCCCATCAGCCCATTTCACGTGAACCATGCAACTGACCAATGGCCAGTATCAGACTTGTCACTATTGACCCAGCCTACCTGAGAACCTGTGACCTGCAGGTAAAGAGCTTTATGTTGCAATAATAATGTCTCAAGTGTCTCAGTCAGTTCAGTCACTCAGTCATGTCTGACTCTGCGACCCCATGGACTGCAGCATGCCAGGCTTCCCTGTTCATCACCAACTCCCAAAGCTTGCTCAAACTCATGTCCGTCAAGTCAGTGATGCCATCCAACCATCTCATCCTCTGTCCTCTGAAGTGTCTAGGGGCTCTCAAAATCCTTACTTTTTAAATGAACATTTGGTCATTAGTCAGTGAGGGAGGAGAGGAAAAGAAAGAAGAAATGAATTCAACACCTGATGTTTTGAAGAGAAAGAGGGAAACAAGGGGAGGAGAAACTTGGTCTAACATGCCTCAGCAGATGAAACCACTGCTTTTTAAAGCCATTGCTTTTTAAAGCAGGGTGCCATCTGAAAGTTGGTTTCCTCCTACCATGGCTCTGCAGGGCTCTTTGAAACAGCTGCTTTGGCCTTATCCCTGCTTCATTGGTCTTCATTTGTTTGCTTAACAACTAGAGGTGTTTCTACCTTCGCCACAAAACCATTTTCCGAAAGTTAATTCTCTTATCCCAAAAACTCTCAAGAGTTTAAGTCCACGGCTTCATTAGTTCACTCTACTCAGCTCCAAGGTGGAGAATAAATACTCTTGTGCCCATTTTACAGACAGGGAAGGCAGGGAAGTCAAAGGCTTAATCCAAACTTGGTTTCCCACATATTGAGTAAGAGAGTCTTAGCAATCGGCAAACCCTGTGACCTTTGGGAAGTTATTCCTTTTAAATTTCAGTTTCTTCATCTGAAAATTAGGATTACAGGAAGTTTGTGAGGATAAATGAAATAATATATACTGAGATCTTTGCACAGGACCCAGCTACAGAGGGCTGCTGGATTGTACAACTCCACCAACATGGTGCTGCCAGGCGTTTGAAAGACAATGTGCGTGACACCCTGTACGGTTGTTCCATCAGCAGTCACGGCAGCCTTAGTCTGATACATCATCTTTCTCTGTTGTGTTAGTCATTATTATTAGTTTGAAGGTTTTTCTTCCAGCAACAGCAGAGTAGGTGGTTCAGAACAACCCTCTCTCTGATCATAAGAAACGTGTTAAAAGAAACATCAGTTTAATGACATTGACAAGTTACGCAAGCAGTAAGAAAACAAACTGTCAAATTCCACAGAGGAAGGAAGCCCATTCAAGGCTGCCTTTCCTCTCGAATGGTGGTTCTCCAGATGTGAGCACCCAGGAACTGGTTCAAAATGCACATTCTCAGGTTCCACCCCAGATCCACTCAATCAGAAACCTGGGAATGAGACCCAGAAATCTGCTTCAACAAACCATCAAGTTGATTCTGATGTCCCCTAATGTCTGAGAACCAGGGCCCTTCAGGCACCTCTAATTCTGAAAGCACAGCTGGGAGACTGGGAACTGGGCAGAAATTCTAGGAGTCTCCAGCGTCTGGGGACTCAAAGCTTGGAGTTCAAGGCCTGCCTGGTAAGCACCTCATGAAATTAGTTAGCTCACCAAAGGGCCACACCCAAGAAATAAGAGTGCACTGGAACTATACGCATCTTCACAGGGACAAACATTTCTCATCCATTCCTGATTGGATGAAGGGCCTGGGATGGCTAGTGCCCTTAACCCAGCTCTTTGCCAGCAACAATGGCAAATATTCGTGGAAGGAAGAAAACAGCACCCAGTGTCTCAAATTTTCTCTGCCAAACACTCAATCAAAAATAAGTGAGCACTCGCTTCCATCTTGCTCCTTACACCACTCTTTCTGGGAAGGCAGCTGCCAAGCCAGAGGGCTCCCAAGCAGCTCTCTGCAGAGTCCACATGCTGAGAAACTGAGGCCATGGCCTTTTACCAACAGCCAGGTGAGTGCACCAACCTGGGAAGGGATCCCACAGTTCCAGCCAAGCCTTGAGATGACCACAGCTCTAGTTAATACCGTGCGTATAAACTCCCATTGCTGTTGTTCTTTAGTCGCTCAGTCGCGTCTGACTCTTTCGCCACCCTATGGACTGTAGCCCACCAGGCTCCTCTGTCAATGGGATTATACTGGCAAGAATACTGGAATGGGTTGCCATTTCCTTTCCAGGGTGTCTTCTCAACCCAGGGATTGAACCCACATCTCCTGCATTGGCAGGTGGGTTTTTTTTGTTTTTTTTTTAACCACTGAACCACCATGGAAGCCCTCATGGGAGCACCCTAAATAGAACCATTCAGATAAGCTGGCCCTGAATGTCTGCCTTATAGAAACTGTGTGATAATATGTTGATTGCTTCTATTTAACAACTAAGTACTCAATAAAAAATAACTGGACAAACAAGAAGACAAGACTCGACAAACAACGAGGATTTTTCTAAATGGGTGATATAAAGAAACAAAGGCAATCGGGTATTTAGGGAGAATTTTAAAATATCTGTGTTTCATTTTTCAAAAAAGTATTACTCGTTCACTGTAAGTTCATGACAATCCACCCCAAATGGGTCACAAATACTGTCCACACGAGGGTGCCAGTCAACTCAACACCTTACTTTCTGTTGCTACGCAGGTCTCCTCCACTCTCCTCCCCAACCCGTAGCTCCCCTTCACTTTCAGCCTATGATCTCATCCCCTTCACACAGGAGATGGAGGCCATCCAACAAGAATGCATTGCCTTCTGATCTACAAACCTACCTCTATGCTTCCTTCTTTCCTTTAAAGATGGAAGAGCTATTCATCCTCCCACCTAAAGTCAATTCTTAGGCTCCACTTTGCCTCTGACCCTCTCCCATCTCTTTAGGAACCTCACACTTAAAAATAATTCTTTTTCTTTGATATATTCAGACTCTTCCTCTCAAGCAAACCCTTCCCATTGGACTCGTTAAATCATCTTAAATCACATTTTAAAAATACTCTTCAGCTTTAGTTCTCCCTCTCTTTTCATCCCTTCACACTAAATTCTGGAAGAATTTTTCTTAAAGTTACTGTGTCCTCTCCTAAACACTTTTCACTCAGTACTCACACTCCAGCAAGGTTTCTGCCCCATCACTCCAGTGATAACACTCTGGTTAAAGTCTCAGAGACTAAAGTTAGTGGATGAACACTTTTCAGCTCTCTTCTTCCCTGTCTTGGCAATGTTTCACAGAGTTGAGCACAACTCTCTTCTATCTATAAGCCTTTCCTCCCAGCTTGCACAATATTTCTTGGTTTTCTTCCTATCTCTGTAACTTCTCATAGTTATTCTCCTTGCTAGACTCATACCCTTCTCAGTTCAGTTCAGTTCAGTCACTCAGTCATGTCTGACTCTTTGCAACCCCATGAATTGCAGCACGCCAGGCCTCCCTGTCCATCACCAACTTCCAGAGTTCACTCAAACTCATGTCCATCGAGTCAGTGATGCTATCCAGCCCTCTCATCCTTTGTCATCCCCTTCTCCTCCTGCCCCCAATCCCTCCCAGCATCAGAGTCTTTTCCAATGAGTCAACTCTTCGCATGAGGTGGCCAAAGTACTGGATTTTCAGCTTCAGCATCATTCCTTGCAAAGAACACCCAGGACTGATCCCCTTTAGAATGGACTGGTTGGATCTCCTTGCAGTCCAAGGAACTCTCAAGAGTCTTCTCCAACACCACATTTCAAAAGCATCAATTCTTCAGTGCTCGGCTTTCTTCACAGTCCAACTCTCACATCCATACATGACTACTGGAAAAACCATAGCCTTGACTAGACGAACTTTTGTTGGCAAAGTAATGTCTCTGCTTTTGAATATGCCATGTAGGTTGGTCATAACTTTCCTTCCAAGGAGTAAGCGTCTTTTAATTTCATGGCTGAAATCACCATCTACAGTGATTTTGGAGCCCCAAAATATAAAGTCTAACACTGTTTCCACTGTTTCCCCATCTATTTCCCATGAAGTAATGGGACCAGATGCCATGATCTTAGTTTTCTACTTGGCCATTAAATGTGAATATTCTGAAGGTCTTGGTCTTTGACTGTATTTTATATAACTTTCCCCAGATAAGCTTATCCAGACTCACAGCTTCAATTACCATGTATACATAATTTATATGCTAATTTATATAATCTAAGGTGGTGCTAGTGGTAAAGAACCCTCCCGCCAATGCAGGAGATGTAGGAGACACTAGGTTCAGACCCTGGATTTGGAAGATCCCCTGGAGGAAGATATGGCAGTCCACTGCAGTATTCTTGCCTGGAGAATCCCATGGACAGAGGAGCCTGGCAGGCTACAGTCCACGGGGTCGCAAGCAGTCAGACACGGCTGAGCACAAGCACCGCATACTCTAGCCAGAGAGAAGCTGGGTGGAGTATGCCCAGAACCTCCTCCCAAAGTTTCTTATCAGGTAACTCACTCTCTGCATAGAAAGGAAAGAGTAAGGATGGAAAGACAGGCAGGAATATTGCTCTGAGAAAAGATCTCTCAAGGAATCACAAAGACAAGGGGTTGGAGCTTTCATTAACAAATAGTGAAATAAAATTAATATGTAAATATTAGTGGGACCTTCTTTGGGGCTAAAAGTTTAGTTATTTAAAAATGTGAGCCAATGTTACTTTTTTCCTGGCCAGTGGGGTTAATGTACTCTTTCTACAATTTCCTTTGTTTTTCTTGTTCAACTGTTCTCTTATTTAATTAATTGTTATGACTATAATTAACACGTCATCCTTTGTCATTGAGGGGGTTTATTTGTCTGGTAAGTGGAGAATACTTAGATGCATATGCATATGATGTTAATTTCCTGAAAGTTTCTTTTTCATAGGACAACATCTGTTCCTGTACTGGTTCAAAGCATTTGGTTCTGTGTACAATGTTCATGCATTGCTTCAGGCTCTCAAAATATGAATATGGTTGCACAAGTTAGAAATGCTTTCAGATGCAAGTAATAGAATAACTGACTAACAGTGGCTTAACTAGTCAAGACAGAAGGACTGATGCTAAAGCTGAAGCACCAATACTTTGGCCACCTGACGTGAACAATTGGAAAAGACCTTTACGTTGGGAAAGATTGAAGGCAGAAGGAGGAGGGGATAGCAGAGGATGAGATGGTTGGATGGTTGGATGTTTGGCATCACTGATTTAATGGATATGAACTTGGGCAAACTCCCAGAGATAGTGAGGAACAGGGAGGCCTGGCATGCTGTAGCCCATGCGGATGCAAAGAGTCGGACATGACTCAGTGACTGAGAAACAACAACAACAGGAAGTTGAGATGTAGCTGCATGTTGATGTACTGATCCAACAAAGACAACAATCACCCAACTTCTCCCTGTCCTTCTGTTTACCATATTTAATGTGTTGACTTTTCATTCTCGGGCTTATTGCCTTATGGTTGCAAAATGGTCAGAACATCATCCTATGATGTTCAAGGCAGGGAGAAGTTAAAGGTTCATCAATGCACTTTCTCTTCAAACACTGTGCCTTTTAATTAGGAAATAAATCCCTTCCCAAAGGGGTCTGGTATAGTTTCCATTACAGTGTCACATGGTCACTCCTGGCTATAACAGAAGCTGAGAAATGGGAGTATGAGTGTTCTGATTATCTTAGGCTTGAGATTAAAGGGCTATGGCTGGGCATGTTACTATACTGAATAAAATAAGAATCTCATGGATAAAAAAGAAGGGAGACATTAGATGGGCAACTAACAATGTCTACCACAGTATGTCTGACTCAAATCCATCCGTGGGATTGTTCATCATGCTAACAAGCATCATGAATTCTGCTGGGGGGAATAAAGAGGGGAAATGGTCGAGTCACGTCTTGGAGCCATAAGTAAATAAAAAGCTCATTGAGCATTTGCTCAGACCTCACTGGTTGTGAAACTGTGTCAGGGTAATAAGGACTGAGGAGTATCTGGGAGAAGGGAGGAGAGACTGCTGAGGATGGAGAGCCTGATGGAAGAATCTACATGGTTGAAGGGGGCCTCCCATGACAGGTCAAGTAGAAGAGCCAGCAAGGCAGAGTAGAGAAGAGCCGAGAAGCAGAGAAAGAATTGTGTAATGAGCTGCTTAGCTGGGGGAATAAATCTTCACTGGGGAATACAGGGGGAAAGAGGGACATCTGAGGCCTGAGGATGAAGCACCAGAATGCCTGGCTGCATACCCTGGAATTTATTCGTTAGGTAGAGAGAAGCCCCACACAGACTCATGAGCAGAGCAACAAAATGATTAAAGCAGTGTTTTAGAAGATGAATTTGGTGGGAGAGAACAGAACAGATTAGAGGGAGGGAGACATATAGGGAAGCTATCACAATGCCCAGGAAGTATTGGCAGCCTCAATGAGAGCAATATTGTTGGCTATAAAAAAATGGAGCAGAAAAAGTAGGTATAGGTGACATTTTAACTTCATTTCAGGATATCCCTTCATAGAAAACAACAGAGGCAGTGATGAAAAACACAGGCCCTCGTAAGTGGCAGTAGTCAAACGTTTAGTTGCCATGCTCCCCACTTCAGGTGCTCACCCAAAAGAAAAAGTTAATTTTAAGTAATGCAGGGAACCATCAAGGGGTTTTACTGATAGTAATATTTTAATTCTCAAATCATTGCTCTTCTAGTTAGTTACTCATGGCCTGGTTTCACAGAAATGGGCTGCAGGCATTCCCGGAAATGAAAAGTTATTATAGGAAGAGCCAAGACTCCTCCAACTTCACCACTCTAACGGCAGCTGTGTCCCCCTTCCACGAGGAGGCATTTCGCCTTGAGGGGTGGTGGTAGGAGCAGGCAAAGGCCTTACCCAGGTGAGCTATGTGGATCTGATGGGAAAGTAAAGCTTGCACAGAGGTTGAGAGCCTCACACCTCTCCCTGCTTTTGGTGACACCCCACAAAAAGCCTGAGAAAGCATAGCCCTTCCAGCTGAAGATCCTAAGAGTGGTTAATGCCTAAAGATGCACAGCGGCATCACCACTTTCATAAAGCCCATTGCCTGCAAGGTGCTAAGAGGTGGTTGTTCTGCTACTTGCAGCCAAATGCATTCCTGACACAAGAGCCTTTGTTCTCCTTCTCCCACTGAACTCACTGCACAGCTCAACGGGACCTGTAGCAGAGAGTGCTCCCAGAGATATGCTGATTAAATGCATAAATAAGTTAGTGACAGGCACTTTCATTATTCCTATCCCAGGGTAGTAAGTAACCTTATGGGTTCTGGAGCCAGACTGCTGCCACTTAACTGCTCAGTGACCTGAGGCTTCTTTGTGCCGGGGTCTTCTCATCTGTAAAATAATGACAGTTCATACTCCATATATGTGTTTTAAGGATTCAATGAGATCCTGACCATAAAGCGCTTAGCTCAATGCCTGCTACATGGTTAACACTCAATAAATGCTAAGCGCTGTATTTTTTTACAGATGAGGAAACAGTAATATAGAAAGGCTAGAGAAAAGGCTCAAGGTCACACAGATAAATGCTGTGCATGCTTATTTTCACGGACACGTCTTTTCTAAGCAGTGGGTCAACAAGTCAGCAAATATTTGTTAAGTGACCAAGAGGTTGAGTTCTGAACTAAACATTCAGAATGTATGCTCAAGGATGGGTATAGTTCTTGTTCTAGTGGAATTTACTATCTGGCAAGGATGTTTCCTTTTTTATAGTCAGTCCAGCTGCACACAAGGCTGGGCTTACAGGTAACAGAGACAGAAGCCTCTGTGGTTCTGTTTGAAGGGTCCTAGAAAGGCACTCAAACAGCACACATCAATTGGCAGCAGGATAAACTCAACACAACAGCTTTGTATTGGCCTGAGTTTTGTCTTCCGAGAGAATGGATTCGCCAAATATACCCATCTTTCTCTCTCCTCCTTTGTAATTCCTTGGCAAATAAAACAGTTCTCCCTTAGGCATTTAACTGACGGCTGAAATATCTCCTGCCAGTGCTAGACCCCTGAGCATAGCATTGCTTCCTATCACCTAGAATCTTTAAAACTGCAGAAATCCTTGGGAAAGAAAATGGCTCATGTCAATGACATGTATTTTTAATAAATAAATATATGTTTACTTATTTATTTTGACATGAAAGAAACACACACATAAGCATGAATTTCCCTGAACAGAGGAATGAGGTCTCCCTCTTGGGAAGCTAAGATTGTTTGGTCCTCAGAACAATAGCAGCTCCAAGAGCAAAAGGAAGAAGCAGGAGGCAGGAGGGAAGCCATGGTACCCAGTGGGTCCAGCCTGCACTCTCCTCTCTTACCAAGGACTTTTTGAGCTTCTGCTTCTCTCTACAAGCCCTGGCCTTGCCCTACAACTGCCACCATGCTCTGTGCCCTGGGGCCACACAGCCAGGGGCAGGGTAGGATACAGTCTTCCCAGGAATCTTCTTCCTTGCAAACCTGAACACAAGCACAAGGCCCCCTTCTGCTGAAAAACTCGTCTACAAATCACTTGGTAAAGACATTCAGGGGGATCAGAACATTCACCATATGGGAAGATTGTACAGTCTCAGAACTTGGTAAGATTCTTACAGATCCCAGCCTTTTCCTGATTGTGTTTCTGGAGAATGAGCTCATCGAGTAAACCTTCTTCTGATCCTACTTTGAGGGAGGTCAATGTGTCTCCCCGCTTTCCGTGTGAAGAGGCCAGGAGTGAGGGCAAAGGCAGTCCTGCCTCGTACATGCATGTTCAGTCACTAAGTCACGTCCAATTCTTTGCAACCCCCTAGACTGTAATTGGCTAGGCTCCTCTGTCCATGAGATTTTGCAGGCAAGAATACTGGAGTGGGTTGCCATTTCCTCCTCCAGGGGATCTTCCTGACCCAGGGATCGAACTCGTGTCTCCTGCATTAGAAGGTGGGTTTTTTACCGCTAGGCTACCTGGGAAGCTGCTATGCCTTGTGCTCACAGACAAAACTTGCCTTCTGAGCATCTGCAGAGTGAGGACACCTGAACACGAGGCCAGTGTTCATCCTGAAGCATGTATCCCCTCGGACACTTTCTTCTTTCCTGTCTACAGGAAGGGCTAAGTCCTGGCAAGCTGGCTCCAGGAGCCCCAAACAGAGTCCTGACAACTTCATTCACATGCAGTTTTCCATGACTTTAAAATCTTTTAAAATACTATCATAAAATCATAACAATGATTTTTAAAATATTTCCCCTCACCTAAGATTTTGCTTTTCTGAGCACAATTATTTAACATATTTTTAAAAAATTCTCTACCAGTGGACATTCTCTACACGTGTGCTGACTTGAGGGGAAGGTCCATGCAGGCCAAGGGATGGGTATGATCGGCGATCAATTCTGTGCCAAAACCAGTGCTCATGGTTGCCTCCAAGTAGCATAACATGCCTGCCTGCCAGGCACCGTCTACATGGATTTTACCAAAGGGCAACTCACCAAACAGCCTGACTGGAGAAAAAGAGGCACAGTGGAGACATAGGAGAAGCACCTGCTCCCACCTTTGGGAAAGCCATCACCTGGTTGGCCGCAGAAATGAGATACATGCCAGCCCTTCCTGTCAACGGCTATGCCGTGGTTGGAAACACGAGCTTCCACTGAGCCTGCCTCCAGGTTGCCAAAAGCCTGCACCTGACAAGCGACCAGGGGAGAGTCCTTCCAACAGCCAGCCTGAGCAGAAAGGAGGGACTGCATTTAAGAGCAAGCCTGGCCCAACTAGTCCTTTGAGAACAAGGGCCGGGCAAACGAAAGACAGAAAGAGAAACCGAGTTTTGGCCCCATAGGCTCTTCTGTTGGGTCTAAATTTCTCCCACCATTGTGATTCTGCAATACCTCTGCCAGTATTGGCTCTGTAGGAAAAAATTACGTTTGAGAAAAATGGGCACAATAAAATCAGAATGTGTGCCTTTAAGGAAGAGTCCCCCCAGAAAAGGGTTGCTAAAGTTTCAAATATATAGCCTATAAAACACACAGGATATTTGTACCACGGCTAAGGTTCAACATTGATCATCACTAAATGGTCATCACTAACAAATCAACATGTGACATTAGCCAAGAGGGCTATTGGATGTTAAAAGAAACTCAAAAATCCCAGGAAACAGCCACTTGATGAGCAAACAGTTTAATTTAGACTGTCACTCACAGGAAATAGACAACAGTGCTATTAAAATTGTAACAATGTAGCAATTTGCGACTCATTCACATTTCACATTAGATGCCCCCCTCCCTCCAGCTAATTTGACTATTACCAGTAAAATACACAATAGCAACCATTAATTGAGCATTTTCAGTGTGCCATGAGCTTTAAAAAGCAATCTATGACTGAACATTTAAACAGAACTTCCTATGTGCCAGACATTGTTCTCAGCACTTTTTATCTATTAACTTAGTACTCACCAAACCCCCATAAGCTAATCACTATTATTATCACATTTTCAGATGAGGAAACTGAGGCACAGTGAGTTTAAAATTCTCCAGGATCACATATCTAATTAAAAGACAGGGCAGAAGTTCAAAGCCTTTACAAGTCTGTTCCACAGTTCATGCTCTCAAGTCTTACCTTATAATTGCATCTTCAAAATATCTCCAAGAAATATATGCTGTAATTCTCTCTTTTTATAAGTAAGGAAATTGAGGTTTAGAATGCTTAAGTGATTTCTTTAATCACCTAGCCAGGAGGTGGCAGAGCCTGGACCCAGACACAAGACTTTCTATCCCCAAAGCCTAGAGGCCAGAAGTTTATGTTATTTCTTGTATACATTGTGATTCGTTGGCTCCTAATAATTATTTTTTCCTAAATGAATATTGGGTCATATATCTAAATGGCTGCTAGGTTCTAGACACTGTGCAGGCAGATTAAATGACCCTGCCCTTCCAAGAGCTTGCACTCTAGCTATAGAAGTGCTGATGCTGAAGCTGTCATTCAAGTATATAGAGAGGTTGAACAAATGACGTCTTCCCCATGCTAAAACAAAGTCTTTGTCACCTGCAAAGACTCCTTATGGCTGGCGGCTGAATCTACAAGTGCAGAAAAGAATACTGACGATATCCCTTACTCAGTCAAAAGTATCTCTCATAACAAATGGACACTGTTGTTGATGCTGATTACCAAACCCCCCAAGCCATCTCATGTCGCTTGAAGCTACTGCCAACATCTCTTTGTGGTGTCTCACCCTGTTCTGCATCTCCGCACTCTGGCCTTTATGGTTATGACTACTACGAGCTATCGCGTTGCACTGAGTAAGGCACCACTTCTAGAAGTGACTGTGCTCGAGACCTCAACAGTAGTACCAAGGGACATTAACAAATCATCTGAGGACACGAACAGTGTCCTAAGAATAACTTCCCGACTCTGCCACTTACTGGCCATGGGATCTCTGGTTACTCAATTTTGGTGTGCCTCGGTGTCCTCTTGTATTATGTGAATAGAAACAGCATCTTTCACTAGAGTTCCTGTAATAAGCTAATATAGGTAAAGCACCTAAAACAACCCTGGAGGGCTGACGCCCACAGATGTTGCCCAGCGCTGCTGCCTCTCGCCTTCGCCCGCTCCCTCCTTCTCCCGTCTCCCCTCCTCCTCCTTCTCCTCCTCTTTCTTCTCTTTTCTCCTTCTCCTTCTCCCTCTTTCTCTTCCCCTTCTCCTTTTTCCCTCCGTCCTCCTTCTCTTCATCCACTTCCTCCTTCCTCTTGTTTAATTATTATTATCACTATTATCATTTTTTATTGAATTTAGTGCTTGCTAGGAGTTCCCTATTTCTTAAGAGGTTGATAACACACAGGTAGTTCCATCTTTCAAGTGGAGAAAGAACATGCTGGTCCTCTTAACTTTATTTTCATCAGCTCTTAGCATATCTGAGCAGAATTTAATTTTAAAAATATTCTTATAGTCTATATTGTCTAAGTAATCATTGGTCTGAATATGATTTGACCCTTTTCCATAACGCCTCAGGAGTGTAACTGGATCTAAAATGGGTTCTGAGCTGTGTTCACTTTGTGGAAGTATGATCTTTAACCAAAGAAAACAAAAAACAAACAAACAGACAAAAAAAAAAACAGAGAAATTTAAACTTGCCAAAAAGCAAAGTAATAAAATTAATGGCCTGTCTTTCATTCAAAACTCTAGATTCCCATGAATCTTCTGAAATCAGAAAAAAAAAGTGTTAAGAAGGCATGTGTTGAATCGATACATTGTTGTATTGATACATCTAGGAGGTGACTAGAAAAGCGAAAGTCACCCAGTAGCACCTACCCATCTCTGTTCAAGGGCGAGCAAGTGTCAAAATTAGCTGCTGCTGTCTGGTTTTGAACTAGATGTTTGTCCTTGATCATCCCACTAAAGCCTTTGTCTTCGGCCACTCTGTGTTTACCGAAAAGCCTCTGGTTCTTATTGACCTGCATTAACTTTATTACTTCATCCCCCATGACTCCAGGCTGTGTTCTAAACCACAAACCCATTGTTTCATGTACTGAAAAATGTTCTTGACTATCACAACCTGTGGTAAGAGAGAGCCTTAATATCATCTTGATATGACAGCACCTGATAAAGATGACATTAACATGTATCAATACTAGAAAAGGAGACAAGGTACTACGGTTGTGGTTCTTTTGTTTTCTAAATTAATTGACCGGCATAAAGGACAGTATTGGAGACGTATCTCTAAGTGGGTAGTTACAAACACAGCTTCTAGGAACAGGGAGCCTGAAGGGAAATAAGTCACAAACCTTGAGGGGATCAGACCATGCCACACTGAATGGGAGTCGGCAAAGAAGAAGAATGTATCACTTACCTACAGCTTGGTAACAAACTGTCCAAGATTTAGTGACTTAAAACAACAGGTCTGGGACTAGAGTAGGTCTGGGCTTGTGACCACAAGCTTACATGACCCTGAGTGTGAGTGTCCCCTTAAATTTTGTACCCTGGCTGTCTAACACAACAACAACAACAACAACTTACAATCTTTCACAGTTTCACTAGGGCTCCCCCAGTGGCTCAGATGGTAAAGAATCTGCCTGCAGTGCAGGAGACGCGGGTTCCATCCCTGGGTTGGGAAGACTCCCCGGAGAAGGGAATGGCAACCCACTCCAGTATTCTTGCCTGGGAAATTCCATGGACAGAGGAGCTTGGCGGGCTACAGTCCATGGGGTCACAAAGAGTCAGACATGACTGAATGACTAACACTTTCACAGTTTCACTGAGAGCAGCTCAGCTGGATGATTTTTGCTCAGGGTATCTCATGAAGGTGCAGTTAAGGTGTCAACTGGAATTGCAATTATCTGAAGGCTTGACTGGAACTGAAAGAGCTCTGCCAAAGCAGTTCACTCCCATGTCTGGCAAGTAGGCAATGACCATTGGTAGGAGGACTCAGTTCTCTGAGTGTGGGCTTCTCCATAATCCGCTTGGGTGTCCTCATGACATGTCAGCTATGTGAGCCAAGAAGGAAGGTGAAAGACACAGGGACTTTCATCATGCATGCTCAGAAACTACACACCATCATTTCCGTCATATTCTACTGGTCACACAGACCAACCTTGATACCCTGTAGGGTGAGATTACCCAAAGGTGTGAATAATAGATTGTTGGCTGCCATTTTGAAGGCTGTCTACCTTACAAAGAAAGAGGAGGAGGAGAGAAAGGGGAAGAAAATTGCTTAACTGAGAATCTGGCTTTATAAGAATGGCTTTGGCTTGAGCTTTTGGATAAAGATTAGGTCAAAATAGCAAACTGTGGAGGAGAACTAGGGTTGGCTGTATTATTGGATAATCCAACTCTTTACTCTGTGGCTGTGTGTATGTTGTGGGGAGGGTTGAGCACAAAGGCTTCATCCCAGACACAGTCTTTCCATTGAATGTGTCCACCAAGGAAGGATGCCAGTCCATAAGATCCCAGCTAGGGGGCTACTGGATGACTTGGGTAGTAGAGGGGATGTAACAACGTCTGTTAAAAGATAGCTTATTCCATCAGAGTGGCTTTGTTCCCAGTCTCTAGGGCTTCATTTACTTATTCCAGGTTGATCTGTGCTTTAGAGTCCAGTCTCTGTGATTGAGTGATATCCTTGTTCTTCACTTGAGATTATTGACCAAGTCAGCATAAATATCACAAATTTTCCTATTCCCTCAAAGAATAATCTGATTATTTCTAAAAAGAAGACCTTTTTGAGTTTGTTCAATTTGACACCTTCTTTAGATCAGTACGGAGAGCGCAAGCAAGTAGATCTTCCTACTCTCTTCCTCGTGTAGTCAACCTCTCTCCCTCAAACACCGAACTTTTGAGGAACCAGGTACCTTCTGCCGAATGACGACCCTGAAGCTGACACATGGATCTTTCTTTTCCCCCAAGAGGGCAGTGATTTTTTTAATGTAGAAATTGCTTTGCCCCAGGGACTTCATTCCTAAAGACTCTCCTCATCTCTAGCTCCTGCCCTCCTCCTCCTCCACTGAGTGGTCCCTAGCCACCCTGACAGGGGACCTACCTTCACACCGGGCACAGTCCCCCCACTGACACTCCCCGGAAGCCCTCCATAAGAATGAAGGGGATGTGTCATCTTTAACGCCGAGATTGTCCATCAGAACCAAGAGTCAGTGCACAGACACCTTCCCTGCTCTTTTGTCCCTGCATCTTATCATGACTCTCCAGCAGGGCCTTCAATTTCTACACCTCAGTAGGGGTATCTGGGCTACTTTTTAGCTTGCATCTCTGTGTGCAGAGATATGTCTCCAATTCCTCACACAATGAAAGAATAACAACAACATGAATTACAAATGTTAGGATGCATTATGCTTTGATTAAATAAGAAATGTGAGCGGCTGAGCCCAGAAGGATAGAACCTGAATCCCGTCAAGAGAAAAGATGAACGAACAGAACTATAGTGACATCTGCTGGTCCGTCCCATAGAGTTGTTGGTTTAAATGTCATCAGAAGTTGGTGGTGGAAGGAAATAATAATGATGATACTCTCATGCTTTAAAAAAAAAAAAAAGAAAGAAAGAAATCCTTAAAATGTGCTTTTATGCAAAGATGTATGAAGTGCAACTGTTTTAATTGGTATGTCGCGAATGAGAAAACAAAAGTCTTTGGAATAGATGGTGGAAATTATTGACTCTGCAATTGCTCGTGACAGGAATGGAGAAGACCGCTCGTGTCATCATTTCAGCACAGGGTCCCCCACACCCACACGCCGCAGCAGATCAACATCAGTCTAGAGGAGAAGGTAAGCAAGAAGAACAAGAGGGTTCTACTTAAAAGTATCTCTGAGTCTTAAAATACTGGCTTCCTCTTCAGATGTTTCAGGAGAAACTAAGGCTCCAGGGGACACAAATGACCTTCCCCACTCACATGTACAACGTCTTGCACAGTGTCTTGGTGAAAAAAATGGCCATGGCTGCGATGCTGAGGCACATTAGAAAAACATTAAGATGTAATCAGGTACTCCTTGGGGGCCGGGGCTTCAGGGAGATGAATAGACTTTGCCAGCCCATTGGCCTCCGGTTGGGCAAACCTTCGATTACCAACATTTGCTGCCCTCTCTGCCAAAAAAAAAAAAAATCAAGTGAGAGCTGGCTCTGGGGTCCTGTAGCCGAAGCACAGAATGCCCAAAGCTGCCTCCCGGGAGCCTGAGTCTCAGGGAAGCACCCCTTGAGCATTTCTCAGCCAGTGTCATTTTAGAAAGGGCAGTTTTTGTTGGAATCACCGCCCCCCCTCCCCACCACCACCAAAGCAGTGTCACAAAGGGAGCCATCCTCTGGACTCTGGATAATGACCATTCTGTTTTCAATGAAATACAAACACAAGGATATTTTTTTCCTAAGCACAGCCCTAACTGCCTCCAGTGGATGGTGTCCACAACAATAGATGATAAAGCTTTGCTAATGGCCCTCCTTACCAAAAAAAAAAAATTAGTAGAGATTATGGTTTTTAGAAATTATCCAGATCACTTTAAAATGGTCTGCATGCCCCTCAGCTTTGAGGTCCAGCATGACAAAAAGATGAGGGCTGCATTAGGAACAAAGGAACTTTTCGCCTCTGCTATGGGGCCGCTCTGAGTGGGAGGCATGGCTGCCATCTTGCTGTGCTGAAAGCATCCTCATCCCATATCTGAATAAAGGACAGAGAGGCCCCCGCCCAGGTGGCATGTGGGGGAGTGCGCATCTCACAATAACCGTATATTGTGTGAAAGTACGAGTGTGGACAGTCTGCACTTCTCGGAAGCTGGGTTCCTTTTAATGACTCTGAGGGACAATGCATCACCTGCAAGTCTAAAGCACATTCGATAAAACATCTTGGAGTCGGTGCCTGTGGAATTCATTTTCCAGAGACAGCCACGCTTGGGGATTTGGTTTCTAAGTCTTTTTTTTCCTTTCTTTCTTTTTTTTTTTCTGAGTGTGTTTAAACTGGAAAGCTACTTTCTTCCCCACCCCTCTATCATCTTTTGGCCCTGGTTGATTCTGCACAATTCGTCATTGTTTCAGCAGGTTTTCTACAAGGGAAGATTACTAAACTAATTGATTATTAATTGATTATCATAATAGTCACATTCTATTTGCAGTGATTCCTGCAAGCCAGGTATGCCCCGGGTCGTTCTCAACAGCCAGGGATTTGCAGACCCAGAGCCAGGCTGGGGCGTCCCCAGGGACCCATCCATCTGGTGCTGACAGTGCCACATCCATTATTTCCACAAATAACGCTAAGGGAGGGAGTACTGGGTGGAACTGGGAGCATCTTTTTCTGTAGTTTCTTCCATTTGCAAGAAGTTTTCTGAATAACTCTGGCATGACACCTATTATTGAGAAGGGGAGGAGCTCTTTTCCAGAAGTCTTCTCAACCTTCCTGCAACCACAGACTCCAGGCCCTACAGACTCAGTGGGCTGTGATCTTGGTCCTATCTCCTGACACACGGTTCACCCTGAGACTCAAACTCCGTCACTCTTAAAAACAACACTGTCGTGTGCCTCCACGGAGCCCTGTTGTTGTTCAGTCGCTAAGTCATGCCTGACTTTTTGTGACCCCATGGACGGCAGCAAGCCAGGCTTCCCTGTCCTTCACTATCTCCCGGAGTTTGCTCAAACTCATATCCATTGAGTCGCTGAATGCCATCCAACCATTTCATCCTCCATTGCCCCCTTCTCCTCTTGCCCTCAATCTTTCCCATCACCATGGTGTTTTCCAATGAGTCGGCTCTCTGCATCAGGTGGACAAAGTATTAGAGCTTCAGCACGGTCCTTCCAATGAATATTCAGGGTTGGTTTCCTTTAGGATTGATTGGTTTGATCTCCTTGCTGTCCAAGGGACTCTCAAGAGTCTTCTCCAATACCACAGTTCAAAAGCATCAATTCTTCAGCACTCAGCCTTCTTCATGGTCCAACTGTCACATCCATACATGACTACTGGAAAAACCATTGCTTTGACTCTATAGACTTTCGTTGGCAAAGTAATATCTCTGTTTTTTAATATGCTGTCTAGGTTTGTCATAGTTTTTCTTCCAAGGAGCAAGCGTCTTTTAATTTTTTGGCTGCAGTCACCATAAGCAGTGATTTTGGGGTCCAAGAAAATCACCTGGAGTCTGTCACTGTTTCCATAAAACACCCTCCTCTGGGTGCCCTATGCCTCAGTCTCTTGTTCAGTCCCTTGTCCAGTCCCCGGGGCACAACAGTGCACAAAGTGTGCCCTTGGGCTCACGGGGCAGAAAGACAATTACTTTGACCAGACAGCAGGGTGTCATTTATACTGTGGCAGAAAAGGGGGGCAGGAGTCAGGAAAAACTTCCCAGAGGAAGGGACATTTGTGCTGAGTTGTCAAGGATGTGGGATTACAGAAGGGAAAGTATGTCCCAGGCAACGGAAGCATCATAGAAGAATGAAACCCACCCACAAATAATAGTTCTCAGGTGGCCAGAGGGAAGACGTGTGTATGGGGGAGGTCTGGCAGTGAAGAGAGGGTGTCAGGAAACAGGAGAAGCCCCATCTGTGGGGTGTGTTGATCCTCAAAGGTGTAGTTCCGTGCGCACCTTATTTAACATTTGTGGAGCATCTACTGTATGCGAGGATTGGTCCTTCATGCTTGGTGGAATTTGGAGGAACACCATCTCTGCTCTCAATAATGAACACACTTTGAGTGCCCACTGCATACCGGACAAGCTGTCCTTTTGCTATTTTATTGAATCCTCATAACAAACCTGCAAGGTAGCTACTATCACCCTGGCTTTGCAAAGGAGGACACTGGAGCCCTGAGACACAAAAATGACTTGTCCATGATCAAACATGTGGTTTGCAACTCAGCTGGACAACAACTTCAGAGAAGTCCCAAGAAGCTTATGAGTGAACATTTCCAGTGACACAAAACTGTAGAGGAGAGGCAGGGCGTGAAAACATCTGGGGATGATGCTTTCCCTGCTCCTGACATATCCCTTTGTGCTGCAAAGGAACCCCAAGCTCAGACTCTCCGGAAGTCCCTGTGTGCATTCCCCAGGCAGGAGCCCTCCACAGAGATGCCTGCTTTGCCTGCAGCCCCTTCTCCCCATCCCTAAGCCTCCCTGCCTTTGTAACACCTCCTGCAGGGGGTAGCCCCGCCTCTGATCTACCAGCCGCTGGGCAAGGTGTAAGCCCCTCTGGGGTCCTGGAAGTTCCCCTGGCCTCCGGCATAGATGGCAATTCCCACTTCAGACATTTCTCAAGCTCGGCAGAGGGAAGCAGAAAGATTCATAACCAGGAGAAGGATAAAGACTACTGAGCTGATTCTCAACATGGGGTTGCGGTTTCCTTTATAGAACTCTCATTTTGTATCAGTTCGGCCTGATTACTTTTCGAAATATTAAAATCTGTAAGTAAACATCTTGCCCTGTTAAAGTTAGTCTCCTGCCAATAGCCTTTATCAGGCTTATAAATTCTATTTTTATCTCCCCCCACCTGCTCCCAATTCTTCTCTTAAGCTGACACCGAAAGGTCCAATAATCAGTCACCCAATTCTGTGGTCGTGACCTCTCCAATAACAAGGGGAGAAGTGTAGTCTCACTAATGTGGGAAGCAAAGAAAGGAAAGAATCATCAAGGACTTCTTAATACAACTAAAAGTGGCAAAGTCCGCCTAGAAATAGAATGTTTTAAAGAGAGAGAGAGACATTTGTTAAGAAACAGCATGTTTCAACATAAACCGAGATGTAACGAACACATGGAAAAAAGTCCAAGGGAAAGAAAACTATGGAAACAATCATGGAGGTGTCAAGCTAGGGCACAGGGAGTATAGGTGGATGTTGGAGTATAGGTGGATGTTTCCAGAACGCTATTTTAGGTCCTATTCATACGTGAATTCCTCTGATAAAATTTCCCTGTGGCTGGTCTTTACACGCTGAACCCAGTGAGTCAGGGTCGGCCCCTCACCCCTTGTCTGGGGCTCCGTCATTTCCGATAGCACACAAAGTGGTATGCATTTGCTCATTGCCTCGTTGCTCTGAGTGCTCTGGCGTTCATATAACATTGTATTTCTGAATCTGCAATACTTCACATCACAGAGGGAAACAGAAAAGGAAGATGCTGAAGAGAACATGAAGGGAGAAAAAGACAGGAGACTTTGTCAGGAGTTTTAAACTTTTCTTATTGAGTTAGAAGAAGCCCCTGGGAGAAGATGCTTTAGATGTTTGGTCCTTCTGGGCGCACTGTTGCCAGAGAAAAGAAAGCACGTGGTGAGTTAAAAGTGGTTGGGACACGTGAGGGACTCAAAGAGAAGACTGGGGGAAGGTGCCTATCTCACAATTGCTCTCTTATGTGGGCATTAAGGCTGTGACCGATATTGTCATCATTTACAGGATATGCTTCTTTCAAAAGCACAAGAAATCTTGGCTGTGTAAAGAGAAAACTTCCCAGTTTTTACCTAAAATTCTTTATCCCATGATGCACAGCATTAAGCGAAGGACATGGGCACTTAGGGAAAGGAATTTCAAATTCGTGGTGCCCTCTTGTTTTGCCTTGTAAATTTTGCCAGGTTTCCTTCCTTCGCTGGTTTTATGATATTAACCATTTGCAGCCAGAGCACAAATGATGGGGAAAGTCATAAATACAGAGGTGGTATTGCTCTATGAAGTCATCCAAATGTTAGGTAAGACATACACAGGGATCCTGAATTTTAGAACAAAGACCCTGAGATGGTTGGAGGTGTTGGCAGGGACCGGGAAGACATGAGATGAATAAATCATCTCCTCTATTAATTAACTGTCTAAGGAAACTGTCAGTATAGTTTCTCTTCTGTTTCCTCCCTGCCCCAAATGACAGTGAGTCAGTGAAGGGGGTAATGTGAGATGGCGTGCCAACTTGTGGACACCAGGGAAGTCTACCTCAAAGTTTGCCCAGCTTAGCATTTACCAAGGTACCTCCTATGGCCTGAGTTATGTCCCCTCAAAATTAATATACTGAAACCCTACCATACACTCCACCCCCCGCCTCCAGAATTCAGAATGTGACTTTGGAGATAGGCTCTCTAAAGAGATAATTAACATGAGGTCATTAGCGTTAGTCGCTTTAGTCGTGTCTGTCTCTTTGCGACCCTATGAACTGTAGCCTGCCATGGGATTCTCCAGGCAAGAATACTGGAGTGGGAAGCCATCCCCTTCTCCAGAGGATCTTTCCAACCCAGGGATAGAACCCAGGTCTTTTCCACTGTAGGTGGACTCTACCATTGGAGCCACCAGGAATACCTGAGGTCATTAGGATGGACCCTAATTCAATCTGACTGGTGTCCTTACTTTTCCCTCTTTTTAGAGGAAATTAGGACACACAGATACACAGAAGGAAGACCCTGTGAAGACATTAGAAAAAGGTGGCCATCTACAAGAAAAGGAGAGAAACTTCAGAAAATACCACCCTTGATCTCGGACTTCCAGCCTCCAGAATTTTGAGAAGCCAAACTTCCGTTGTTTAAGCCACCCAGTCTATGGTATTTTGTTATGGCAGCTCTAGAAGACTAATAAAGTGCTTACAATAGTCTGTTAAGTGAGAAAAATGAATCAGTCTCTCAGTGATGACCCTTAGGAAACCTGAAGTCTGTAGACACATGGGAAGTAGCTGGCACTGTGCAGTATGACTGAGGGTCCGGCATTCGCTCTTCTGCTCATGACTCTGATGACCTCAGGCAAGTATGCAAACCTCTCTGAGCACCAGATCCCTCTTGTGTGAAATGAAGATAATGATACTTGATTAGATACTATGCATTTATGGAAGGAGTCCTCCAGTGTGGACTAGGTATACAAATATAAATGATATCGTCCTGTTCTGGTGATGCTTATGGTGACTCTAATTAAGGAGAAAGAGAGAAAGAGATGCTCATAAATGGATAACTGCAATACCATGGGACACTTGCTCCAAAAGAAATATGTACATGCACTTTCATAGACCTATGTGTGTGTGTGTTAAGGTTGCATCAGATTAACTTTTAAGAATGAAGTCAGGAAAAACTTCACAAAGGAGATCATTTGACTGGGCTTTTAAAGTACAAGTTCAAATAGCAGAGAATCAGACAAGAGAGCTTTGGGGTAAAGAAGCATGCACAACGGCAAGGTGCCCAGAAGGGCAAGACAAGGTAAAAGAATAGTAAATAGTCAGGCGTGATTAGAGAGCACCACCAGGACTGTCAGAACGTGAGATAGGAAAGCTACACTGGTGTCAAATCATAAATGGTCTTGAATACTTAGACAAGCTGTCCCAGCTTTGTTCTATTAGACATTGGGGATCAGTGAAGATTTTTAAGCAAGACAGTGATATGAAAAGATACGTCTTTTGGAAAGTATATTTTGAAGGCAGTGTGGTAAATGGATGTGATGGGAAATGTTTAGAAACATACATCAAGTAGATATGCTATTGCAAGAGTTCACATACTTGAAAAACCCTGGGTGGGGAAGGATTGAATTGGATAATCTCTGTGAACTTACTCTTTAAATAATAATACTAATAATTGTGATTATTTTTGAGAGTGAGAATATTTAAGACCACGACTTGTCAGTACATGTCAATGCTAATTAAATTTTCAGGGCAGTTGTGAGAAATTAGTTAATATCATTACAAACATGTGATACCGGGTGATTTTCTTAGTTGCGAATTCCTTGTTTTAACATTTAAATAACTGCTCAGTCAACCAATTTGAAGGAAGTGAAGTGTTTCGCCGAAATGAAATTTTCAATTCATTTCTATCTCGTTTCCATCTTTTTTATAATTAAATTTATTATTTCTAATTTAAGAATAATTACTCTACAATATTGTGCTGGTTTCTGCCAAACATCAACATGAATCAGCCATAGATTTACCTATGTCCCCTCCCTCTCAAACCTCCCTCCCTCTTCCCTCCCCATCCCACCCCTCTAGATTGTTACGGGGCCCTGGTTTGAGTTCCCCAAGTCACAAGGCAAGCTCCCATTGGCTATCTGTTTTAAATATGTAGTGTATATGTTTCCATGCTACTCTCTCCATACTTCCCACCTCCTTCCTCCCCCTACCCCATCCATAAGTCTGTTCCCTATGTCTGTGTTTCCACTGCTGCCCTGCAAACAGGCTCATCATGTCCATCTTTACGGAACGTTAGTTACTTTTGGTGACAATAAGAACAAGTCTGCCCCCACATGTAGCACAATAAACCAAAGCTTTAGATTCCACAGGTACTGGTGTTGAAAGTCCATAGGTTATGAAATATAAATGACGCTATGTTTTAGAGACCGGATTATACACTGTCGACATGTTCCCCTCTTTCTCTGCACCCCCTACCCCAACTGCCGAGCAGAATTACCTGCTATCTTCTCTGTGCTCCCAGAGTCCTTTGTTTTCTATTGCACAAATCACACTGCGGGACGGAATATACATAAGCCTTTGTCTCCACTGCTAGATCACAAACTCCTTGTCTTCTTCATCTCTGGCTCCCCAGAGCCTAGCATAGGGCCTGCCTGGCCACAGAAGACGCTTGATATTCAGTCACTGAATTGCTTTAAGGTAACTCCCAGGATGGGGTGTGTGTGTATGTGTGTCTGTGTATATTTCTGCTATAAACTCAGAGTGAAAAGTGATAAAGTAACGTGGATTTCACTTGATGGCCTGTTCTATAAAGTACTTCTCTTTTTAGTGTAAAAACCCCAGTGAAGGGACTGACACATGCCAGCTTAAGTACACATGCAAAAGCTCTGTCTTGGCAGCCAGCCTTGGTTAGCCCAGCTCTCTTTGAATGCAAGCGTCTGATTCATAAGTGCTTGTCCTGCTCCATAGCCCTAGCACGTATCACGTTTATTTGTTTGACTTATGCAGGACGAGTGTGTATACATCTCCTATACAGGATCTCATTATACCCAGGCAGAAAGTGGTTTAATGCACACTTTGTACTTTTGACACCTAAATAATCCAGTTATCATCTTGACATGGAAATTGGAATGTCTTTGTTCTAGTGGCCTGATATACTCAAGTTAGAATACATACATCAATGATTTCAAAACACAATGTGTTCTACAAATATCAAACCTTGTTCACTGTGCTTCAAACAATGCAGTCAAGACAGTTCATTATACAGGGATGGGGAAATAAATTCCCTTTTTTCTCTTTTCTTTTCTTCTGTTGACTAAAGAAGCATCAATAAAAAGGCCAGGTGCTCTGCAGCTAATGTTCTCATGGACAGCACACACATTCAGCTCATAGACTAACTGCCATTTACTGTCTTTTTCCTTGAATATTAATAAAGAAATAGGACACTATAAAAAGTGTCTTCTTATTCTTCCACTTCCTTAAATCATACTTATTATTGAGATATCTTAGAAAAACATTCTATTTCAATGATAGCTGACTTTTTCTTAAGACATCATTTGCAGTGTGTCATATGAGGTACTTTAAACTCTCCCTATAATATCTCATCAGCCCTAGAAGGTAAGTAAGTATTATTCTTTTTCACTCCTATTTACAGATGCAGTTATTGGTGTTGTTTAGTTGCTGTGTCTGACTCTTTTGCAACCCAACGGACTGTAGCCTGCCAGGCTCCTCTGTCCATGGAATTTTCCAGGCAAGAACACTGGAGTGGGTTGCCGTTTCCTTCTCTGGGGGATCTTTCCCTGCCAGGGATCAAACCGGCGTCTCCTGCGTTGGCAGGTGGATTCTTTACAATTGAGTCACCAGAGAAGCTCACAAATGCAGAAGTCAAACAAAGAATCACTTTCCTCCATGAGTGGGAGGGAGATAGACCCTGTTTCTCTCTGACTTGAATCTGGCTTTACACACTGTACCATACTATCCCAGCTTTTTGAAGGACTGAGCACTCAAATTCCTGTCTCAGCTAACTTCAGTCTGAATTTAGGCTTCTAACTGAAGGCTGCAATCATTTCCAGCATGAACTGGGAACTCCATACATGTCAATGAATGACTAATGTAGTGCTAATCACTAACTGTAAGTCCAGAGGGGAAGATTCAGAAATAGCAGAGATAAGAATATTTTTGCACCTGTATAACAAGAGCATCAACAGTGGTAATAAAGATAATAACATTTAGTTCACTTGTGGAGAAAATACTACAAACTAATCTCAGTGCAGGAGATAAAATTAAGGCAATCGGTGGGTTTGAGGCAGCAGTTTCAATATATTCACTTGGTTGGATGCTATGGCCCAACAAATATCCAGGAGACTTCCCAAGCGATATCCAAGGGAAAGCAACAAAATGTTGGATAAATCATTCCAAACCTAATACAGAGAGACTCACTCTGCCACATGGAAAAAGTGGTGAGGAGACAATTAACTTCAACAATGTGTATTGTGCCTGAAAACAAGACTGGGTAAAGTCACCACAACTGCAACCTCTGTAAATTAGTCAGCAATAATGGGTATAGTTTGAAACCATGAAAACTTTGAAAAACAGAATAATTGCAAGCCATGAAATCATTTATAGAAATCCCAACAACAAATTCTAAGGTAGACATGTCCAGCGCCTCTTTTCTACTTAATTTGAAATATTTATAGCAGAGGTAAAGCAAACATTTGATGAGTGTGAAGGTGCGAGTGTAGCAAACCAAGATAGGTAATTGGCATTAAAATCACTGCAAGTGTTTAACACAAGAAGCCTTGCTTACAAAGTGCAGAAGATGTAAAATAAATGAACACATAAATGGAGAAACAATATATATTGTTGTCTGCTTCCAACAGACATAGAGTGGAAGTCGCTCAGTCATGTCCAACTCCTTGCAAGCCCATGGACCGTAGCCCTCCAGGCTCCTCTGTTCATGGAATTCTTCTGGCAGAATCCACAAGAGGGTTATCCTTCCTTTCTCCAGGGGATCTTTTCGACCCCAGGATCAAACCTAGGTCTCCCACATCGCAGGCGGATTCTTTACCGACTGAGCCATGAGGGAAGCCCACCAACAGACATAAGAAATCTACTAAGGTTATAAGTGACCGACTGGCCTTCAAATGCAAGTAAATAGCAGAATTAAAATGGAGCTCAGCTGAGACCATAAACCAGGTCAGTGAATATAAAATTTTAAACACAATGTATACTGAGATAGAGCCATAGTCACAGACCAACAATTTCTGGATAAAAGACCAACAGCTTGCTACCTGCTCAAACCCATAAAGTAAATGGGATCAATAGGGCAGGACCAGATAAAGAGGCAAACGGCAGAAAGAGGAAGGCAGGCATGTTTTAAAGAACAACATACGTTGCTGTGCAGCTGTGGGTTTAATAAGGCCAAGTTTATGCTATACTTCAGGGACAATTCAGAAAACGATGACATTGGATTTCTAATCCAATAACAAATTACCCTAAGATTTCTACATAAATATCAATATGAAGATGCAGTCAATATAATGACTGCATAACCTTCCTAAGAATTTTTAATCATAACTTTCAAGAAGATGTCCTGCTTAGTTAAGTGCTTTCATATATTTTATATAATTTTATTTTTATAGTACTCATAACTTCTATTCTTAACACCACAGAGCAGATGAGAAAACTGGAAATTAGAAGCAGCGAAAAATATGTCTAAGACAACACAGGGTGTCAGTGACAGAACCAAGATGAAAAAAGTGTCTCTGACTTCTACAGCTTTTTCTTCTCATGGAATCAGCCTTTCAAGTTTAAATAAGTCTGAAGTGTAAAATACTAGTTGATTATAGGAAAAACATGTATCCAAGTTGGGAGATACACTTAAATCCCATTAAACTAACTGAAAAATTCATGAGCAATGCATGGATAATTTGTTTCTTATTAAAACATTAAACTTGTAGAGAATATTTAGCTGTTCAAATGTCAAGTAACAGGATAGCTATAGTAAGTTAATTAGGTACCAATTCATTGCTAAAGATACTTAATTGACATTTAATAAGCATATTAAATACCAATTAACCAACTATATTTAGTACTAACTATATTTAGTCAAAGTTGTTTTGTTAATTGCTTGCTCAGTGCCTTAGTATCTATGGTCAATAGATTATAACCCACTTAAATATATACATTAATGCGTTTGCATATATGTCTCCCCAGTGGGGAGTGCCGCCCAGATGCTCATGTATGGGTTTAACCATCATCACCCATCTCTGTGAAGAAAACCTCCTCCAGCAAGCCACCCCAGCTAGTGGGAGACCCTCTACAAGAAGAATGTCAGCCTGCGTCTGAGGACAAGACTATTGCACTCTCCTGTCACTGCTGAACTCAGGACATGGAAAAATTAACAGGTGCTGGTGACAGGGGCACAGGGCTCTTTGGGACAGAGATCAAACCCTTTTGAGCCCTCCGCAGAGTGACTATCTCATTCAGAAGCCACAGCCACGGCGTTTCTTAAACACCATTTTTATTACCATCTACAGGAGGCAGGAACATACTGATTATGATAATTGCCTCCAGGGTCTCGTGACTCTACAGGGCTTAAAAGATCCTGGGTGGTGTTCTTCTGGGCTACTCGCTGAGTAAGGCTGTCTGGCAGTCACATGCTGACATGTGGGGCCTGTATTGTGTATTCCGGATACAGTGTTTTCCGCAGACACAATGCTTCCAGCACAATAGCGAAAGGACACGTGAACACGTTAACCTTGGTCCCTCTTCCTTGACCCCGCAAAGGCATTTAATGTGTCTGTAGGTTCCAACAGCTTTATGAATCCTTGCTGAGGTTTGAATATGCAGAAGCGCTGAACAGTGATGTGAATCTCATTTCTCAGGGTTGAAGGGCAAAGCTGGCAGTCACTCAGACGATTTGTGTGGGCAAGACATACCCAAACAAGCCTTGTCTCAACATGACAAGATCATATAATAAATATTTCCTAAATAAAGGTGAATTACTATTTTGGAAATCAACCCAATCTTAAAATTTGGGGAGTGCTTTCCATTATTTAAATAATCAAGTTGCTGCCCACCGTGCGATCCCTGAGCTTGGCCAGAACCAAAGTCTGGAGGTGTGAACATTTAGTGGTGAGGTCTAGGTGATCATGTTTCCTACGCAATCCAGAAAAGCCAGCTGCTAGGACAGTAAGTCAAGCAATCAGTTTGGGGATTTCCCAATTTATGGGCAGAACTTTTCCAAAGACAGTCTGAGATCCACAGTTCAGGAGGATCTGAGCCAGGAACTGACAACATTACAGCTCTGGGAGACAGGAGTCAGTGGGCAGGAATCATCAAAAGTACTCCAGGAACACCTTTCTTAGTGTCTCATCCTTAGATGGATGAAAACCGTGCAGCTTTTGTCTGTGATTGTCTTCAAGGATTGCTGCTCCATCTCTGTAGGCACAACCAAAAGAAATTCCCTAAAGTGACTATAATTCAAACATGTTCAGACTGGAGGAATAAAGGTAAATGGTGGGAGGCCATATCTTTAGAACAGAATATAGGAAGGCATACATGTAAAATAGCAAGAGTAATACTTTCAACATTCAGAAAACGAAGATCATGGCATCTGGTCCCATCACTTCATGGGAAATAGATGGGGAAAGAGTGGAAACAGTGTCAGACTTTATGTTTTGGGGCTCCAAAAGCACTGCAGATGGTGACTGCAGCCATGAAATTAAAAGACGCTTACTCCTTGGAAGGAAAGTTATGACCAACCTAGATAGCATATTCAAAAGCAGAGACATTACTTTGCCAACAAACGTTCGTGTAGTCAAGGCTATGATTTTTCCAGTGGTCATGTAAGGATGTGAGAGTTGGACTGTGAAGAAAGCTGAGCGCTGAAGAATTGATGCTTTTGAACTGTGGTGTTGGAGAAGACGCTTGAGAGTCCCTTGGACTGCAAGGAGATCCAACCAGTCCATTCTGAAGGAGATCAGCCCTGGGATTTCTTTGGAGGGAATGATGCTGAAGCTGAAATTCCAGTACTTTGGCCACCTCATGTGAAGAGTTGACTCACTGGAAAAGACTCTGATGCTGGGAGGGATCGGGGGCAGGAGGAGAAGGGGACGACAGAGGATGAGATGGCTGGATGGCATCACTGACTCAATGGACGTGAGTCTGAGTGAACTCCGGGAGTTGGTGATGGACAGGGAGGCCTGGCGTGCTGCGATTCATGGGGTTGCAAAGAGTCGGACACGATTGAGCAACTGAACTGAATACTTTCAAGGATGGCATCACCGATTCAATGGACCTGAACTTGGGCAAACTCTGGGAGATGGTGAGGGACAGGGAGGCCTGGTGTGCTGTAGTCCACGGGGGTCACAAGGAGTCGGACATGACTTAACAGCTGAACAACAGCAACAACCAAGTTACACCTATACTGGGTATGATTACAAAATGACGTGTGTTGCTATAAACAGGGCTTCCCTTGTGGCTCAGCTGGAAAAGAATCCAAAGATTATGAATGTATTAACTAGATACGAAGTTGAGGATGTGCCTAGACACAGTGACCCTAGTTGACCTGCCCTGTCATTTTTTTTTGTCTCCATGTGAACACTGGTGGTTTTGAGTATTTCTTGCCAGAGGTCCATCTGTATTGGCAAAACTGCTTCTGTTTGTGTTTGGGGGGTCGGGGGGGGCGGCGGTGATGGGTAAGGGGAGGATGTCTCCTTCCTTCAAAAATGACGCTGGGCTCTGATGAGAATCTTCTCATCATCTTGAGACTTGGCAGCAGATTAATATGTAACACTCTTTAAAATGTCCCAGGGCGGGTCAGTGCAATTTACCTCATTTGGCTTTTGCATCAAATTTTCCATTGAAAAGACTTGTGCACTTTGCATGTTCCCAGTTAATGAAGGACTGCCATGTGCCTGTGAGCTTTGTTTGAGGATGCCATGAAATGGGGGAGAAAATTATTATCCGGAGGGACATAATTGTTGCCCTGAATAAGTCTGATCAGTGAGGGAAAGGAATAAAGAGATTGTATGTGAAATTTAAATTCTTCAGTGTGAGGTACTCTTGGGTAAGCAAAACACTCAAGCTAAAGTTAGAAATGAATTAGTTAACACAACAGAAAAAAAAGAGTCAGACTCTATAGACTGAGCCAACATTTCAATTTTCAGCTCAGTAGGCAGTGGAAGTGAGGCTGAAGAGGGGGCTTGGCATAAATCATAAATTCCAGGATATTGTACTATAGCCTTCTAGGGGACTTGGTAAGCCACAGTTGACATATAGATTTGATGTTCAGAATCTAGTTCTGGTGTTTAAAGAGAAAAGAAAGAGCTATATTGGAGGGCAGGAAAAATGCAGGACATTCAAGATAATGAATTAAATTCTCTTCCGATTGAAGAGAAATGGACAAAATGGGAATCTGTGTTTGAATTCTACAAGTTGGTGATTAAGAAGCAATCTGAATGAAGTCTATATGGCTTATAAATTTTTGGTTGATGATGGATTTGAGTTTATTAGGTAGATCAGAACAAAAGGACATAAATGCAAATCAAGAGAGAATGTGTGAAAAAGAAATTTAAAGAGATATTTTATGGAGAAAGTGATGACATTTAGGATGAATTTGATCACTGCATGGATCTCAGTAAATTAAAAAGAGTATAATTGGTTATACAAGTGAAAGAAGCACACTGAATCTTAATAGGACTCTGTGTTGCTTTAGAAAAGAGAACAGTGAGTTTACTTGAAATAGAGAATCCCTTCTAGGCTGCTTCCTTCAGAGACACCATCTCTACATCCATGTTGGGCAGTGGGGAGCAGAGGAGGAACACTTCACATTTCCTGGCTCCCAATCCTTGAAGGCTTTCATGCAGTGTGGTCTGTGATCCAGCAGCATCACCCGGGAGCTTGCTGGCAGTTCAGGGGCCCCATTCTGGGCCTACAGAATCAGAACCTGGATGACGCATGTGTACATTAATATTTGAAAAGCACGGATCTAAAACCACCACCCACAGCTGTACCTCTAGTTAAGGTGGAATTTAAACAGGCCTGGACTTGAAGCCTGGCTGTCCCCCTCACTAGGCAAGGCTGGTTAAATGATTTCACCCCTGAATTCCAATCTCCTCATGTGTAGAATGGAAATGATGAAAATAGTGGCTACCTATTTCAAAGAGTTTTATTAGCACGAAATGAAATTAGTGTTGAAAGCCCAGAGACTCTGAAACCAGATGTGCAAAGTCACTTCAGTCGTGTCTGACTCTTTGCGACCCCACAGACTCCAGGCTCCATGGTCCATGGGATTCTCCAGGCAAGAATTCTGGAGTGGGTTGCCATGCCCTCCTCCAAGGGATCTTCCTGACCCAGGGACTGAACCCACATCTCTTACCTCTCCGGCATTGCAGATGGGTTCTTTACCACTAGTGCCACCTGGAAAGCTCCTAAAACCAGACAGTCTGGCTCAGACAGTGCTCTGTCACTCACCAGCTGTACAACTTTGGGACAAACCATCTAACTTCACTGCCTGCCCCCAGGTTTTTCATCAGTAAAAAGAAAGTAATAATTGTACCCATATTACAGACTTGCTGTGGGAGCCAGCAATGTAACTGACATAAAAGTTTAAAATATTGCTGATGCCTCGATGTACTATAGACATGTTGGCTAGAATTACTGTTACAAATGAAATGCCAGGAAGACAAAAGCTTTTCAATAGATGTTAGCTCTTCTCTGTAGCATTACTCGCCCACACAATGACTTATTGTTATAGAAGCAGGCAGATTAAGGATGATGGAGAGCAACAAATTCAAGATTTAAGTAATTATAAGTTTGTGGTAGGATTTGCCTTTAACTGCTAACAGAACAATATGGGTTTTGGCAAAATGTTCCTTGAATCTACTGTAAGCTCACTTGTCTATCCAGGCAAGTTGGAAAACGGGACATGTTAATTCACATAACTTGGTTTTAAAAAACAAACAACTTTTCCCAAATGAAACAAAGGGATTTCCCTCCTCTACTGGATCCTAACCCCAATTGGTCTGAATTGACTCCTTTTTGTGTATGCAAATTGAATTTTCCTAATTCAGTCTCCACTTCTATAAGCCTGTATCTCTGTTTACATAGACACCAAGCGAGAGAACAGTCAAGTCGTGGGTGAGGGCTGGAGAGGTACTAAATCAGTGTTCTTTCTTTCCGCTTCTGCCTTCACGACCTTCCTCCAGGAAGCTCAGTTCACACTGGCTCCCTCTTGCTAGTTTCTCGAAACCTTTTCTAGGAAGTCTGACCACCGGCTCCTTCCCTGTGACCTGGTTTCTGGCTCTTGGGCTCTCCACGACCTCAGCTCAACCCCTTTCCCTTCTCACAGCATCAGCTCTGAGCCCTGAGGTCACTGAGGATGAGCGCTTCCAATTCCACTGCCTTTTACCGGCCTGTGCAACCCTGAAATAATTTGCCTCAAAACCCGTTCTTGGACAGAGAAGCCTGGTCAGACAAATGAAGGATTGGATTGAATTTTGTTCTTGCGAGAGAATGCCCGCGGCAACATCTGTTTGTAAGCAACAAGATTGGGAAGTTGTTTTGTGCTTCTCTGCTGCCCATTCTGGTTCTTTCCCGGGTGTATTGTCTTCCCTGGAGGGGTCACCTCGCAGAATTTTCTCAGTGGTCTGGTCTTCAGTGCTAAGGAACTCATAACTAATTACCAGGACTTCAATTCTTAAACTTGACCAGCTGTGTCGAAGAAAGGGCGCTTTGGTCTCCCAGTGCTGGGGGATCTATAATTCATCCTCCATAAAAAAAAAGTCAATATTGGAGCAAAAATGACATTTAAAAATCATAAAATAAGTAGACTGGTATTTACCTAAGATGTTCCTTTCCTCTCTTCGTTTTATATACCAGGTACTGTATTGTTTGTTTTCTTTGGGGCGCTGTGAGCAGCTTCGTGACAGAGAGATGCTCTCCTGTTTCCAGTGGCTTCTGGGTAAGGAAGAAAACAGACCCACTGAGAAAAGATAGTGGGGGCAGCGTGGGAAACCCTCTGTACACACTCTCCTTGCAGCTTTGATCTGGTGAAATCAGTTTAGGGACTGAGCCACGCAAGTTAGCTTTTTTCCTTGATTCTAAAATTGCGTTATAAATTTTTATAGCTTTACAGATTAAAGAAAGATTAAAACCATGAAGCACTCGTTAATTACAAATGGCTCACCAGTGGCTAACATATTTGTATCCCCCGTCAGGGTGGTGGGAACACTGTCCCAACACAAAGGCAGCCCCATCAAAAGACAACCACCAGCCTGATTAAGGGAAGGAAAGAGCAGTGGGCCCCTCTGTGCCAGGCAAACTAATTCAAAGCCTCAGGCAGCATTGGTGTGACTCCTCCAGGCCTCTTTGCTAGAAACTGGATTGATTCTCCCCATCATTCAGAGTGGGGTAAATATTTTTGAAATTGTGACCTCCCTGGTAAGCTCAGGCAGCTCACAATCAAAGGAGGCAGGACCCCTTCCTAACATGTGATGGCAACAGGCGTTGGCAAGGAGGTCCATTAACCTTCTAGGGAAAATGCCCGTCAATGAGCCAGAAGTGGAAATGGTCAGAATGTGGAGACATGGACCAGTTACTCTAAAGTCATTTGTTATGAGAACATGGGGGAAGGAAAAGAACAGAGATTTAACTATCAGGCTGCTGCAGAGATGTCAGAGAACTCAATATGGTTTCCTTTTACTCAACAAGAATTTGTTAAGCATTATGTGAGGCAAGAAGCAAGCCAAATTTGTGCTAAAAGCAAGATAGGATGGGCAGAGATGATAGTATACTCATTCATGCACTCTGAAAATTTTCTGGACATTTAATATAATGAGTTTAGGAGGGTGTATGCTCTGTGTAAGGGCTTCCCTGGTAGCTCAGTTGGTAAAGAATCTGCCTGCAGTGTAGGAGACCCAGGTTCAATCCCTGGGTCGGGAAGATTCCCTGGAGAAGGAAATGGCAAATCACTCCAGTCTTCTTTCCTGGAAAATCCCACGGACAGAGAGCCTGGCAGGCTATAGTCCATTGGCTCACAAGAGTCGGACAAAACTTAGCAACTAAACCACCTGCTCTGTGTAAGTCTATAGAAAGTGTGTCCACATGTGTGCATGTGTTTTGCCAAATAAAAAGCATAATAGCAAAGTTCCAGGTCCTATCACCATAATAGGGTATTTAATAGTATAACTTGGGAAGTAACCAGACAACATTTTTCAATGTGTTCACTCAGTTGATAGAGTTACCAAATAAAAATATTCATAGTTTTATTTCTATCATAACTTGGAAGAATTTGTTACAAGAGATATGATATACACACAATCTTTTAAATTTTGTACACTGACCTGAAACATTGGCCTCCTAGGGTAAGGAGATACATGTAAGATAATATTTACAAAATACTTAACACAGTGTTGCTCTCAATAAAGTTAAAATTCCCCACACATCTTACCCAGAAAACGCTCTTCAAGTGCAAGAGTCTGAGGGAGAAAATACTAAATATTAATATTAAAATACTAAATTTATTATTCAAATAAGCACCATTTTCCCTTCTGTACTCATTTGAAGACAAAGGGATACTCTTCATTGAAGATTAAAAATATATTGAAGGAAAAACAAAACGGAAAGCATTCCTTTTATGAATCTTTTATGATTTGATTTTTTTGAAGCACAAAATCTAGGTCCAATTTATAAGACTTTATTGTTCTCCAAAATCTAATAGTAGAACTTCAAATTTATTGTGTGTTTATGAAGTGTCCAGTAGTGGACTAAGTCCCATACATGCATTATGTAAATTAATCCTCATATAATCTTCTGGGCAAAAGGAGAAGAGGGCAGCATGAGGATGAGATGGTTAGACAGCACCATTGACTCAATGGACATGAATTTAATGCAAACTCTGGGAGACAGTGGAAAATGGGGAAGTCTGGTGGGCTGCAGTCCATGAAGTGACAAAGAGTTGTATACAATTTAGTGACTGAACAACAATGTTCTGGGGAAGATTCTCTTCCTATTCCCATTTCACAGATGCTGTAACTGAGGTCAAGTTAAACCCCCAGGGTTCCATAGCTAATCAATGGCAGAACCCAGATTCTAATGCCAGTTTTAGACTGTGAATCCTGATCCACCAAGCCCACTGCCTCTCAAATCATAGTTGAGCATTGCCCTCGGAATTCATTAAAAGTAAGCTAATACTAGAGATTGCCATACTGAGTGAAGTAAGGCGGACAGAGAAGGAGAAACATCGTATGACTTCCTTTGCATGTGGAATCTAAAAGGAAATGATACAACTGAACTTGCAAAACAGACTCAAAGACTTAGAGAATGAACGTGTGGTTTCTGGGGGCAAAGAATGAGGAGAAGGGATAGTTAGGGAGTTTGGCACGGACATGTGCACACAGTTATATTTAAAATGGATAACCAACAAGGCCTTGCTGTATACCACATGGAACTCTGCTCAACATCATGTGGCAGTGTGGATCAAAACAGAGTTTGGGGGAGAATAAATGTATGTATACCTATATGTACATATACAATATGTATATGTATGGCTGAGCCCCTTTGCTGTTCATCTGAAACTATTGATATTGCAACACTGTTAACTGTCTATACACCAATACAAAATAAAAGGGTTTTTTTTTTTAAGTAAATTAATTCTAAGAGAGAAAGAAAATTTTTTTTCAGGCAAAAGTTATTAGTTTTTTGCCCAAATCCCAGGTGATCCATTATTAGCTAATGTTATCGAGCCAGGCATTTTTCCTCTTGTATATCTTATCTCATTGTAGCCTCCCAAAAACCCTCTGAAAGAATAAATACCTGCACTGGGCAGATGAAGAATAGTCCAAATCATTTATCCAGTGTTACACAGCCAGTAAACAGTAGAGCCAGGACTTGCTTCATGGCCAATCTTAAGCTAATACCATATATAACTCCAAGAGCAGTTGTAGGAGAGGGAAAATATTGATCCTGTTGATTGTCATCTGTTGGAACTGGCAAAGATTAGTGATGCATATTCAGAAGACTATACCTCCCTACCTTCTGATAATGAATGGATCCTTGCAGTAACTAACAGGAATAGAACTAAGCAGCCTAAAAGAAGTTCAAATACTAAAGACTCTGTGCTGAAAAAATCAGGATTCAGAGTAATTTCAGACATCACATGAAGCCACCATATCACCAGAGTGTGAATTAGCAGAGCTTAAGCAACAGCAGAACAAGTGACCCAGAACCAGAAGAGAGATATCTCTATAATCTAGTCATGTAGTCCTCAGACCAGCAGCTTTTGCATCAGGTGAGAGCTTATTAAAATGTAGAAACTCGGGTCCCACCCTAGACCTACTGAATCAGAAAACTCGGGGTGGGGCCCACCAGTCTGTGTCCACAAACCCTACTGATGCCTGGGTCCACTGAGAACCACTGCCCTAGCCATCTTGAGTTATATCTGTAAGGAGACCAAAGAAGCTACCAGAACTGCATTGTAGCTACAGCTGCGTGTTATATACATGGCTATGCGAGGAAATGCACACGTGTGCATACACAGTTGTGGATGTGACTGGTGACAGAAGCAAGGTCTGATGCTGTAACGAGCAATATCGAATATGAATCAAGGCAAATTGGAAGTGGTCAAATAGGAGATGGCAGAGTGAACATCGACATTCTAGGAATCAGTGAACTAAGATGGACTGGAATGGGTGAATTAACTCAGATGACCATTATATCTACTGCTGTGGACAGGAATCCCTTAGAAGAAATGGAGTAGCCATCATAGTCAACAAAAGGGTCCGAAATACAGTACTTGGATGCAATCTCAAAAATGACAGAATGATCTCTGTTCATTTTCAATGCAAACCATTCAATATCATGGTAATCCAAGTCTATGGCCTGACCAGTAACGCTGAAGAAGCTGAAGTTGAACCATTCTATTAAGACCTAGGAGACCTTTTAGAACTAACAGCCAAAAAAGATGTCCTTTTCATTATATGGGACTGGAATGCAAAAGTAGGAAGTCAAGAAACACCTGGAGTAACAGGCAAATTTGGCCTTGGAATACGGAATGAAGCAGGGCAAAGGCTAATAGCGTTTTGCCAAGAGAATGCACTGGTCATAGCAAACACCCTCTTCCAACAACACAAGAGAAGACTCTACACATGGACATCACCAGATGGTCAACACTGAAATCAGACTGATTATATTCTTTGCAGCCGAAGATGGAGAAGCTCTATACAGTCAGCAAAAACAAGACCAGGAGCTAACTGTGGCTCAGATCATGAATTTCTTATTGCCAAATTCAGACTTAAATTGAAGAAAGTAGGGAAAACCACTAGACCATTCAGGTATGACCTAAATCAAATCTCTTATGATTATACAGAGGAAGTGAGAAATAGATTTAAGAGACTAGATCTGATAGACAGAATGCCTGATGAACTATGGACAGAGGTTCATGACACTGTACAGGAGACAGGAATCAAGACCAACCCCAAGAAAAAGAAATGAAAAAAAGCAAAATGGCTGTCTGAGGAGGCCTTACAAATAGCTGTGAAAAGAAGAGCAGTGAAAAGCAAAGGAGGAAAGGAAAGATACACCCATTTAAATGCAGAGTTCCAAAGAATAGCAAGGAGAGATACGAAAGCCTTCCTCAGTGATCAATGCAAAGAAATAGAGGAAAACAACAGAATGGGAAGGACTAGAGATGTCTTCAAGAAAATTAGAGATACCAAGGGAACATTTCATGCAACGATGGGCTCAGTAAAGGACAGAAATGGTATGGACCTAACAGAAGCAGAAGATATTAAGAAGAGGTGGCAAGAATACAGAGAAGAACTGTACAAAAAAGATCTTCACGACCCAGATAATCACGATGGTGTGATCACTCACCTAGAGCCAGACATCCTGGAATATGAAGTCAAGAGGGCCTTAGGAAGTATCACTACAAACAAAGCTAGTGGAGGTGATGGAATTCCAGTTGAGCTATTCCAAATCCTGAAAGATGATGCTGTGAAAGTGCTGCACTCAATATGCCAG
The DNA here is from genome assembly GCF_029378745.1 of Bos indicus. Classification (NCBI taxonomy): domain Eukaryota; kingdom Metazoa; phylum Chordata; class Mammalia; order Artiodactyla; family Bovidae; genus Bos; species Bos indicus. Next base: position 32,240,278 of record NC_091783.1, read on the forward strand.
CAAATTTGGAAAACTCAGCAGTGGCCACAGGACTGGAAAAGGTCAGTTTTCATTCCAAACCCAAAGAAAGGCAATGCAAAAGAATGCTCAAACTACAGCACATTTGCACTCATCTCACACGGTAGTAAAGTAATGCTCAAAATTCTCTAAGTCAGGCTTCAGCAATACATGAACCATGAACTTCCAGATGTTCAAGCTGGTTTTAGAAAAGGCAGAGGAACCAGAGATCAAATTGCCAACATTCGCTGGATCATGGAAAAAGCAAGAGAGTTCCAGAAAAACATCTATTTCTGCTTTATTGACTATGCCAAAGCCTTTGACTGTGTGGATCACAATAAACTGTGGAAAATTCTTCAAGAGATGGGAATACCAGACCACCTGATCTGCCTCTTGAGAAATTTGTATGCAGGTCAGGAAGCAACAGTTAGAACTGGACATGGAACAACAGACTGGTTCCAAATAGGAAAAGGAGTACATCAAGCCTGTATATTGTCACCCTGCTTATTCAACTTCTATGCAGATTACATCATGAGAAACGCTGGGCTGGAGGAAGCACAAGCTGGAATCAATATTGCCAGGAGAAATATCAATAACCTCAGACATGCAGATGATACCACACTTATGGCAGAAAGTGAAGAGGAATTAAAAAGGCTCTTGATGAAAGTAAAAGAGGAGAACGAAAAAGTTGGCTTAAAACTCAACATTCAGAAAACTAAGATCATGGCATCCGGTCCCATCACTTCGTGGCAAATAGATGGGGAAACAGTGGAAACAGTGGCTGACTTTATTTTTCTGGGCTCCAAGATTGCTGTAGATGGTGATCGCAGCCATGAAATTAAAAGACGCTTACTCCTTGTTATGACCAACCTAGACAGCAGATTAAGAAGCAGAGACATTATCTTGTCATCAAAAGTCTGTCTAGTCAAGGCTATGGTTTTTCCAGTGGTCATGTATAGATGTGAGAGTTGGACTATAAAGAAAGCTGAGTGTCGAAGAATTGATGTTTTTGAACTGTGGTGTTGGAGAAGACTCTTGAGAGTCCCTTGGACTGCAAGGAGATACACCCAGTTCATCCTAAAGGAAATCAGTCCTGGGTGTTCATTGGAAGGACTGATGTTGAAGCTGAAACTGCAATATTTTGGCCACCTGATGAGAAGAGCTGATTCATTTGAAAAGACCCTCATGTTGGGAAAGATTGAAGGCAGGAGGCAAGAGGACGACAGAGGATGAGATGATTAGATGGCATAACCGACTCAAAGGACATGAGTTTGGGTGAACTCCGGAAGTTGGTGATGGACAGGGAGGCCTGGCGTGCTGCGGTTCATGAGGTCACAAAGAGTCGGACACAACTGAGCAACTGAACTGAACTGAACATACACATTCACGTGTACACACATTCATTTACACGGCCTTGAATGGTGAAACAAATCAAATGTAGTACGTCTCATGATGTAATTCCCATCATTCTCCAATCCCAAGAAACACAAGTACAAGGCTATCACTCAGACTGATAGCACAATATTGTAATTCCCAGAGGAGCCATGTGTTCAAGCAGGATCTCACTGAGAACCTTATCAGAACACGGTGCGACCCTGAGCAAGTCTGTTCCCCACCTTTCCCCTAGGGTAGGAGGAAGGGAAGTTATAGGCTACCAGCATTGTAAAGCTGTGTCCAAAGCATTTTGCTTTTTTCAAGCTTACCTTTTCTCAGCTGTGCTGCTGCTGTTTAGTTGCTAAAAAGTCGTGTCCAACTCTGCGACCCTATGGACTGTCGCCCACCAGGCTCCTCTGTCCATGGGTTTTTACAGGCAAGAATACTGGAGTGGGTTGCCGTTTCCTTCTTCAGGGGATCTTCCCAACCCAGGGATCAAACTCACGTCTCCTACTTGGCAGGCAGATTCTTTACCACTGAGCCACCTGGGAAGCCACTTTTTCTGATATTAATAGTATAGCCCAACTTCCATGTCACTTACCCATGTTCATTCATTCGATTTTTTGTCCATGGACTCATATGGGTTAGAAGAGCTCTCCAGATAACGGTATCTATCGGCTCAAACGCTTACAACTGAACATCCTTGTCCCATTTGTCTTCAGCTGTCTCCCGCAGTGGTTGTAATATATGATTGAGGATGTTAGTCCCCTGCAGGGAATGCCCCCCCTATGCTTACACATCTTCCCTTTGCTCCCCTAGAAGCTCTCCCCATCTCCTCCACTCTGCTCATTGCTCTGGGAGGCTGACAGTGTGACTGTCCCCAAGACCTCCAGTTGACTTCAGGTCATGGAAGAAGTGAGGAAATTCAGAAGGCCAGGCTCTTTCTCTGCAACCTTGCCTGAAAACCACTTTCGTGTCTTGATCAAAGGTTACTGACCCTCTCTTGGTGGCCTGGTCCACGCTTCCAGGAATCATTCCCCATGCTGACTCCTCTGAGTTTTAGGTGGCAGCAGCTAGTTTGCTTTGGCCCCAGGTGACCACATCCCTCTTAGGCACCTCCCCTATCAGTGGTCCCCAACCTTGCCACTCCTTAAGGTCCCCAGGAGTTCTTTAAAATACCAGTTTATGGGCTCCCCTAGACCAATTAAGTTAAAATTTCTGGGGTGACTGAGCAAGCACTGAACTAGACACTGGAGGATCCAAATGGAAGAGGTTTGTGTTCTCATGAAACTTACAGTCTCAAGGAAAACAGCATTGATAAAATAAATACACTGTTATAAAGTACTATAAAAGGAAAGACCATCAGGGACACTGATTTTTTTTAAAGCTCTCTAGGTGATTCTAATGTTGAAAATCATTGTCCTTACCCACACCTGCACAAACAAACTTTCCTAAAATTGTCCTATTTTGAGGTTTCGTCTCTTTCCTAACCCACACATCCCTTTACCTCTTCGTCTAATGTTCACCAGGGGGAGATAGAAGGAGAAAAGTGTTTAGCTAAATTTCTTTAATCGTAAGCCAAAATGTGGTGGAAGAGAGACTATCAAATATTTCAAAACAGAAAGACATTCACCTACACAATTAGACTAAGGCTGGAGGGCAACAAAATTGACTCTCACTTCAATATCTACCCTGGATTGGACATCCTTCTAGTTGAAAAGGAGACTGACAGTGTATATTCATGGGGTTACCAGATTCCTCTCCCTACTTCATTTATTTTCATTCTTCGTTTTTCATCGATCTGTGTATTTATGGATATAACATTTCTTCTGAGTACTGATTTGCTTTATCCTTCAGACTCTAATCTGCAATGCTCTAATTAGTGGTGTTCTCTAACCTGAGTTTTTATCTTCTTATTGATTCAAGAGCTATTGGAGCAAGTTTTAAATTTTCAAACGTAAGGTTTCAAGTGTTAGCTTTTTTTGGCTCTTCTTCTTTTGACCAATTGAGAAAGCTTTTATGTCTACTATTTCAGTGTGTTTCCATCTTTTTCTCTTTTATTTTCTATTATTTCCACATCACGAATAGTGATACAATGAGATTCAATACACAGCTGTCATAACTGTGGTGTCTTCGTTATGTATTACTGCATACTTTAATACTATAAAATTCCTTCTTTGACTCAGTGAGTGCCTTTGTCCCATATTTTACCTGTTTGATGTTAGTAATCCAATGCCTGCTTTCTTATTGTTTTTATATCCCCAGTATATGTTTTTGCCCATCAGTTTACTTTCAATAAACTAATTTATTTTAGTTTATTAGTTTATTTTTTGAGTCACTTCATTTTAGGGCTGCCTCTTGCCCAGAGCTAGGCTCTGTTTTAAGTTAAACTGGAAATCCTTTTTTTTTAGTGGGGGGATTAAGCTTATTTATATTGATTGATTAACAATCATACTTCTGTCTATTTTATATTATGTTTTCAGTTTTTCAAAGTTTCATTGTTTGGGTTTTTGTCTTTGGAGACTCTGATTTTGTGAATTTTGGATTCCCATTTGTATTCAATATCAATTTTTTCCTCTTTATTTCCTTTAAACTCTTATTCTGTTTCCATTTATTTTGTTAGCTTCTCTCTTTTCTATTTTCTTGTTCCTTATTGTGTGTTCAGTGGTATCAATTTTTTATGCTCCTTCCAATTTTGCCCTTATTCCTGTGATGCTTGTTAGTTCTTGTATATCTTTACCGCTAGCATCTCTCCTACCGCCGATGCAGGAGACATAGATTCGACCCCTGGGTCGGAAAGATCCACTGGAGTAGGCAATGGCAATCCACTCCAGTATTCTTGCCTGGAAAATTCCATGGCAGATCAGCTACCTTGGGAGGCAAACATAAGATTCTTCCACTAAGGAGAAAGATGTTGGAGCAGACTGGCCTTTTCATCAGCCAGCTCTGGTGCAGAGGTTAAGACCATGGTGTGTGGCTGAGGGGGCAGATGCTAAGGGGCACTGGCAAGATAGTAGGTATCTCAGTAGACCCTCAAGAGACACGTCCTTCTGCCCAAGATCTAAGGAAAATAGGAGGGCATTAGGGGCTCCTCTAGTCCCCAGAAGACTGGAGACTTTGGACACTGTTCCTAAGATGCTTCTACAGGCAAGGGAGTAAGTGGTAACCCTGAGATCATACTTCCCAGGGACTGAGACATGGGTAGAACTTTGAAGGTCATCTGGGAATTTGAGGAGTTTGGGTTCTGGCTGTTCGATACGATGGCCTTCCCTGATAGCTCAGAGAGTAAAGAATCTGCCTGCAATGTGGGAGACTCAGGTTTGATTCCTGGGTCAGGAAGATCCCCTGGAGGAGGAAATGACAACCCACTCCAGTATTCTTGCCTGGGGAATTCAGTGGACAGAGGAGCCTGGCGAGCTACAGTCTATGCGGTCATAGAGTAGGACAGGAGTTACATACTGAGCTGTTTTGTTATGTTAAATTTCAAAAGAAGGCGGGACACAGAAATAAAGATGTCTTGGAAGCATGACTAGGAAAAGGAGTCAGATCAAAAAAAGGTAAATAAGGGAATTGCTCTGAAGCAGGTCGAAGGTCAAAACCAAGATGAATGGGCTTTTCCGGTGATAGCTACTCGATTAAGACATTTGAGAAACACTGCATGGGTTGATTGTTCCCTTAAAAGAAGAAAAAACAGAGAAAGTAAAGCTGCTTCAGGAAAGAACTAGAATGTATTCTAACCAGTAAAAACATGAACAGGAAACTCTCCATAGGAACACTTCCGATAGGCAGGCAGAAGAGGCAGGAAAGAGTTTCCCTCAGTTGTTCTCAGTTTTGAACTTTGTAAGTGCTGAACCCCAAATAAGCATCAAGGTGGCCTTTCTCTTTATTAAATGGGGAAAGAAGAAAACATAATATTTATAAAAGCGTTTCTTGGTAACCTGATGTTTCACTCTACAGTAAATCACATTCTAGAATTTAAAATCATGTGAGTTACTCTCCCTTCTGTGATTGTACAAAAATCCAACTCTGTTCCAGGCACTGCATTCAATTAAATCCCACTGTTTCACATTCATAAAACTGCATTCTGAACCAGAAATCAGGGAAATTTAGTGGCAACAGAGACCGAGCATGTTCATGAAAGGCTATGTCTCATTCACCAAGAGTCATGCTCAGATCCATCCATTTGTTCCAAAGATATTTATTGAGCACCTCCTAAGTACTAGGCACTTCCCGAAGACCTGAGACCATAACAATGAACAAATCAGAGTAAACTCTTACTACCCTAGAGCTTGGACTCATGGGAAAGACAAATTAAGCAAGGAAACCAACAAACTAGACTCTAAGCAACAGTGAATGCTGTAAAGAAAGCAAAACAGGGTGATACGATCAAGACTGATACTAAGCAGGTGATGGTGTTAGACAGGGCAGTGGGGAGGTACTGGAGTTGAGAACTGACTTACACAAAGGAGCCAGCCCTTCTGGGAGTCAGAGAAAACAATTTTGAGCAGATAGAACTGCGTCACTCAGTCTCGTCCAACTCTTTGCAACCCCATGGACTGTAGCCCACCAGGCTCCTCCATCCATGGGGTTTCCCAGGCAAGAATACTGGAGTGGGTTGCCATTTCTCCTTCTCCAGGGGATCTTGCCGACCCAGGAATCAAACCCAGGTCTCCTGCATTGCAGGTAGGAGACATGGGTTCGAAAACAGCCACGCAAAAACCTGAAGCAAAAATGAACTTGCAAGGATCAGAAAAGAGAAGAGGGCAGGAGTGTGTTCTAGGTCACAGTTCAGAATGGCCTTCAGGCCACAGCAGGCAGTGTGAATTCCAGAAGGCCAACCAGAGACACCTTGTGAACAACAAGGCCCACCTGTGTTATCTCACATGAGTCACGGTGTCACTGGGTATACCAGATGTTCACATCTCTGCAGGTCAGATCAAGTGAGCCAGCTGCCCCTCAGTGTTCACACCAGACCTAACAGAGCAGGCAGAGGGTCAGCAAAGTTGGTCTGATCACCCATCACCGAGGCAAAATGTGGAGGCCATGACCTCACTCTGCTCCCCCTAATGAATCAAACCCTTCCCAAGCAGCTGGCCCAGGAGGCAACCCCAGCAGGCCCCCCGAACATGGTCTCCTCCCACCCAGCCCTGCCCTCTCCTGATGTCCCCACTGCCCACCATGGTGTTCTGAACACACTCTGAACCAGAGAACCCACAGGCCCTGGGACCACCTGCCAGGTGGCCCCAGCCCCAGCCTCACCCCTTGGTGAGCTCCCAGAGAACAGTCACTGCCCCCCACCCCAAAGCAGCAAAAAAAGCTGCTTTTTTGCTTTCATGTATTCATTCAGCAAACATTCACTGAAAGTGTGTTAGTCACTTAGTTGTGTCCAACTCTTTGAGTGTCCATGGGCTGTACTCAGCCAGGCTCCTCTGACCGTACGATTTCCCAGGCAAGAATACTGGGGTGGGTTGCCATTCCCTTCTCCTGGGGATTTGTCCCACCCAGGAATTGAATCCGAGCTGTCTGCATTGCAGGCAGATTCTTTACCATCTGAGCCACCTTCACACATTCATCCAACAAACACTAAGCTACTGAAGAATGTCAGGGCCCTGTGCTGTGTGTTTTCTGCTGCACATCCCTCTTGAAAAAATAAATAACTAAAACTAAAACTAAAACTGTAGTACTTACTCTCAGGCCTATCCTAACTTTGTAGTCACCCATTTGTCCGGGCCTCCTTGCCTGTCACTCACACTGGAACAATGATATACCTGCTTCAGTTCCTTCTTCTTGCCATTATCTCACATACCATCACAGAATAACAACACTCTTCTCTTTGGGAGGAGGCAGAGCCATGGGACTGAGGGCATGGGATTCACAGCCAGGCCCGTCTAGATTCCAGTTCCACTTATGCTAATTCCTGCTGGGTGATGCTGGACGAGAATCTTCACTTTACTGTATTTTCATTTCTCTCTCTGTAAAATACAGAGATCATGATTTCAACCTGAAACAATTGCTGTAAGGGAGAAATGATAGCTGATAAACTATCTAAAGCACCTATCCCACTGCTTGATATAATGTCACTTCCTTATCTCTTTTGTTACAATCCCCAAGGTTTATAAATGGGGCCTGGCTTCTCTTCATACTGTGTTCGCCATCTGATCACCATCCAATCATTACACATCTAGGACCCAGAAAAGCATCCTGCTTAGAGGAGATGATCCTGATGCTTCACACTAACCAACCAGAGAACAGGAAAAGAAAAACAAGTGAAGAGGTGAGAGGGAAACAGTAAAAAAATAAAATAAAAAACACATTAAGATCCAGGGTGGAGACACTCTATGCCAGGCACTCTTTTATACATGTTAAAGCTTTCAATAACTTTCCTCACAAGGACTTCAGGAAGTAAGCATTATTGTGGAGTTCATTTTGCCAGAAGAGGAAACTAAAGAGCAAAGAGTCTAAAGAATCTGACCAAGGTCACAGTCAGTAAGTGGTAGAGCTGAGACTGAACTCTGGTCATCTGGCTCCAAGACCATGTCCTTAACCATTAGGCTCACTGAAAGCTAAAACCATTTGAAAGAGAACAAGATGCAAAAATGAAGAAGTCAGCCATTTGATTCTCAAGGATCAACACCAAGATTTAAGATCATTTGAAAATTTTGCTGGACACAGAGACTTTGGGAAGGAGACCTAAAATTTTCTCAGCTAGAGTCAGAATGGATAGTGAGAGAAGGAAACCCAGAGGCTGGGGTGATCAAATGCAGAGTGGTTAAAAGGAAGGAGCAGAGCTTTTACAAATACATCAAAGAGGAAAAAAAGAAATATCAAGGAGAAAGTGGTCCCATTAATAAATAAGGAAGGCAAAATAAATCAATGAAGATCTTTCAGTGACTGAAGTCCTCTACTTGCTTTTCAAAATTGGATTTTAAGGAGAAAAGTAAAGAGGTAAAAGCTAGAAGGAGCTGAGTAATACCTTGATGGGAGCTATAAAAGAAAGCAGATGCACTCCAAGGAGATGCTATTTACCTAAATCAGTGAATATGCAGCCTAAGCAAACAGGTTAAATCTCAGTACAGGACGGCCAGGGCAGAAGTAGAGACAGCCCACGTTTTTGTCAACTTGCATTGCTTCACTTCCTCAGCTTTCTAGCCCAGTCTCCATGGATACTCCTTCCCATTTATTCATCCATTTATTACATATTTATTGACTAAGAATGATTAAACCCCCTCCTTTGCCCTTGAGGAACTGGTGATCTTATGGGAAAAGTTGACGTGTTAAGAAATCATAAATATGCAATGTGAGAAGCTCTACAATTGAGAAACATAAAGGGGGCCTGGGAATCAAGAAGAGAAGAACAGTGGACTCTGCCTGGAGCAGTCGGGAAAGGCTTCACTGCAGACAGGATCTTTGAGCTGAGATGTAAAAGCAGAGAAATATTCCAGGGTGCCTGGTGGAAGGAACAGTATGTGCAAGAGGGTGGCTTCCTGAGTAGCTAGAAGCAGCTCAGTACATGTGGATATGGAAGCAGAGGGGAGGCGGCAAAAGAGGTTGGATGGAAAGGGTGGTGGGTTCATGGCAATAAAAGGCCAGTATTCTTGCCTGGGGAAATCCCATCGACAGAGGAGTCTGGTGGGCTACAGTCCTTGGGGTCACAAAGAGTCCAATATGACTGAGCAACTCTGCACATATGACATGCAAGGATTTTTCACCCATTTGCTGACCTATGGAAGGATTTTAAGTGGGAGAGAGGCTTGATCAGATCTTGTTTCAGAAAAATAACTTGAACAGCAGTAGGGAGAGTTGACTAAAACTAAAGACGGAGAGGCCATTAAAGGAACTATTACAAGAGTTCGGGGGAAATTTGAAGAGGGTCTGGCATGGCCACAGGGACAGAGAGAAAAGAAATGATTTGAGACATATTTAGAAGATCGTGTCAAATGCAGCTGAGAGGCACATTAAGACAAAGGCTGGAAATCACCCATTGGGTTTGGCAATTAGGAGGTCATTGGTGACCTCAGCCAGAGAGGTTACCAGGAATTGGTGGGGCAAGCAGAAGCCAGATTGAGTGTATTGAGGATGAAATTGGAAATTAAAATCTGAAGGTAGAAATCTGATTGTAAATTAAGGAAGAGAGAACAAGGGCCATAGGGAGATCTATAGGAGAACCTTGACCTTGGACCAAGATTATAGTTACAGATAAGAACCTGGAGGCAAAGCAAAGACCCATCATCAAGGGATGGGTTGCTAGAGCAGGAAGCGACAGGAGAAAGAATGTGAAGGTGTGAGTGTGGATCAGCTTCTCAGCTAGAAGTAACTGAGGTTTGAAAGACTCAGTGCCCAGTGGTTTTTATTTTTTCTACAAGGTAGGAGGTGGTGAAAAGATTGCGGGAAAGTTTGAAGTCAGCTTAGATGATTGAGGAACTATTGACTACAGAGGAGTAAAAAGATTGTTGGACTCGGTCAAGGACCCAGCTGACACTAAAACAAAATTTGTGATGCTACCGCTTTACATGCGTGCTATGTCGCTTCAGTCATGCCCAACTCTTTGCAACCCTATGGGCTGTATCCTGCCAGGCTCCTCTGTCTAGGGGATTCTCCAGGCAAGAATACTGGAGTGAGTTGCCACATCCTCCTCCAGGGGATCTTCCGGACCCAGGGATCACACCTGCATCTCTTACGTCTCCTGCACTGGCAGCTGGGTTCTTATCACTAGTGCCACTTCTCACATGTTTGTAAATTTCCTCAAGGATATCCAGCAACCCTGCTGTGTTTGGGATGCCCAGCTCTCCCTCCAGTCTCCGATTTTCTAAGGATGGCAGTTCTGTCTGTCCCTTCCATTGATGTGGGGATGTGAGTTATTTGGGGAGCAGCCAGGTTTCTGCCACCTGGTCCCACCTTAATAAGCACAGCTGTCTGGCCCTGGGTGAAAACCTGATCCTGTCTGGGGGTATCCAAACCCCTTTCTCAGGAATTTAAAACTGGACCTCAAAGCTCCCATCTCGGCCTACCTTCTGTCAAACTGTGAATTTAGAAGTTATTGGTGGTAACCACTTCCTACCACGAAGGACTGGGAAAGAGAAAAAGAAACTGCAGCAAGAGAGGAGCATGAAGCAGAAGCACAGAGAGACACGGAGCTGATAATACAGAAGGTGCCCTCGACTTCCTCTAGGACTCTGCCTCTGCTTCCAGGCATCGCTGCAGTTTTCTCTTAAGAAATTTCCTCTAAAGAGATCTTAGGTTGGCTAAGGAGGTTTCTATTACTTGCCAGGAAAGAATTTCCAATTAAAACAATGGTGGAGCCAGACCATTATATTTACCCAGGTTTTAGAATGTTTGCAGGGTATGGCAGTATGACGTGGAAGAGAGGAAGAAAGCAGGAGGAGAGCTAGAGATGTTGAGGGCATCTCCCAAGAGTTTGAGCTACTACTAAGCTTGGTTCCCAACCTTGGCATCAGAGTCACCAGAGGAGGTTTTCACACCCATGTCTGTCCCCCACTCTCAGAGCTCTGCCTTTAGTATTTGGGGTGAAAGAGGTGAGTCTGGTAAAGCCAGGGTGAGTCTAGTAGACTTGCAAAGAAGGGAGAGCCAAGGAACTGAAGGGCTTCAGGAAAAGCAGATGATGTAATAAAGGAAGGGCTGAGCAGGAAGAAGAGAAGGGGCTGGGCAGAGGGCTGGAGGCTGAAGGCTGAAGGCAGCATTCCAGAAAGGGTAGGCTGGGTAGGCTGGAGATGTGGGTGGAGGACAAGGGCACCAGAGGAGACAATTATGAACCAAGAGCATCAGATGGACCCACTGCACAGAGAGAAACACCCCAAGAGAATGGCAGGAGCAGTGTGGAAACAGCCTGCAAACAGGGAGCCCAACGGTGACCTGGACCTCAGCAGACAGCAGTAAGGATATAGAAAATTAGAACCAGACCACAGGCTGTGGAATCAGCTTTTCCTCTGACCCTTATCCATACTCCATGGAGTTGCTGTGCTACCGCATGCCCTCTGGGAAGCATTGGAATAGAAGTTGAGAACACAGGCTTCGGATCTGGATTTAAGCCCATCTTCACCACTCCCTGCTGTGTGACCCTGGGCAAGTTACCTACCTCTCTAAGTCTTGGTTTCTGTGTCTGTAAGTCTCAAGTGCTTTATAACGTATGAAAAGAGAATGAGATAATACAATAAGTGCTCAATCAATGGTATCTATTATTATTCACCGAGAGGAGTTTCAAAGGGCAGAAGGAATGTTTTGGTGGATGGAGTGAGGAAGGAGAGCATCAAATGAGAATGAATGTCTGTGAGGGAGGGGATGGTGAAAGTCCTGATTTTGGAAGTGACCAAGAGGACACAGCAAGGGACAAGGAGGGATTAATTCAGTTCAAGCTTCCCGATGATGTTTCACTTTCTATAGCTGCTCTAGCAAACCACCACTCTTGCAGTGGTGTTTTAATTGATTTACTGATTTTAATTGGAGGATAATTACTTTACAATTTTGTGATGATTTTTGCCATACATCAACATGAATTGGCCACAGCCAGACGTGTGTCCCCTCACTCCTGAACCCCCTCCCACCTCCTTGCCCACTCCCTCCCTGCAAGTTGTCACAGAGCACCACCTTTGGGCTCTCTGCATCATACATCAAACTCCCACTGGCTATCTATTTTACATACGGTAATGCATATGTTTCAACGCTATTCTCTCAAATTATCCCATGAACAATACTATCTTGGAATTCTGTTGGTCAGAAATGCAATACAAGTCTCACTGGGCTAAAAATCAAGGTGTCAGCAGGATTGCATTCCTTTTTTGAAATTCAAAGGAAGAATCATTTTCCTTCTTTTCCCTGCATTCCTTGGCTCATGGCCCCCCATCATCCATCTCCAACATCAGCAGCCTTGCATCTCTCTGACCCTTTTCCCATCATTCTATCTTTTTGACTACAGGTGGAAGTAAATCTCTTCCTCTGCTTTTAAGGACCCATGAGCTTCCCTGGTGGCTCAGAAGGTAAAGAATCTGCCAGCAATGTGGGAGACCTGGGTTCAATCCTTGGGTTGAGAAGATCTCCTGGAGAAGGTAATAGCAACCCACTCCAGTATTCTTGCCTGGAGAATCCCATGGGCAAAGGAGCCTAGTAGGCTACAGTCCATGGAGTCACAAAGAGTCAGACACAACTGAGCAACTAACACTTCCACTTTGTGATTACATTGGTCCCACGCAATAATCCAGGATAATCACGCCATCTCAAGGTCTTTAACTTAATTACACCTTGAAAGTCGCCTTTGTCACATGAAGTAACTAACTATTCACAGGTTCTGGAGATGGGGACACTGTGGACATCTTTGCAGGTGCCAGGATTCATTGGGATAAAAAGCCTGGTTGCTGACTCTGCTCATCTACAGACCCGGATGCCTGCCAGACCATCAGCAGTGTGAACTAAGTTAGAAGTGCGCTCAGGTTTCCTAATGAAATGGAGGGGCAGAGTTTTTTTGATGTCTCTGTCTTCTGCTTCTGGAAGGGAGCAGCCGGGTCAGAAAGAAGGATGCATGGTCAGCCCTGGTGTTCACCTCAAGGTGCATCCTGGACAGCTAGCAGCAGTGGGCATGATGTGCAGGGGCTGAGAACTGACCTCAGGACTGGTCAGAGTCCATGCAATGGTCCATGTAGACTTGCCCTTCACATTGTTTAATCCTCTTCCACAACAAATACCTTCCTCTAACCCGAGTCACAAGCTTTCCAGAGTGTGATTCTCCTGCAAAGCTGGATTTTCCTCTCCACCTTACCACCCTGCTTCCACCCTCATTCCAGCAGAATTTGTCTTTAGGAGATGATCTTTGGAAAAGATCTGATGCTTAAATATAGAGCAAGGTGAATGATTATCAGAGTTAACATATTCTTTTTTTTCCCAGGGGTTTTGCACTTTAATAGGGAATCATCACTTAACCCAAAGGAAAGAATTGGTAATGGTGGGCTCCCACTAGTCACAAACAAGCTAAAGGGGACAAGGAGGGCCTCCAGGCACATCTCAAATCAAACCACATGGGTGGCCACCTTCTTTAATTATGGCCAAGTACATAGGACTGGCTCCCAATAAGTAAAAGACACTTCACTTCTCTGCCTGCCTCCAACTTCGCCTTTGAAGCTGTGAATTCCAGCTGCTCCTCCCCCAGCAGGCACTGCCTCACTGTTGAGCTTCACACCAGAACATCCTCACTCCCACTTCTCACGTCCCTGATTTGGGGAAACACTCTGGCCAACTTCCTGTCAAATCTCACCAAAGACACCTGCATCAAAGGAGGAAGCCTAGTCACAGCCACTTCTTTAAACCATAACTGACAACCTACCTGAACGCGTGGAGAGGAGGGTGGAAGAGGTGCGTATTGGCAGTTGAGAAATTAAAAAGCTTAATAGCTACTCTCCATATTTAACTTTTATGATTCTGCAATCCTTGAAACATTAATAACTTATTTGATGGCATCTGAGATCCACCCCCCACCCCAGCTCTAGAAAGCTCAACGGTGACCTGGACCTCAGCAGACAGCAGTAAGGATATAGAAAATTAGAACCAGACCACAGGCTATGGAATCAGCTTTTCCTCCGACCCTTATCCATACTCCATGGAGTTGCTGTGCTACCGCATGCCCTCTGGGAAGCATTGGAATAGAAGTTGAGAACACAGGCTTCGGATCTGGATTTAAGCCCATCTTCACCACTCCCTGCTGTGTGACCCTGGGCAAGTTACCTACCTCTCTAAGTCTTGGTTTCTGTGTCTGTAAGTCTCAAGTGCTTTATAACGTATGAAAAGAGAATGAGATAATACAAAAGTGCTCAATCAATGGTATCTATTTTTATTCACCGAGAAGAGTTTCAAAGGGCAGAAGGAATGTTTTGGTGGATGGAGTGAGGAAGGAGAGCATCAAATGAGAATGAATGTCTGGGAGGGAGGGGATGGTGAAAGTCCTGATTTTGGAAGTGACCAAGAGGACACAGCAAGGGACAAGGAGGGATTAACTCAGTTCAAGCTTCCCGATGATGTTTCACTTTCTATAGCTGGCAAGCAGATTTTTGTTCCTTTCTTTATGACTTTGCACTCTTGCCTCTGTCAGACACTGTGAAAGGTTTTCTATCACACAGACAAGTTTCCTCGCATTGATTGGAACCTTTTAGCTGGGCCTCGGGCACTATCACTCCCCAGCACTGCGCTGGACTTGCTGACAGCCAAGAAGCATTCTGATGGTCAGCACACCCATTAGCAAGAAGTTTCAAGATTCCAGATCACCTCTCTGCAATGTAAATGCCAGCTTCTCCATCCTTGTCCTATGGAGTTGGGCTGGTCCACAGCTTTCTCTCTACAATGTGCCATCAAAGAGCACTGGTGCTGTGAACCATTTTTAAAAGACGGTTCTTGAGGGACTTTCTGAAAACAAATGCGATAACAGTCAGTGGTAGAGAGTGAAATGACTAGCCCTGTCTGTGTTGCTCCTGATACTCAGGTACAGCCCTGGCTGAAATAGATGGTTTCCTACAGAAGAGAACTTCTGTAATTCGGTGAGTCCGCATTCCCAGTTTATAGTCAGCTAGCCCCCATGCACAGCGAGGCACAACCAGGTGATGACTGGGGTTCTCATCTCTACAACAAAATGAAAACAAAATGTTCTCACCAAAGGAAAACAGAAGGAAGAAAGAGAATAAAAATAAAGAACGGGAAAGACAGTTACAAAAATAAATCTAGCAACTCCACTCCTAGGCTATACTCAAGAGAATTGAAAACATATGTTCACACAAGAACTTGGAGAGGCATGTTCATAGCTAGCTGCATTATAACATAATAGCTAAGAAGGAGAAACAACCCAGATGTCCATCCATTGATGAATGTGTAAACAAAATGTGTATAAGCAGATAACCGAATATCATTAAGCCGTGACGGAGAAGTGGGTACTGATACATACTACAACATGGCTGAACTTTTGAAAACATGCTAAGTGAAAGCCAGACATGAAAGATCATATATTATATGATGCTACTAGTTTGAAATGTCCAAAATAGGCAAATCCATAGAGGCAGAAGTAGATCAGTGGTTGCCAGGGGCAAAGGGAAGGGTGGAATGATGAGTGACTGCTGATGTGTTCAAGGTTTCTTTGTGGGGTGATGAGTAGGTTCTGGAATTAGATAGTGGTGACGGTTGCGCTACTATGCGAATATTTTAATATATAAAAACAGTGATTTGTGCACTTTAAATGGGTGGATTTTATGGTATGTGAATCATACCTCAATTTAAAAAGCATTTTAAGTTAAAATTAGTTGCGGTACAAGTAGGACACACAGGGAGAGAGAAATCAAGAACAAAGAGTGACCAGGACTAGGGAGCAGAATACACAAGGATCACTCATTCATGCAACAAGATTTAATAAGCACCTACTACATCAGGCATTGTTCCAAACAGAGCCAGCTTCGAGTGAATGAGACAAAAGTGGTTCCCACACTCTTGAAGTGTACCACTCGATGGGAGAGACAGACATTAATACAACAATGATACAGATAAGTATGAGATTATAATAGATGGATGGATAGATTGACGACTGATTGATAGATAATAGAAAAAATAAATTACACTTTTTAAGTGTGGACCCCTACTACATTATGCAACATCACCTAATAAATTCTCTGAAGTCAGACTCCTGGGACAGTACAAATGAATCCTCAATAATGAAGACATACCAGGTGTTCTCAGACCTTAAGTCAAAAGCCTTTCCCCTGGAGACACCAATAGCCATAACTGAAAGAGCAACCGAGCCATCATTCTTATCAGTGATGGGACAAGCCAGAGTGGATGGTCATTTCCTCCTCTGTGAGCAGTGGCAGACCCAGGAGGCACCCACTAAGATGGCACCACAGGGAACCACAGACTTGGACTCACTTTAGAGCTGGAGAAAGACCCTGAGAAGCAAAGTGGATTCCAAAGTCGGTCAGCTTATAATGACAGAACTGAGACTTGAAAGAAGATCACAGGAAGTCTGTGTTCCTTAAACACCAGCAACTTGGCTCACCTGTTGGAAAGTGAACCACTGTAAAGTCATATCAGATAATCACGGGCTAGTACATTCCCATCAAAGTAATCTACTTTCAAATCAGCAGAAGTCTTAAGGAGGGTAAATTTTCAATGGAAGATGGAAATTGAAAGAAATTCCAAGGCCAAAAAGACAGACTTCTGTGGTCTGGCATGCCTTTGACTCTCCTCACCCAAGAAGTCCATGGGGTGGACTTCAAAGTGCCAAGGCACCAAAGGCCACATGGGGCTTACTTCTCTTTACATCATTATTCATTGCCCATTTAAATGGCACCGTGTGCATCCTTCTATTTGGCATATACATGAAGCTGGACTGTTAACTCTTTTTCTCTGGTTTAGGCTTCCTTGTTAGTAGGTACTCAAAGTCTTCTGGTATCAGCTACTGGTGTGAACTCTTCCAGGAGTAGGTGGAGGAGAAGGAGGACCACAAGGGACCTCAGAGCCCCGACAAGTCCTCAGCTGTCCACACGGAGAGAGCCCCAGTCTGTTCCTCAACCCAGTTCTGTCACCAGACACTGATCCTGCAAATCTGGCTTCAGGTGAGTAAAATGTGTACTTTACTGAGCACCCACAGCACGCTGGGAAATATTCTGGTCATGGAGGAAGCATGGAGATGAATCCAACCCATCTCTGCCTTCAACAAGAGCTCAGGTACGGAATGATTCATAAGGATGCCGAGTCTAGATACAAACGTGGCTTCCTAAGAAGGCAGAGTCCCCTTGCTACCCGCTTTCCTGCCCTGACTGTGTATTTTGCCATTTGAAACACCAGTGCTACAAGGTTGCTGTTGTTATTTAATAAGTTGTATCCAAATCTTTTGCGACCCCATGGACTGTAGCCCACCAGGCTCCTCTGTCCATGGGATTTTCCAGGCAAGAATACTGGAGTGGGTTGCCATTTCCTTCTCCAAGGGATCTTCCCAACCCAGGGATCAAACTCGCATCTTCTGCAATGCAGGTGGATTCTTTACCACCCAGCCACCTGGGAAGCCCAGTGATACAAGGTAGCCTATGTAAAAAGCAAACTGTGGGCAAGTCTGACTGTGAAATGTAATGTCAGATTGAGAAAATGATAAAAGGAAAGCTATCTCCCCACCTGGCTGGGGGCCTTGAATGCATATCTTTAACCCTGATTCTTGCATTAATTGCCTATGTGGGCTCAGAGTTCATATAATCAACTTTATATTTTCTAACACACAACTTTATAATTTTGTTTCCAGATTGCTCTCTTAGGAAGCTGGTTTGCATGGTACTCTGTCAACCTATGGAGAAGGCAATGGCACCCCACTCCAGTACTCTTGCCTGGAAAACCCCATGGATGGAAGAGCCTGGTGGGCTGCAGTCCATGGGGACGCGAAGAGTCGGACACGACTGAGCGACTTCACTTTCACTTTTCACTTTCATGCATTGGAGAAGGAAATGGCAACCCACTCCAGTGTTCTTGCCTGGAGAATCCCAGGGATGGGGGAGCCTGGTGGGCTGCCATCTATGGGGTCGCACAGAGTCAGACACGACTGAAGTGACTTAGCAGCAGTAGCAGCAGCAGCTGGCAACCTAACTGACTACTTTCCCCAGTTTCACTCACTTTCTCTCTCTCTACACACACATGCACACACACACACACACACACACAGGCCTCCGTCTTTAAATGGTTAACCAGAGGGACTCTGAATGAACTGCTGTCTCTTTCACAACTAATCGACAGCGATGGCACTGTCTGCTGGGCTTTCTAAATCATGGCAATCTTTTCATTTTTTGAGGCCACCCTGCTCTGCTAGTCCTCATACCACCTATTCTAAAACCTCACCACACACTTTTCAGCCTTCTCTATAGCTCTCAATTGCAAAAGAACTCATAGCATGGTCTAATGGATAGTTTAGAGCAATAGGCTTTGAATCTGGCTGTGTAGATTCAAGCCACTTAAACTCTCTAATATTTGGCTCTTTATCTGTAAGATATGGGCTTCCCTGGTGGCTCAGATGGTAAAGAATCCACCTGCAGTTCAGGAGACCCAGGTTCAATGCCTGGGTCGGGAAGATCCCCTGGAGAAGGGAATGGCTACCCACTCCAGTATTTCTGCCTGGAGATTCCCATGGACAGAGGAACCTAGTGGGCTATAGTCCATGGGGTTGCATAGAGTCTAACTTTACAATAACAGATTCTCTAGTTCACTATAAGACATGAGTGCTCATTGATGCAATTGACAAACACCATTTAAGTACTATGTGCCAGGTACTCATCTCAGAGGGACTATCAAACCAGGAGGTATGACAGGAAGCAAGATAAATGAGGTCCCTGCATTCATGGAACTTGTATTCCCTTGAGGGGATGGACATGATGATATCTATCTGAATACTAAGATGAGGTTAATGAGATGATCCCTTATCTCCTTTAATCCACATTAGGACTCTACTTTTCTCATCATACGTATTTAGAAATGTTAGCTTTTATGATAATTTTTACTACCACTTCATAGAGTTTCAGTTCAGTTCAGTCACTCAGTCATGTCCGACTCTTTGCAACCCCATGAATTGCAGCACACCAGGCCTCCCTGTCCATCACCAACTCCTGGAGTTTACTCAAACTCACGTCCATCGAGTCGGTGATCCATCCAGCCATCTCATCCTCTGTCATCCCCTTCTCTTCCTGCCTCCAATCCCTCCCAGCATCAGAGTCTTTTCCAATGAGTCAACTCCTCTCTTGAGGTGGCCAAAGTACTGGAGTTTCATAGAGTTTCAGATCAGATCAGATCAGTCGCCCAGTTGTGTCTGACTCTTTGCGACCCCATGAATCGCAGCATGCCAGGCCTCCCTGTCCATCACCAACCCCCGGAGTTCACTCAGACTCACGTCCATCGAGTCAGTGATGCCATCCAGCCATCTCATCCTCTGTCATCCCCTTCTCCTCCTGCCCCCAATCCCTCCCAGCATCAGGGTCTTTTCCAATGAATCAACTCTTTGCATGAGGTGGCCAAAGTACTGGAGTTTCAGCTTTAGCATCATTTCTTCCAAAGAAATCCCAGGGCTGATCTCCTTCAGAATGGACTGGTTGGATCTCCTTGCAGTCCAAGGGACTCTCAAGAGTCTTCTCCAACACCACAGTTCAAAAGCATCAATTCTTCGGCACTCAGCCTTCTTCACAGTCCAACTCTCACATCCATACATGACCACAGGAAAAACCATAGCCTTGACTAGATGAACCTTGGTTGGCAAAGTAATGTCTCTGCTTTTGAATATGCTATCTAGGTTGGTCATAACTTTCCTTCCAAGGAGTAAGTGTCTTTTAACTTCATGGCTGCAGTCACCAATTCCCCGGAATTCCCCAAACCTGTCTTCATCCACTCCTATCCTTACTGCTGTAACAAAAAGTTGTGATCCATGAAGCCACCAGTAGGAGATAAGACTAGACCTTTCACTCTGGTCATCACCTTAGCCCTCAGCTCCAACATCCTAGACTAACTAGAATGAAGAATTTTCCCTTTGCCATTATGCTTGAGAGAGGAGGGAAGGACAAGAATCTTGAGGTCTGAATTGGCCTCGGCATCTTATAAACTGTTATAAGGTGATAGAAATCAGAGAATCTGTTATTGTAAAGTTGGAACTATTTTCTGATTCACCACAGATAGAGCCTGGAGATTGCCTGTTAGCAGTCCACCTATATGGTTTATAGACAGTGCCTCAGTGGACACGTTCACCATGCCAAGGTAAAGCAAATACGTTCTGCTAGAATAGAGATGTCCTGAGATACAACAGCTTCAAGGAGTGGGGAAGGGGCGGGGGTAGTAATATTGACGTTAAGGAGGCCACTGCTTTTGGAGATGTATTTGAGCTGAGGGGATAGGAGGACAATGAGGAATGATCAAGGCTCTATTCCCTACCTGCCCCCTTGGACTGGGTGGAGCCCTGTGCTTAGATGTATGAGAGTTAGAAATGGACACGTCCATGAATTTGAGAGTCTTTTAGACTCGAGGCAAAAGTAAATACCAGAAACTGTTCACGAGAGACTGTGACATGCTGCACATAAGCTGAGTTTCCTTGGACCCAAAGGACAGGTTGCAATACTGAGACAAGAACAGGCTATCCTGTCTTTTCATCATGGATTCAATTTCTCTCTTGCATGCCGAGGGCCACAGCTCTAGAAGCACCTAGGCTGACCACCATGGCCTTGGTGAGTGTTCCCTGAGTGACCTGATGGCGCTGGACCCCTTCAAAGACAGCAGGATTGAAGGAACATGGTGAGGACCATGCAGACTGCTGGCGGTCATCAGTGGGTTCATCCTGTGGGTGGGGGCTGTGGATTAGTAGGGAGAATAACTGGGAGTTAGCGTCTACTTACGGGGCTTCCCAGGTGGCTCAGTGGTAAAGAATATACCTGCCAATGCAGGAGATATAGGAGATGCAGGTTCGATCCCTGGGTCAGGAAGACCCCTAAAGGAGAGCATGGCAACCCACTTCAGTATTCTTGCCCAGAGAATCCCATGGGCAGAGGAGCCTGGTGGGCTACAGTCCATAGAGGTCAAAGAGTCAGACACAACTGAGCAACTTAGCATGCATGCACAGTACGTATTTGTGTGGGAAGAAAGAGATCTGAGCTATGCAATTTTAAGATTAAGTTAAGGTTAAATTAATTAAGATTTATAAGCGTACATGTCTGTCCTCATGTTTTGGTACTCACAAGTGAAGAAAGAAATTTAAAATATTTATCTTCAACCACACTGCTAGTAAACTGGTAAATTACGACTCAGATCTATGTGGCTCCAAAGCCATCCACCCGGGGAACAGCAGTTGCCAACCTATACTCTATGTGATTCATTCTTCATGACTTCCCTCTGATGAGACCATGAGCCCCTGATGGCAGAGAATCCAGTATATTGTGTGCTCACAGCACCTTGATTATTATAAATACTCAACAAATTAATGAGCTAGCACAAGGCCTGAACTTTAAAGAATGGGTACAATTGAGATGGACTGAAGCCATAAATCAGGGTTCCCCAAACTTTCAGTGTGCATCACAAGTGTCGAGGCGGCTTATAATATGCCCATTCCCAATTCAAACCCAGCAGGTCCTACTGAATCTGGGACTCTCCATTGTTAATGAGCAGGAGCAAGGATCTTCTTGAGTTGGTCCAAAGAAACATGGTCACAACCTTTTTCCTAACTTCTCTGATTCTCCCTGAGCAACCTTTCCTCTGAAACCACCATGCTCCAAGTCGGTGCCACATGTTTTTTAACAGTGTTTAGAAGTGTTAGAAGTGTTTTCTAACAGTGTTTTTCATGCTTCAAGGGCATATCTTTCAAGCCTACTGTGAGTTATTGTTGTTGTAAGTCATGCCTGACTCTCTGCAACCTCATGGACTGCAGCACACCAGGCTCCCCTGTCCTTCGCTATCCCCCTGAGCGTGCTCAAATTCATGTTCATTGAGTCGGTGATGCTATCTCACCATTTCATCCTCTGCTGACTCCTTCTCCTTTTGCCTTCAATCTTTTCCAGCATCAGGGTCTTTTTCAGTTAGTCAACCCTTCACATCAGGTGGCCAAAGTATTGGGGTTTCAGCTTCAGCATCAGTCCTTCCAACGTATATTCAGGACTGATTTCCTTTAGGATTGACTGGTTTGATCTCCTTGCAGTCCAAGGGACTCTCAAGAGTCTTCTCCAACACCACAGTTCAAAAGCATCAATTTTTTGGCGCTCAGGTTTCTTTATAGTCCAACTCTCACTAATAACTAATAACATCATATTACTTAAGTGTAATAACATAACAATTCAATATACTGTCAGATGATCACCAAAGTATCTAGTTACTATCCATCACCACACAGAGTACAATCTTTTTTTTCTGGTGAGAACACCTTTTGTGATTTTCTCTGTTAGCAACTTTCAAATATACAATGCAATGTTATTAACGATAGTCACAATTCTGTACTCAGCGGTCCTCAACCTTTTGGGCATCAGGGACTGGTTTCATGAAAGACAGGATTTTCCATGGACTGGGGGTGGGGATGGTCTCAGGATGATTCAAGAATATTACATTTATTGTGTACTTTTCTTCTATTATGATTACATCAGCTCCACTTCAGATCATCAGGGGTTAGATCCCAGAGGTTGGGGTTTATACATTACATCTTCCCCATGACTTCTTCATTTCATAACTGGAAGTTTGTACTTTTTGATTATGTTTTTTTTTTCTTTATCTGTCCCTTCAGTACCTGTTACACTACCAAATAAATATTTGCCAAGGCAACTGTTAAAATGGAGACTTTGAGGTTCTGGAAGATAGGAACTATACCTTAGATTTGTGAAATTCCCCCCCCATCCTGGTACTACGCTGCCAAATACCCTAGTGGCATCTATGGCTCAAATAAGCAAGGAGTTTTGAGTCCTGGCACAGTTTTGAAATATTAAGTGACTTACAATTTAGTTTGCTTTTGTATTTGCCTAATTTTACTTTAAGTTGAGGGCCTGTGCAAATATATATGAAGGCTCTCATTTGGACAGCAAGTTGCTATTTACCCCTCATCCTCCAGAACAGAGGGCACTTGTTCAGATGTGGATAGCTTGCCAAGATGCTCCACTGTCTTCATCCACACCCTGCCACACAGCTGGAAGAGCTGTTTTGCTACCAGACACCAGGGTAAAGAGAATGTACCTGGAGTTCAAGAATATCTCAGAAGGTGGTACTCAGGAGCACACCAATGGCTGGATCTACTCCTGATACCACCCTGGAAGGTGTCCTACCCAGGTGGTGCTGGTGGTAAAGAACTCTCCTGCCAATGCAGGAGAAATGAGATGCAAAGGAGATGCAGGTTCGAACCCTGGGTTGGGAAGATCCCCTGGAGAAGGCCATGGCAACCCACTCCAGTATTCTTGCCTGGAGAATCCCATGGACAGAGGAGCCTGGGGGTCTATAATCCATGGGATCGCAGAGTCGGATACAACTGAAGTGACTTAGAATGGATGGAAGTTTCCTTAGCTCATCCTGCTAATTCTCAGAGAGGAAGAATTCACACTAAACCTACATTCTCGATTCTACATCGGGTCATGATGCATTTTGCTTGATATGCATACGTGGGGTGTCTCAGCTTACATCTTTAGTGAAGCTCTATTTGTGTCTGCCTCTGTTGCAGGGTTCTGTTAGATCTGGGGCAGTTCTACCTATATGCTTGGAGGATGTTAAGCAGGTCCCTGACACAGGACACATGCAGCCACTTTGCCAGCTAAGGAAGCAGTCCAGAAAGTGAGGAAAGCTTGACAACCCCCAGGGCAAGGACTCATGTAGTGCTGGCCCCGGGAGGGGTGATGGCTGGAGACTTGCCAGTATGTTTGTTCAAAACAACTTTTCATTAATACAGGTTCTGCGCAACCTGAATAGAAAAACAGAGCTTCCATGGAATCTCCAGGTTGTTTTTTCATCTGTCTACAAAATGAACCACACTCCTGTCTTAATGAAAATGCTACTCAATTACTATGATTTTATTAACAAGACAAGTGTAGCTATTTAGTGTGTAACAATGCAAGAGTTATAATTCCAAGGGGATTTTCAGACGCTAATTCTAAATTCAGAATGCAAAGCAAAAGTTTTATTAGCCTCTTCCCTGCGAAGAATACTTTAACTCTGTGTTGCAAAAATAATTTGGATTTGGTGTCTGGGTGATTAAAGCCTTTAAGGTTGCAATAGTCATCAGTACATTATAGAATCATGAAGAACTTAACAACTGAAGATACTTTAAACTATAATCCTAGTTTTTGTCCATATGAAGCAAGTACACCCAAGCACATTACACTATGTGTCCATAGTATTATGGGCACTGTGTGCCAATATGTGCCTACTTTCCTTCCATCTGGGTTGTATAATAAGAAGTAGTATAGGACTTCTACAGACTCAAAATCTAGGCTCAAGTACGAAGACCTAATGGCAGGTCCCCCGGACATGGGTTAGGCCTGAGAAAGGGAGAGGGAAGAAGTTTTTAACTGGATATGAGATTGATATTTTAAACATAACTGAATTGAAAGTGAAAGTCCCTCAGTCATGTCCAGCTCTTTGCAACCCCACGGACTGTACAGTCCATGGAATTCTCCAGGCCAGAGTATTGGAGTGGGTAGCCTATCCCTTCTCCAGTGGATCTTCCCGATCCAGGAATCGGACCAGGGTCTCCTGCATTGCAGGCGGATTCTTTACGAACTAGGATATGAGGGAAGCCCATAAATGAATTGGACTGCTTAATAACTGAAAGTGAATCTTAACTATCCAAATAGGACTTTGTCTAGAGCTGAAAGTTACTCTGATGACACAGGATCTCTCAGAGAATTTGCAAAGATGCCGTGAAGGGATATTTGCCCAGAGATATTAGGAAATGAGGGCTGAGAAAAAATAAAGTCATTTCCTATGTGAACCCTGTTGAGTTTAGTGCATTTAATGTACAAGCAACAGAAATAAAATGGATCTAGTTCAATATTACAGAAATTTCCTGAATAAATAATATGTAGAGCATAGTGCTAGGAACACAGTAAGAGAATAAAAAGTGGGAAATCCTGTCACAGCCTTTATGAAAGTTATAATTAAAAGTGGAAAACACTTGCAAAGAACTGCAAGTATGGATCATAGACTGTAAGTAGAAAGCTAGAAGAGGAGGCCCCCAAGCGCCCATGTCCCTGGGGACCCAAGGCACGTTTCCCTTACCCTGGGGACAATAGGGCCCCAGGTGTGCTGTGAGTTCAGCTCATGATCTGTCCAGGCAGGCAGGTCTAGGGGACTACGGGGGCCTGAGGGAACCAGACTCTGGCCCTGTCTGCACCTCCTGCTGGCTGGAGCCAGAAACTTGGAGTTCCCAGTTCACAGGTGGACAAATTAACTTGTAGTCTCCTCTTCTCTCCACTTCAGTTTTTTGGAATCTAAATGTAAGTACTGCACAAGAAGCAAAAAAAAAAAAAATTGTTTTGGATAAAGTTTTGTTATGTTTCTGGCTGAGAAATATAGATGCTGGAAAACAATGCATCTTTTTTGTCGGATTCAGTCATTTACGGACAAAAGAACAATGGACATCTTGATCTGTTCAGTGTCCGCATATCTAGGACGTAAAACAAGATAGAAAGAAATAACTACCATGATAAAGTTACAAAGTAATACAGGTTTTGACAAAACTTTCAAGAAGGAAAAGGCATTTGATCTTGACCTTGAAGAGAGTTAGCAAATAGAAAAGAGTAGGCAGGACAAGGAAAGAACATCTCATGGGCTCAAAGTCTCCATCATGACCTGGGTGAACAAGCTCCTAATTATTAACAGCAAACAGTCCAAACGCTCAATCTGCACATGAACACTTAGTAAATCTCTCTCTTACATTGAAAATTGCTGGTAAAACCTATTGCTGGTATATTTCCGTTTCCCCATTGGAAGTTCCCTGTGTCTGAGAATTCAGCTTGCTTCTTTCCAGCCACAGAACATTCAGGGAAAACTGTAGCCAAGAGGAGCTGGATCTAGGCTTTCAAAAAATGTTAGAAAAATTAAACTGACTTCATATCATATTTCAAACCACCGTAGACTCACGGTGCAGTCTCTTCACTATTCTCTATCCTAATCCCTTGACTTACATTCTCGTCATTCTCTACTGCATTTCTGCTGCCTTTTTTGGACACCTTTCTTCTGAAATCTGTGAAATTTTTCTGCGTTTATGATGAGTGCCATGAAGGATTTGACAGAGAAATCTAATAAGATTGTAAACTCCTGGAGGCAGAGGCCTTTCCAATGTAACTCCATTGCAGAGTTCCTAGCGCATCGCCGGAACATGTGTTTAACAAAGGTTTTCAAATTAATGGATTAAGCGCCACTGCTGAATGGGAACGATTAATCATGCTAACTAATAAAAAACCATACAGGATGCATTTCAGCAAAAGAGCTTTGTACATGCTGAATAATTATTGGAATGATAATAAGTAACTTAAGAAATGTTCTGGGGTCCGCAGAGTTGTTTTGGCTATCCTACAAGGTCAGAGCACCTCATAAAAGTGATGGATGCTTTCTGCCTTCCGCTAAGCTGACAGCCCTCATCTCACACTGCAGTTTATGGTTCCTGACCCCGCATTCCGCAGCCGACCTGGAAGAGCCGTGTTTCTGTGAGCCAGCTCCGATAAGCCACCTGAAAACTTCCCTGGGGAGGCAGGCGGCAGGCAGGCAGAGAAGGGTCCCCTGGAGCCAGCTGGGCCTCCCCTGCGCCTTCCCCAAACTCGCCCCAGATTTGATGGTGATGTCTGTGACAGACAACGGCACTAATCTCCTCGGGAACACCCCAGAACACAGAGCTCATCTGTGCTTCTAGGCTGGATTTTGCAGAAAATGGAAGATGGCACCCAACCCCCTCTGGCGTGCCAAGAGTGTGGCTGGTCTATGCGATACCCAGGCAGCTGGCACACACGGGCGCTCTCTGGGGCCACCGCAGAAGCCGTGAATCGTGCTCTGGGGGTAGGCAGGGAGTGGAATCTGCATTATAATATGTGCTCCGATGCTGTGGGGAAGGATCCTACACTTTGTCCAAGATGCCACCGGGCACAGAAGCCAGCATCTCTAAGATTTGTTGTTCAACATCCACTCACAGGTATGTAGTCCAGAAACCTGCCTTAAGTAGGGAGTACCAACCTCATGGGCAGTGTGTGAAAGCTGTTCAGTGGCCAGACTCTTCCGCGGCCCCTGTGGAAGGCCCCGGATGTGTTCAAGGCGTCGCCTAAGCCATTTGTAAAACGGAAGACCCCTTGTTAATTGACAGGTCTGAGATGATGGTGTGGCCCTTTAAATTACCTTGGCATTAATTGCCTGGACAGGTTGTTCACTCAAATTGCCCTGGCTCGCTAATAACCCGAGCGGGCTGGTGTTTTAAATGACCATGGCACTAATGGGCCAGGCTGGCCGCTATTTCACTCGTCCTGGCACTAATGGCCTGGAAAGGGGGCTTGCTTTGCAGATTAACGATTGTCCTCCAAATGGCACAGGATTATGGAAAAAAGAAAGAGAAACAAGCATTTGCAGAGGAAAAAGAAAGAAGTTTTACTTCTCCTCTCTTTCTCAGCCTCCCATGTCTCATGAAAAGCACTGGAGGGCTCTGCCTTTTCTAAGAGAATATACACTTCCACCTCCCCCTCTTCTCTCCGCTAACCACAGGCCACCCTTACTTTCTATTTTTCACCTTTAAAAATATAGATAACTACAGTTCACTAAAGAAGAAACATGTCCTCTCATTCAGCAACAGTTTCTCCAATTTCTGCTCATTCTTAGCCTACTCCATCTCATCCCCAAAGTATTTACTCACCAAGCACTGACTGATTGAGTGACTGCTTTCCATGTTCAAGGTGCCTACCAAGTCTGTGGGGACAGAGATATGGAAACACAGACCCCACTCTTGCTTCTGCTGCTCCTTAGTCACTTCAGTCGTGTCTGACTCTTTGTGACCCCATGCACTGTAGCCTGCCAGGCTTGTCAGTCCATGGAGATTCTCCAGGCAAGAATACTGGAGTGGGTTGCCATACCCTCCTCCAGAGGATCTTCCCGACCCAGGAATCGAACCCAGGTCTTCCACATTGCAGACAGATTCTTTACCTTCTGAGCCACCAGGGAAGCCCAGATCCTACCCCTGCTGCTGCTGCTGCTAAATCACTGCAGTTGTGTCCGACTCTGAGTGACCCCATAGACGGCAGCCCACCCGGCTCCCCCGTCCCTGGGATTCTCCAGGCAAGAACACCGGAGTGGGTTGCCATTTCCTTCTCCAGTGCATGAAAGTGAAAAGTGAAAGTGAAAGTGAAGTCGCTCAAGTTGTGTCCGACCCTCAGCGACCCCATGGACTGCAGCCTACCAGGCTCCTCCATCCACGGGATTTTCCAGGCAGGAGTACTGGAGTGGGGTGCCATTGCCTTCTCCAGATCCTACCCCTAGGAACTCCCATTTAAATCAGGGAAACATAGAGCCATTTTATAAATAATTGCTTTGCTCCCTGATGAGTGCAGTGGCTGAGGAAGTCAGCAGTCCAGATGGGCTGGAAAAGCTTCATCCTAGAGGTGAGTTTGAAGACAGTAGAATGAGTTCCTCAAGATGAGATGTAGGGGAGGAGAGGGCATTATAGAAAGAGGGATTGTGTAGAATCTCTGCATTCATGAAAAAGCACAACTGCAAACCAAAGCTTCTGGGCACAGTCACGGGCAAGAGTGGAATGATAGGTGGGAGCTAGACATTAAGAGCTTTGGGAAAGAGGAGTGAGATTTGAGAAAATTTCCCAGATGGAGGCTCTCAGATCTGAGGACTGGCTGAGTAGGGTCTGAGGAGATGGAGGGGTGGAGGAGGGCTTCTGGCTTCAGATGTCAAAAACTGGGTACCTGGTGCTGTCCTTCACAGAAATAAGTTTACAGGAAGGACCCAGGCTGGGATGGAGAAGGAGGGGCAATAGAATCCTTAAAAGAAGAGAGTGGTTCTCTGTTCCTCTCCATGAATTGTATTTCACCTGCCCATTGCCCAGAGATGTAGGAAGCAAACAGCACTGGATACACTGAGAGAGATGCCTGTTTCACGAGGGATATTCTTGGATTTCATCATGAAGACCATCCTCCCCATGCAACATGGGGGCTTGGATCTTAAAAAAAAAAAAAATAGTGCAGAGAGTTTGGTTCCCACAGTTAACAAGAATAAGACACACAGTCTAACATCAATCCCCTCCCTCCTCCTTTCATTTTAGCTCACGTTCTCTCAGGAGATAGTTTAGTGATGTGTGCTTTTTTTTTTTTTTTTTTTGCCTTTTGCTTTCTCTTCTTTTTGCAATCAGTGTAGTAATATGAAGAGAAGTTTTTAAAAGGACAGGGTATCTATCCAAGAGTAACTATTACTGGAAATCTAAATGCCACCAATGTATTTTGACGAGTGAAACAGAATTTCAGAAATTTTTTTTTACAGGTTTGCAAGATTAACTAAATGAGCGGAGAGGGTGATTGGATGAAAACAGGGTTTTTACAGATTTGACTGAATTCATTGGAATAGAGGTTGAGAACCTACCATTTGCCAAGCCCTGTGCTGGGCACTGTGGGGTCTACTGAAATGCACAAAGTGCAGGCCCTGCTGTCAAGGAATTTAATGTCCCAGGCTGGGTTACAACCACTACACATTGTATTGAAAGCTGCTCCTAACATGAAAAAAAGCCCTTCACAATGGCCAGACTCTCCAAAGCACGACACAAACATTCCTCTTTTGTAGAACACACTGCTCCTTTTGGAAGGAAAGTTGTTCTTTCATCCAACTGTCAATAGACATAGTGTTTGCTAAGTGTAGGGCGCCTTGCTGGGCATAACGGGGGGCTTAAGATGGCAAGACATGGGTCCTGACCTCTAAGGCTTTATCTGTGTACATCTAAAGCCCCTTAATGTCAGAGGAAATATATAGCAACTGCAATATTTTTTGTTAACATAAACTCTTCTAGGATGTCTGTTAACCCAAGTAATGATTCTTAACTACAACTCATACAGTTTCAGACTTAGAAAGGAGCCTTGAAGTCCCCCAATTTCACAACCATTTATAAAGGGTAGATCCAGAGACATTAGCTAGTCTGCCCAAGAATGCACAGATTGTTGTTGTTCGGTCACACACTCAGTCGTGTCCAACTCTTTGCAACCCCATGGACTGTAGCACGCCAGGCTTCCCTGTCCTTCACTAACTTCTAGAGCTTGCTCAAACTCATGTCCGTTGAGTCAGCGATGCCATCCAACCATCTCATCCTCTGTCATCCCTTCTCCTCCCACCTTCAATTTTGCCCAGCATCAGGGTCGTTTCCAATGAGTCGGCTCTTTGCATCAGGTGGTCGAAATAGTGGAGCTTCAGTTTCAGCATCAGTCCTTCCAATAAATATTATGTTCATTTTCCTTAGGATTTATTTGTTTGATCTCCTTGCTGTCCAAGGGACTCTCAAGAGAATGCACAGATGGCTGGTGGCAAATTGAGAACTGGGTCCTATGTCATCCTTGTTCCTCATCTACTACTTGCTCTGTGCAGCCTGTCTCTGGTATCAACAGATGCAACAATACAAACACAGAATTTAAAGACAGAGAAAGACCCAGGAGCTTCATAGGCATAATGCGAGAAAATCCAGGCATCTCTAGTGAGGCCTTTCTTTAGGAAAATAGATCGCAACAGTTACACAAGGGCTATGTCATTGCCAAGTTCATTAACAATGTGCTGCTGCTGCTAAGTCACTTCAGTCGTGTCCGACTCTGTGCAACCCCATAGACGGCAGCCTACCAGGCTCCTCCATCCCTGGGATTCTCCAGGCAAGAGTACTGGAGTAGGTTGCCATTTCCTTCTCCAATGCATGAAAATGAAAAGTGAAAGTGAAGTCGCTCAGTCGTGTCCGACTCCTAGCGACCCCATGGACTGTAGCCCACCAGGCTCCTCCGTCCGTCGGATTTTCCAGGCAAGAGTACATAGATATATAAAAAGAAAATTTTCCAGCAAAGGTAAGAAGTAGGAGACCCTGTAAAGTTGCCTGAGTGCTCAAATCAAAGAGAAGGCAAATAATTACAACTAGTAACCACAGATTTTTCTTCCAGCACAATGTGGAAACATAGAGTTGGGGTTTTCCCTTATGAAATCTCTGTGGCAATAACCCTGCCTCTGGGTCTTTATTTTACCACTTCACACTTTTTTTTTTTTTTTTTTATTGTCACCCTGTTTATTTTTTTTTATGATTTTCTTTTTTTTTAATTTTATTTTATTTTTAAACTTTACATAATTGTATTAGTTTTGCCAAATATCAAAATGAATCCATCACAGGTATACATGTGCTCCCCATCCTGAACCCTCCTCCCTCCTCCCTCCCCATACCATCCCTCTGGGTCATCCCAGTGCACCAACCCCAAGCATCCAGTATCGTGCATTGAACCTGGACTGGCATCTCGTTTCATACATGATATTTTACATGTTTCAATGCCATTCTCCCAAATCTTCCCACCCTCTCCCTCTCCCACAGAGTCCATAAGACTGTTCCGTACATCAGTGTCTCTTTTGCTGTCTCGTACACAGGGTTATTGTTATCATCTTTCTAAATTCCATATATATGTGTTAGTATACTGTATTGGTGTTTTTCCTTCTGGCTTACTTCACTCTGTATAATAGGCTCCAGTTTCATCCACCTCATTAGAACTGATTCAAATGTATTCTTTTTAATGGCTGAGTAATACTCCATTGTGTATATGTACCACTGCTTTCTTACCCATTCATCTGCTGATGGACATCTAGGTTGCTTCCATGTCCTGGCTATTATAAACAGTGCTGCGATGAACATTGGGGTACACGTGTCTCTTTCCCTTCTGGTTTCCTCAGTGTGTATGCCCAGCAGTGGGATTGCTGGATCATAAGGCAGTTCTATTTCCAGTTTTTTAAGGAATCTCCACACTGTTCTCCATAGTGGCTGTACTAGTTTGCATTCCCACCAACAGTGTAAGAGGGTTCCCTTTTCTCCACACCCTCTCCAACATTTATTATTTGTAGACTTTTGGATCGCAGCCATTCTGACTGTTCACACTTTTTTTAATATTCACGAAGTCAAATTTGTCCACTTTTTTCTTCTGTTGCCTGTACTTTTGGTGTCATATTCAAGAAACCATTGCCAAACACAATGCTGTGAACTTTTGCCCGGTGCTTTCTTCTAAGAGTTTTGTTGATTTAGGTCTCATACTAGGTCTTTAATAATCTATTTTGAATTAATTTTGGTATATCGTGCAAGATAAGGGTCTAATTTTATTCTTTTCTATGTAGATATCCAGTTTTCCCAGCATCATTTATCGGGGGGGGGGGGGGGAGGGGGGAAGGAACTGTCTTCCACCCATTGAATGGTCTTGACATTCTTGTCAAAAGTTATTTGACTATATAAGCAAGGGTTTATTCCTAGGCTTTTTATTCTATTCCATTGGTCTGTATATCTGTCTTTATGTCAGTACCCTTCTATTATGATTATTATAGCTTTTCAGTAAATCTTAAAATCTGGAAATGTGAGTCCTCCAGCTTTGTTTTTTGTCAAGATTATTTTGGCTACTAAGGGTTCCTTGAGAGTCCATATGAATTTTAGAACAGTTTTTTTCCTATTTCTACAAAAAAAAAATGTGATTTTGATAGGGATTGCATTCAGTCTGTAGATTTCTTTGGCTATTATTGATATTTTAATAATATTAAATCTTCCAATCCATGAACATAGAATGTGTTTCCACTTATTTATGTCTTCTTAAATTTTTTCAGCAATGCTTTGTGGTTTTAATTGTAAAATCTTTCACCCCCCTTAATTAAATTGATTCCTACGTATTGCATTCTTTCTGATGCTATTGTAAATGAAGTTGTTCTCATAATTTTATTTTCAGATTGTTAGTATATAAAAATGCAACTGATTGGGGGGTACTGATTTTGTATCTTGGTACTTTGCTGAATTCATTTATTAGTTGTATCAGATTTTGTGGAATTTTTCTGCATATAAAATCATACCATCCACAGAGATAGTTTTACTTCTTCCTTTCCAATTTGGATAAGTTTTTTTTCTTTTTCTTGCCTAATTGCCCTCACTAGAACTTCTAATAGCACGTTGAATAGAAGTAGCATCCTTGCCTTGTTCCTGATCTTAGAGGGGAAGCTTTCAGTCTTTCACCATTGAATATGATGTTTGCTGTGGCTTTTTCATACATGGCTTTTATTGTGCCATCGGTCCAAGCAGGTGACTCAGACAGCAAAGAATCTATCTGCAATGCGGGAGACCTGGGTTCGATCCCTGGGTTGGGAAGATCCCCTGGAGAAGGGAATGGCTACCCATTCTTGCCTGGAGAATTCCATGGACAGAGGAGCCTGGTAGACTAGAATCCATGGGGTTGCAAAGAGTTGGACATATCTATGTGACTTTCACTTTCTTTTATTGTTTTGTGGTAGTTTCCTTTTATTCCTAGTTTGTTGAGTGTTTTCATCATGAAAAGATGTTGAATGTATCTTTATGTCTTTTGTACAAGTAAGCTATTTAACTGCATAATCCGTTCTTAAGGATACACAAAAAAGCATACCAAATCGAATTTTCCGTATATGAACCTCTGAAACATCTTCCTCTAAGTAGAAAATAATACTTTTGAAACAAACTATTTTAGAAATTACATAGGCCAGCTGGAAACCATTGAGATGTCAAGCCATGTTAGTCTATTGTCTTCCTGAATTGGTTTCAGTTTGTTAGTGAAGTAGTTGTATAACTTAAAAAAAAAAGCTTTATAAAACTTCTTAGTAATAGACTCAGCTAGCCCCCAAAGTGACTTCTGGAACATTAAATTAGCTTTTGTGATAAATATTGCCATGAAACCAGTAATTAGTTTCTAATGATCCTACATTTTTCATTGGCTGTAAAACCATAAACAGATGAAGATCTTGGCTCCTTGGCAAACTCTTTTTGACACAGATACCTGGGAAAGAAAAAGATTTTTTATGATGCCCCAGGCCATAGAAACCTGGCAAGGAGCTCATGTGTTTCTCCTCTGGGATACACAGCAATTTATCCACCAATATTTTTGATTCCCTCCAAAACTGTGACTGGAAGCATTGCAGATGAGGCTAATGAATGAGAGTTTCTTTTTTTATTGATTTAATCCTGAAGAAAGAGAAGAAAAAACATCAGGACTGTAACATGCTACTTTGACCTGTAAAACAGAAGAAAAACTAAAGCAATAAACAGTAAGCTCTGTGAAAGCAAGGGGATTGTGTCCTATCCCCTACTTGGATTTTATATGATGAATTGAGATGTAAGAAAATATGAGAATTTGTTTATGCCATTCAACACACACTTGGAAGAGGTTCTATATGCTAGGCACTGGCCTAGCTGCCTGTTTGCAAACGTGCATTAGGTGCTGTCCTGGCCCTCACAAAACTCACAATCTGTTTGTTGGGTTATGAGGTAGGAAAGAGAGATAAATAAAGTAATCGATGCAATACATCCCTTGTCACAACAGAAATCTCCTTAAGCATTATGGAGGCAAAAGGAAAGAGCTACAACCTCTGCTAAGGGAGAGAAGGCTATAAAGGTAAAGTGAATTTATCACTGCAAACATCTTAATGGATGAGTAGGAATATTTAGGCAAAGGAAATTAAGGCGAGCAAGAGCAAGACTAAAAGGATACACCAGAGCAAGAATGCTGGTGGCCTGAGTGAGGGACAGACATAAAGTAGTAGCAAAGTAAGCAGGGACAGAAGGTTTTCCGGTATCCATTCAGCAAAAAATGGCTCACCAGCAGGTATTACAGCATACATATTAATGAGAAGTCCACAAATGATCTGAGTAGTAGTCACTGAGAACAAAGCCAACTCATGCTTTGCTTTTAAAGAAATAGAATATTCCAAGTTCTTAATTACATCCCATTCAGAAATATCTTCTATGGCTTTAACTTCTTCCTAATAAAACAGTCTTAGCAACATAAGGGAGATGGCGAAACAAAAGCGCTGGATAGAAATCAAGGGACCCTAAGTGCATTTCTCCTTTTGACCTAGTCTGCCTTTTTGACATGTCTTTAACCTCTCTGAATCTCAATATCCTTTTTAACATGAATGAGAGCTAAAATTTAGAGTAGGTAATGGCACCCCACTCTGGTATTCTTGCCTGGGAAGTCCCATGGACAGAGGAGCCTGGTAGGCTATAGTCCATGGGGTTACAAAGAGTCAGACACAACTGAGCATGTTCGCAGACCCCAAATTATTAATAAGGGCCCTCTGATGAGCTTCAGTGGGTTTGTGGGTATCCTGAAATGAGATATAAAATCTTTTGTGTGTGTGCTGTGTTCATTTTCCTGAGAGAAGATCCACAGTTTTTAACAGCTTTTCAAAGACTCAGTGACCCCCAAAATCATTGAATTAAATTATATTTAATGTGAGCTAGAAAATTCTCTAGTTATCTGAATCTATGTTTGATATAAACCCTTAGTTGTAGGCTGCCACTATGTTGTCAACTTTTATAAAACTGGTAGACTTGTCATTTTCAAAAAGATTGCCACACTCTGTGAGAGTCTATCCATCATTTGTGTGGTAACAGGTTCCTAAACCAAATGACTTGCTGAAGACGACAGAGAGATAGGGTGACCTTGCGATTTATCATCCACACCAGCACACTTGTGAACACTTAAAGAGATACTGCTGCTGCTGCTGCTAAGTCGCTTCAGTCATGTCCGACTCTGTGCAACCCCAGAGACGGCAGCCCACCAGGCTCCCCCGTCCCTGGGATTCTCCAGGCAAGAACACTGGAGTGGGTTGCCATTTCCTTCTCCAATGCATGAAAGTGAAAAGTGAAGTCGCTCAGTCATGCCCGACTCTGCAGCCTACCAGGCTTCTCCATCCATGGGATTTTCCAGGCAAGAGTACTGGAGTGGGTTGCCATTGCCTTCTCTGTAAAGAGATACTATCTGATGCTAAAACAAGGGTTGTCTCTGGCAAACCCAACAGTACGATCTTCCTACACAAGGAGCAAATACTGCTGGAAACTAACCAAGAACCAATTCTATTCAAATTTGAGTCAGTTCTTCAAAATAATGCCATATGCAACAATATGGATGAACCTAGAGATTATCATACTAAGTGAAGTAAGTCAGAAAGAGAAAGACAAATACCATATGATATCATTTACATGTGGAATCTAAAATACAACACAAGTGAACATATCTAAGAAACAGAAGCAAGACTCAAAGACAGAGAACAGACTTGTGGCTGCAAGGGAGAGAAGAGGTGGGAGAGGGAACGATTGGGAATTTGGGATCAGCAGATGCACACTATCAACAACAAGGTCCTATTCTACAGGACAGGGAGCTATAACCAATATCCTGTGATAAGCCATTATAGGGAAGAATATGAGGGAAGGGCTGAGCCCCAGACTGGAGATACGACTAGAGAAGGGGCAGAAGCTCAGAACCATGGTGACCATGAGAACTCGGGCTCCTGGTCACTTACAGAAATGTTGAAGAAAGCTGTGCACTTAACACAGGGCATGGGAGAACGGATTTGTGGCAAATTTAGTTAAATCTCAAAAGTACAAACAACCCGAGCTGATAGTTTAGTGACAAGTAAGGTCTGTCTAGTCAAAGCTATGGTTTTCCCAATAGTCATGTATGGATGTGAGAGTTGGACTATAAAGAAAGCTGAGCGCTGAAGATTGATGCTTTTGAGCTTTGGTGTTGGAGAAGACTCTTGAGAGTCCCTTGGACTGCAAGGAGATCCAACCAGTCAAACCTAAAGGAAATCAGTCCTGAATATTCATTGGAAGGACTGATGATGAAGCTGAAACCCCAATACTTTGGCCACCTGATGTGAAGAACTGACTAATTGGAAAAGACCCTGATGCTGGGAAAGACTGAAGGCGGGAGGAGAAGGGGACGACAGAGGATGAGATGATTGCATGGCATCACCGACTCGATGGACATGAATCTGAGTGAACTCTGGGAGTTGGTGATGGACAGGGAGGCCTGGCGTGCTGCAGTCCGTGGGTCGCAGGAAGTTGGACATGACTGACGTGAATAATTTTGACTGAACTGAATAATGTAAGAACTTCAGGAGACCCAGGACAGGGAGGCACTGTCTCTTTTGGATGATTTTGCTCATTTCTACTTTAATCTGTTATAATGAAATTCTGTTTTAATGCTCAGATAGTGATCTGATTTCAGTCCTTGGGCTACACCTCTCAACTGTCTCCATATACCAGCCATGAGCAGGCAGGGCAAATGTTTGCCATAATCAGTGGTTTTTATTCTATGCTTCCTATAAAACCACAGCGTTTGGTAAATTAATATGGCTACTTAAGGCACAAATCTCACTGGTACCGCCAGTTATTATTTGGAGCTTTAAACTTTGCAAATGGAAACAATACCTGGTATCAGTACAGCACCTCAGAGAAGGGAGCTTGAACGTCAGCAGAGTAATCGGGCA
Organism: Bos indicus; assembly: GCF_029378745.1. Lineage (NCBI taxonomy): Eukaryota > Metazoa > Chordata > Mammalia > Artiodactyla > Bovidae > Bos > Bos indicus. The sequence continues at coordinate 32,277,634 of NC_091783.1, forward strand.
TATTTCTTAGTTGATACGTAACAGGATCACAGTGCAGATGCAGTGCAGACACTAGGGCTACGAGAAGGCAGCACTGTGCCTGCTTTCAAGCCTCTAAGTCCACAGTCAGGAGATGTCCTGAACTCCATCAGGACGACCCAGCACAGTGGATGCTCCAACGGCCCAAGATCACAGCCTGCAGAGGGACCAACCCCAGTCAGGCTGGACTGCCTGGTCTCTTTGTTGGATGATCTACACTGTTCCCCATCCACCCTGTGTGTCCACCATGGGTTATTGGTGCTGTGTGTCCATCGTGGGTCAGTGGTGCTGTGTGTCCATCGTGGGTTATTGGGCTGTGTGTCCATCCTGGGTTAGTGCTGCTGTGTGTCCATCCTGGATCAGCAGTGCTGTGTGTCCATCCTGGGTCAGCAGTGCTGTGTGTCCATCGTGGGTCAGCGATGCTGTGTGTCCATCGTGGGTCAGAGGTGCTGTGTGTCCATCGTGGGTCAGTGGTGCTGTGTGTCCATCGTGGGTCAGTGGTGCTGTGTGTCCATCATGGGTTATTGGTGCTGTGTGTCCATCATGGGTTATTGGTGCTGTGTGTCCATCGTGGGTCAGAGGTGCTGTGTGTCCATCCTGGGTCAGTGGTGCTGTGTGTCCATCCTGGGTCAGAGGTGCTATGTGTCCATCCTGGGTCAGCGGTGCTGTGTGTCCATCGTGGGTCAGCAGTGCTGTGTGTCCATCTTGGGTCAGTGGTGCTGTGTGTCCATCGTGGGTCAGTGGTGCTATGTGTCCATCATGGGTCAGCAGTGCTGTGTGTCCATCTTGGGTCAGCGGTGCTGTGTGTCCAGTGTGGGTCAGCAGTGCTGTGTGTCCAGTGTGGGTCAGAGGTGCTGTGTGTCCATCGTGGGTCAGTGGTGCTGTGTGTCCAGTGTGGGTCAGCAGTGCTGTGTGTCCAGTGTGGGTCAGCAGTGGTGTGTGTCCACTGTGGGTCAGCGGTGCTGTGTGTCCACCATGGGTCAGCAGGCATCTCTGCTCAGGGCCTAAGGCTGATTGACTGTCTGACACCTCAGCATGAGGCTTCCACATCTGAGAGATAGAGCTGGAAGGTCTGAAGTTCTTTGCATATGAAGTGACAAATATCACTCCTTCTTGCAGTCCATTATTGGCCGCTAGAAGTCAAGTTTCTGGCCCCAGTTGATGGCAGGAGGCTAGGAAACGAGGAGGAGCACATGGGCATTTTGGGAGCAATAAATGTTTCCCCAAAGCCCAGATCTAAAGGAAGGTGTGGCAAGTCCCACTCTGGGGAGGGAGAAGTAGTAGTTTAGAGCAAATCTTCAGGGATTTGGAGAAACACAGTTCAGAAAACTACAATTCGTGTAACCCTGTTCACAAGCATGTGCTTCTGTGTGTTCATTTGAGATGTAGTGTTAGTCACTCAGTCGTGTCCCACTCTTTCCAACTCCATGGACTGTAGCCCGCAGGCTCTTCTGTCCATGGAATTCTCCAGGCAGGCATACTGGAGTGGGTAGCCATTCCCTCCTCTAGGGGGTCTTCCTGACCCAAGGATTGAATCTGGGTCTCCCTCCAGGTGGATTCTTTACTATCTGAGCCACCAAGCATGTAAGATGTAAGATAACTCCAGTTGTGATGTGTCCGTAACTGATAAAGAGAGTTTCTGCGAACCATTTTCCAGAGCAGTGGGTTCTGTGGATTTTAAATTTTTGAAGATGATGCCAGGATTTTGCATAATATTGCTAGGAGGCTTTCCATCATGAAGATAAACTTGCCCTAACTTCATAATTTTGCCTGGGAAGAGCCCTGCTTGTATTCCTCCAGTCGGTCTCACCAAGCACTACAACTCTTTGCGGGGTGATACTCCTGGAGATAGACAGGTACACAGGTCTGAGATAACATCCTGTTGTGGAGAAACGATCCCCATGGAGTCAGATCTTCTCTCTACTCACACCAGGGAACCATCTAAAGGAAAAGAATCAAGATCACTTGTTTTCCTTAAAACAAGGCTTTTTTGTTCAGTATAGCAATCATAATTGTGGCATCTCAGATACTCATGCAATTATTAAGCAAATATTTATTGAGCTCCTATGAGGTGTCATCAGATAGACAAAGCTCTAAATACTGAAAACACAGCAGTAAACAAACATGCACAGTTACCCCCTCCTTGCCCTCGTGGGAATGATGAACCTTAAATAATGAATAACATAACAATGTTTTTAGGCTACAGATGAGACAAGAGGTACAAGAAGAAATGCAGCATGGGATGAGAAAATTAAGAGAGCTTTTCCAAGACCAGGACGTCAGAAAGATGTGGCAGAAAGGGACAGGGTGGTGACTTCTAGCCTAGGATGACCCTGGTTTTGCAGAGAGGCTAGGAAGGGGCAAGAGGAGGCAAGGGCTAGGTGGTTTCATCTCTCCAGGGTACCTAATGTATAAAAACATGCACCTTCAGGTTCTAAAGCCTAAGTTTTTATCAGTTAGTTATTAGAGCTTTTCAAGTGGGGTTGGGGGGAAACAATTGCAGCAATTTTGTGGCCAGAGTCTGGACCTCCTAACCAACGTGGGAAGGGCTCTGGCTTGAACTGTGTCCATTTCCACTTGGGCAGCTCAGCATGTTAGACAGACTCAGAGCAGCCCACCAGAAATGTACTTGCCAGGTCATTAGCCTTCTGAAAAGACTTCTGGATGGAAGAGGGACGTGGACAAAGTAGGTTTCTCTTTCCCCTAATGGCAAATCTTCTTTCTATTCCTTGGAAGAGAGAAGTGAAGGCTTAGTAGAAAGGAAGACTGAAAATAAAAACTGAAATTTTTATTTTTTATCAAAAGCTTTAATCAGAACTTCCTATAGGCCCATGTATGGGAGAGCATCACACATGTAAAGGGAACAGGTATCCCATGCTTCTAAAGGGGGCAGAAGGCACAGCACAGCCGTGGCAGAGCCCCGTGCGCCAGACCCCGTCAAGGCAAATCGCCCACTGCCGAAGTCATTGACAAGGCAGGTCCACACTCCTTGGCAGGAGGCAGAAGTCTTGGCAGTAGCTATCAATGAAGGGGGCAGAGCAGATAAGAAAACAATTGATGGACGCCACCTGGTAGCTGACAGAAGTTATTCATGAGTCCACGAGCAAGCCCCCCTGAGAACTCCCAGGAATACTTTGAAGGGACTTTGTGAGGCATTGCACAGCCTGCAAGAGTAAGTGCAGTGAATGCCAGTAAAACACAGGTAATTACAAGATAAGAAAGTGGGCGATCATTTCTTTGGTAACATTACAAAGCACCTTTGGGTCAGAATTGTGGAATGACAGGGTTTCGGTTACCCAGATATCTATGGAAAAGGTAAATCAGCAAGGCAAATTTTTCAAATCAAGTTTTGGAAAGCATCAGGGGAAATTTTCTATTATAGAGGGCAGAGAAAGCCAAATAACAGAGAGAATCCAGTCAAGAATCAAAAAAGGGAGATGAGAGAGGCTATAGATGCAACCATTGATAAGGTCAGACACCAGAATTTACGGAAAGGAAAGAAGTTACAAATAAAGACAGTGACCCTTAGGAGACCCATTTTAACCAGCTTGTGGGTTGAGTAGGAAGACTGAAAATGGGAAGAAAGGCTGGAAGACAAAGGGATAGAAGGAGCTGGATGCTCTTCAAGCAAACAGACCGGCAGGCACAGGGACAAGCCAGACCAAGGTGTGAGGGGACCAGAAGGCAGCGAGGTGCCAAGTTGGCTGCACGTGGGTCCCTGCAGAGACCTCAGAGGCAAATGGGGCCAGATTGCTACGGAGGAGCTTAAAGAAATAGCATGATTATACAGGGATAAAAGTGAAAGTGTTAGTTGTTCAGTCGTGTCTGACTCTTTATGACCCCATAAACCTGGCAGGCTCCTCTGTCCATGGAATTCTCCAGGCAAGAATACTGGAGTGGGCTGCCATTTGGGGATGAGAAAGTCATTTAAAAAAAAACTTCCCCAGAAAAAGAAAGCTCTCCCTGGAAAAGCTCAGGAGAGACCCTTCAACCAGGGACCGAGCCTGAGGCAGCAGGAAGCGGGGATCTGAACCCCTTTCCCATCCCCCTCCACCCCCATGGATGTGGGTTGAGGCTTACTGCCCTGGACCCAGGAAGTGGGCCCCCTTCACTGGCTGTCCGCACGGAACAAGCGACATACTGCCCCTCTGAGTGTCAGGGTTCTTAACTGCAAGCAACAGAAAGCAACTCTGGCCCAGTTAAACACAAAGGGTTATTTTTAAGATATTGATTAGTTCACAGACATGCTAGAACACCTGGAGAAGCAGATTTGGGAGAAAATGTCCAAAGCCCCACTCCTGCTGAGTGCTTGTGGCCAGACAAATTACAAAATTAACACAAGACAGATTAACAAGAGAAAAAGAAACACATTTAATTCTTGAGCATAAACATGGGACTTAAGTGACCAAAGAAGGCAGCTTTTATACTGTTTAGACTAAGAAAGAATAAATTTGTGATGAATTGACAGGACGAAGAAATTTAGGCTCTGCGACTTCCCTTTCACTTTTCACTTTTATGCATTGGAGAAGGAAATGGCAACCCACTCCAGTGTTCTTGCCTGGAGAATCCCAGGGACGGGGGAGCCTGGTGGGCTGCGGTCTATGGGGTCGCACAGAGTCGGACACGACTGAAGCGACTTAGCAGCAGCAGCTCAGTTAATAAAGAATCTGAAAGGAGTCTAGGCTTAGGGTAGTTCATTAAAGAAATCACAATTTTCCTTTATACAGGTTTTTCCCTCCAAATCTCCTATTTCTGAAGGTAAGGGTGTCTGTCCTTCCACCTCCAGATGCAGGGAGGGCACTTTTTACACGAGAGATTTATTTCCTTTGCTGAGAGACAGAGGGATGGGTCCCTCTGTTTGTTGGGCATTTCTTAAGTAACCTTAATTTGAAATGATCAGTATGCCATTGTGGCTTAGTTGGGGGCAGCCTGCCTGGGGCCCAAATACTACCACAGGGCTCTGCCGGAGGGACCCTGGCTGTCACCACCAGGCCCAGACACCTCAGCCAGTTCCGCCAAGACCGCAAAGCCACCTCCACCAAGACAGCCAGTTCTCTGTGGCCCCAGGAATCCCAGCACCTTGAAACCAGAGAGAGGGTCTTCAAGGTCCCCGAACTCCAGAAGAGGAAGCGTCCATGTGCGCATGTACCAGCTGCTGAGATTTGGAAAACGAATGTTTGGCATGTTCAACTCAATCAACGTACAGGACAGCTCTGCTTCGCTGTGTAGTGGAGTTGGGGGAAATGTAGAAGGTGGAGGCTCCCCACACAGAGGACACTGAGAGCCAAGAAGAAGGAGGAGCGCACACCATGTGCCCCTTGGCCTGATGAGCAGCCTCCTCTGTGACAGGCAAGGTCTTGTCCCCGTTGCCATTTGCCATGCCGCCTACTCCGCTCTGCACAGCTACCCCACCTATCATCCCCTCTCAGCACCTCTCTTCAGGGCACAATCTGGAGGGAGGCCTTGAGGCAGCTGAGCCAGTCTCCTGCAGTCCTGGGAGGATTGAGAGGGGGATGGGGGCTGTGGTTGGTCGGGGGCGGGGGGTGGCCGGCGGTGGTGGAGGGGGGGCGGGCAGTGGGGAGCAGGGGGGAGTGGAGAAGGAAACCTCCTTCTTCTCACTGTGCCCAGGAGGGCCCATGGCTTCTGCCCTCCCTAGCTTGAAGGGGAGGAAACAGACTCGGAGAACATTCCCCAAAGTACAACTGTCCATCTGTTACACTTGGATGTAATGGGGGTGTTCTCTCTCTCTCTCTCTTTTTTTTTTTTTTCTTTAATCATTTTGCTACATTTTACTGGTAGCTTCCATGCTGTTTAAGCAGGTAATCATCTATTCCTTAAAAACCCTGGCACGATTTATCAGAGAGTCTGCTTGGCTTTCTAATGAGTGATCATAATAGCTGTGCTTGCTGGTGGCTCCTTTTTTCATTTTCAGATTTATCAAGGTCTGATTTAATTGCCATAAACAAGGAAAAACAAGATCAAATTAGCAGATGAAATCATAGGGTTTGGAGCTGATACATATTAATGAGCGCTTACTTTTGTGATCTGGCTAATAATGACCTCAGACCTTGATAAAATTAGCCGAAAGGAAAACAAACATATCAGGGCACTGCAGTGCTCGGCTGCTTCCAGGCCGGGAAGGCACAAGATGCAGAGAAAAGCTTCCTTGGTGAGCCAGAGGGATGGAAGCCGGTCGGCAAGCTGAACAGCCTCCCTTGTCCCCAGCCTGAGCCTGTGTCTCCTTTGGGCTAGAAGGTGCCTGCTGGCCCAGTGAGCAGCCAAACCCCCAAGCAGCCCCCTTGGCACTGCTCCAGTCTGAGAAATCAGACACAATATAAGCCACTCCTCGGTGGAATTCTCTTCAGTCCTTTAAACAGGCTTGAAGTATTTTACATCCGTAGGAAAACCACCTTTGAATTAGTGGTTTTGTTCTCTGAATTGAGCTTTGTATTTGCTCTAATCAAATTCCCTCTTACCCAGATAAGCATTAAATGTGGATCACATCAGAGGCAAACACTTGCAACTCTCGGCCTGCTCTTCTCCGGGAGGAGAACTTGCCTTTGTTATGGAAATGCTACTCCGGAGTGAGCCGACTCAGGGAGGCAGGCACCAGCCAAAACACTCCCTTTCCGCCCTTGCGTTTCTGCATAGCTTCCTTCTGAGACCCTGTGACCTCGGCAAGGAGTCTCCTTACTGGGGATGAGAGTTCTATTTCTTCAGAAATACATTCTCAGAGTTTTAAGCAAGAGGGTTTCAAGGCCATAAGGATGCAAGCTTGGAGTCTGAGAAATGAAGCCCACCTCCCGGGCCTTCACCTCCAGTTGGATGACCTCGGCCAAGTCAGAGAACTTGGAGCAGCCTCTCTTTTTCCATCTGTGCAATGGAGGTGATAAAAACACCAACAAGGATTTGACAACTCAGTGAGGTAATGTATATAAACTACACAAACAGTTCCTAACACATAATATGTACTTAAATTTTTCTTATTTTACTGCACTTTTTTTTTTTACCCATTTTGTCATTAAATTTCTAAATAAATACCCTAAAAGTAAGCTTCCCCACTGGTGGTATAGAGCAGTGGTTTACAAGTGGGGTCCTCAGAATAGCATCATCAGCATCTTATAGGACAGCTTGCTAGAGAAGCAAATGCTCGGTCCTACCCCAGACCCTGAGAACCTCTAGGGGTGGGCCACAGAAACCTGCATTCCCACAAGCCTTGTGGGTCATTCGGATACATGCTCAAGTTTGAGAATTGCTAACATTCAGAGAATACTATATAGGAAACTTCACTTAGGGGAAATGTTGCCCTATAAATTTCATCTGTCCAGGAACTTCCCTGGCGGTCCAGTGGTTAAGACTCCATGCTTCCACTGCAGGGGCAAAGAGATTGATCCTTGGTCAGGGAACTAAGATCATGCATGACACTAAACACGACCAAAAACAAAAAAGATTTCATCTTCCCAAATCTCTGCTCATTAGTTAATTGTTGAAAGTGAAAAGTGAAAGTAAAAGTGAAGTCCCTCAGTCGTGTCTGACTCTTTGCGACACCGTGGACTGTAGCCCACCAGGCTCCTCTGTCCATGGGATTCTCCAGGCAAGAATACTGGAATGGGTTGCCATTTCCTTCTCCAGAGTTAATTGTTGGCCATGTTTATTTCTATTTACTGGGTTTGCATTTACAAAAGTGACTCTAGTTAGTAAATAGTGAAAGGGGCAGAAAACCTAGCAAGAGTGAAAGTTGAAATGAGCCACATTCTGCCTCCCTTATTCTGAGCTTTTCCAAAAGCAAGTTTCAGAGTTACAACTCTGTGTGTTCCATCGAGGTACCAAGGAGAAGGAATCACTGAATCACAGCTCCCATAGAGGAGGGGAGGTTTCCGATAAATCAGAGAGACAGGAAGCTATCTTTTCACAACTCCGCTGGGATTTGGGACAGACAAAAGAGAACAAGCTATGGAAAACTTAAATCTTTTTATCCCAAATGTTCCAGACAATACTAATGATAAACACAAGGGCGACTGCAATTTTTTTTTTAAATGATAAAAACACATTCCAAGGTTATAGAACTCTTGTATGCTTTATCTGCACACAAGATAGGCCTTTAGAAATGGATTAAATTTCCCAATCAGGATTCAAAATGCATATGTTCATTTTATATGTGTGTGTGTGTTTATACATATATATACACACCTGTAATATTTTAGGTTTGCAGAAGATTTGCAATCTATCATTTTAAGAACCAGCATTTTGCCCTAGGTCATGATTTTAATCTAAATATGCTATAATTATGGGCTTCCCTGGTGGCTCAGTGGTAAAGAACCTGCCTGCCAATGCAGGAGACTTGGGTTCAACTCCTGGGTTGTGAAGATCCCCTGAAGAAGGAACTGGCAACCCACTAAAGAATTCTTGCCTGGGAAATCCCATGGAAAGAGGAACCTGGCAGGCTACAGTCTGTGCATGTGTTAGTCACTTAGTCGTGTCTGACTCTTTGCGACCCCATGGACTATAGCCCTCCAGATTCCTCTGTCCATGGGATTCTCCAGGCAAGAATACTGGAGTGGGTTGCCATTTCCTTCTGCAGGGGATCTTCCTGACCCAGGGATCAAACCCAGGTCTCCTGCATTGCAGGCAGATTCTTTACCATCTGAGCTCTAGGGAAATTCCGGGCTACAGGCTATGGGGTCACAAAAGAGTCAGACACAACTTAAAAACAACAACAACAATGCTCTAATTATGAGTCTTTTGTTTCAGAGGTTGTGTTATTATTACTGTTAAAATCAATGAATATTTATCTTTTTAATAATTAGGCAAAAGAATGCTTTCTTCTAGCCTTGGAAAGTGTCATGGGGCCTGAGGTGGCCAGTACCACTCCGGGGATATGTGCAGATTTTACATCTTGAATAACTTGTACTCAACACTTGCAGCAAAAGTTCCTTTCAGGAAGGTTTGGCAACAATTACATTCCCTCACCAGGGCCTGACATCTGTCAATTCTATTACTCTCTATAAGCTGTGACTGCTTTATGGAGGCAAACTTCGACTAGTGGATGGGCTGCATTACTCAACAGTCCCCTCTCTTGGATTTAGAATCCTTTAAAGATTAGAATTCCTCTGGACTGCAGAACAATGTGCATAAAAACTCGGTAAGCTCTACAGAAAATCATTCTTCCCTCTATCTAGATGTCAGCTGAAAGTACGTTTTGTTTTCTGGTGATTTTAGTCTGTAGCAGTATTACTATTTTAGTTTAATTTCCCATTTGTCTCCTCATAATTTCTCTCCTTATATATTAAAATTTCTTTTCATTTCAAATTGTAATATTGTAACTGTATTAGCATAGTCAGGGTCCAAAAACAATATCCCGAATATATCAATTAATGCATTGCTAGGCTTTTGCTAATTGGGAAATCTTATTGATTTTTGGCTTCAGTTATTAAGAAAAAGAGACAGTAATGGCATAGCCGTCACCACTGGACAGCTAGAGTCTCTCCAGTCCCTGAGACGCTGCTGGGTAAGAATTAGGCTCAAGAAGACACAGAGAATAGGCCATTCAGGCCCAGTTACAGCTCGACTAGGGATCTGGTAGTGAACAGCAATAGAAAGCAAAGAAATAGCGTGAAGAAGAATGAGGCGCTGACAGCAAACACAAGAACCTGAGGCAGGGCTGCAGATGGTGTCTTTCTCCAGGACTGATTCAGATTTAAGGGGGAGGGGGGAGCAGAAAAATAAATAAATTCTCTGACCTTTCCTTCTACCCTCTTCAGTTTTTTCCCCCACTTTCGACATCAGTTCAGTACATTTCAGTTCAGTCGCTCAGTCATGTCCGACTCTTTGCGACCCCATGAATCGCGGCACGCCAGGCCTGCCTGTCCATCACCAACTCCCAGAGTTCACTCAGACTCACGGTCCATCGAGTTGGTGATGCCATCCAGCCATCTCATCCTCTGTCGTCCCCTTCTCCTCCTGCCCCCAATCCCTCCCAGCATCAGAGTCTTTTCCAATGAGTCAACTCTTCGCATGAGGTGGCCAAAGTACTGGAGTTTCAGCTTCAGCATCATTCCCTCCAAAGAAATCCCAGGGCTGATCTCCTTCAGAATGGACTGGTTGGATCTCCTTGCAGTCCAAGGGACTCTCAAAAGTCTTCTCCAACACCACAGTTCAAAAGCATCAATTCTTTGGTGCTCAGCCTTCTTCACAGTCCAACTCTCACATCCATACATGACCACAGGAAAAACCATAGCCTTGACTAGACAGACCTTTGCTGGCAAAGTAATGTCTCTGCTTTTGAATATGCTATCTAGGTTGGTGATAACTTTCCTTCCAAGGAGTAAGCGTCTTTTAATTTCATGGCTGCAGTCACCATCTGCAGTGATTTTGGAGCCCCCCAAAATAAAGTCTGACACTGTTTCCACTGTTTCCCCATCTATTTCCCATGAAGGGATGGGACCGGATGCCATGATCTTCGTTTTCTGAATGTTGAGCTTTAAGCCAACTTTTTCACTCTCCACTTTCACTTTCATCAAGAGGCTTTTTAGTTCCTCTTCACTTTCTGCTGTAAGGGTGGTGTCATCTGCATATCTGAGGTTATTGATATTTCTCCCGGCAATCTTGATTCCAGCTTGTGTTTCTTCCAGTCCAGTGTTTCTCATGATGTACTCTGCATATAAATTAAATAAGCAGGGTGATAATATACAGCCTTGATGTACTCCTTTTCCTATTTGGAACCAGTCTAAGAGGTAGAAAAATGCAGCCAAGTATGAGGGTGGTGGAATCACGTAGAGCCAAGCCTTGGTTTGTTCTGTGGCTTATTCGCTGTGTGACTTGGGCAAGTAACTTAACCTTTCTAGGCTTTCATTTCGTCATCGCATGGAGATAATAACTGCACCCTTCCCATGTGGGAAGCAAATAAGTGATGGCATGGCACCAAGTATGCACTCAGAACTGTTCTTTTTCTACAGGGTCCTGCTTCCAGTTAAGCTATGGATGACACAGGCAGAGTCTATTTCATGACCTGAGGTCAACCTCAGGCCTATAGGCAAGACCTGAGAGCCAGGGAGCAAGGGATGGGGAGGACGTCCACCCAGGAGATACACTGAGCAGAGATTTGCTGATTCTTCTCTGTTTTCCGCCTGTTGTACGGTTTTCTGGTTATTTGTTTCTCTTGTCTTTCCTACATCACAATGGTTGTAGTGGGCAGCATGATGGCTCCCCCAAATGTCCACATCCTAATCCCTGGAGCCTGTGAAGATGTCACTTCACAGGGCAAAACAATTCCGCATATGTGGTTCAAGTGAGGAGTCTGCAATGGGGAGATTATCCTGGATTATCTGAAGGGACCCAATGAAATCACAAGGGTCCTTATAAGAGGGAAAGAGGAGGGTCAGTGTCTGCAAGGGGATGTGATCAAGAATTTCTCTGCTCTGAGCTCTGCACTGCTGGCTTTGAAAATGGAGGAAGGAGCCACCAACCGAGGACTGTGGGCAGCCTCTAGAAGCCGGAAGAGGCGAGAGTCCAGATTCTCCCCAGGAGCCCCCAAAGAAAGGCATCCCTGAGGACACCTCAGTGTCAGCCAAGTGAAACCCATTTCAGACTTCCGATCTAGAGAACTGAGAGGGAATCCATGTGTGCTGTTTTGAGGCACTACGTTTGTGGCCATTTATTACAGCAGCAACAGGAAATGAATACAATGGTATGAAAAAGTGAAGGAAAGTGTTAGTCGCTCAGTTGTGTCCGACTGTTTGCGACTCCATGGACTGTAGCCCACCAGGCTCCTCTGTCCATGGGATTCTCTAGGCAAGAATCCTGGAGTGGGTTGCCGTTCCCTTCTCCAGGGGATCTTCCCAACCCAGGGATTGAATCCGGGTCTCCTGCATCGCAAGTGGACTCCTTACCGTCTGAGCCAGCAGGAAAGCCCAATGGTATACTGTGGTGTAATTCTACCTGGCAGTACAGAACTACAAAGTAAAACAACTGTCTGCCCAGCATAACCCACAGACTAATTCATTCCAGCCACTCCATAGCCTGCTCGGTTTTGACCTTCAAAGAAAACAGAGCAAAAGCAAATTTTGATTTAAAAGTGAGCACAGTTCACTGGAGAGAAATAATTGTGGATCGGAGGAGAGAATTAATTGCCTGGGATTCATTTTAAATACGAGAGGAAGGGGTGGGATTGGTACTAAGTATGGTTTTTGTTTCACTTTCAGTGAAGAGGCAGTGGTTTTCAAGGAGGAAGTTTCTAGAATACAGTCAACCTCTGTCTATCTCTTAGACTTCAACACAGCATACTGGAATGGCTCAAAAAACTCTAATGGAGAAAGCTGAAGAAAAGCATCTTGGTTTTAGGCTGCAACTCAGCCTCCCAGGGTGGCATTGCCACGTGGATGCCTAGTTTGTTGTTGTCGTCTAGTTGCTAAGTCGTGTCTGACCCCATGGACCATGGCCCACCAGGCTCCTGTGTCCATGGAATTCTCCAGGCAAGAATACTGGAGTGGGTTGCCATTTCCTTCTCCAGGGGCTCTCCCTGACCCAGGGGCTGAACCTGCATCTTCTGCATTGGCAGGCAGATTCTTTACCGTTGAGCCACTGGGGAAGCGCAATTGCCTAGTGACCGTCTACTATAACTCAGTCTCTCTCTCATGATCCTCTGCCTCATTCTGAACACATGTCTATTCCTCTGCCTGAATCAGAGTCACCTGACTTCTGTATACTTTTCATGTTAAGTTTTGTTATTGCAGGAAAAAAAAACAAAACAAAACTCTGCAGAGACACAATGTAGGATGCTCAGACTAGGTCTATAGAGCACGCAGAACTGATGGATTGAAACTTGGGTCCTGAGTAATAGAAGTAATCTCTAAGTAACTGTCCAGATTCAGTTTTTACCAAAAAAAAGGAGGGGGGCGGGGGGAATCATATACAAACCACAAAATTAGGAATCATTTTGCTCTATCAGAAACAATCACACACTACCAATTTGTAGCCTATGAAAATAAAAGCAAATTTTATTGATTATAAATTATATCCCACCTATCAGAACGCCCAGAACCTTTGTCAAATATGTGTTGGTCTTTTTATACAAAACTTCTCAAAGGGCAGTGACTCACAATTTGGATACAGTGAGCAACTGTCCACTGGAGGTTGGTGATACTGCACTCATTTACTTAACAGATTTGTAGCAAGCACCTCTTCCTTCCCAGGTGGCACCAGTGGTAAAGAACTCACCTGCTAATGCAGGAGACATAAGAGATGTGGGTTCGATCCCTGGGTCAGGAAGATCCCCTGAAGGAGGGCATGACAACCCACTCCAGTATTCTTGCCTGGAGAATCCCATGGACAGAGGAGCCTGGTGGGCTACAGTCCATGGGGCTGCAGAGTTGGACACAACGAAGCAACTCAGCAAATGCACCACATTGTGTAGGGACATTCTGGGGAACAAGTTATATCTGGAGACCCTGTCTGCCTCCCAACTGTCTTTCCCACTCTTTATCCTCATTCTGCAAATTCCAAGTGATAATCAAACCCCCTCACAGTTCACTTCCTCTGTGAATCTCTCCCAGAAGCGTCTTCCCAGTCATCACGATGGTATTCAAAGCCCAGGGGAATAGAAGAAAGAAAGAAAGAAAGTACAGAGGGCTCTCAGTCACTCAGAGAAGTGGGACGAGGCTGGACCACTTCTCCTGCCAATGACAGGCCAATTCCCTGACCCACTCCATCTGCTGGTCTTTGCAGCTACCCTGCCCCAGGATCCCAAGGAAAGATCCAATCCGTGATCAAGTATGGATTCGCCCGGGTCTGAAAGAGGCTCTGGCAAGTGGAACTCAGCTTGGCTTTAGAAATGTCTTCCAGACTGTAGCTATTAGGGCTTTCACATCAAGAAACAAGAAGGGGGAAGGAAAAGAAAAAAATAGGTAGGGGTAGGTGGGGGACTGGATGGGATTTGTTCAAGACCAGATTTAAAACATTCCGCTTTTAAAAAAAAAAAAAACAACTTACTTTGTAATCATTGCCTTGGCGCCTGGCCCTCTCTCATTTAACCTCATCTGCCTGACTTTAAATTCATGGAACAGATTTTCACTACCTTGGACTCCAAGCAATTGGCTAGTGGAGTGTTCTTGGATGTTACCAAAAAAAGGCATTTGATACCATTAATCATATTGCCATATGTAATAAATTGGCTGCCTATGGTACATTGCCTAAAATTGTCACATGGTTCCAATCAGAGCTCTGCCAACTGAAAGTGGTGACTGGAAAGTCTGACTCTCGTTTTCAAGCACGCCTTCTGCGTGTTCCATGGGCCCCTCCTGTTTGTACCGTCCATTAATGACCTGCTGGCTCATTGTCTGCACAAAGGCCAGCCCTTGTGAGGATGCACATGTCTGGGGTGCTGCTCTGCCCCGGGCAGTAACCTGCATGATATCAGAGTCACATCGTTATACTCAGTGTCTGACGGCCCGACGACTTGAAGGCTAACGGATATATCACTTAATTCAAGGCTCTGTATCTGCCCCCGCGCCAATGGTTTTCTCTTCCTGTGCCCCTTTCCAAACTCTATGCACATACTGAATCCAGGGGAGCAGCATCCTCCAGGCAGAATGCAGCTGCCTGTGCTCACCTTGGCCCATAGGAGGAGCGCCTGTCACATTGCGGTGGAAACGCCCCCGATCCCCAAGAGAACAATTGATTCCAGCAAGTGGAGAAGACGACGTGGACAAAGACAGAAGGTGCTGAAGGCGCTGTATCGTGCCACCACCGCGCCTGGCTTTAATGGGATACATTTGTGTGCTGTGGGTTCTTTCTTTTTTCTCTCGCATGATTGGGTCTGAAGCTGCTGCTGCTAAGTCGCTTCAGTTGTGTCCGACTCTGTGCGACCCCATGGACTGCAGCCTACCAGGCTTCTCTGTCCATGGGATTCTCCAGGCAAGAACACTGGAGTGGCTTGCCATTTCCTTCTCCATGATTGGGTCAATCTGTATTAAATAATAAGGAACGGAACCTTTTCCCTCAAATCAGATTGCTGTTCTCTTCTGTCTCGAAACTTTGAAAGGCCTTTATGAAATGTTTTGAAATTTGACTTCATCTTTTTTTAATTGAAAAGTATTGTGTGTGCTTAAAATAAACTAATTTTGGGAGTCTGTACAACGCCCTTTGTGGGTATTTGTGTGTGTGTTGTGTATGAGACTGTGTGCACATGTGTCCCCTTCTTTGTGTACATCTGTGGGTCCAGATTCCAGCTGGGACCAGGTACTGAAATCCTGAAATACAGTTTTTGTCTCACATCCAGCGGCTCTAAAACAGGAAGTACAGGAAATCTTAGTCAACGCCCACCCCCCAGCTGCCTGCCCCCCACCCCATCTTGGAAAAAAAGTTCTGTTCTCATGAAGTTTGCAGGCTGATATTTGCAGACCCAGGAGGTTCCAGCAGTTTGGGTAAGGTTCATATAAACATCTCTGCCACCATCTGAAACCCATAAATAAGGCCATTGGGGAAAAAAAAAACCAGGTCCCTCCTTTTTTCACACCACATCTACATCTTTTATCTTCAGTAAGACATTGTTCGGTGGAATAGGAGAGCATTTGGGGAGAGCCTGAGCAAGAATGTAATAGATGGACTTAAAAATAAGAGCTCTGGGTGACACAGAGCACATGGTGTGCTCAGATGCACAGAGCCCAGAGTGCCTATGAGGAGGGGAAGGTCTGGCCTCCCCACTGCTTTGGCGAAGTGCCGGCGAGATCCAGATCAGGGCTCTGCTGGTCTCGATCTTTTCCTATATAGGCGGTGCAGGGCACAGGTCACAAGTCTGACCTTTGGTTCAGAGAAAAACAAATAATAAAAGTGAACTGAATGGCAAGTTCTGAAAAGAGTTAGTGGTTACTAGCATATCCTCAGAATCAACGATGCTCCGGGGACATGTAAAAATGTAGCAATACACCCAACTGTGCAAAGGATTTTCTCCTCATTGGCTATAGTAAAAAATAAAATTCAAGTCTAAATATTCATCACTTGTATATCCAGGGGCTTTGCTTCAGAATTCTGGTTTCAGGATGCAAAATGACTGCATCAGTTGCCTCAGAATTCTGGTTTCAGGATGCAAAATGACTGCATCAGTTGGTTGTATTTTGGACTCACATGTGGGCGCCCTCACAGAACTCCAGACGCAACTACACTGAATCAGAGATAGTACCTAATGGTGCCACATTTTTGAAGAACTCAAAGCTCCGGCAAACATTTTCCCTTCCTCCTCTTTCAGTCAGTATTTATAGAGCGTGTGGTGAAACCAGAGGTGGGGGATAGAGAAGAAATCTTCGCTGCCCTCAAAGGTTGTTTATGTGTATGTTTGTGTGGGTTTGTGTAATTAGTTGCTCAGTCATGTCTGACTCTTTGCAACTCCATGGACTGTAGCCTGCCAGGCTCCCGTGTCCATGGGATTCTCCAGATAAGAATACTGGAGAGGGTATCCATTTCCTTCTCATGGGATCTTCCTGACCTAGGGATCGAATCCAGGTCTCCTGCATTGCAGGTAGATTCTTTATCATGTGAGACACAAGGGAAGCCCCAAACGTCATATAGTTGAGTTCAAATACACACACACACACACACACAGAATTACATATTTTAATCTCTTTCATTCTCTTCTGGCGTTCTTCTTCTCTTTGTATAGAGATCCATATTTCTGAACAGTATCATTTTCCTTCTGCTAAAGAACTTCTTTTCTTGCAAGGAATACCTGCTGATCACTACTGTACCTCCAGTTCCTAGAATAATGCCGAGCACCTAGTAAGCATTCAGTGAATATTTATTCAATGGATGGGTTAATAAATACAAATTGACAAGCTTCTGTGAGAAATAATAGTAAATGATTTCCTGATCCCATGAGCCTTCCTTATTCAACGAGTTGATTACACTAGTTCCTATTTTTCTAAATAGAGTGCATTGAGAGATGAGCCCAGAACATTTCCTGAACGGTGTTCTGAAGCTCACTGAGCTTGGATTGTGAAGCTGGAAGGGAGAAGGTGAGTTCCAAGTCTGCTCAGAAAAAAAGGCACAGCCCTAGACAGCATTTCTCACTGGGGTCTTCAGGTCACCAGCAAGAGGGCTCTTCTACTCTGCTCAGCCTAGAGGTGTTTCTTAATGAGTATCTTAGGTGTCTGAGGAATTCATAATTCGCCTTGGATCACAGGTCCTAGCACATCTTTTGTGTGGAAATTCATTTCTCTTATGGTAACATGAATTATTTTAAGGGCTGGAGCTGGCAATCTGTCTATAATCGCTTCAAATCCCCCTTTTCTACTTTGCTAGGAACGGTAGATCAACTTCACCTTGACCTAAGAGTCCTAGGTTCCTGGAAGAGGCAACTTTCCCCAGCTCCCTGGGTGCTAGTATCACAGAGGCTTGGACCAAACCAACAACAGGTCTCCTGGGTGAAGAGACTACTTCCACCTGAGAGCTGCATGCTCTGGCTCCTTCAGGTAAAGTTGTCTACATGTGTAAGTGCCATTGGGTTCCTTCTTATCGCACGTTTACTGCAACCTTTGTAAACTCCTTACTCAAATTCTAGGAAGGATTTGTTGTTGCTGTTTAGCCACTCAGTTATGTCCGACTCTTTGCAGCCCCATGGACAATAGCCCATCAGGCTCCTCTGTCCATGGAATTCTCCAGGTAAGAATAAGGGTGGGTTGCCATTTCCTTCTCCAGGGGATCTTCGCAACCCAAGGACTGAACTCACATCTCCTCCCTTGGTAGGCAGATTCTTTACCATGGAACCACCCAAGAATTAAAAAGAATGAAATAATGCCATTTGCAGCAGCATGGATGGATCTCGAGAGTGTCATACTGAGTGAAGTCAGAGAAGGAGAAATAACACATGGCATCCCTTCTATGTGGAATTTAAAAAAAGAAATGATACAAATGAACTTACAAAAAGAAACAGACTCACAGATTTAGAGAACGAGTTTATGATTGCCGGGGAGGAAGAATGGAGTGGTGGGGGGACATAGCTAGGCAGTTGGAGTGGACATGCACACAGAGCTATATTTAAAACCAATAACCAACAAGGACCTACTGTATAGCACAGAGAAATCTCAGTATTACATGGCAGCCTGGACAGGAGGGGAGTCTGAGGGTGCATGGGTACAGGAATGTGTATGGCTGGGTCCCTTCGCTGTTCACCTAGAACTATCACAATATTGTTAATTGGCTATGGAGTGGAGTGAAAGTCACTCAGTTGTGTCCAACTCTTTGTGGCCCCATGGCCTATCCAGTCCATGGAATTCTCCAGGCCAGAATATTGGAGTCGGTATACTTT
Organism: Bos indicus; assembly: GCF_029378745.1. Lineage (NCBI taxonomy): Eukaryota > Metazoa > Chordata > Mammalia > Artiodactyla > Bovidae > Bos > Bos indicus. The sequence goes on from NC_091783.1 coordinate 32,295,947, forward strand.
CCCTTCTCCAGGAAATCTTTCCAACCCAGGGATCAAACCCAGGTCTCCTGCATTGCAGGTGGATTCTTTATCCGCTGAGCCACAATTAATTGGCTATAATCCAATATAAAATAAAAAGTTAAAAAAGAATTCTAGGGAGGGTTCCTTCTCAGACTGATGTGTGGGCATTGGTAAATCTAATGACTATACTTGCCTGCCAGCGTTTCTGATTGAATTGGCACATGGTGGAGTCCGGGCATCAGAATGGTTTGAAAATCTTTCAGGTGAGTCTAATTCTCCAGGTGATTCTAACAGGGCTGAGAACCATGAATCCAGAGGGATGCATCTCAAAATTTAATATGCATGAGAATCACCCAGGAAGCTCATAAAAATGCAGAATCAGTAGGTCTTGGGTGAGGCCTGAGACTAGGCATATATAATAAGATTTCAAGAGATGCCAACACGTATTCCTAGTCCACAGACCACACAGAACGTATTCCTTGTCCACAGACCACACTTCAAGTAGCAAGGTTCTTTAAATAACATGTGGCAATCAAAGTTCAATATGAAGTTTTGTTACTTTATGAAGTAAAATTGAATGAAAGTAATAAATTCAGGCCCTCGGTCACACCAGTCACATTCAAGGGCTCAAGAGTCACCTGTGACTAAAGGCTATTGTCATGAACCACCCTGTTTCTACTCTGTGACTTTCCATCACAGAAAGCACTCCTGGATAGCTCCACGCCAGACCCTCCGTTTTCTTGCATTTCACTCCGCAGGAAGCCGCGTTTGCCAAGCCTGCAGCTAATGTGTGTCCACAGCACCCAAGGGCTTTAATAACACATGTACTTTGTGTGCATTTTTGCTTTGGACTTTTAAAGGCAAACTTCTTCCCAGAAGAATCTGGGGGGTCCCACAGAAACCTTTGATCCCAGAACCAGCTTTAGGCCTAAGTAGTTGATTTGCTGTGTTATGGTTTTTGTCATTGCTGCTGTTTTAGTTAAAGCAAACTTTCTTGAAGGCTTGGGTGAGTTAATTTATCCTCTATGGCTATTTTAAAACTCCATTTTTAGGAGGGACTCGCCAGTTTCTCTTGCCAACCTCTCTTACTGGCATTGCCTGAAAAACAACCCTGTCCAAGTGTTTGTTTATCTTCTCTTCAGTCGGGTCCAGCCGCTACCTCCCCAACCCCTCCACTCATCCCAGGGCATCAGCACAGGGTGCTCTTAGTCCAGCATTATCCCATAGCAAATGGCGCTTCCCCCTCACCGAGCTTATAATTGAATAGAGGACCTGGATGAGACATGTAAAACTCAAAATCTCATTAAGTCACTAGCAGTGGCTAGCAAGCGGTAACACATTAAAACAGATTAGTTTCTCATATTAGCCAGCTATCACTGAGCAAAGGGCAGGGTCCAGTAACCTGGTACATGGGGGAGGGGGAGTTTAGCGGAGGGGAGGGAGAGGCCAAGGGAAGGGCAGGCCACAGCTAAGACTGGAGGGGGCTGCTAACGGAGTGGAGTCAGCCCGGCCAAGGAGGTGGCTTGGGGAGGCAGGCAGCATCTGGTGGAGAGAGCACGGAAGAGAAACAATGAAAGGTCGATGGGAGTGATGGCCAAACTTCAGTTGGTTCGTGGTTCTGCAGAAAGCCATCGGTACATAGTGCCTTTCAAGGCGCCTCCGTCAGGGCCCTGTGCCCTCTGAGGAAGAGGATGTAAGCATGGGGAAGGGGGCAAGGAAGGAGACGGCTCCTTGAAGGAACAGGCTTTACTCTGCTACCTCCTGATCTGCCCAGGAGGTGAACAAGAGCTCACGTCTCCAGGGCACAGAGCCCTCAGGGCTGAACCAGGGGGGACCAGAACTCTGCGTTCCCCTCCCAGCTCCACTCGGTGATCTCAGGGTATGCCTGCTCTTCTCTGGGCTCATCTCCTTAACTGCACCATGGAAGAGTTAAATGCTCTTCACCATTGAACTGCTGGGGTCTCCGTCCTATAGCTAAGGCAGTGGTTTGCAGACTGAGCGGAGACGTTGGGCCTGGGCACCGTTCTTGCACTGGCTTCATGCAGAGCGGCTCTGCTGTTGGTGTTTGCACATCGGACTCCACAGACCCCTGATCAAGACACGGGACAGAACTGCCTCTGCTATTGCTTCAAAGCTTCATTTTGACTCCTAAACTCTTACAGAGGTCTTAGAAATATAAATGTGTGGGAGAGAAGGTTGGGGAGGGAAGTAGGGGGAGGGGAGAGGAGATGGAAGAGAGAAAGAGGAGAGAGGACCTATACTAGGGCCCACCTGGGGCAGGAGAGGGAGAGACTGGACGTCTCCACTAGACCAAGCCACAGAAAGCCCTTTCCCATAATCCATCCTCGTTAATGAGACAGGGTCACGAAGATCACCCACCAGCTATGTACAGGAAGCTTCTAAAGAAACTGGGCAGATCAAAACTTGTGTATCCACATCAGCTATCATTTTGGAAAGTTGTACACATCCTTGAAGAACATTCCTTTTGTTCACCACTTTGGGTCCTTTAAATTCCTCCACTGGAGCCTGATGTGTGCCCAAACATACCTTTCCTAATCCTTTGTGAAACTGTTAGACTAGCTTTCATTTTCTGAGCCATCGGCGGCCTACAGCACACTCCTCTGGGGTGAATGCCTCGTTGTGGGGAAAAGGTGAGGCACGTTGATGGAAAGACAGGTGGGGGCCCATACGTGAGGCTCTAGCTAATGTGCCAAGGGTCACCACCTTCGGGAAAGAGACAACCGTCTTGACACATGCCCTCGACCAGAAGGTCGACACTGAGAACTCTGAAAACAGAGCCCTCTGGCTGAGAGAAAGAACCCAAGCACGATTTAGAGAGAAGCCTATTTCTCTTTTCAGATTTTCCAACCTGACATGTTGCCACAGTGCACTTCACATCTGATTAGGTTAGTCACATCGCATTACACCGTGTCACAGGTAACATGATGCAAGGGGATTGTGAACTGTGTATAAAGATGTACCAGCAGCCAAGAGCCCCAACCCATTCCTGATGCAGGAGACGAGCCCCCTGCCTTCCCCGTAGCCCTGTGTTAATTCCAATAAAACACCCGATTCTCTTGTCAACAGTGGGTCTCCTAAATCTTTACCTGATCATCAGCTAGAAGAGAAATGATTCTACATCCTCACTTAAATCAGCGCTGTTTTCTCTATCATCAACCAACTCTAGAATTTCATCTCTCCCCAGTGCTCCCAAAAACCTCACCTTCAATGTGTCTAGCATGTTACAATGGGCAAGGTCCTTTCAAAGCCATCATTTTATTGACATTTCACATTCTTAGGAGCCAAGATTTAGCAAAGACATTCACGTTTGGGTAGGGGTTTCAGGATGTTCAGCAATGTCATTCTCTGATTGGGGTCTTGGGGGCAGGGGTAGGGTAGGTCACAGGCCACCATCTCTGTCTCCCTGTCTGTGGGAGAAGCATCAGCTGAGCATGGCCCTGAGTGACAGCCCAGGTCTTCATGATGAGCCGCTTGCATTGGGTGCTTCGCTTGACTCAGTTTTGTTGTTGTTGTTGAGTTGCTCAGTCATGTCTGACCCTCTGCGACCCCATGGACTGTAGCCCACCAGGATCCTCTGTCCATGGGATTTCCCAGGCAAGAATACTGGAGTGAGTTGCCATTCCCTTCTCCAGGGGATCTTCCCGACCCAGGAATTGAACCTGCGTCTCCTGCAAGTCTCTTGCACGGCAGGAAGACTCTTTACCTCTGGGTCACCAGGGATTACCCGACTCAGATTTATCCTACTCTAAATTCTGGCTTCAAGGGAACTATTGGAGACACGTATCACAGCTAGGATGATCAGCATTAGAATAATGCTCTGATTTCCCCACAGGGAGAAACAAAGAAAATGATATCATCTACCTAGAAATCATATGTATGGCCAACGACACTATGGTGAGAACCTAATTCAAAAGTTGTATTTGTCCCTTGACACAGGTTTTCTTTCTTTCATCATTTTCAAAAAAGTCAAAGAAACCTCCCCATGAAAGATGGTTTCAGATGCAAGTATCAGATCTTGACACAAGTTGCCCTTAAAGAAATAAGGAAATATATCAGAAAAAAGAAAGTCTGGAAGTAGAATTGATTGATTAATGCAAATCCATGATGAAGAACCCAGGATCCTGGTTCTGACTTCAACCTCAAGCCAAGAAAAGAGTGTTGCTGAAGTTCCAGGGTTTCTATCCAGATACAGCAAAATCCAGGGGAACAACACAGACTCTGTCTTCCTTTCTTTGAAGAGAGAAAATCCTTCCAAGAACTACCATCCCACCCTAAAAGACTCCCCCTCAAATTCATGGGCCAGGGTTGTGCCACACATGCCTGATTTGAAATCGACTTTTGGCAAAAGGAACGGGATTTCTCTAATTAGACAAAGGAAACAGCCACAATAAGTCACAATATTCCATCTGCTGTAGAAGCAAATACTGAGAAACACCACTTAAGACAAGAGAAATGGGAAACAGCAGGCAGAATGAAGCCCAGCTGGGGAAATGCTCTTGGTGAGATTCGGCCTGGGGTTATACTCCTGCTTCAGGTCCAAAGGGTCAAGAATGGGGGTCCACCACATCATTATCACGTGACCAGGCTTTTCCCACCACCCTGCCCTGGCCTGGCCCTCAGGTCTGGAGGAAGCTAAGGTTTAATTTCCAAGAACAATGCACTGTCTCCCCTTCAGGGTAGATCATCACCAATTTCTATTTGCACAGTATCCATGTATTCTGTTTTGTATATATCAGACATGTATATATACTTGAAAATAACTGCTGTGACCTCCCTAAGATGACTCTTCTCCAAGCTAAATATCTCCACCTTCTAAAAACATTCCTTCGTACCTAAGTTTGAACTTCCTTTTGGCTCCACTAACTACAACCCAGGTCTATATCGTGAAGTTTATTTACTGGCTAACTGCTGCAAATTGTTAAGTCATTGGCACTTGTTATGAATCAATTTAATCAAATTAATTTTTTTTTCATAATGCTTCTGAGGGAGAACCAGGAGGTAATGGAGAAAATGCAACTAGAGCAGACTTACATTTTTAAAAGCCTGCAGAGAAGGAAGAGTTATTGAAAACACATCTTGCAGATGACACTGACTTACCTTGTTGTTGTGCTCAGCTGAGTTTGACTCTTTGAGACCCCATGGACTGTAGCCCGCCAGGCTCCTCCATCCGTGGGATTCTCCAGGCAAGAATACTGGAGTGGGTTGCCATTTCCTTCTCCAGCGGATCTTCTCTACTCAGGGATCGAACCCGCATCTCTTGCTTCACAGGCAGATTCTTTACAGTCTGAGAGTTACCTAAATGCTTAATACTCATCAGTTTTAATTAAAGGCTTGGCTGCTTTGATTATTAGATTCTTGAAATTTCCTATTCAAATATCAGGTCTTCATTGTTAAGAGAGAAGGATGTTTTCTCTCTTCTACCCAGAGCAAATTGCTCTAAAGTATATGAATAAATTCTCTGCTTCCCAGAACCAATGGCAAATTCACAAAGCTCCATAAAACTCATGCATGACTTGCTGCTGCAGCTGCATAATTAAAAGAAAACTAGTATATCGACTAGTTCTCCTCAGAGTAGCATCCATAAGTCACCACTGCTTGAGAAAAGCTTGTTACTAAAAGGATTATGGCCAATATCATTTTTATGATGAAAGAGAGAGAATGGCTGGTTTGCCTTGTCCAGTCTGCTCACAGATAGCCAAAATGCTCCACTGGCTGATTTTTTCATATGTCTTGAACCATCAAGACAACCACAGGGAAATAGTTTTTCAATGTACAGATTTACCACCAGAGCTATTGCTTCATCCTCGGTACATAAGCTCTCTGCCTCCCAAACTCGATCCATAGAAGGCTTATTTTTAGCAGTGACTAAAGGACTCCATGCTCTAATTTATGCACACATATAAAATCAATAATTACTTAGTCGACCTTTTCATTCGTCTAAATTTGGCCTGGCATAATGGAAGCTGCCGGCACAGTTCCCATTGAGAATGATAAATAGAAGACAGTGGCGCATCTCTATCTCCTTTCTAAGGGTCAGATGAAATCAGAGGCAGCTCAAACCTCAGCCATCCTGGAACTGAGCCTCGCAAACCTTTTATTTGAGGCAGATTCCATTCTGATGAGCATCACACCTCTTTCGAAAGAAGACTCCAAACTCCGACTATGGTCCGCCCTGGCTTGGTGCAGGGCTTATGCCGTAAACACACTTACCCACCTTACTAATGAGAGTGATTCTTACCATGAGTGTCAGCAGTTCCCAAAATGGGCCCAAGGCAAAAGGATGCTGGGGTAAAAAGTCAGCTACAGGTGTGGAAGGTGTGGAATAAAACATCCATGAGTCCAGACAGACCTCTAGTAATAGTTCTCCATGCCTATCTCCCTCGAACCCCTCTGGCAATTTTGGAGGTTTTCCTGCTGTTGTCCATCACCTCTAAGAGGCTGATTCCCAACTAAAGGAGCAATAATTGTACTCTTACTTAACTTTTAAAGACCAGATTTCTGGCTTCAAGTGTGGCCTTTTTATTTTTCCTGAACTTGCTGACAACAAGAAAGTACCTTTATTTATCTTAGGAGGACTTCAAGTCAGAAATATCTATGCTGCTTTTTTTTTTTTTGGTCTCTCTTTGTTTTAGGATGATTTAAACTCTACAGCAAGCCTATCTTCTAGGTTTAATTTCCGTTACCAGAGCAGAAGGGGGGCCTCCATGCCTCCTGTTAGCCTCACCCTTTATCTTGATCTTTATCTCTGCTATTGCTCACAAAGAATGAGACACTGGGGCATCTTTGCCAAATGGCCCAACCAGACAAAGCCAGGAATCATCTCCCCAACATTACCCCAGAACTGTATAAAAGACTAGGATTTGCACTGAAACTTTTCCTCTCTTCTCTGGGTCTACAACTTCATGACCTATTCTAGATCCACTGAAGTAATCTTTTTTAGATTGACATTAATTTTTTTTCTTTAATTGGTGGAAAATTGCTTTACAATTTTGTGTTGGTTTCTGTCATACAACAGTGCATATAAGTCATAAATATCCCCTCCATCCTGAGCCTCCCTCTCCTTCCTTCATCCCACCCCTGTAGGTCAACACAGAGTCCCAGGCTGGCCTCTCTGTGTTATTTAGCAACTTCCCAATAACTATTTTACACATGATCCACTGAAGTAATTAAATTATATAAGAGCTGGTGAAGTAGTGATGTGCCTAGTAACAACAATAATAATATCACTATTTTAACTACCTTTTATTGAACATTTATTTTGCTTTGTGGCTCAGACAGTAAAGAATCTGCCTGCAATGCAGGAGACCCAGCTTCAATCCCTGGGTCAGGAAGAACCCCTGGAGAAGGGAATGGTAACACACTCCAGTATTCTTGCCTGGAGAATTCCATGGACCAAGGAGCCTGACAGACTACAGTCCATGGGTCGCCAAGAGTCAGACAAGACTGAGGATATATATATATATACACACATTACATGCTAGGCCCTTTTTAAAGTTCTTTATATCTGTCAACCTCTTGAATTTTTATTGCAACCCTGATGTGGGAACTATTACAATCTTGCTGATGAAACAACTAAGGCACAGGCATGAGAGACCTTGCCCAAGGTCACCAGATAGTCAGCTGCAGAACTGGGGAAACACCTACGCAGTTTGATTTCAGGGTCCAAGGTCCTATCTGAGGCTCTCACTCTTCTTGAATTCTGCATACATTACCTGATTTCAGCCTCATAACTGACTCTGCTCTCCCACCCCTGTATTGGATCCACTCTGCTCGAGTGCCTCTTTAGATTTTCTGCCTGGTAACACAGAACTTTGGAAGACTTGAGCAAAAGCTCAGCAGAGAGGACCTACTAAGTACCAGACCTTGTCTGACACCACTCCCTGTGTTTACCAACCACTCTTTATTAAAGTTCAACATTTCTCAGCGTGGATGCCTGGCATGTGAAAAGCACACAGCACATCCAGCGGATGCTGATGCAGGGGAGTGGTGGAGAAACGATCACACGGCCTGGAAGCCAGGAGGGGAGGGAAAAGACAGCAGAGAAGAGGCTCTGGAACACAAAGGCCCCAGACTCTCAGGGGCTTGGTGGCCAGCTGCTCACATCTTTGCATAAAACATGGGCACGGAGCGTTTGTGGATACGGGTAAGTGTGACTTCCTCCACCCCAGCCCTGGGGGGCAGCCAGCAAATTGGAGAATGAGCCCTGGTGTAGAGAAGAATTAAGGAAAAAGGGAGAAAGGAGGCTTTTCTTCTGCACATGCCTAAGAAATGCATACTGTGAAGAGCTAAAGGGAAAATCAGAACAATTCAAGTGCTAAGACACTGCCTATGTTGCTTTAAATTCTCCTGGCAACATCTCACATCCTCATTCACACAGAGGGGAATCTAGCCACCTGTCAACCCCAAGACACACTACCTACTGTTCCGGGAGAGATTCTAGACAGGAAGGAGCCTGCCACAATAATTACAGCGCATTGTGATGGCCTTAAACAGTACCATACTCACTGCATTATCTAAGGTCTTTTGTCAGCCCCTCTGAAAGCCATCAGCTAACAAGGCATGTTTTTTACTGGCCAAAGAAACTGATGTTTGGCTCTGAGTGATTTGTGGGATCTAAATTCTCATTATTCTGAAAGTATTACAGTCCACAATTGAAAACCTCTAAGGAAGGCATGCCAGGTGCCAGAAATGACAGAGAAATCTAGGGACACTATGATTGTTTAATTACACACATAGGATTTTTAATGGATTCATTCCACTTGAGGAATGTGCAAGTATTTTAAATTTTTAAACCAAAAATAAGACCTTAAATACTTTTATTCAGTGAAAGATGGGAGCTGAAGAATTTGAAAATTATTTACAATATAATTAAAATAGAACCAATGGGCAATAAAAGTCTGCAAGTTTATGGAATGAAAATCCCAGATCAGATGGCAAAGACTGGAGGAGACCTAAGTCCTGTTCCTAAGGAAAACATGGCTAGAAGAAAGATGCCTTGTTCTCACCTTCTTCATTCCTACCCAGACAGAGAACAAGATGTTGCAACCAGCATGACTGGGGAGTTCAAGAGGTTGATTTATGGGGGTACATTAAAATAATTAAATATGTATAGCCTGGTTAAATGATGACTGGCAGGGGATATAATAAGTGTCTACTAAAATTTGAAGGTATAAAAAACATTAACAATATAAAGAATTGTTTACTTTAATTCAAGAGAACAACCTCTTAGAAGTAGGGAAATCCTAGGATTAAAAACAGTCTGAAAATTGAGAAATCCTTCATGATGAGAGGCCCAGAGGGAAGTGGTGAAGATACATCAGCTGAGACTTTTAAGTTAAAGCTTTTCAGAATGCTCAAAAGTTGGCATAATCAGAGCCTGCTATTACCACGGAAGGTCACATGCATTTGTGGGTCCAAATCCTGAATGCACATCAGAATACAGATGAATGCTTTATAACACCATTTCAGAGATTCTGAATCAGCAGGTTTTGGTAGGGTATTTGAATCAACATATTTTAAAAGATCCTTAGGAGTCCACCAAGACTGATGTAACAAGCATCACACTTACCTACCACTATAATCAATTATAAAACTGGACAGGGCTTCTCTGGTGGCTCAGGAGGCACAGGTTCGATCCCTAGTCCGGGAAGATCTCTACATGCCCCAGAGCAACTAATCCCATGTGCCACAACTACTGAGCCCACACTCTAGAGCTTTGGAGCTGCAACTACTGAAGTCTGTCCACTCTAGAGCCTGTGCTCCACCATAAGAGAAGCCACCACAATGAGAAGCCCCTGCACCACAGCTGGAGAGTAGCCCCCTGCCACTGTAACTAGAGAAAAGCCTGAACAGGAAGGAAGATCTAGCACAGCCAAACATAAATTAATAAATAAAATGTAAAAATAAATAAATAGAATCAGCTTTATCTACATATTTTTAAAAGTTGAACAAATTTTCAGGCATTTTGTAACATACAGAGAATGGGAAAAACAAAAAGGTGAGCACAGGAAAATGAAGCCCAATCACAGGTCTTACTGGAACAAGTGCCATGACAACTAAGTGAGATAATCTATGTAAAGCTATTAACACACATACTAAAATTTATATTGTAATCATTATTAGAATTCATCTCCAAAATAACTGCTTTCTTCCAAAGAACACTGCCATCTTGTAGACTTCAGGGAAACTTCTGTTAAAGAGACAGAAATAACTATTGAATTTTTGTAACTATAGAAACATAATTCATTTTGTTTTAATTGCTATAGTGACATTTATTTAAGATATATTTTATTCCTACATTCAATTTGAGTTTGATGTTACAGAGGCAGATTAAATTTATGGGGTAGATAGCAGAGAGGAAATAAGTACACAGAGAATGACCCCCAGCAATCTACATAAAGGTTCCCTTACATCTTTGGTCAAACAGTAACCTGCACACTGACAGAGTTAAGACTCTGTGAGTCTTAACTCACCAAGTATATAACCTTATAGTCTCTCTCTCTAGCAGAGAATATCTACTGGGAAGACATGGACAGAATGACATTCTCAAGGTGCACAGGACTAGGAGATGTTAGAGTTCTGACTAACCAGATGGGAAAGAACTCTCTGAAACTCTCCAGCATTAGTTAAGACCCTAGAAGTCCACATCTTAGTAGCAGGGTTGCTCTAGACTTCTATAACAAAGCCTGACATCAAGCCTTAGTAGGATAAAGCATAAAGCTGATTTGCTATTAAATCAGCTGTCTGCTGGTCCAAAACTCAGCTTTCTTTTTAGAAGGGCAATTAAAAAATCCGTATTTTTAATAATGTAATATCCACAATGTCTAACACATAATAAAAATTATTAGACATCCAAAACAGTATAAACAGACCCACAGATAATGCACATACTTACTGGAGTTAGCAGAGAATACTTTAAAGCAGATATTATGAATATTTTCAGTAATTTAATGGAAAAGATAGACATATGAGAAAAATAGAGACTCTCAGGAGATAAATGAAACTATTTAAAAAGAGCCAAATGAAGATTCTAGAATTAGTACAACACCTGAACTAAAACGTTCAGTAGGTAAGTTTGAGAATGCACTAGACGCTGCAGAAGAGAAGATCAGTGCACTTAAAACAGGCAAATAGAAACTATCCAAACTGAAATACTAAAATAAAAAGACTGGGAAAAAATAAACTGATTCACAAGGACCTAGTAAGCAAGATCCAATGGGCTAATATATGTGTAAGTTAATAAAAGGAGAAAATAAAAGAAGAAATGGATTGGAGCAAATTGGGGATACATTAAACCAGAAAAAAAGTATTTTTAAGAAACAATAACCAAATATATTCCAAACTTAATATCAATACACAGATTCAAGGAGCCTCAACAAAACCCAAGCAGTGTAAATATTTTTTTTAAATAACTCTATGTGGGTATAATATAGTAACATTACTGAATACCAAATCCAATAAAATCTAAAAGCAGTCAGAGAAAAAGACACATTAAATTTAGGGCAACAATGAAAAGAAGAAAAGGTGATTTCTCTTTAGAAACAAGGCAAAGAAGAAGACAATAGAATGACATCTTTTAAATGCTGAAAGAAAAATAGCTACCAACCTAGAATTCTACATCCAACTAAAAGTACCCTTCAAAATGAAACAATCAGGCATTTTTAGATAAACATAAGCTGAGAGAACTCATCAAGAGGAGACTTGCCCTACAAAAATGTTAAAGGAAGCTCTTCAGCATAAAGAGAAATTACACCAGAACTCAGTCCTGCTAAAAAAATGAAAAGTGCTAGAAACAGCAAATAAGCAAGGAAACAAAAGAATTTTTCTTGATTTGTTTTCCTTTAATGATTGTTTTTTAAAAGCAAAAATATTAAAAATGTATTTTACAGTTTATAACATACATGAGAGAAATATACTATTGATACAATAAGGCAAATGGAAGTATATCATAGTAAGGTCCTTATATGTTATAAATGATAAAATAAGAATTCAAAGTAGGCTCTGACAATTATGAATATATATTACAATCCAGAACAACCACTTTAAAAAATAAAACAAAGAGCTAGAGCTATAAGCCAATAGTGGACATAATATAAAACAATTAATGTAATAATACAAAATAATTAATCCAAGAGAATGCAGAAAAGAAAGACAGCAAAGAACAGGCTGTACAAAGAAAAAATAAATAGCAAGATGGTAAATTTAATCACATTACCAATCATAGTATATCTAAATGGACTAAACACTGCAATCGAAAGACAGAGATTATCAGACTAGATGACAAGAAAGATCTAAACACATATTGTTTAAAAGAGGTAACTTTTTAAAATAGACACATATTATTAATAGCTAAAAACAAAAGAAGAAAAACCACAAATTATATAAACATTAATCCAAAAAAGTTGAAATGGTTATATAGGTATCAGACAAAGTATACTTCAAGACAAAATGGAGATGAAGAAACGTCTCATATGATAGTAAGGTCAATTTTTTTTTTAAGGAAAAAAAGGCTACAGATGTATAAACAAATAACTGAGCTCCAAAATACTTAAAATAAAGACTGTCAGAAATAGGGAAGAGACAAATCTCCAATTAAAACTGAAGAGTTAGCACTCAGTAATTCATCCCCCCAAAACAGACAATAGGTAAGGATAGAGATTTATTTGAAGAACACTATAAAAACTTCCCCAAGTGAATCTAATGCTCTCCATCCTTGCACTTATTTGAAACCTACTGACTTACTCCATCTTTTCAACTTTCAGCAAAATCACTCCAACCAGACAAGTCACTAGTTTATTTAATTAGGAGGCTAAACAGAAACCTCTTTGAGTATCACATCTGGTTTCTAACCAGGAAATTCTTGCTTTTTCACAATCTGAAGCCACATGATTCTGCTTAAATACATTTTCTTCCCTGCAGTTTTATACAGAATAGACTTAGAAATGAAGGAGTTTTAAAGATCCCATACTTCAAATGCTCCATTTTACAGAAGAGAATCTATGGATTCTCTGTGTCTCAGTTTAATTGCCACATTCCCATTTAAAGATAAGCAAGCAATGTCTCAGGAAAGATAAGTAACTTGTTCAAGATCACACATGGTAGAGCCTGGATTCTAACCCACACAGTCTAACTCTAAAGTCCTCTATCCTCATAAGAGACTTGGTAAATGTTTATTGAATTGGGATAATCAAGATACCATAAGTTCCTATGATGTGACTGCTCATGGACATTGATGATTATGGATGGAGTCAATAGCAGACCCCAGATCCTCTGAACCCTACATCCTCCATTCTACTACATTGCCTAAAAAAAAGGCAAATTAAAGCAAGACAATTAAATTTTCAGTCTAATCTATTTCAACCTAATCTGCAGTTTTTTCAATCTAATCTCCTATGATTAAAATTGTGCTTGTATCAAATCAGATCAATCCACTTTGAAGCACAAGAAAATGTGTGGCATCCCAATTTTCTCTTTTAAACTCATTGCACCTAAAATCTAACCAATAACTTGGAATGACCAAGGGAGGCATCCTTGTCAAGCAGCAACACTCACTGTGGCTTTTCAACAGCAATCAAATACCCGCTGTGACTGAACAGTCTGACATTAATACAATAGTTTTATTATTCTCCAATGGCTGCCTTTACCTTGTCAGATCTCCATTTCCAGGTCCTAATTCCCAACAAAAATCCACAGCTTCCCTTATCACATGCTCATCCCAGTATCTTCCAGCATTGTGATCTCTTCTCCAATTTAACTTTTCTAGTTCCTCAGGAGCATCCTGGCATAAGCCCAAGAGAAAAACTTACATGATTTTCTCAAATCTCTTCCTCACCAAACTTAGTAGGGGGCACAGTGTTCCCTGGGACACATCAAACTCCTCCTTCTGGACACCTAGCTCCTCTATCCACTGTGCCAAAGCAGGGAACAAGGATAGAAAAGATTACAGACATTATCTGATACAAGGGGCTGACTTCTGGGATAGTCTTCCTCTGGCTTGGTCTGGTTTCATCTTCTGTGCAATTCCTCCTGATGTATAGATGATGTACTAAGAATAGCCTCCAGTGTACTAAGAGCCTCTTCAAAGAGGAGACAGTCAAACCTTTCTTTGCCACTGTTCAGTGTCTCCTAGACCCTCTCTGGGCAGGTGGGAGGAGATGACTCTTGCTAGTTTCATGAATACCCTATGGTTCATGCCTCCTCTTTAATCCCCCTGATTCTTCACTTGGAGTTGAGACCAGTGAGCATCTTCTATGCCCTCTAAGGTCCTGAGGGAATTGGCACTTGCCTTGATGCCCCCATCTTCTTCCCAACATTTCTTCCTGCAATGTATCCCATCAAACTCCTTACCTTTGGAGATTAATGATAGATGAAACTGGGGTCCCGGGTGCCTCCAACACTCAGGAGAAACAGAAGACTCTTCCAAGAACTTTCTAACCATGCTTGCCTCACCGCCACCAGGAAGCACCGGGATAGACTCTGTAAGAACTCTGCAAGAGGCTTGGATGACAGCTGCTGCTGCTGTTGCTAAGTCGCTTCAGTCATGTCCGACTCTGTGAGACCCCATAGATGGCAGCCCACCAGGCTCCCCCATCCCTAGGATTCTCCAGGCAAGAACACTGGAGTGGGTTGCCATTGCCTTCTCCGTGGATGACAGCTACCATTACCTGTTCTTCCAGGCACACCCAACCCTTGCAAGAGATTCTCTGGGCACTTCCCTTATATTAGTTGGAGGGACAGGAAAGCACCCCATCCTCCTCCTATGCTTGGGAAAGGAAGTGCAAACCTCTTGACCACAAATACTGCTGACCACCCCCCCTAGTCCCCTCACTCATTTACCTGGTGATTTTCTCACACAGATTTTGGGGTGGAATGATTGGGAAGGCAGCAGAGAAGGCATGGCCACCTTTCGAGAAACCCTGGGGATGTATCTGGACATGACTGTCATTAGATACTGTTATGGGCTGAACTGTGTGACCCCCAAAATTAATATGCTGAAGTCCTAACCCCTAGTACCTCAGAGTATGACCATATTTGGACACAGGCTCTTTGAAGAGGTAATTAAGATTAAATGAGGTCATCAGGGTGAATTCTAATCCAATCTTACTGGTGTCTTCATAAGAAAAGGAGCTTAGGACACAGATATGTACCAAGAGAAGACCATGCAAGGTTACAGGCAGACAATAGCCATTTGTAAGCCAAGTAGAGAAGCCTGAGAAAAAACCAACCCTGCTAACACCTTGATCTTGGACTTCTAGCCTCCAGAATTGTGAGGAAATATTAATAAATGTTGTTGAAGCCACCGAGTCTGACGTTTTCTTCCAGCAACCCTAGTAAACTAACACAGATTCCTGTAGAAGACGTGTGTCATGAATGGTGATTTGTCCTCAGGTTTGGGTTCTAGTTCTGAGGCCACAAAAAAAAGTCCCACTCAGAAATTTGGTGTAAGAAATAAAAGTTGGCGCATGTCAATACTGCAAAATGCAGGGAGGAAGATGCAGTCAGTGGCACAGAAGGAATGGGCTAAGAACACAAAGTAGGAAAGAGACTGGGCTGAGTTTTAGAAGATTGTACCAGTGAGACAATGCAAAGTGAGACAGTGTAAACAAATCACATACACTCAGAACACAGCCAGTGTACGAAGTGAAACAGTGGATGAGGACACTGGCTGCGTCGAAACAGGAAAGACCAGGTCATTCTGGGGATGATGAATAGGGCCTGATTGAGAAAGTCCAATCTGTTCATCCACACAGAGCGTCAGAGTCGCAAAAAGCAGGTCAGGAGTAGAACAGTGACACACAAATGTCACCTGATGAAAGAGGAATTCTGGGAATATCAAACCAACCACATCTTCTTGGTCGTGATCTGGCCCTTGGATCGACAAGGAAAACAGTCCGCCATGTGGAAGTATTTGAGGGACCCCTATTTGAGTGTGAACTTGATCTGATCAAAAAGATCATCCCCATAAACCCGTCTCGGGCTGAAGACTTGACTTCAAAGGGTTATAGGGGAATAAGAGAATTTTAACTGATTTAAGAAAGTATATAACCTTGCAGTGATTTCATTAGGAAGGATTAGCTGTGAATGGCCCTTGTTGAAGTCAGATACACCAGAATTCCAACTCTGACTCTACTCCTTGCTTGCTATGCGCCCTTAGGCAAGTCACTTGGTCTGCGGAAACCTCAGTGTTCTCATCTGTAAAATGGAAACACTCACATGCATAGCTGTGATCCAATGCAATAACACAGGTACACCTTCCTGAAGGAGAGCTGATCACCACAGGTACTCAGTAAGTATCAGCTCCCCATTCATTTCCCTTCTAGGATCACAGTGGCAGAAATCAGGACTTTTAAGGGCTAAGACAACGGATGACTAGATTTTGAAGGTGAGCCAAAAGGATGAAAGGAATCCAGAGAAACAGAACTGGCAGGAGAAGGAGATGGGGAGTCAAGCAGAGGGACATTGAAATAGATGCTACCAGTGTTGTCTATTTCATTATCTTTAGACAAAGGCCAGTTCAAGGAAGAGCGGATCTTCTGCGATCACTGGGTAAGCACTGCCATCAGGTTAGGATTCTAAACAATGATCCAACGATGGAGCTGAGGAGACGAAAGCTGTTTGCTGATCAGGCTGGCTAGACAGTCATCAGCATGTCATGGGCAGGTCACTCCCAAACCTGCACCCTGCTCTGAAGAGAACAGCCTTCCCAGATAAAGAAAAGCAGTTCTCCAGGCAGTCGCCAAGAATAGCTGCCTTTCTCAGCTAGAAACTCCTCCAAGTCCATCTGTCCTGACCTTGATCAAAGTTTCCCTGCTGTGGTTTGGGATATTATAGCGCAGGGTCGGATAGAAACAATTTACTCAACAGAGAAGAATTCTCGGCTAGGCACCCAGAGGACACCGATTATAAAGTACTCAAGTGACAGACCCCGCAGTCCTCACATTCAGATGTCAGAAGTTGGTTAATTAAGATTAAGACATATTTGCTTTAGCAAGTCCAGTCAATCCAATTCCAGCATGGTTCTTTTTTTTTTTTCCTATTGTTCATTTCTACAGAAATTTCTTTGTCTCTGTAGAGCAGCCGTAAGTAGTTAGGAAAAACCAGAATTTCACAATAGCGTTTCTCAAGCAACAGTGAAGAATAGTTTATTTATTTGAAAAGAGAAGGGGAAATGTTTAGAAAGAAATTGGATGGTCCCGTCGTCAAGATCTCAGTTTTAGACAGAAAGCCTTTGCCCAAACTTCAGATGGTATAGAAGGTAAAGCTGATGGTTTCAACTGACCATGGCTGTGATGGAGAAGAAAAGCTCAGGGCCAAGTCTCACGCATCCTTCAGCAGGGCACTTGGGTAACACGCTCCATCTGCACCGAGATGGAATAGTTTCCCCACCGAGTCAGTCATAAGTGCTGCTGCTGACATTTCCATTTCTCTCTTTGCCTGACTATAGTACCAAGACCCAGAGAGCAGTGCTTGTGCAATTTGCAAATTAAGATGATTTTTCGGCAGCTGTAAACTTGAAGCTGAAGCGGCTATTCAAAAAATGGTGGTAAAAGGAGGCAGTAACGGTTTTATCTTTTTCCATAAAACTCTAATGCATTGGAGGGAAAATAAAGAAACCCCAGGTATAAACACTGCTATTGTAAGTTCAGTACACAACCTCTGTGCTCTATCTACAACAAAGTTAAGAGCTGTTGAGTGTGGATAATGATAATATTCTAAACAGAACTCATGAGAGGAACCAAAATGATCTGAAAAAGAGAATTTTAATGGGATTTATTAGCAAGACCATCCTTGGGAATTATGGTGACATACATATAAGAGTTTTGCAAAGGCAAATTACACTATGTTGGGCATTATTCTACCTCAATTTAAAGGTAAAAGGCAAAAAATCAAAGGTCATCAGCCCAAGAGTATATTAATTTATATCTAATGTAGGGTTTTTTCCACACATGAAGAAGTCCAAAGGGGAAAAAATTATAGCTCCCACAAGAAACTTGCGGCAATAATCTTACATAATTTACAGCATAAAAGGACATTTCCGTGTCTTGGAATTGTGGCTCATCAGCATTGTAAAAGTGGACCCAAGCAACTCATTTGATGCAGAAGTCATATTAAAATCTTCAGGCAGCTGACTGCTCCACCCAGCCCATTCCTCCCATTGAAAGTCACCCTCACAACAGGTAATATTTGCAGACACTCACAGATACATGACCTTCGGGGAGGAAGAGGGCAAACTAAAGGGACAAGCTCAGTTCTTGGGATCCCGGAGAAGCATCACTCAGTGACTGGCAAGGCCCGTGCCAGTTCTATCTAGCCGAGCACAGGCTCAGGGAAGCCCTGAACGATTTCATTATCGCCTGCTTTCCAAAGGGAGAAAGGAGGCTGCTTTCCTATTTCATAATAATTGGATGAAGAAATGTGGGTGGGAGGACAATTCATTTCAGGGTTTGATGAATTATTTACCAATTAAGGAGATGAGCTGAGGAAGGGGAGGGCTACATAACTTTAATATGAATGTTCCTTTTATTATATTATTTATACACATGAAACTGTTGCTTTTATTAACTAAGAGGTTAATCACTTGAATGGGATGCCTTGCATTCTTTGCAATCCGTACACAGGCAAATTGGCTAATTTTATGTTAGGAAAATAACCTGGCAATTTTTCTAGTACTTATCTGTGTGGTGCAGTTTAATAACGTTTTATAGAATGAAAAATGAGTAAAGAGCTGGGCTGCTGGTGGTGCAAAGCCACTCTGTTTCAGTGATGAGGGAAAAGGGAAGAGTTCATGGTATTCTGGTGGAAAATGGACCCCAAGAAAAGGACCTTTTGCTGCTTATCAGGCAGCTATGTGAACATCTATGATACGTGGAATCAAAGCACACACTGCAGGGTCAGAAGATGTGGTCAGAGACTCAGTCCTTCCATTCAGTCACTGTCCATGGACTCTAAGCACACCACCTGCTTTCTCTCTTGTCTCTACTTGCAAAATACATATAATAATCGTTCATTGATCCAAACATGCTATGAGAACGTTCATCACACAGGGTGCAGGGATTGCAGTGGTGAACAAGAGGGACAAGGTTCTTGTCCTCCTGAAACTTTCCTTCTTTTAAGGAGAACAACACACATAAAAAATTTAACATTTGCAGGTTGTGATAAGTACTCTTAAAGAAATGAATAGGAAGAGTTGGAAAATACAAAGATACTAACAGTTTATAGGAGAGTCTGAGAAAAGCTTTCTAAAGATTGATAGTTAAGCTAAAATCTAAGAGACAAGAAGAAATAAACAGTTTATAGAGCCAATGGAACAACATCCTAGGTCAAAGGAATAACAGGAGCAAAGGCATTGATGCCTGAAAGACTTGGTTTGTTCTTGTAACTGAGAAATGGTCAGTGTATGTGCAGCTTATTGAGGTAAAAAAATAAGTCTGGAGAGAGAGGAGGAGCCAGATTACGGAGGACCTTGTAGAATATGGTAAGGAATCTGGGTTTCTATTCTAAGTTTAAATGAAAAGTCATTGCATGATCTCTTATAAATTTTTAAAAAGATCTTCTGGCTACTGTATGTAGAATCAAATGTAGTGACACAGAGAGGGAGAGGCCACTGCAGTGATCTAGACATGAGGTCGGAGGCTTTGACTAGGATGTTGGCAATGAATATGCACACCGGTGGTAGAAACAAGCTCTGTTTTGGAGAACCATCACGTCTCAGTGATGAGATGATTAAGGGCCATCATTTTTGCCATAAAATAAAGAGTGAAGCTCGTGACAACAGTGACTTTAGTAACTGAGAACATGCTTGTACTAAACAGGACTAAATGCTGACACAAGATAGGACACATCAAGTCTGGGAGACATTTACAAGTTCAGTTTGCATGTAATTTGAAGTTTGCACATAATACAAGTTCATTGCATATAATGAGGTACCATCTAAGACATCCAAGTGGATATGTCAGGTGGGGTGGTTAGATAAGTAGATATGTGAGCTCAAAGAAGAAGCATGGGATAGGAATGTAAGTTTGGGAGTCTTCAGATGAGATGGTATTGGAAAGATGTTAATAATGTCTTCCTTACACTTCTCACAGGTCTTTTATTATCTCACAAGCTGCCTATCTCACTTAGTCAAGCTAAGTTGTGCTATAGTCACAAAAATTTGAAATTATCAGTGGCTAAAAACAATAAAGGTCGATTATTGTTTTTCTTTCTATATGCACAGAGTGGGTTGGCTACGGTTTGGCTCTGTATCTTTTTTTATCATCACTAGGACCCGGGCCGGCAGAGCTGCCAAATCTAGAGAATTGTTGGTCATGGTAGCAGAGGGAAAATTAAACACTGACATTCACATTCCAGCAAAGAAGTAATGTACATTACTTTTGCTTTCAACTCCTTGGCCGAGTCACATGATCCCATCAACTAGAAGGGAGTCAGGAAATACAATCAGCACATGCACCCAGACTGGGGAGAAAGTGGACCATTTGGTAAGCAGCATTAATAACCACCACACTAAGAAAAGGTACCATTGAGAGCTGATGGTTCTCAGTTCTGCCAGTTTCTGGGTCCCAATTTATGTTTTCTGAAGCACTCTGCCGATGTGCTATAAAATGTTAAATAAGGAAAATAAAGTATGAAAAGTAATGGGGTAAGTTTTAGAAAAGGGTGCTTTTAAAAGTTAAGTTCAAAACCCCAGACTGAAGTGTGATGAGGATGCTGTGACACACACACAGATCATTAAGTATTTAGTAACCATTGGTTATCAGAGCTGTGGCTTGACAGCCTCATTTAGGAGACAGCTGCACTTGCTTATATTGATTGAGGTGGTCTGCACTAACAAAAGCTGAAACCTTCAGATTTAATGAAGGCAAGGAGCCATCCTTGAGCAGAAAGCAACTATCGAACTGATTGTAGTAGACAAACCCAAAGTTTGATTAATTCCATGGAGCATTGGGCCTAAGAAGACATTCACTATAGTTTATATGAGTCAACTCAATCAGGATCAGGGAAATCTGGTAAATTCCCTTTGGGTGGTGGGTAGAGTGACTCAGATAGGCAGTCAGTCAGACCACAGATAATTACTGGCCCAGATTTTCCCAAGCCCCTCGCTGTTACCAAGTTACATGTTGAAGGAAGCCTACTCATTCTCTTGGGTCAGTTGAATACTCTTGATACCTTTTCCTCTAAAGCCCTTTATCTTGCCAGGTAAGGCTCAGAGAAGGCTGGAGCTCTCAAAGAGGCTATTCTGTTCTGGGTCAAATACTATTTAAGGATAAAACTCAAAGGCTTCAGTCCTTACTCTGAGAACTTTATTAATTTAACATTGAAGAACACTCTCTCCTTTCAATTACATGTATTTAACCAACTTGCTTGTTCATCTTGTGTAAGTAGTCTGTTTTAACTTGAGTGTGCAGCTGGAGTAGAGCCAGGGAAGTTGTGGATTCTAGCAAAGTAAGGGGACTGGCAGGGCAGGTGAATAATGCTGTCTCGGGGCAAGAGAGAGTTGACTGCTGTTGACTGCTCAACAAATGGACTCTGACTCTGGGGGACAGTTGCATGTAGCCAAAGGACAAAGGCCAAACATAGAGATGGAAATGAGGGGCAGCAGAAATCTTTGACTCACTGGGATGGAAGTGGTTTGAGAAACAGCAGGTTGGAGAAATAGGAAGAGACTGAGGGGACAGGATTTTGATTGCACCCAAAAAGTTTTGAGACTCACTTCTTAAGAAAAAGGGAAGTCCTTAAAGGTATTTCTAGCTGGAGGGTGACTTGATAAAAGTGTGTTCTTTTAAGGACAAGAAATCAAGGTAATATTTAGGACAGACCAGAAGGAAGAACAACCACAGGACATCAGTTTGAGGCGATAGTGCTGATCCACAAAAATCATTCTTTCAAACCGATTTCTAGCTTCATTCTCCCCAGATCACCAGCAACAGACCACTCTCACCCACACAGCATATCCTTTATTTTCTCCAGAGATACAGCTCCTTTTCTGAGCACCAGGAATTGAAATGGTGACAAGCCACTTTCTCCACACCTCTCTCCTCTGTTATAGACACCTCTTTCTAGAACCAAAAGACCAGGAAGCCAATCTTAGGCTTTCGCTATTGTCGTTTGATTCAACTCTGCCCTGCCTAAGTAGAGCGGCTCTCCTCAGACTTTGTATTGAGACCCTGTCTCGTACCACGCACTGTGCATGCAGCATACAATCTCTGAATCAGTGCCTGAAGATGCTCAGAGGTAACCAGGGAGCCAATAAACCAGCTGTACCATTGGAGATGACCAGTGGGGCTGAACAGCGTGGGCTACCTCATCCCCTCCTTGGTTTGAGGCCCAGAACACCGTGAAGTAAGGTGGTGACACCAGAAGAAAATCATGTATACACCAGGAGAAAGAAGAAGAAAAGCTACAAAACATCCCTGGGCTAGTGGAGAGACTGATCTTTAAGAAGAAGGTGGCTATGTAACTAAGAGTTTCCATGTTGCAATGAAGATTGTGCGCCCCACAGCTAAGACCTGGTGCAGCCAAATAAATAAATAAATACTTGTTCCGAAAAGAAAAGAAAAAGGCAGCTACTAAGCCAAAGGTTGAACAAGGAGAACTAAGTTCTGATGTGGATGCAGGAAAAGTCTCAGGTGATGAAGAGGGAGATGTGGAGTCAAGAGAAGGCTTTCTGGGAGACAGGAAGCAGATAGAGACAGAGGGCCGCACCTGTTTCTTAAGCCTTGGCTTTCTGTCAAGCAGCCCACCTGTCATCTCACTTAATCCTCTGCATGAGGACTATGAAATCAGCCCTACTAGTATCGCCCTTTTGCAAAGGAAGAAACTGAGGCTTGTCCAAGAACACACAGTTAATAAGTGGTTGGTTAGGACTTTCAAACCGTTAAGCCCCAGAGCTTGTGGGCCCGAACACCACACTTATACCGTCTCTGCAGTATCTAGTCTCTAAATCCTCAGGATTAGGTGCACTGATCCATTTCTCCTGCAGAGTAGCTACCTCTACCTCTCATTTTCATGTGCTTCCTAAGTGTCTCCGACATAGGTATAATGTAAGTACTTCATCTCGAAATGTCTAAAGACACCTTGTCTCTTCTACCACCAGACTCCTTCTCCTGCATTGCTCAGCTTTCCCCATTACGCAGTTATTCTGGAGTGGGGTGATACCTTCCGCAATACGCAATCAGCTGCTAAATCATTTTTGGTCTCATTTGAGATATTTCTTATGATTCTAGGGTAACTTCCTAGCTACTTTTTCTGTCCCCATTCTCTCCCTCATGCCTTTCACTGTCTACCTGCCTCATCCTACCAACAGGGCTAGTTTTCTTCAACCAGTATCAGGACTCCTCAGTCATAACTCTGTTTAGCCCACAGATTCTGGAATCAGATAGCCAGGGTTCAAATCCGGTCCCTACCCTGACTTGGTCAGTGACTGAAATTCGATTAGTTTCAGTTCCAAAATCTATTAAGCTGAGGAAATAACAGTCTCTCATAAGTCACTGGGAAAATGAAATGAGACACCTCTGCTTCAGTCACAAAACTAGGACCATCTGAAATGTTACTGAGATCATTTAAGTTAATGATGGTGTTTCTTTCCTTATCAAAAGCCTCCATTGACTCCACATTGCTTATAAAATGAAGCCCGGGGACTTAGCACAATATCCAAATCCTTCCAGAAAACTGCTTTCTCTGGCCTTCCTGGACTTTTTTCCTTCTACTCAAGTTCTCTTTTCCAGCTTGCTCTAAGCATGAAGTCCACCCACAACTCACCAGCCCCCTCCTCACCTTTAAGATGTTCCCTGTGTCTAGAACAGCCTTCATCCTGCCAAAACACATTTCTCGGGTTTAAACACCACCTTCTCTGTGAAACATCCCAACATCCTCTTCTTACAGACACCCTGGCCACCTCTTGTTGTTGTTCAGTCACCCAGTCATGTCCGATTCTTCATGACCCCATAGACTGCAACACACCAGGCCTCTCTATCCCTCACCTTATTCTGAAGTTTTCCAAAATTCATGTCCATTGCACTGGTGATGCCAACCAGCCATCTCACCCTCTAATGCCCCCTTCTCCTTCTGCCCTCAATCTTTCCCAGCATCAGGGACTTTTCCAATGACTTTGAGCTGATGTCCAAAATGCTGGAGTTTTAGCTTTAGCATCAGTTCTTCCAATGAGTATTCAGGGTTGATTTCCCTTAAGATTGACTGGTTTGATCTCCTTACTGTCCAATGGACTCTCAGGAATCTTCTCTAGCACCACAGTTTGAAGGCATCAATTCTTTGGCATTCTGACTTCTTTACAGTCCAGCTCTCACAACCATACATGTCCACTGGGAAGACCATAGCCTTGGCTGTATGGACCTTTGCTTCTCACAGGGCTCTATGTCACCAGTGTCTGTATCTCTGGATTGCAGGCAGCCTTCCTGATCGTTCCTTCTCCCCCTACGATAGCTTTCTACTGTACTATCTTTAAGGGGAGCACTCATTCTGCTTCTTACCATCTTCCATTCTCTTGTCTGGGCACCTCTTACTTCATGCCTAGGTGCACAGCCTCCACTACAGCTTCTCCCATGAACAGGAGCACTGAGAATGACCCTTTAAATCTCCACATGCACTAACCATTGTAAATACCTGATCAACACCACCCAATGCTTTAGAAGGTAGTACAGCAAGCATCAGCATAGGATGGCAAACCTACCCCAGGCCTAATCAAGAGTCAAGGTTTCTTTCCCCCAAGTTGCACAATAAATTCTTAAGGAAAGAGAATTAACATATAGCGGAGGCTCTCAAACTTGTCTGCACCCTGGAATCATATGTGTGTTCAGTCACTCAGTCATTTCTGACTCTTCGTGGCCCCATGGAGTATAGCCCACCAGGCTCCTCTGCCTATGAAATTTTCTAGGCAAGAATACCTGAGTGGATTGCCATTTCCTGCCACTCCAGGAGATCTTCTTGACCCAGGGATCAGAATCATGTCTCTTGCATCTCCTGAATTGTCAGGTGGATTCTTTAGCACTTGGAGTCACACAGACAGCTGTCTTCATTTCCTGGGGCTACCCATAGCCAAGACCCACAAAATGCAACAGAAATGTATTGTCTCTGGAGACTAGAAGTCTAAATTAAGGTGTTGGCAGGGCTATGTTCCCTCTGAAACCTGTAAGGGAGGATCCTTCCTATCTCTCCTTGACTTCCAGTGGTTTCTTGGCAATCTTTGATTTTCCTTGGCTTGTAGCTATCAGACTCTAATCTCTGCCTTCAGCATCACATGGCCTTCTCCCCATGTCTCTGTCTTTACATGCTCATCTTCTTATAAGGACACCATTCATTTGGATTAAAAGAACACCCTACTCCAGTTTGCCCTCATTTTTAATTAAGTAATTACATCCAGCAATGATCCTATTTCCAAATAACATTACATTCTGGGATATAGGTGATTAGAGCCTCAACATACTTTTTGGAGGACATAACTCAACTCCTAAAAGCAGTTTTTTGTTTTTTTTTTAAACGCTGTCAGTAATGTTCTACTACAGATATTTATCTTGAATACAGCCTGGGCTTGGGAAAGATATACCTATTTGAATGCAGAGTTCCAAAGAATAGCAAGGAGAGATAAGAAAGCCTTCCTCAATGATCAGTGCAAAGAAATAGAGGGAAACAATAGAATGGAAAAGACTAGAGATCGCTTCAAGAAAATTAGAGATACCAAGGGAACATTCCATGCAAAGATGGGCACAATAAAGGACAGAAAAGGTATGGGCCTAATAGAAGCAGAAGATATTAAGGAGAGGTGGCAAGAATACACAGAAGAACTATACCAAAAAAAAAAAAAAGATCTTCATGACCCAGATAACCATGATGGTGTGATCACTCACCTAGAGCCAGACATGCTGGAATGCGAAATCAAGTGGGCTTTAGGAAGCATCACTATGAACAATGCTAGTGAAGGTGATGGAATTCCAGTTGAGCTCTTTCAAATCCTGAAAGATGATGCTGTGACAGTGCTGCACTCAATACACCAGCAAATTTGGAAAACTCAGCCATGGCCGTAGGACTGGAAAAGGTCAGTTTTCATTCCAATCCCAAAGGAAGGCAATGCCAAAGAATGCTCAAACTACGGCACAATTGCACTCATCTCACATGCAAGCAAAGTAATGCTCAAAATCCTCCAGGCCAGGCTTCAACAGTATGTGAACCATGAACTTCCAGATGTTCAAGCTGGATTTAGAAAAGGCAGAGGAACCAGAGATCAAATTGCCAATATCTGGTGGATCATCAAAAAAGCAAGAGAGTTCCAGAAAAACATCTACTTTTGATTTATTGACTACACCAAAGCCTTTGACTGTGTGGATAACAACAAACTGTGATAAATTCTTCAAGAGATAGAAACACCAGACCACCTGACCTGCCTCCTGAGAAATCTGTACGCAGGTCAAGAAGCAACAGCTAGAACTGAACATGGAACAGACTGGTTCCAAATTGGGAAAGGGGTACATCAAGGCTGTGTATTGTCACCCTGCTTATTTAACTTATATGCAGAGTACATAATGAGAAATTCCAGGCTGGATGAAGCACAAGCTGGAATCAAGATTGCCGGGAGAAATATCAATAACCTCAGATATGCAGATGATGCCACCCTTATGGCAGAAAGTAAAGAACTAAAGAGCTTCTTGATGAAAGTGAAAGAGGAGGGTGAATAAGTTGGCTTAAAGCTCAATATTCAGAAAACGAAGATCATGGCATCTGGTCCCATCATGTAATGTCAAATAGATGGGGAAATAAAGAAAACAATGAGAAACTTTATTTTGGGGGGGCTCCAAAATCACTGCAGATGGTAACTGCAGCCATGAAATTAAAAGATGCTTTCTCCTTGGAAGAAAAGTTATGACCAACCTAGTTCAGTTCAGTCACTCAGTCGTGTCCGACTATTTGCGACCCCATGAATCACAGCACACCAGGCCTCCCTGTCCATCACCAACTCCCGGAGTTCACTGAGACTCACATCCAATGAGTCAGTGATACCATCCAGCCATCTCATCCTCTGTCATCTCCTTCTCCTCTTGCCCCCAATCCCTCCCAGCATCAGAGTCTTTTCCAATGAGTCAACTCTTCGCATGAGGTGGCCAAAGTACTGGAGTTTCAGCTTCAGCATCATTCCCTCCAAAGAAATCCCAGGGCTGATCTCCTTCAGAATGGACTGGTTGGATCTCCTTGCAGTCCAAGGGACTCTCAAGAGTCTTCTCCAATACCACAGTTCAAAAGCATCAATTCTTCGATGCTAAGCCTTCTTCACAGTCCAACTCTCACATCCATACATGACCACAGGAAAAACCATAGCCTTGACTAGACGGACCTTTGTTGGCAAAGTAATGTCTCTGCTTTTGAATATGCTATCTAGGTTGGTCATAACTTTCCTTCCAAGGAGTAAGTGTCTTTTAATTTCATGGCTGCAGTCACCATCTGCAGTGATTTTGGAGCCCAAAAAAATAAAGTCTGACACTGTTTCCACTGTTTCCACATCTATTTGCCATGAAGTGATGGGACCAGAGGCCATGATCTTCGTTTTCTGAATGTTGAGCTTTAAGCCAACTTTTTCATTCTCCACTTTCACTTTCATCAAGAGGCTTTTTAGTTCTTCTTCACTTTCTGCTGTAAGGGTGGTGTCATCAGCATATCTGAGGTTATTGATATTTCTCCCGGCAATCTTGATTCCAGCTTGTGTTTCTTCCAGTCCAGCGTTTCTCATGATGTACTCTGCATATAAGTTAAATAAGACAGCATATTAAAAAATAGAGACATTACTTTACCAACAAAGGTCCATCTAGTTAAGGCTATGGTTTTTCCAGTAGTTATGTATTGATATGAGACTTGGACTATAATGAAAGCTGCTGCTGCTGCTGCTAAAGTTGCTTCAGTCGTGTCTGACTCTGTGCAACCCTATGGATAGCAGCCCATCAGGCTCCTCTGTCCATGGGATTCTCTAGGCAAGAATACTGGAGTGGGTTGCCATTTCCTTCTCCCAATGAAAGCTGAGCGCCGAAGAATTGATCCTTTTGAACTGTGGTGTTTGAGAAGACTCTTGGGAGTCCCTTGGACTGCAAAGAGATCCAATCAGTCAATCCTAAAGGAAATCAGTCCTGAATAGTCATTGGAAGGACTGATGCTGAAGCTGAAACTCCAATGCTTTGGCCACCTGATGCAAAGAACTGACTCATTGGAAAAGACCCTGATGCTGGGAAAGATTGAAGGCAGAAAGAAAAGGGGATGACAGAGGATGAGATGGTTGGATGGCATCACCAACTCAATGGACATGAGTTTGAGTAAGCTCCAGGAGTTGGTGATGGACAGGAAGCCTGGCGTGCTGCAGTCCATGGGGTCGCAAAGCGTCAGACACGACTGAGTGACTGAACTGAACTGAATTGAACTGGACTAAGTGAGTCTAACATTCTAACCAAGTTTAAAAACCAAGAGTCAGGGGTTAAGATCGAGGTGTTGAATTGTCTCTATATTAATTAAAAACTGAATGGCCTTGGGAAATTTGTATACCCTCTCTGGATAGTAACAGTACCTGCCCCACAGGTAGGTTATAAGGATTATATGAGGTTATATCAGAAAATATTTAGACCTATGCCTGGAACCTTATAATCCCCATCATTATTATAGTTTTGGTACACTTGCATCCTAAGTTTTAAAAGCCTTAATTGTAATATGTAATGAAGAGTATTTAGTCTCTATTTTAAAGATAAAATAAAGGGAGCATGTAGATATTCAAATAATTTACTCAAAAGTCAGGGGGTAAGCTAGAAAGAAATTCAGATCTCTTGTGTACAGTTCACAACCCAACAGTCCAGGACACCAGTGGTTTTTTAATCTAGGTCTCAGGAGCCACTGTGATGGGGTGGGGGCCAGTGAGGGTACAGAGCAGAATAGCTCACTCATATCTGCTTCACATGTTAATTCTCCATAGGATTTTGCTTGAAAAAAAAAAAATGGGGGGGGGGGGGAGTGAGAGTTTCCATGGCTTAAAAAAACTGGAAAGCATGGTGCCCGATTATGTTACCATAAACCTCCTAAACCAACAGACTTTATCCTGGCCTCTGCTTCCTCCCTTTTCCCCATGGAGCAGAAAAGCCCCCGAGTTTCAGGTGGTTGAAAATACTATATGAAGGGAGTTCGGGGTAAGAGGAGGGATGCAAACGCTGTAGCATTTCCTCGTGTCTGCTCCCAAATGATTACTCAATTTCGTGTGAGGAGGCAGATAATTAAGACCTCCCAAGGCCCCGATCAGAGCCATCTCCACTGAGAAATGCAGCCTGAAATGGACGGAGCACTCTCTTGCCCTTATGCTTCTAATCACTGGGAAGCTCAGGAAATTGGAAACGCCCCAGAAACAACTTGACATATCAAATGCCAGAGCCTGGGTGATCCATCACCATCTTCATCACTGTGGTCATTACCATTCACTTCAGCTCCATGGACAGCCCGTAAATCAGCCTATGGAGCTCTTTGGGATCACTGAGTGAAAGGCACTGAATAAATGTCAACTGGGATCATTAGAGACACCTTTCACTTTAGACAGATAAATGTTAGTGAGCCCATATTCAAGGAAGCACCAGTGGGGACCCTAGATGCTTCCAGGGCCCCACAGTGCTAATAATGGTTCACATAGTCAGAAAATTAAGATGGCAAAGGAGAGGCTTTTCTCATTTCATAATATTAAAAATATTCCATAAGCACAGAAACTCATTTACTATACTTGGCTTGTGCAGGGACATATTTCTGGTCCCGTGTGCTTTCTCCAAGATCTGAAAACAGGCAGAGAACCAAACAGTTTGGGGTATTATTCCAAATCCATCAGGGTGAACCTTTTGAAGACACAAAGCACCAAACAAGGATGCTTACTGGAGGTGTGTGTTCCATTCTGCCACCCTGAGCCCTCTTGTATCTTCTTCCCAAACCTTCCGTTTACAGGTGAAGGTTCTCTGTAGCATGCCCACTCTTTTTCAGAACAGGCAAGATCTCCTACAATAACTATAGAAATGATTAGAGATTATGACCAGTCCCATGGAAGATTTTCCAAGACTTCCCAGCATTGGGATACTGTGCTTTCCAGATCTGAACTGATCTGTCTCCCTTGCTAGGAAAGCAAAAGCTTCATCTCCTGACGTATTCCCTTGCGTGTTACTTTAGCCCAGGTTCTTGGTTTACCATTGAACTGGGTACCAGACCTAGGTTCCCATGTACCCCAAGGAGGGGAGTCAGCCTTTTTAGAAGGTTTTCTATTGTTCATTGTTCACTGAGCTCTGAAAGCTGTCTCAGTACAGTATTGGATAGATCCTTATGATTCCCAGAGGCAAAAAGTCCAAAATAAAGAGACAGAAGTGACTCATACAGAAAACTGCTCTGCTGGGAAGAAAAGCCAAGTTGTTCATGGTCTGTACATGAGCCAGGTGGGTGGGAGTATGTTTATGTTAGAACTTTCAAAGACCAACTTCCAATGAGGCCCTCTGGGGACATGAGGCTCCAGTCAGTTCTGTCTTTGGGGAAAAACTTCTTCCTGCAAAATAGGAGGCAAAGCCACAGGAGGATTCTGGAATTTCCCGTTTAACAACTAAATGGATTATATTTGTCACTGGAACACAAACACCTTTTTTTCAGTGTCCTATTTTTTTAGTCTTTAGAAATGGAGTCGAATTAATAAGCCCAGAATGAACCAATTCAGGATTCTGGAAAGATGTTAGCATATTGAACTTGGTTCTGCTCTTTGCGGAGAAGGGAATGGCTACCTACTCCAGTATTCTTGCCTTGGAAGTCCCATGAACAGAGGAGCCCAGAGGGCTACAGTCCACAGGGTCGCAAGAGTCGGACACAACTTAGTGACTAAACCACCTCTGCTCTTTGAGGATCCTCTTCATTAGGGACTGGGCTTTCCACCTTCAGACCCATTCTGCCTTTCAGAATTCTGAGAGCTTCCACACAACTGCCGCATACAGCTGATTGGAGCCCAAGCTTCAGTCATACCGGTGTCTATCCACTGGAAACCGGGCTGGGAAAAACCTAATGAATAACTGAAGCGTGTAGATAACGTCACAACATTACTTCTTATTCTTGACACAAATATCCTGCAGACCAGTCTCTTGCTGGAAGAGAGGATAAGGTTCTTCTTCCTTATTATAATCTAACCCACATTATCTGTTTGCTGTTTACAATACAGATTGGTTGTCGTTTGGGGAGAAAGAGAAGATAATAAAGCCATTCCCTTGCTTGAACCAGTGCTGTTCTAACATGGTGTCTTAGTCATCTCAGGCAGCTGGAATATTACCACACTGGGTGGCTTAAACAGCAGGAATCTATTTCACATAGTTCTGGAGGCTGGGAATTTTAAGATCGAGGTACTGGCTAGTCTAGTGCCTGGTGACAGCTTTCCCCCTGATTTGCCAATGGTCATCTTCTCATTGTCTCCTCACGTGGCAGAGAGCAAAAGACAGGGGTAAACTCTCATGTCTCTTCTTGTAAAGGAACTAATCCCATCCATGAGGGCCCCACCCTCAGGTCCAATTACCTCCTGAAGTCCCCACATCCAAATACCACTTTGGGAGTTAGAATCTCAACATAAGAATTTGGGGGGAACACATTCAATCCATAGCAGATGGCATCTTGTTCTTTGGGCAAGCGGATGATTAAGCTGATTCTTGGTCTCTTGTGGGCCTTTCTGTGGATTTACCTGAAACTATTTTGCTGGGATTCACCTGGCTGCAACTTCTGTGACTCTAGATTTTTCTTCTTCTTTTGTCTACTCCCATCCTCACCATCCTCACCATCCTCCCCTGGTTTTCTTGCAGTCTACTTTACACAGACTCTCTGCCATAGGAGTCCCATTATACATTTCAAGTGCCCCTTCAGTCTTAAAAGACCAAAATGAAGGAGAAAAGGAAAGCACACAGAAATGAGCACTAAGCTAGTTGCTACTTGTGCCCCTCAGGGCAGTTGCTAATTTTCTTTTTGGAACATAGTTGCTGAGCAAAGAACAGCAGCCAAGATTTTACAATGGTCTCACCAACAGAGAAGTTGAAAATTGGTGAACAGGGCTACCAAGGCAGCTAGGACTTGATCTGAGAGAAAAACTAACTGCAGAAAATGTAGAGTGAATAGTATGTGTATAATTTTTCTTTGAGGTATTTTCCAACTCCTAAGCTGCACATGTGTGAGGCAAATTGCCAAGAAACCAAGCAGAACACAGCTGCTGAAAAGCTAAAAATCTAAGTAGATATTTCAGTAGTCTCTTGGTTCTAAGAAGACAAAAACTGAAGCTCATACTCTGCCAAGAAAGACAATCTCTAATAAACATACCAGGCTTATCCTCGGGATTCTTCAAGAGGTACATTCAGAGGGAGGTTCTAGGAATAAAGACAACATGAAATAGAACAGAGCTCACCAGCCCTCACGTTGAGTCTGAAACCTGAATCCAACGGATCAAGATTATTTGCCTGTGGTTTCACAATCTGTCTGGAAAAAATCAAATCCTCTCTAAAGAGAGATATCACCCATAGCATCTATTTTTCATACATAATGATTGGCATTAGATCAAATTTACCAAGTAATTCAGAATATAGGGTCAAATAACCAACAGTTAAAAAAAAAAAAAAAAAACCAAACAGAGTTTAGAATGGGTTCAAAGGTGAATATTTTAATTATTGGTCACAGAATTTTAAATAATTATAAATACCATAATCAAAATATAAAAAAAGATGGAAAATTTTATCAGAGTACTGGAATTTACTTAAAAGTTAATTATAATACATAGAGCTCTTTAATACAACACCAAAATTAAAAATTCAGTACATGGGCTTAGGAGCAAATTAGACATAACAGAAGAGAGGATAAGTGAACTGGATAATAGGTCAGTAGAAAATACTAAGATTTATATTTCATCAGAAAAACAAAAAGAAAAAAGGCATAGAAAAACAGTCTAAAAGACATATGGAACATTATGAACGTTCAGAAGTGTAAATGGAGCCTGAAAAGGAAAGGAGAGAGATAATGGAACAAAAGAGAAAGTCTCAGAATTTTGCAAAACAAAAGATATTAACACACTGACAAAACACTACAAATTCCAGCCAGTTCAGTTCAGTCGCTCAGTTGTGTCCAATTCTTTGTGACCCCATGAATTGCAGCACGCCAGGCCTCCCTGTCCATCACCAACTCCTGGAGTTCACTCAAACTCACGTCCATTGAGTCGGTGATGCCATCCAGCCATCTCATCCTCTGTCGTCCCCTTCTCCTCTTGCCCCCAATCCCTCCCAGCATCAGAGTCTTTTCCAATGAGTCAACTCTTCGCATGAGGTGGCCAAAGTATTGGAGTTTCAGCTTTAGCATCAGTCCTTCCAATGAACACCCAGGACTGATCTCCTTTAGGATGGACTGGTTGGATCTCCTTGCAGTCCAAGGGACTCTCAAGAGTCTTCTCCAACACCACAGTTCAAAAGCATCAGTTCTTTGGTGCTCAGCTTTCTTCACAGTCCAACTCTCACATCCATACATGACCACTGGAAAAACCATAGCCTTGACCAGACGGACCTTTGTTGGCAAAGTAAATTCCAGCCAAGATCAATATAAATCAAATGATATTCATGAAGTTGCTTTTAGAAAAAGATAAGGAAAGACTATCTTATAAACATAAAAAGAAAATATATGCAAGACTTTTAGGGGGGCAACAATAGAATTATGGCAGACTTTTCAACAAAAACTATGAAGAAAAAAAAAATACTGTAGAATGATAGCTCTAACACACTGAAAGAAATTCATTGCCTACCTAGATTTATGTACACAATGAAAACAGATTTTGAAAATAAAGGCTAAACAGAGGCATTTTCAAACAAACAAGAAAACACTTAATGACATTGTAACCAGCAAGAACAAACTTTTAAAAAATAAAAATAAATTTTAAAAACTAAGGCAGAAAAAATCAAATGATCCCAGATGGAAACATGTTAATGAAGGAGGGAAAAAAGAGTACCAGAAAATATAAGTATTCATAATTCCAAAGGAATATTGTCTCTTTATAACAACAGTAATAATGTCTTTGTAATTTAAAATACATGTAGAACCAAAACAGCAATAATAGCATAAAGGTGGGCAACAGATAAATGAAGTTAGAGAATTATAAGACCTTGTCCATAAGTTAAACACATTAATTTAAGCTAGAAATTCATCACTCAATAGTGAACTTTGGAATTGCTAAAAAAATAAATAAATAATAGCAGAAAGCATAACTTCATGCTAATGGTGAAAATTAAATAATCTTCAAAATTATATGACTGATGAAAAAGAAGCCTGCAGATGAAAAAAAAACATCTATTTCTGCTTTATTGACTATGCCAAAGCCTTTGACTGTGTGGATCACAAGAAACTGTGGAAAATTCTGAAAGAGATGGGAATACCAGACCACCTGATCTGCCTCTTGAGAAATTTGTATGCAGGTCAGGAAGTAACAGTTAGAACTGGACATGGAACAACAGACTGGTTCCAAATAGGAAAGGGAGTTCGTCAAGGCTGTGTATTGTCACCCTGTTTATTTAACTTATATGCAGAGTACATTATGAGAAATGCTGGACTGGAAGAAACACAAGCTGGAATCAAGATTGCCAGGAGAAATATCAATAACCTCAGATATGCAGATGACACCACCCTTACGGCAGAAAGTGAAGAGGAACTAAAAAGCCTCTTGATGAAAGTGAAAGTGGGGAGTGAAAAAGTTGGCTTAAAGCTCAACATTCAGAAAACGAAGATCATGGCATCCTGTTCCATCACTTCGTGTCAAATAGATGTGGAAACAGTGGAAACAGTGTCAGACTTTATTTTGGGGGGCTCCAAAATCACTACAGATGGTGACTGCAGCCATGAAATTAAAAGACGCTTACTCCTTGAAAGGAAAGTTATGACCAACCTAGATAGCATATTCAAAAGCAGAGACATTACTTTGCCAACAAAGGTCCGTCTAGTCAAGGCTATGGTTTTTCCTGTGGTCATGTATGGATGTGAGAGTTGGACTGTGAAGAAGGCTGAGTGCCGAAGAATTGATGCTTTTGAACTGTGGTATTGGAGAAGACTCTTGAGAGTCCCTTGGACTGCAAGGAGATCCAACCAGTCCATTCTGAAGGAGATCAGCCCTGGGATTTCTTTGGAAGGAATGATGCTAAAACTGAAACTCCAGTACTTTGGCCACCTCATGCGAAAAGTTGACTCATTGGAAAAGACTCTGATGCTGGGAGGGATTGGGGGCAAGAGGAGAAGGGGATGACAGAGGATGAGATGGCTGGATGGCATCACTGACTCGATGGATGTGAGTCTCAGTGAACTCCGGGAGTTGGTGATGGACAGGGAGGCCTGGCATGCTGCGATTCATGGGGTCGCAAAGAGTCGGACACGACTGAGTGACTGATCTGATCTGATCTGATGGATAAACGGAAAACAAATAACAAGATGATACATATAAATCTAGATATATCTGTAATTACACAGAACAGAAAAAGAAGACACACTCCAATTAAAGAGCTAATATGATCAGGCGTGCTGCGATTCATGGGGTTGCAAAAAGTCAGACACGACTGAGTGACTGAACTGAACTGATGATCAGGATAGATGCAGCAAGTAAAATATCACTATCTCAGCTTAAAAGAGACAGCAATATATCTTCAGGGTTGAAAGTAAAGGATTGGAAAATACATGCCATGTACTTGAAATCCAAAAAAATTTGTTGTAGCTATAATAATATGCTGCTGCTGCTAAGTCACTTCAGTCGTGTCCAACTCTGTGTGACCCCATAGATGGCAGCCCACCAGAGACAAAGTAAACTTCAAAGCATTAAGTATTACTAGAGGTAAAGAAAGATATTCCATAATAATAAAATCATCATTTCACAGAATATATAATAATTCTAAAACTACATGCAGCAATGTATATAGCTTCAAAATATTTAAAGCAAAAACTGAACTACATGGAGAAATGAATAAATCCACATACTTGCTCACTTATAACTTTTCTAGTAATTAACAGAACAAGCAGATCAAGAATATTAGAAAATACATTACAGATGATTAAAAGTGAAAGTGACTCTATACAGTCTATGGAATTCTCCAGGCCAGAATACTGGAGTAGGTAGCCATTCCCTTCTCCAGGGTATCTTCCTGACTCAGGAATCAAACCAGGGTCTCCTGCACTGCAGGTGGATTCTTTACCAGCTGAGCTACCAGGGAAGCCCTGTTAGAACAATGCAATTAGTGGGCCTAATCTAGTTGACATAACAAGCCACCGCATTCAAAAATTTTAGAATATATATCCTTTTAAAGTGTATTAACAGGATTATCTACTAAAATAGGCCATAGAGGAAATCTCCAACATATTTCAAAGGAATCTGAATTGTTCAGAATATATTCTGACTTCAATTAAATTAACTTAGAAATCTACAAATGCTTGAAAATTAAGCAAAACACTTCTAAAGAATCCATGGATAAATGAAAAACATGTATCACAATGGAAATTATAAAATATGTTAATTCAATGATAAAAATATAACACACCAAAACTTGCATGATGAAAGTAAAGGAGTACTGACAGGAAACATATAGCTTTAAAATCACAAACTAGAAAGGAAAAAGGCTTAACATCTGCAATGTAAGCACCCAAAAAAACACCTGAAAATTAAGCTAAAAGAAAGCAGAGGTAGGTAGGAAAAAATATAAAGATGAAAGCAGAAAATACTAAAATAGAAAGCAAATATACAATAGAGAAAATCATCAAGGCAATGAAATGAATTTTTTTAAATATTAATAAAATTAGTAACTTCTTAGGGGACTAATCAAGAAAAAATAAGGAACACATTACCAATATTAAAAACAATTAAGAAGCTATCACTACAGATCCAACAGATGTTTAAAACAATAAGAGGGGCTTCCCTGGTGACTCAGTGGTAAAGAATCCGCCTGCCAATGCGGGAGACATGGGTTTGATCCCTGGTCTGGGAAGATCCCACATGGCACAGAGCAACTAAGCCCATGAGCCAAAATTACTGGGCCTGTGCTCTACAACCTGCAAGCTGCAATCACAGAGCCCACATGCCCTTTCTCTGCAACAAGAGAAGTCACCACAGTGAGAAGCCCATGCAGCAACAAACACCCAGCACAGCCAAAAGTGAATAAATAAATAAAATTATTTTAAAAAAGAGTAAGAGATTACTATAAGCAAATTTGTGATTTTAAATTTGGAAAATCAAAGGAACACATTCTGTGAAAAACACAACTTATCAGAGCCAACATAAGAATTAGAAAATCGGAATATTCCTCGGTGCTCAGACACTCAGTCATGTCCAACTCTTTCTGGCCCCATGGACTTAGATCACCAGGCTCTGCTGTCCATGGTATTTCCCAAGCAAGAATATTGGAGTGGGCTGCCATTTCCTCCTCCAGGGGATCTTCCCTGATCCAGGGATTGAACCCACGTCTCTTAAGTCTCCTGCATTGGCAGGCAGGTTCTTTACCACTAGCACCACCTGGGAAGCCCAGAAATTCCCCTATTTGCCTACAAAATTTAATCTAATTGCATCAGTTATTTCTCAGCTCCAAATCCACTCTTCATTGCTTTGTTTGTAATACATTTCTTCCATGCAGGCTGGAACAAAGCTGAGCTTATCACTTTTAAAGGGGGAAACACCCTTTCTCCCTGATTCCCAGGGTACTGTTCTGAGTTCTTCCCTATGGTGCACATGGCCAGCAGCAGGCAGACACCTAGAGGCACTCACCTGCCAGCTTGCAAGCCCTGGCCCATAGTTCCCTGCCCACCAGCCTTCCATCTACCTGCATCCCAACAGGGGCTTCCTACTTCAAGTTTCCTTTATGGCAGCCTTGGCCAGCTAGCACTCAGCTAGAGGCTTTCAGTTTGCCATTTCAAACCCATGATTCTCTGTCTGCCAAACCCAGCCCACCACCTGTGCACCAGCTCTGCCCCAGGCAAATGTTCCTCCAGTATCCAAGGGGCTGCAGCCATGTCTACTTCCACGGAATTTGAATCCTAGACTAAGAGAAGGAACACCTCACTTCCAAACTTGTTTCTGCCTTGGCTATTCTGCTTCAGTCCTAGGATCTTCTTTAGAGTTCTCTTTTATTCCTTCTTAATAGCTAAAACATTGTAAATAGTTAATAATTCTTTATTTTAAACTTTTTAAATTCAAATTATTATATGGTGTCTGTCTCCTGTCTAGATCTTGATTGATGAACTGATTATTTTTAAAAATCTTCCCACAAAATAAATTCAGGGCCAGATGATTTCACCAGTGATTTCCTCCAAATATTGGGAGAAGAACAATATTGATCTTACACAAACTCTGCTGCTGCTGCTAAGTCGCTTCAGTTGTGCCTGACTCTGTGCAACCCCATAGACGTCAGCCTACCAGGCTCCTCCATCCATGGGATTTTCCAGGCAACAGTACTGGAGTGGGGTGCCATTGACACAAACCCTGACAGAGAATAAAAATAAAGAGAGAATACTTCCTGATTCGTTATATGAGGCTTTTATAATGTTAACAACACAACTTTCGAAAACTACACAAGAAAGAAAAGGCCAATACTATTTCTCATCAACATAGACACAAAACACTTAGACACAAACTTGAAAATATAATCTATCAATATTTAAAAATGATAAGATACCATGATCAAGCTGGATTTATTCCTGAAATCCAAGCCTGGCTTAATATTTTAAAATCAATCAACAGAGTTTATCACATTATAATAAAGGCTTAAAAACTTATGTCCATTTCAATAAATTCAGAAGTTCAACACTAATTCATGATTATTTTAAAAATACTATTAGAATTATTAAGTAAATTTAGCAAGACTATTGTAAATACAATACACCAAAATCAAATACATTTCTATATGCTAGCAACAAAACTGCATTAAAGTACCATTTAAATTAACATAAAAATATCAAATATTGGACAAACCTAATAAAAGATGTACCAAACCATACATACCATAAAATATTAGCAGTAGAAATTTAAAAAGAATAAATGGAGAAATATATATATTTATGAATTGGAAGACAATATTGTAAAGATGTTGATTCCCACCCAAATTTATATTTGAAGCTATCTGATATTTGATTTCTAGCTTCAATGCAATTACAATAAAAATTCTATCAATTTTCATAGAAATTAAGTTTATATAGAATGCAAAGATCAAAAGGGGTGAAGATGATCTTGAAGAACAAAGTTGAAATACTTTTATCAAATATTCCAGTTTTATTATAAAGCCATAGTAACTAAAGCAGAGTAGCACTGGTACAAAGACCTACAAAGAGATCAAAGATAACAGAAGAGAATGTGCACAACAGATCCACACTTACACAGTCATGTGATTAATGACAAAGGACCTCTGCAATTCAGTGGGGAAGGGATTGTCTATTCAATAAACGGTGCTGGGGTAATTGAATATCCATATGGGAATAAAATGAACCTTGATCCATGCCTCAAACCAAACGCAAAAATCAATTCCAGATGGATGATAGACCTAAAATGCAAAAGGAAAAGCAATAAAGCTTCTCAAAGATAACACGAGAGAATAACTTTCTAACCTGGGGGTAAGCAAAGATTTCTTAAACTGGACAACACACACGCACACAATAGTAACCAGGCAGAAAATAATTGCTGCATTAGACTTCATAAACAAAATTGTTTGCTTATCAAGAGTGCAAAGTAGGAGTATTATTTGTAAGACATATACCTAATAAGGACCGCTGATGACAACTGAATGATGGGTAGGGTACCCACAGCATCTGTTAACAGTCTCCAAACTTAGGAGACACTTTTCATACCACGTGAAAAGTGAGTAATGAGCATCCAATAGATAACAGTTCTAATAGTGTTTTCTAGGATAATTTCATCAAAGCCTAATCTTCTAAGGCTGATATATGAGACCACCAAAAGTGAAAGTCACTCAGTCATGTCCAACTCTGCAACCCAATAGGCTATATAGTCCATGGAATTCTCCAGGCCAGAATACTGGAGTGGGTAGCCTTTCCCTTCTCCAGGGGATCTTCCCAACCCAGGGATCAAAATTCTTTACCAGCCAAGCCACAGGGAAGCCCAAGAATACTGGAGTGGGTAGCCTATCCCCTCTCCAGCAGATCCTCCTGACCCAGGGATTGAACTGGGGTCTCCTGCATTGCAGGCAGATTCTTTACCAGCTGAGTTACCAGGGAAGCCCCAACCAACATAATATCAAATTTCTAAGTGCTAGCATGGCTTGTTTTTGTTATTTGCTCCTTATCCACTTATGCATTTATGAATTTAGCAAAGATTTATCTGAGGTTTTCCAATGAGTTCAGACCTGTTCTACCTGCTAGAGGAACAAAACCAAACGGTACAGGACCTGGGTCCACAACCTCAGTCAACACCTGCAGATGGGATGATAAGGGCTCTCACAGACAAATACACAGATGCTAGGGCAACCCAGCAGAGAAGGCAATGGCACCCCACTCCAGCACTCTTGCCTGGAAAATCCCATGGACGGAGGAGCCTGGTGGACCGCAGTCCATGGGGTCGCTAAGAGTCGGACACGACTGAGCAACTTCACTTTCACTTTTCACTTTCATGCATTGGAGAAGGAAATGGCAACCCACTCCAGTGTTCTTGCCTGGAGAATCCCAGGGACGGGGGAGCCTTGTGGGCTGCCGTCTATGGGGTCACACAGAGTCGGACACGACTGAAGCGACTTAGCAGCAGCAGCAGCAGGGCAACCCAGAGAGAGAGCATGAAATCAGATGGGAGGGGTCAGAGAAGGCTTCCAGGAAGAGTAGCTTCTCAAGCTGAGTTTTGAAAGACAAGTAGTAGTTAGCTAGCTTCACATGGGAAATAAGGCATTGCTCGTAGACAGAGCAGTAGTGCACAGAACCTCGGGGACCAGTTGATGTAATTAGTCATGTATGTGTTTTAGCAAAAGTAATGTTGATGGCAAAGGAAAGAAGGTGGCCAAACCTAAAAGTGGGAACATCTGCTGTGAGCCTTGTCTATTCCAGACACAAGAATGCAAAGATGACTTCGACATGGTCATGGCCCTTGAGGAACTGACTGCCCAGAAGATGAAGCAGGGAGGTAAAGAAATAAGAACGTAACAGGCCGTGTAATAGTGGAAGGTACTAAGAGCCACTTGAGCACATCAAGTGATTCCTCAGGCTTTGACTGATTCCAACTCGCTTGCCCCCACTCCAGTACTCTTGCCTGGAAAATCCCATGGATGGAGGAGCCTGGTAGGCTGCGGTCCATGGGGTCGCAAAGAGTCAGACATGACTGAGCGACTTCACTTTCACTTTTCACTTTTCACTTTCATGCATTGGAGAAGGAAATGGCAACCCACTCCAGTGTTCTTGCCTGGAGAATCCCAGGGATGGGGGAGCCTGGTGGACTGCTGTCTATGGGGTCACACAGAGTTGGACACGCCTAAAGCGACTTAGCAGCAGCAGCAGCAGCTTGCTTGCATGCTAAGTCACTTCAGTCAGGTCCAACTCTTTGAGACCCTATGGATGGTAACCCACCAGGCTCCTCTGTCTATGGAATTCTCCAGGCAAGAATACTGGAGGGGGTTGCCATGCCCTAGTCCAGGGATCTTCCTGCCCCAGGGATCAAACTTGTGTCTTCTGCAGCTCCTGTATTGCAGGTGGATTCTTTACCAGTAACGCCACCTGGGAAGCCCTCCAGATCTCATAGGTAGTAGTAAGTACAACAAAGTCTTCAACTCATTATCTCTAGCTGGGGACTAGGATTTCTCAGACCTGTAAATTGGTAGCAATATGGAAAGAGCGTACTTTACCCTTTTCTGTTTCTAGTTTTCACTCCAGCCCAGTTACTAACACTTTAATAGAATAAAGTACCTTTGTCCCTATAGGAGTCATTGCAAGTGAATTGCAATAAGAATTTTAAGATTACTAAATCCACACCAAAAATCTTTCATATTTATCTGAAAAGCATATAATTATAAAGAAAATACATACCTGGGGAACGAATAATTGGATCATAAAATCCATCAAATGTCATGTTAGTCATTTTGCCCAAGTGTCTGTTTGAAACGCTTCTGAGCGGTGTGACGTCAATATCTATTGAATGCCAACACTATGCAGGGATGAGTAAATTAGCCTCCATGAGAATTAATGGCACGTAAATATATCTGCATTAAATATGTTTCAGATTTACTGGTTATGCATTCACTAAATGTATAGGCTTTTTAAAGTTACATTTTTGACTGAGTCTCTTTTAAAACCACAAGATTTTTTTTCTTTTTTGAGATGAAGTGGAGCCCCACACCGGGACTGTGTATCTGGTGATGATAGCGGGCAGCTCAGATTACCACCTCCACGACACCCGGATGAGAGCACAAAGAGACCCGGCTTGTTCTAGGCTGTTATGAATTAGAGGCCCCATTGTTAGTTCTCGGAGTATTTCTCAGGCAATTCCTTCACGCTCTTCTCTCTGAGGGTTGGTTCATCTGGAGTTGATGAAGGAAGAGCAATTTCAGAGCCAGACTCTGCAGTTCTCTACAGCCTCTCACAGACCCCTGGGGGTCCAGGCACCATCGTGGGTGGCTCTTCCTCCTCGACCCAGAGAATGCTGGAGTAATCCCTCTCTACACTGTACCCCACGTTCAGCCTTTCTTCCCTGATGTTATGGGGGAATGTATTTTCCCACTTTTAGTCAATAAAGGAGTAGTAGTCACTTTTCAAGACAAGGATGCCAAGAAATTGAATATTTTTAATTAAACAACTGTAGAAAGGTAAAGAAAGAAAACCGTCTTTGATTAATCACCTAACGATGCTTGCAGTCTTCATAGGGTACACCAGTGAGGCAGGAGTTGGTACTCCGTCTTGTGTAGGATGCAGAGGTACTTAAAACCACGGAAGCCAGAGTGGCGAGCACGGACTCAAATCCTGGCTTTGGTGCCTCCTACATGTGTGACATTGGGTAAGTAACATATCCATGCTCTGTTTCCTTATTTATGAAACAGGAAAAAAAGTTTTATTTCCTAAGATTACTGTAAGTATTAAATAAAATATCCTAAAAGCACCTAGAATAGTACTTGGCATAGTAAGCACCCAGCCAAGAGTTACAGTTATTATGTCATTTTATATAGGAGCAAATGGACAGTCAGTCATCCCAAAAGTTACAAATATGTTCAGAATAGAATTAGGATTTGAACCCAGATCTTGCTGGTTCACTCATTCATTAGTCCATTATCCCTTATGAGTTGTTATTGGAATTATTATTGGAACACAACTCACCATGGGCCTCTTGTCTTTCAGCACATCCTGCAAGTCAGGCTCTAATTGTCCCTTGTTTTGAACCATCTATTTAAGGGCATGCATGAAGCAAATGGGGCTTCCCAGGTGGCACTAGTGGTAAAGAGCCCTCCTGCCAATTCAGGAGATGCAAGAGACATGGGTTCAATCCCTGGGTCAAGAAGATCCCCTTGAGGAGGAAATGGCAACCTGATCCAGTATTCTTGCCTGGAAAATTCCATAGACAGAGGAGCCTGGCGGGCTTCAGTCTATGGGACTACAAAGAGTTGGACACAACTGAGCAACTGACCGCATGAAGCAAATACTGTTGGAAAACAGAGATAGTGCCCCCTCCCCAAAACAAAGAGTAGACATGCTTATTGTCCACAATAAAAAATCTAGGATTCTTTCCTGTAATGCAACCTACTGCATGTAGGCATCCATCTGGGTCCATCAGCACCTCCCCATGGGGTTTGGGGGCCAAGGGAACTGACATACATGTACTGATGCCCATGTGGCTCTCTGGGCCATGGTATTTCTAACCCAGGGGTCTCATGGCTTCTGTCAGCATCCCATTATCATCTAATAGGCTAATGTGAGGGTCTATTTGGGCTGCTAAAACAAAATAGTAATACCATAGACTGGGTGGCTTATGAACAAGAGACATTTACTTATCACATTCTGGAGGCTAGGAAATCAAGATCAAGGTGCCAGCATGGTCATGCTCTGCTGAATGCCCTCTTCCTGATCCATGCATACATGTGTGTGTGTGTGTGTGTGTATTAGTCACTCACAAGGGATCAAACTCGGGTCTCCTGCATAGCAAGTGGACTCTTTACTGTCTGAGCCACCAGGGAAGCCCCTTCCTGGTCTATGGACTTCTTGCTGGTGACTTCTTGCTGTGTCCTCACATGGTAGAAGGGGTGAAGGAATCTCTCAAGAGCCTCTATAATTAAGGCACTAATCCCAA
Source organism: Bos indicus (assembly GCF_029378745.1). Taxonomy (NCBI): domain Eukaryota; kingdom Metazoa; phylum Chordata; class Mammalia; order Artiodactyla; family Bovidae; genus Bos; species Bos indicus. The sequence continues at coordinate 32,340,243 of NC_091783.1, forward strand.
TCAATGAGGGCTCCACCCTCATGACCCAAACATCAGCCAAAGGTCCAGTCCTAATACCATCATCTTTAGGGGCCAGGATTTCAACAGAAGAACTTGGAGGGAACACTTTCAGACCACAGCAGCAACTTGTTAGTTTACAAGCATCGTAAAATCTCAGCCAAGAATTCTCAGTTCTTGGCTTTATTGGTAATGAGAATGGGATGCTGACAGACACCTGGCTTTGCTTCTGGAAGAGGAAAAAGGGACCTGCAGGGCATGTTTGAGGATGTAAGAGGACTCCTTGAGATGGTGTAGAATCCTTTCCCCAAAGTGATGGGCAACTAGGGAGTCACAGATATCAACGGATGTTCAGAGGATGAGGTTGGATTGAACAAGTACCCAAACAGTGATGTGGCTTTTACTCACTCTCCTTCAGAGGAGAAAAAGAAGAAAGTTACCCCTACAGGAAAGTAGCAGCCCCAGACAAAAGGCAATAGACTGTGACTGCTGAGTATGGAGGCTTCCCCAGTGGCTCAGCAGTAAAGAATTTGCCTGCAATGCAGGAGACCCAGGTTTGATCCCTGGGTTGGGAAGATCTCCTTGAGGAGGGCACAGCAACCCACTCCAGTATTCTTGCCTGGAGAATCCCACGGACAGAGAAGCCTGGCCAGCTATAATCCATGGGGTTGCAAAGAAAGGGACATGACTGAAGCAACTGAGCATACATGCATGCATGCTGAGCATGAGGTCCCCAAAGCTGAAATGAGCAGTGTCAAAATGAGCAGAATATTAGCTGGACTGAGAGCATTAGAAGTTGGCTGGTTGACCTGGATATGGTTGCAAGTGGCCACTGAAAAGTGAAAGTGAAGGCAAAGCCTTGCTTAGTGACCTACCTGGTCTCTGGACCCTCTCTCTCTCTACCTGACCATAACTGCTTTAAAGAAAGATGAGTTAAGGTGAGGCTGAAGGTCACGTGCACCCATCTGAGTACACTAGGGCGTTTCGGGGAAAGAGTAGAAATATAGTAGAAATATAGCTGTATGACACGGATGGATACAGGCACTCAAGTCACTATTATACCTGGTCCCATGTGAGAAGCCAGGCTCCAAATTCAATGATGAGATCTTGGCAAGGTTAACAGTGAACAAAACAAGCTAAAAGGACCTTGAGTCTCAGTGACTCATGATTCTGCCTATTGGAGCCTCTGGTGAAGCAAAGCAGGTTCCACTCAGAGATGCCCTTGGGGTTCAGGACTTGTCATCCCTCCAACATGACTGCCAGCTACATCCTTTGGGAGAAGCAGCTTCTAGCTTGCTTCAGGGCTCTGGCTGAAACTGAACACCTGATTCACAGAGGGCTGTGACTTTCTGGTATTCCGATTTTAGCATGGGTCAACTAGAACTCAACAACTAACAGGATGAGAAAGTAATACCCCACGTGCCAAAAAAGATGAAGCCAGCCTGATTCAGCAGTACCTTGGCTTTACATTGAGTGGTAACCACCCCCTGGGAAGATTCTACCCCTCATTCCACCACCTGAAGTAAAGTCACCAGTTAAGGGGGCCCCTGGTTCACAGAGGTTTCCCTGATGGTGTCCACGGAGGCTTCTGGGGCTGTTCAACTTCACTGCCAGCTACACGAAAAAACTGGGATGTGGTCGCTCTGCTCAATGGGTAGAATGCAAAACCATTCTCATAGGTCTGGTCAGTACTCCCTTTGATGAACCAGATTATAATTTTCCTGACTCTTGGGCTGTTGCCAAAGACTTAGCTATTTGCTCTGCCATTTGGAAAACTAGAGGCTGGCAGATTAAAGACACTGCTCTTTGGGGCCATGAAATGTGGAGACATATCATGGCTGCTAATCAAACCATCTGGGTCACTCCTGTCACTGCCCACAGTAAGGGCCTGTGCTCTGCTGAGACTGTCTGGAATCGAGTTTGTGATTAGTCTGCAGTGTCCAGATTGCCACTGTTGTTGCCTGGATCCATCATCTTCCCAGATACAGCAACATGGACAGGGCGCAGAGGAAAGGACTCTGTTTCTGATGCATGAGCCACTGCTGCCTGCCCCACTCGTGACTCTAGCCAAGAGTTTCAACCTTTATCTCCCAGTGAGGAAGGCCACATTGCAGCCCTTGAAGCTAATGTGTCCTGATTTTGGCTTTCTGGACCAATTCAGCCTGACAGTGATGAACCTTTTACCATAAAAATGACCCAGTTATAGGCTAATGGTCAAGATATTCAATAGACCTTCCATGGTCCTTACCATCCACAGATATATGGTATTGCTGAGACTTCAACAGGCCTCCATCACCTCCTCCTGGTCCATACACATTCTTGAGGCAATGTGGTCACTGAGTGCAGCTGTCCCAGAAAGGGATCATTTTCTCTTGGCCTCATTCTAGGTAATAATTGGGATGAAAATGGTTAGGGGATTATATAAAACTATTTTGAAAATTCTGGATTCCACCTGACCATTTCTGGGCATGAAGCTTCTCCTAACAGAAACCCCAGGACTGCCTGGATGGTCCTCTCTCTGGATGGTAGCACAACCAAAAAGGGACGAAGGGCCTCAAACTTGATTCTAGTGTAGCCACCAAAGCTGTCTCATTGGACCAGTATGGTCACAGTGTGTAAGGATTCTGACCACTTGATTGAGTGTGCTATTTGCCAAGTCGCTCTCCAGTGGTTCACACGTGCCAAAATGGGGGAGATGGTGAGTCTAAGCTTTATTAAGAATGCCCTTGTGCCTCTCCCACTGGACCCCTCTGAATGAAATGCCTGGGTGTGAATAGGGGACAATAAAGTCGCCATTGTAGCTCTGGGAATGGGACACACTACATTTGTGGCATGGAAGGAGAATAATAGCCTTGGTACTTGAGGAAACAACATCTCAGGGCTCAAGAGGGATGAGGAATGAGGGACACTAATGATATTTGTCTTTCATAAACTCTCCTGGACCCTCCTTCATGAAGGAAAACACCCAGGTGCCACTTCCCTAAACCCATGCAACCAACTTCAGGTTTGCCATCCTCCACCAGATAGCTCTACAAAGTCTAGCAAAATGGCAGAGGGCGACCCCGGTTCCTGCACCTCCCCTGTGAACACTGGAGGCCTCGCATACTCATGGGAAGTTCACCAGAAACCAAAATGGTATAAAAATGAGGGATAGATATTGTTACAGGGAAATTCCCCATGGGTCTCTAATGTTTCTATACCTCTGGTGAGCAACGCACTAAATGTCTTCCTTTCAGACTACCATCCAAGCATGTTTGTAAAGTGAACAGCCTTGGAAGATAGAGACTGTGTCATCTCCCTCCAGAGCAACAGGCAGACTTGCTCACAGTCATAGAAGATAAAGAGAGCACCTTCCTCTGGAGCAAAGGGACAGACACGCTTACTGTCCATTATAAAAGATTCAGGTTCCCTATGCTCAGGAGTCCTCTCCTGTGACATACCTGCTTGGGCCCATCCCCATCATCCCCATGAGACCTGGGAGCCTAGAAAACTGACACAGATATACTGATGGTCATGCTGCTTGCCATTCTGTGAGAAATTAAGTCTGCTGTGTCTGATTCAGGATGAGACTGATTCAGGAGTCTCATGACTTCAGTGAGAATCCATGAAACTATGACAAGCTAACCTATTAGTTTACAAGTAGGTAAAAGCTAAGATCTGTCTCCTTCTTGGCAGTCATGAGATATGATTTCAGATAAATTTTACTCTCCAAAAACTGAAAGGAAAAAGAAAGATTAAAAATTGGGAAATTCTGTAACAATCAAAGTGTTTCTAAGATACACCTACAAAGCCATTTTCAATTTATCTGCACCCTTCCATTTTTCTTATTCATTTATTAGTTGATTCAAATATTTATTGAATACTCCTTAAAAGGTAGATATTTGTTGTTGTTTAGTCACTACGTGATGTCTGACTCTTTTGTGACCCCGTGGACTGTAGCCCTCCAGGCTCCTCTATCCATGGGACTTCCCAGGCAATAATATTAGGGTGGGTTGCCATTTCCTTCTTCAGCAACTAAACAACAACAACAAAAGGTGATATAACAAAGTACAAAACCAACCCGATTCTTACCCACCAGTCGAGAAATCAGGCATCAGTGACATGGTATTGGGATCATGGAACACATTGGAAGGGAGGGGTGCTAAGGGCAAGAACATCAGAGGGGAACGCATGTAGATTGGGAGGGCAAGAGAAGACATCAGTGAGGAAAGGACAGTGAGCCGAGACGTGAAAGACATGTTGCAGTGAGTAGGTGACAGGGTAGGGATATGCCAGCCTCCTGTGCAAAGATGCTGATCATGGAAGGCAGACTGGCAAGAAAGAGCAGTGCAAGATGAAGGGAGGGACTAGGAGAGACCACGTTAGACGCCTTTAATCAATCGTAAAAGGCTTGTGACTTTACCCTAAGTACTGAGGGGGCCGTTAAAATCTAAGTCGCATAGGAGACAGGGTAGAGTCTTATTTGTCTCATTCACTACAATTTCCCAGCACCTGGAACACACACGCATACACACACTTAGACACACACACACACACATACAACACACATGTGCTACACACACACACACATCACACACACATCAGTTACACATACCACACATACATCACACATAAAACACACACATGCTACACACAATACATATACACACAAGACACACATGCACCATACACACAGACACACCATATACACACACAGCATACACACATGTGCTACACACACCACACACCACACACACACCACACACTACACACACACCACACACACACCACACACTACACACACACCACACACTACACACACACCACACACACACCACACACTACACACACACCACACACACACCACACACTACACACACACCACACACTACACACACACCACACACCACACACACACCACACACACACCACACACTACACACACACCACACACTACACACACACCACACACACACCACACACTACACACACACCACACACACACCACACACACACTTTATAAAATCTTTTGTAGCTTTAAGGATCTATTCAACTTGAAAGATCACAGAAGACCATCAGATTTCACATGAAACTATTAAATATAATATGTTAATTGATGGTTGGAGTCTTTGGGGTAATAGCTAGTTATGTGCAGTTAGTGGCGCCGGCAAATAGATTGAAAGAGGAAAACTTTCTCTCAAGACAAAGAGAGTAATGGTAACTGAGACCACATGCGGTAAAACTTCCGGGCTCAGCAGAATAAACCCCAGAGCATTCCTCCCCCAAGACTTTATTAAACTCTCTCTCCAGGCTGACTGCCCTCCTCCCTGCAGGACTCAGTGAGCTGGAGCCTCCCTGGCCATTGCAGACACCCTTTTGCTCCTGTGAGGAAGGCAGGCGTTGGGTGTGGGGCTGTGTGTGTGTGTGTGTGTGTGTGTGCACTCCGCCTGCCTCACATCCTGGGTGTATGTTGCATGTGCGTTATTGTGTGTGTGTGTGTGTGTGTCTGTGTACACGGGCACTCTGCCTGCCTCCCATCCTGGGAAGGAAGGAAGGCTCCTTCCTTGTGCTTAGGCAGCAGAATGCCAAATGTGGGGGCAGGGCTGGAAGAGCAGGGCACACAGGTAAGAAAAGAAGCCAGTGCCCCCTCAAGTCTCATAGCGTCCGCGCTCCTGGTGTCACATGCCACAGCGTCCGGCACGACAGTTCCTAAAGCAGAAGTTGCGGGAGAACTGGCCAAGGTTATTTCGGTGCCACAGTGGTCTCGGTCTCCCAGCCCAGATGGCCAGGAATGCTACGAGGCAGAGAACTCCGCTCCCGGTGGAGCACAGAGCGCTTGGCACCGCTTAAATCATGACCACTCACGCCCACTTGGACAGGTTGGCCTCCGCATCTGAAGGGCAGGGGGAAGGCAAGGGCCCTGGAGAGGGAGTTCTCATTGAGAGACAGTGGAATGGCTGTTCTAGTTCTTTCTTAGCCCTGCTGGGAATGCCCACAGCCCTGCAAGGGGCTGAGCAGGCAGGAACACCGGTGGAAAGCAAACAGGGCAAGGATTTCAAGACCTGCATCATCGGTCCGAAAGAATAGTGCTGATGGAAATCAGCCACCAAGTGGTCATTCATTTTAAATGACATTTATAAAAGGAAGATTAAAAAAAAAAAACTGTCTACAATTCTATTCAAACAACAGTTTAAAAAGAGAACTAAACTAACATATCTTTTTTCCTGTTTCACGGCGTGAACAGAATTTTTATATACATGGCTTTTTACATACCTCATTTCAAGGCTTTTGATAATTAGTTTAGCTGACAGGTTCACTCCCAATTCATTTAGAGCAAGTGAAGAATGGAATTACTACTGCTGCTGCTAAGTCGCTTCAGTCGTGTCCGACTCTGTGAGACCCCAGAGATGGCAGCCTACCAGGCTCCCCCGTCCCTGGGATCCTCCAGGCAAGAACACTGGAGTGGGTTGCCATTTCCTTCTCCAATGCATGAAACTGAAAAGTGAAAGTGAAGTTGCTCAGTCGTTCCTGACTCTTAGCAATCCCATGGACTGCAGCCTACCAGGCTCCTCTGTCCATGGATTTTCCAGGCAAGAGTGCTGGAGTGGGGTGCCATTGCCTTCTCCGGGAATTCCTACTAGTGCCTTTGAATTTGCCTTTGAGTGAAAATCGTTTTCATCATGTCTAAGATGGTGGACCATTATTCTGAATATGATCCTGACTACTTTTCAGGACCGAGACTGTGCTTTGTTCCTGCTCATCCATCTTAAATGCCTCCAACACAACACCCAGGCAACCTTAGCCAGTGCAGGTGTGTGCTAGTCGCTCAGTCGTATCCGACTCTTTGCAAGCCTATGGACTGTACCCCATCAGGCTCCTCTGTCCGTGGGGAGTCTCCAGGCAAGAATTCTGGAGTGGGTTGCCATTCCTTTCTCCAAGGGATCCTCCTGATCCAGGGATCGAACCCAGGTCTTCCACACTGCAAGCAGATTCTTTACCGATTGAGCCACCAGGGAAACTAGTACAGGTAATGATCCCCGAAAGGGCAGCCTCTTCCTTTCACCAAGGCTTCCACAGAACGGTTCTGCACCCAGATCCTACGCAGGACTCCCACACCCAGTAAATGATCCAGAGGTCCAGTGAGTGGAGCATTACAGTCCTCACTGTGTGCACATCCTGATTTCGTAAGTGTCCAGATATTTTCAGAACTTAGTGGCTCTGCTGCTGCTGCTGCTTCTGCTAAGTCACTTCAGTCGTGCCTGACTCTGTGTGACCCCATAGGTGGCAGCCCACCAGGCTCCCCCGTCCCTGGGATTCTCCAGGCAAGAACACTGGAGTGGGTTGCCATTTCCTTCTCCAATGCATGAAAGTGAAAAGTGAAAGTGAAGTTGCTCAGTTGTGTCCGACTCTTAGCGACCCCATGGACCACAGCCCACCAGACTCCTCCATCCATGGTATTTTCCAGGCAAGAGTGCTGGAGTGGGGTGCCATTGCCTTCTCCGTTAGTGGCTCTAGTTGACATCAAAAGTGAAGGGACACAGAGAATTTTGAGAAAGAAATAAACAAAGGCAACTGTCAGCAGCTGTTTACTTGTCTTCTTTATCTGGGACCTGCCCTACTTGGAGCTTTGTCCTCAGCTCTCTTACTCCACACTCCTCTCCTTGAGAGGCTTTCCCAACCCTTCTTGGTGGGATTGTAGATAAATGACAGACACACAGGATATCTGTCCTCTACTCACGCAAGCTGAAAGGTTATTCGGTGTGTCTGATGGCTCATTTTATATGTCACATGAAGTGGACCCAGGACATGTCCAAATATTTGGTTAAACCTTATTTCTGGGGGTGTCTTGTGTCTGTGCAGGTGTTTCTGGATGGGACTAACATTTGAATCAGTAGGATGAGTAAAGCCACTTTGCCTCCCAATGTGGGTGGGCCTTATGGAATCCTTTGAAGGCCTGAATAGAATAAAAGGCTGAGTTCAAAAGAAGTTTCTCTCTGCCTGACCATCTTTGAGCCGGAACACTGATCTTCTGCCTCTGGACTTGGGCTTGGAGTAACGTACACCATCCATTCTCCTGGGTCCGGAATTCTCAGCCTCTGTAATTGTGTGAGCCGATTCCTTAAAATAAACCTGTTTCTTTGACCAACCGACTCACACACACACACACACACACTATTGGTTGCTGAGAACCCTGACTAACGCAACATGCTGCCTCTGCTGCTGCTAAGGCGCTTCAGTCATGTCCGACTCTGTGCAATCCCATAGACGGCAGCCCACCAGGCTCCACCGTCCCTGGGATTCTCCAGGCAAGAACACTGGAGTGGGTAATGCAACATGCTACTCAATTTTTTTGAAAAACAGCTTCACTAGCTTCCTCCGGACAAGTAGTACAAACTAAAATGCCTGTGAACAAGCCCAGATGAGGACAGCAGTCAGAGAAAGGATGCTGACAAGGGGCTCCCGCCAACCTCCTCTCCAGCTGACTTCTGCTGTGTCGGACTGGGGGCACCATCAGGGCCAGATTTTTCCATTTCTTAAGAGAAATTAAAAATCTGGGTATTCTTGTCAGCGTTGGCAGCTACTTCAAAAACTCTCAAAAGCCCATGTGAGCCAACCAACCCGGTCTGTAGCCCAGATCTATTCACCAGCTGCCAGCGTGCAGTCTCTGCTTGAGGGAGGTATGGGGAGGTTTTTCTGGATCGAAGGAGAGTGCGTGTTTACAAATATTTTCTTATTTCAAAACTTGGAGCTGCTGCTACAACTGCTGCACGACAACATTAATTCATACATTGATAGTTTATCTTGAGCTTCTATTCAGAGCAACTTCCCTGCATGTTTACATTATCCCAGGAGACCACTGAGGGAAAGAAAAGAGAACAGGTATTCTAATCCCCATATCTATCTTCTATCTATCTTCTAATGGAGTTTAAGATTCTCTAGATAGTGCGCCCTACCGAAATGTGCTAGAAAGAGTTGCACAATGCCAACTAAACTCCAGACCTTATACTCTTCCTCCCAAACATGAACTTCATGTTAATCATTCCTAATGCATATGGTTTCTTCTGTCCTTCCACAGCACACTGACATTTGGTTGAAAATGGTATACGTGCTGGAGAGAAACAGACATAAATATTAATTTCAGTAACACCCACATTTTCCTTATCGCATGCATGTGTGTTAAGTTGCTTCAGTCATGTCCAACTCTCTGCAACCCCATGGACTGTAGCCTGCCAGGCTCCTTTGTCCACGGGATATTTCAGGAAAGAATACTGGAGTGGGGTGCTGTGCCCTCCTCTCGGGGATCTTCCCACCCAGAGATCAAACCCAAGTCTCTTAACATCTCCTGCATTGGCAGGCAGGTTCTTTACCACTAGTGCCACCTGGGAAGCCCATTTTTCCTTACTATTCAGCCATAAAAAAGAAGGAAATAATGCCATTTGCAGCAATACAGAGGGACCTAGAGATGATCTTACTTAAGTGGAGTAAGTTGGACAAAGACAAATCCTTTGTGATATCACTTATATGTGGAATCTAAAATATGGCACAGATGAACTTGTTTATGAAGCAGAAACAGACTCACAGACAGAAAACAAACTCACGGTTACCAAAGAGGAAAGGAGGTGGCGGAGGGATAAACTGGGAGTTTGGAATTAGCAGACACAAACTACTATATATATACGTATATATATAAAGAGAGAAAACAACAAGATTCTACTGTAGAGCACAAGGAATCCTATAATAAACCACAATGGAAAAGAATATGAAAAAGAATGTGTGTGTGTGTGTGTGTGTGTATACATACATATATATATATATATATATATATATATATATATGTAGTGCTGGTTTGGTCACTAAATTGTGTCCAACTCTTTGTGACCTCGTGAACTGTACCCCACCAGGCTCCTCTGCCCATGGGATTCTCCAGGCAAGAATACTCAAATGGGTTGCCCTTTCCTTCTCCAGAGGATCTTCTCAACCAGGAATCGAACCCAGGTCTCCTACATTGCAGGAAGATTCTTTACCGACTGAGCCACCATAGAAGATATACACACACACACGTGTATGTATAAGTGAAGAACATTGCTGTACACCAGAAACTAACACGACACGGTAAATCAACTATACTGTACTTCAATTTTTCAAAAACTTATTTTTCCTATACATTTGTTTGATCATTTTTTCACTTCAGCCATTACACATTTTTTTTCTTTTGAACTTAGCATTGCTGTTTAAAAATATCTTCACTCTCTTCAGCTTCTGAAGAATTTCCTCTCCCATAAAGCTGTGCTTCCAGCACCCGAAGGCACTGGGCAAGGTAGAAAGGGAGGCCCAGATGGCTCGAAGATGTTTATGATAGGGCCCTCCATTGTATTCAAATTAATGGCACCACATTAGCATGGGATGCCCTTTGGTGCTCATTTGTTCCTGCGCTCCGGGGGTTAAAGGAGCCGCCTGCTCTCCAGATGTTCAGTAGCTCTTATAAATGAAAGATTAGCGATTTTTTGCTGCCACTGCTATTTCCTCTATTCCCTTTTAAAGCTGGTATTTTCTTTAGGAACTTGCTTAGTGTCTGAGTCAGAAGAACCTCCTCCCTGAGGAGTAACAATCAATAGCACACAAGAGAAGGACATAACACAGAGGAGTGGACACGGTCTGTATTCATTGCTGACTGCGACACTCTTCCAGCCACTGACGTGTGCGTCCTGTGGTTGCATTGCACCCTCTGAAATGCCGATCAAAGACACATGACATTTTCTTCATGCTAAAAACAAAAAACTCAGACCAAAAAAAAAGAAAATAAAACTCTCACTCACTTTTTTCAGCAAGGATATAAGAATATCTTTTGTTAGTGCCATGACAACAATATCAACTTTGCAAATCTGGCTTAACTTCCCACTAAGCAAGAGGTGTAAGTGTCTGAAATATGGCTGTATAGAAGTCAAAGCTGCCACCAACATTGTCTTCCCAGGAGAGAAATAGGAAAGGTACCCAAGATGGAGTCCAATAAATGAATGCCAGTTTAACATCAACCATGCTCGTCTTTTGTGCACAGAGACGCCCCCCCCAACCCTGCTGTTCCAAGAGCTGTTCAGGCGTTGAATAAACAGGGTTCCAACGAGACGAAAATGGCTGCCTCTGCCGGGGTCCATCAAGCTGTTCTCTTGCCAACAACTCAGGAAGGATTTCTCTACCCTTAGCAGAATTACCACAGCTCACATCTTCTCCCAATACACTTCCAGTGCTCCTGTCACTAAGCAGGGAAGAGACAGACCAAGGCAGAAAAGGAAAGCCTGGTGGACACCATTCATCTTGATCCACCTCTTTAACAACGGAGATGAAAGTAGCCGAGAGGCCGAGGGGGAGTCACTGGCCCTCGGACGGGGCATCACTGATGGATCTTTACTGAAGTCTGCACTCTTGCAAAGCCTGGAATACTCAGCAGGACCGTCCTCTGAGGTAGATAATATGAAGAAGGCTGGAGATCATAGTCACACTGCATGTCTTCATACAAACATAACCCAATCTCAAGGATGGAAGCCTTAGTCACAGACACATGAAATAACATTTCTGAAGAATGACTAGAGATTAATATTTAAAATGTGCATGTAAGACTGAGATAGTCAAGGGTGCAGCTCAGAATGAATTGCTACGACCACTGTAGGGAAGGAAAATCTCTTTCCTTCTACCCTTGTAATTTCAACAACCGGGGCCTGAGAATCAAACTGATAAAAGACAGATCAACAAGAGGGAAAAAATGTGTGACTAAGTACTTACATGCAGAAGTTTCACAAAGAAGTGAGACCAAAGGAGGCAGCCGGATGATGGAGACTGATACACCATCCTTGGCTAAACAAAGGAAAAGAGGATGGGCTTCTGGTGGAGGAGGCAAGTCATGGGCAGAGGGAAAGAAATGTACAATATGGGTTATCTGTCTTGCAGGTAAGAGTCTCTCAGGTGATAAGAGTTGTCACCAAGGAGTAGCTCTCTAAGCCATTTTTATAAATGGAAATTTCCTTTACAAAAGAGGAAACTTAAACTTTATTTTTAGGCACTAAGGCACTCTTTGGGCTTCCCAGGTGGCTCAGTGGTAAAGAATCCGCCTGCCAATGCAGGAGATACGGGTTCAATCCCTGGGTCAGGAAGATTCCCTGAAGGGGGAAATGGCAACCGGCTCCAGTACTCTTACCTGGAGAATCCCATGGACAGAGAAGCCTGGAGGCCTACAGTCCATGGGGTCACAAAGAGTCAGACACAACTGAGCACACACGCATGCAAGGCACTATTTTATTGCATCTGCTGGTTCTCAATTGCTTTAAGCTCAAAATAATCCTCCCAAAGTAGCCTATCTTGGGGTGACTTATTCTGGGACCCTTCACCCCCAGTGGCACTGCAGGGTCAGGATGCTGCCTGGGGAGAGCCTTCTGAGGGGAAGGCTTGAGCTTTCCTTGAAGTCACACTTATTGCAAGCCAGTGAGAGGGAAAGTTGCAAAAGTAGACAAGAGGAAGACCAGAGAGGGATTAAGAAAGTCCTAAAGGCACAGCAATCCAGGAGACAAGATGCTGAACCATGAGAAAGAAAGGAGGAAATACCTGGAGCAGAGTGGGGAGCCTCAGGTTCTCCGTCCCCTGCAAGGGTCCTCAAGGCAAGGCTTACCATGGGAGAAATCTCCCACCAACCTTCTCTGGCATGGCTAGGGCTTGCCTGTGCCTGGCAGGTGGGCATTCCACTGATCTATCCAATGAAGTGGGCCATGGAGGTTAAGCTGAAGGAGAAGATTTAGGGGAAACCAAGAGGAATTAATGTGATATAAACCAGAGAAGAAAAAGGCAGTGGTCAATGATAGACCAGTAGATAAAAAATAAGGTGCCCCCTACAAAGGTGTCAGAAAGAAGACTGCCTTCAATAGTTCAACTGCAAAAGCAACCCATAATACATAAGAACAAGGACAAGCAAATTCACTGTGAAGAAACAGAATTGCATCAAGTTAGCACAAGTGATTAAATATATGAGTCAGTTAAGTGTTAGTCACTCAGTTATATCCAACCCTTTGCGACCCCATGGACTGTAGCCTGCCAAGTTCCTCTGTCCATGGCATTCTCCAGGCAACAGTACTGGAGTGGGTAGCCATTCCTTTATCCAGGGGATCTTCCTGACTCAGGGATTGAGCCCAGGTCTCCTACATTGCAGGCAGTTTCTTTGCCATCTTTCTTTCCCATTCAGGGAAGCCTGAATATATGAATACTGCTATAGAAAGAATGTTTAAAGCAAAAGGAGATTTTCTGGCAAGAGAAATCACAAGAGAGGTTAAGTCAGATTAGAATGGAATCAGTGCATTTGTATGATAACAAATCAGAACTCCAAGAACTAAGAGACCCAGGTCCAAGTTTGCCAGAGAATGAATGAGTCTTACCTTACAAATTGTGAGGGGTCTGGCATCCCTTCAAGCCCCAGCATCTTTCACCCCAAAACCTGCCTCACACCTAGTACCTGAAGCCTGTGGCTTCCAGAAGTTGCCAAGGAGATGACACAAGCTTATCACTGACTGCAGAGGTGGTGGGTGCTGCTCTTCCCAATGTCTCTCCTTGCTCTCCAGGTGGAAAAGCACATGCTGATATCCTGCTTCTCGTCTCAGTTTTCATTAATGGAGAAGGTAGGAAATGATGGTCAGAATTCAGGGGTGTCCAATCCAGGCCCTTTCACTTACTGCCAGGGAATGACTGCTAGAGCATGCCAAAGACCTAGTGTTCTCCTTTCCATCTGACAACCACGTAATCAACATCACTAACACACCAGACTGGCACATCTCTTTTCAAGTACTTCCAAACCATGACCACCACCTTCCAATGGTAGTGGGAGTTTCACCTGACACTTGTCACTTGCTTCATTAGTAAATTGGTATAATCAGAGGACTTCTCAGATGGCTCAGTGGGTAAAGAATCTGCCTGAAATGCAGAAGACACAGGAGACACAGGTTTGACCCCTGGGTCAGGAAGATCTCCTGGAGAAGGGAATGGTATCCCACTCCAGTATTCTTGCCTGGAGAATCCTGTGGACAGAAGAGCCTGGCAGGCTACAGTTCACAGCATCACAGAGTCGGACACGACTGCGTATGTATGTGTAAGTTGTCCAGTCATGTCTGATTCTTTGCAACCCCATGGACAGCAGACTGAGATAATGAGATAAATAATCAGATAATGAGAACTGGTGCTTTATTTTTACTTTGGTCCTAGGAGTCTTCTCTCTCTCAGTTCATCTTAGCAAGAAGTGGATTCAGTCCCTAGTTCACTTACAAATTTTGTAACTAAATACGTTTGAGCATAGAAGTGCCAGGGGATTGACTTCCTTTCATTCTCTGTTGAAAAAAAAAAAATGTAATAGAAGGGGAAGGAGGGAGAGAGGTGATGAAATATCCAGGTCAGCCTAAAGAGGCTTTGCTCTGCCAATGGTCCCTATCTCAAGAAGATGCTCCAGAATAGAAGGAATTCATTTAACTCACCTGGCATATATGGCTTTACCCACCTAACTAGACTCTAAATAGCTTCAGTCCTGGGTGCCGGTCATATTCCCAGAAGCAGTTATCACAGCTAAATGACCAAGGGAAGCACTATCTTCCATCCTTCCACTGAGGTCCTGGGGCTTTGCCCACAGAAGGACACAAAAATGTCAAGCACACAAATGCCCTCAGTGGGACATGGAGATTCTACAGACATAGTTGAAGTAGAGGTTATCAATTTCATAAAAAAGTTCTGCCAATCATAATACTTATATATTTCAGATAAATGGCTTCTCACACATCATGATGATGAAACAGAGTTTATAAAGGCAGAATAAGAAGGACTAGTGGAAATCCCTTCCGTGTTGGGTAGCAGCATGTTATGTGAGCCATCTCACTTTCCTTGCCCGTCCCTATTCTCCCCTAGCTCCAGTAGGTCCTTCTATCATAAAGCAATTAGCACCTGACATCTGCTAGGCATAGCAATTCAGCAAGTAGTTCAGACAGGTACAGAACCAGGATTGCTGGGAGAAATATCAATAACCTCAGATATGCAGATGACACCACCCTTATGGCAGAAAGTGAAGAGGAACTCAAGAGCCTCTTGATGAAAGTGAAAGAGGAGAGTGAAAAAGCTGCCTTGAGAGTGAAAAAGCTGCCTTAAAACTCAATATTCAAAAAAACAAAGACCACAGCATCCAGTCCCATCACTTCATGCAAATAAATGGGGAAAAAATGGAAATAGTGACAGACTTTATCTTCCTGGGCTCCAAAACAACCTCAGATGGTGACTGCAGTCTTGAAATTAAAAGATGCTTGCTCCCTGAAAGAAAAGCTATGACCAACCTGGAAAGCATATTAAAAAACAGAGACATTACTTTGCCAACAAAGGTCCATCTAGTCAAAGCTATGGTTTTTCCAGTAGTCATGTATGGATGTTAGAGCTGGACCATAAAGAAGGCTGAGCATTGAAGAATTGATGCTTTTGAACTGTGGTATTGGAGAAGACTCTTGAGAGTCCCTTGGACTGCAAAGAGATCAAATCAGTCAATCCTAAAGGAAATCAGTCCTGAATATTCATTGGAAGGACTGATGCTGAAACTCCAAACTTTGGCCACCTGATGTGAAGAACTGACTCATTGGAAAAGACCCTGATGCTAGGGAAGATTGAAGGTGGAAGGAGAAGGGGACAACAGAGGATGAGATGGTTGATGAGATGGTTGGATGGCATCACCAACTCATTGGACATGAGCTTGAGCAAGCTCAAGCAGTTAGTGAAGGACAGGGAAGCCTGGCATGCTGCATGCAGTGCATGGGGTCGCAAAGAGTCGGATGTGACTGAGTAGCTAAACAACAACAACAGAACTTAAGTGTATTCAACCAGAAGAACACCTGGTATTGGTTTCCTTGATCTTGACCACAGAGAAGGAGAAGTGGGTGGAGGAGGAGAGGGGAAGGGAAGGGATGGGGAGGTGGAGGAGGAAGGAAAAGAGGAAGAAGGAGGAGGAAAAGGAGAAGAAAAAACTTGAGTGCATATGAATGCACATATTTTTCCCCTCTATTCCTCTCTCTTTCTGCGTAGATATAGAGGTACGAAGCTACCCCAATGGCATTGGCAGCCATTTTGTGACCACGAGGGGAGTCAGTCTTAAGGTGAAGTTGATAATGACCAGAAAGATAGAAAGAAATGGGTTCTCGTTCATACTATTGAACCACTGGAGAAACACTGAAGACTGTGTAAACACAGGACACAAAAAATTGAGGGTTTTGTCCCTTGGCACCAAAAACATCTCTACTGATACTCAGGAGACAAGTTAGAACACTGTCTATTTGGACCTAATATGAGAAGGAAACAATTTCATCCCTTCTGATGTCAGGGACAGAAGCAAAGAGGAGGGGATGGAAAAGCATACACGCCACGCACCCATCAGTGTCTTTCCAGCCCTGTCTCTTTTCATTAAACTGAAGAAACAGTAGGGTGGTGATGGAGAGGGGAGGAGCAGAGTAGGGTGGAGGATGTGGGGGAAAGTGCCAACTGAGCTGCGTGAGCATCAACCCTGGGCTGCCCCAGAGCTTTCTGTATGGGCATGAAGTGATTGCATGAAGGGACTTCCTGGATTGCATCCACTCTTCCCGGCCACATACTTATTTATACTTAAAAGTATAAATATGAGTGTATAAAACTGGGCTTAATGTGTTTTCACAAATAAATGGGACATCATTAGCTTTGCTGTTTGTATAATCAGAAACTTCGAGCATCTATTTCCCAAGAGAGAGCTCTGTCCTGCGCATCACATGGACAAACTGGCCATTCCAGCATCCTCCCTGCCCACATGCAGAGAAACACTGAGGGGCAGTCAAGACCATTGGGACTGCTGGCTCAGACTTCACACGATCAGGGCAAACAAACCACCAAGCAAGCAAAAACTTGGTTCGCTTTATTTCTCTGCCTTCCCATCACTCCAGTCAAATCTTCAAGCTAATATGCCTTTCAAATGCCTCCGAAGGACTTCAACTCTTGTTTTTTCCCTAATGATCCCAAGTGCAGTCCCTTCAAACTCTGTCTCCATAAATACTATGACATCACTTTCCCTTTATTATAATCGACACCTCAGTAAACCCATCTTCAGACAAATTGGTTTTCTTTTACAGGCAGGACGTGGGAAATCCATCTGTCACTTGGTGAAAGTAGAAACTCAGGCGAAGCTTGTAAAACAGGGTGGCTGCCCAAAGGCAGGAAGAAACGTGTGAGAACATTGGAAGGCAAAAAGTGCCATTCAGGTGGACTGAGAGTCAGCCTCCAAACTGGGAGACACTGAGACAGACAGAGAATGAAGAGGAGGGGGAACAGAGAGGAAACTTGAGAAACAGGCAGGAAAGAGTCTCACTTCAGGAGAGATGGAGAAATTATCACTTTTTTCCCCACAACTGGCTGATCAGCCAGGACAGAGATTCAAATAGCTTCGAGCCATGCCTTTCATGCTCGCAGTTAAGTCACCTAAGGACTAAGAATGCAAGCTTCTTACCCTGTGGGAGGAAACATGGCCTTGCCCTTTTTTCTGTCACTAGACAAAAAGGATGTGAAACCGTTATTGACATAGGAATTAAGTTATCATGATTTTGGAGAACTTTAAAATGGCCTAGGAGAATACTCGATACGGAAAGTCTTGCTTTGCACTAATCCTCTCCATTTGCTTCCTTTATTGGCATTTTCTTGGCTTCTTCACCCCTGCTCCTTCCCTCTGTTTCTTCTTTTCCTACCCTAAGTATTGTAGATGACCTCTGGGCAGCGCTCACGTCTCACTCCACTGTGCAAACAGCCCTCGCTGAGCTGCCGCAAGACGGGCTCATGACAGGCACACACACACCACACACCCACATACCCACACCATAGCATCTACGCACACCACACACATACACATACCACACCAGACGTGCACCATATGCTCTACATACATACACACCACACCATGTAGACACACCACCAAGCACACACACCACCATTTACACACACACACACACCACATGTACACATACCACACAAACACACACACACTACCATGGACTGATGCTGAAGCTGAAACTCCAATACTTTGGCCACCTGATGCAAAGAACTGACTCACTGGAAAAGACCCTGATGCTGCGAACGATTGAAGGCGGGAGGAGAAGGGGACGACAGAGGATGAGATGGCTGGATGGCATCACCGACTCAGTGGACATGAGTTTGAGCAAGCTCTGGGAGTTGGTGATGGACAGG
Organism: Bos indicus; assembly: GCF_029378745.1. Lineage (NCBI taxonomy): Eukaryota > Metazoa > Chordata > Mammalia > Artiodactyla > Bovidae > Bos > Bos indicus. The sequence continues at coordinate 32,358,474 of NC_091783.1, forward strand.
GAGGCCTGGCGTGCTGCAGTTCATGGGGCTGTAACGATTTGGACATGACTTGGTGACTGAACTGACCATGTATACATACCACACATACACATACCACACGCGGACATAAAACACACACATCACATACACAAAAAACAGACACACCACATACACACATACACACACAGCACACACATATCTCACATACCACACACACAAACCATATCACATATACAGAAAAAAATACACCACACATACACACTACCATATATGCACACACCACATACACACAAAAACACGTACCTCGTACATACCATATACATGTGCACCACACCACACATGCACACAAAAACACATATCTCATACATCCCTTATACACGCATACCACGCCACACGTACATACACGCATGTCATGCACATACACACATATCCCACCCAGCCCCCACACACACCTCTCCGTTCCTCTTGCCCTCAACCCAAAGCTGCAGCCCTGCACAGCGGCAGGGTCTCTGGCTGATTCTCAGGGAGGGGGGCCAGGGAGCCTCCTACCAACCTGTCTCTAGCCCAGGCACAGGCTTACACAACCACCCACCAGCTCCCCGCCTGGGTTCGAAATGTATCCCAGGCTCTGTCCACAGGTGATCACCCTGCCTTATCCCACATACTCATCTCTGCCCCCCAAGAAGTGGGTGCTTATCACTAACTCCTTCTTGCAGTTGAGAGGAGTGCAACTCCAGGAAGTAAGGAGCCTGCCAGGGTCACAGAGCTGGCTAGCAGAAGCCAGCCTGTGTCCTCCAGAACACAAACCCTTTCCTTCCTGGCGCCTTTTGCCCAGTTCCCTGAGCATGAATCATGGGGACCCTGAAGAAAGAGCTGAGTTGAGGGTGTCTTGGAGTAGCAGCCGACCTCCATAGAAACCATGAGGTGCTCGGCATCCCTGCAGTGAACAACTTTGTTCAGCTCACACCAGGGCCTGGCCAGATCCCTGAAGATTCACACTAGCCGCCTCCATTGCACCCAAAGCTAGGTGTTCCCCGGGGGTGGGGTCCCCCCTCCCTTCAACACTGCAGGAGGCTTCACGGGGCAGGCTTGGAAACACAGATCCCTGTGAGCACAGGCTGGCCTGGTTCCCAAGACCTGATTACCTAGGGAGGTTAGAATAACAAGATTACGGTTGTTTTCTTCCCAGGTCTCTTCTCTCCAAGTAAGGTCAAAATAAAGTTATTTCATCCAAAACTTTCTTTAAAAAAAAAAAAAAAGCTAAATGTCAAGCAATTTAGGCACTTTAAAGTAACAGATTATTCTGCATTAATCCCCCAGGATGTCTTAGAAAGAGACAAAGTGCTTGTCCTCCTTGTCGCTATTTTCTCACACGGTTCTCATGGTTATTATTATGGCCCGCTCAGCACTCAAATGGTAACACTTAAATTGATCAAGCATAAAGTGAGACATGAGCTCTGTCCCGAGAATCTCCCCCACCTGAATCAGAGCCAGCAACTGAGATGGGGGCACCGGAAATTCTGCCCTCCCCTCTTCTATGCATCATCTAAAGAGGGAGCCATTTGGGGCTCACCTTTCAACACAGACAAAACGGTCTTCTTTATCTATAAAGGAGCCACTTAGAGCAAGCAGACCGGCCACAGGATGTCACTGTTACTCCACACACACAACGGCAAGCCAGCCTGTCTGTCTGGGGTTGGTTGGATCCAGACGGAACCCGGGGTTCCCGGCTTCCTCTCTCACAGAACTGTCATTCCTTAAGGTTTGCGCCACAAGCGTGCTCCCCATAAAAGCCACGCGCCTCTCCCACTGTCTCCGAATCCATATTGTTCTGTGTCAAAGGACGAAAGGCAGAGAAAGGGATGTGAGGAGAAGAAAAGGACCACCGTGGTCCCTTCACATCACAGGTTCTCCGCGAGTTGGGCTTTGAACATTTATGACCTTGGATAAAAGCAATGACCGTTTCATATATTTTACAGTGTTTTATAAGGATAGGAACATCTCGGTTATTTTCATTTTCTCAGATTTCTGGGAAGGATGTGGAATATTTATGCAATTTTTACACTATCTTAACTTCTTCATGGGCTTCCCTGGTGGCTCAGATGATAAAGAATCTGCCTGCAATGCAGGAGACCTTGCTTCAATGCCTGGGTCAGGAAGATCCCCTGGAAGAGAGAATGGGTACCACTCCAGTATTCTTGCCTGGAGAATCCCAAAGACAGAGGAGCCTGGCAGGCTACAGTGCATGTGGTCACCAAGAGTCAGACACGACTGAGCGACTAACACTTTACTCTTCATAGAGATGCTGCTTTGTATTCTACTCAAATAAGGCCAACGCTCATTAAACACCTTTCCTTTTGCCCCAGCAAACCTGCCCCTGCCCACCACCAGCTCCTCCAACGTCTCACAGACTCATGGGCAAGCCAAGGGCCAAGCACGTGTATTCTGGAGCTGGCAAGCTAATGCCATCTCACCGCCTGTGTAACAAAGCGCTTATCAGGGAGCACGCCAGGAGTCACTGCGGGAGCAGGAGAGGCACCTTCTATTCACGGCTGCCAGCTGTCCTTCCTTCTCTGTTATATACCCTCCGAGGGATACTTTGCTCTTCCTCCAAGTCCATCCCCTCTGCCATTTTCCACCGTTAGCCTCCATATTTATTTCACACAGCGGCTGGCATGAAAAAGTTAAAAATAAAACCTTAGACTAACACAGGAGAAGGCAATGGCATCCCACTCCAGTACTCTTGCCTGGAAAATCCCATGGATAGAGGAGCCCCTGCAGTCCATGGGGTCGCAAAGAGTCAGACACTACTGAGCGACTTCACTTTCACTTTTCACTTTCATGCATTGGAGAAGGAAATGGCAACCCACTCCAGTGTTCTTGCCTGGAGAATCCCAGGGACGGCGGAGCCTGGTGGGCTGCCATCTCTGGGGTTGCACAGAGTCGGACACGACTGAAGCGACTTAGCAGCAGCAGCAGCAGGAAGGCATACTTTGTGTAGTCAAGGAGATAGTTAATACATGCATGTGTGCTAAGTCGTTTCAATCACATCCAACTCTTTGTGACCCCATGGACTATAGCCCGCCAGGCTCCTCTGTCCATGGGATTTACCAGGCAAGAATACTGGAGTCGGTTGCCACTTCCTTCTCCAGGGGAACTTCACAACCCAGGGATCAAACCCGTGTCTCTTGTACCTCCTGCATTGGCAGGTGGGTTCTTTACCACTAGCACCACCTGAGAAGCGTGAGATGGTTAGTGATGCAACATAAAAGGTAAACACAGAATAAAAGTGTTCTGAGTCATAAAGAGAAAAAGACTTTTGCTTTAAAAAAGTGACTGCTTCATAACTTAGCCTGGAGGCAGTTTTCATATCGTTAAAGTCAGGGTTGTCAAAATCCCTTTGCCATGGGTCACCCCCACTTTAGCCATATCATAGCAGCAGAAAGAATTAAAACAAGTAAAGTAGGCTGCTTCTTGTGAGCCAGCATCTAAGAAAGGAAGCGTGATACTGTTCCAGGATTTGCAAGAATCGATGCAGTAGTTAGAAGGGTGGAAAAGGCAATGGCAACCCACTCCAGTACTCTTGCCTGGAAAATCCCATGGACAGAGGAGCCTGGTAGGCTTCAGTCCATGGGGTCGCTAAGAGTCGGACATGACTGAGCGACTTCACTTTCACTTTTCACTTTCATGCACTGGAGAAGGAAATGGCAACCCACTCCAGTGTTCTTGCTTGGAGAATCCCAGGGATGGCGGAGCCTGGTGGGCTGCCGTCTATGGGGTCGCACAGAGTCGGACACGACTGAAGTGACTTAGCAGCAGCAGCAGCTAGAAGGGAGAGCTACAGAAATACAGTTTGATGGAGGCTTTGTTAATTTCCACATTGCTTTAAGTAGATCAATCTCAGTATAAAGGAGCCATTACTCTGCCTTGAACTGGCCTGGACAGTGCAAGGTGTGGATGGACATGAGCTACAGAAGAAAATCAGTAGGCAACAGAAAGCAAATGATGCACAAGGAGAACAAAGACTGGGAGGGCGGCTGTAACTAACCAGGCCTGAGAGTTTTAACTAATCCCCATTGGTGACGGTTTAGAGGGAATGCCAGAATAAAATCAGCCTAATCGTAGCAGTGTGTTGCTCAACCATACAGCAACTATTTTTTGAGCACCTACTTTGGTCAAGTGCCAAGATGATGTTGAACAAGGTGGTGTATTTTCTGCTCTCAATGAGTCAATCAGGGCAACAGATAATCACACAGCCAGAAAGACACTGTGTTAGGGTCTGATTGTAATAAAAAACTGGGCCAATCTTCATCCCTAGTTCCCAGGAGACAACCTGTAAACCCTTGGGATTTCCCAGTGATAGGAATGTCTTTGTTATTTCTGCTGAGTCTCTCCAACCACACCTGAAAGTTTATGCTGGCAGATGGCTAAGGATAGGGGCTGCCCAGGTACAGAAAGACCAAGCACATGATTGGAGTACTGGGGCCTGAACCCTGAGATACCAGCCTGACCTCTGGGGAGGGGAGTGGGGTTGGAGATTGAGTGCAACCACGTGCCAGAGATCAATCAGTCGTGCCTGGGTAATGACGCTTCAATTAAAACTCTAACACTGATGGTTGGGTGAGCCTCCCTGGTTGGCAATACTCTGCGTATTGTTACACACGGATGTGTCAGGAAGATAACACATCCCTGAGGACAATGGAAGCCTGGTGTTTGGAACCCTCCCAAACTTCTCCCTGTGCGTCTCTTCTTTTGGCTGGTTAAGTACAGTGCTGTCAATGAAGTCTGTGAGTCTTTCCAGTGAATTGTCAAACCTACAGGAGTCCATGGGGATCCCCAAACTTGATGCTGGTATCAAAAGTCTTGGGTAGAGCTGGCAATCTGGAGAACTGTACTCAATCTGCAAAGCTCAATCTAATTCTGGGTTGTTGTTCAGTCACTAAGTCGTGTCTGACTCTTTCTGACCCCCATGGACTGCAGCATGCCAGGCTTCCCTGTCCTTCACTCTCTCCCGGAGTTTGCTCAAACTCATGTCCATGAGTGAAGCCATCCAACCATCTCATCCTCTCTCGCCTCCTTCTGGATAGGTTGTAATAAAGACAGTTTAGGGGCTTCCCTACTGGCTCAGACAGTAAAGAATCTGCCTGCAATGAGGGAGACCTGGCTTCGATCCCTGGGTCAGGAAGATCCCCTGGAGGAGGGCATAGCAACCCCCTCCAATATTCTTACCTAGAGAATTCCAAAGGACAGAGGAGCCTGGCGGGCTACAGTCCATGGAGTCGAAATGAGTGACTAAGCACAGCAAAGCACAGGCATGCAAAAGAGGCTCACATGATCCAGACTAGAGGCCAAGAAAGGCTTCAGGGCACACTTCCTAGAAAAATAACCTCTGACACTTGAATGGTTAAGCATTCGAACTCCAGGTAACTCTTAGGAAAAATAGAGTTAGTTGCATGGATGATATTTAGTTCTAAGCAAATCCCTGTCATTGTTTAAGTCCCCCGATACAGAAATAATTCCAATTTTGCTTAGGAAGTTCCCTGTCTCAGTTCTATCCAGCCAACAACTAAAGTAAAATTTCAGGTTCTCAGGAAGCACAAAGTAGACAAATGAGCAGCCACACCTCACAATGGTGCCATAAGGACCTGGGTTTTGTTAAGATGAGCTGCTGATTATGCTCACTGTCCAGCTGCATTGTGCACTATTCCTTTCATGGAAGGGAGACTTTACTAACCCGCTTTGCAGAGAGAATTTACAAGGCACTGGGAGTTCATAAGATGTACTTAAATTAAACAATAAGCTCTAAATGGAAGAGGTCAGGCTATTAATATATTATTTAACAATGTCCTCAATTACCTTTTTCTGAAGCTGTTATTTAGGATATGCTTCTTGAGTAAATGTGGAGAAGGAAATTGTGACCCACTCCAATATTCTTGCCTGGAGAATTCCATGGACAGAGGGGTCTGGCGGGCTATAGTCCAGGGGGTTGCAAAGAGTCTCAGACACGACTGAGTACAAGTAAATGCATATAATTTCTCCCTTCTATCCCTGCCAATCAAAATATACTCTCCTACTGCAACTGGTTTAAGAAAAATCTAAGCTGAGAATGACCGCTGTTGTTAGGCAAATGTTGCCATAAACGACCTGAAATGCTTTCAGAATCTTTGAAAAATAGCATGAGTTTTCTCAAGGAGGGGAGGGGCAAACAGAGCAGCTAGTTTCAAGTGCACAGAAGTCTTCTTTCTTGCACAAAGATGAGCATCACCTCTTCATGGTGCCTCCAGATCACAGTCCCTTGACCTTGGACTCACAGAAGCTTTGGTGTGGGGAAATCAAAGCTGAGGGCAGTTGCTCCCTCGAAGCTGCAAAGCCAGAAGATTCCAAGCCCAGATCAGAACTTGTATCTGCTGATCGCCAGTCCAAAATGTTCTATTGTTCAGTTGCTCAGTTGTGTCTGACTCTTTGAGACCCCATGGACTGCAGCACACCAGGCTTCCCCCTCTTCACCATGTCTCAGAGTCTGCTCAAACTTATGTCCGTGGAGTTGGTGATGCCATCCAACCATCTCATCCTCTGCCACCCACTTCTCCTTTTGCCTTCAATCTTTCCCAGCATCCGGGTCTTTCCCAATAAGTCCGCTCTTTGTATCAGGTGGCCAAAGTATTGGAGCTTCAGCTTCAACATCAGTCCTTCCAATGGATATTCAGGGTTGATTTCCTTTCAGATTGACTGGTTTGATCTCCTTGCTGTCCAACGGACTCTCAAGAGTCTTCTCTAGCACCACAGTTTGAAAGTATCAGTTCTTCAGCATTCAACCTTCCAATGGTCCAACTCTCAAATCCATGCCAGGGCAAACTGATTTTGAACTTAAAAAAAAAAATATTCATCTGGGTTTGAATCCACTGAAGTTGGAGCTCAAATAACCCCAACCCTCACCTTTATATTTATCTGTGAAAGACTGTACTTAGTGTTAGGCATTCAAGGTGCCCCAATAAAGAGCACATCAAGGTTCTGAACCCAGAGACTTGGGAGATGAAAATGTCACCTACAGAGCTGGGAGCAGACGCTGTGATTTCTACCTGCAGACAAGTGGGCATTCCTGAGACTGAACCCCCAGACAGCACAGACCTGCAGCAGGAGGGTAGGGTCAGTGACTTGAAATGTACAGGTAGGAAACCAACCAGAAATCCTACTCCCACAGGCAGCCTCGCTCCCAGGGGGAAAGCGAATAGAATCTGGGCTACACAAACACCATTCTCCTTCCAGACCCACCAGCAAATTAAAACACTCCTCATCAGGTCTGGAAGGATAGAGAGAGGGGGGCAGAGAAAGCAGGCAGGAGTGTTACTGCAGGTGGGATCCCTCTACACAGAAGACACGCCAGGAGACCAGAAGCAGACAGGGGGGCAGGGGAGGGCAGGGAGCAGCCCAGAGCCACAGTCTCCTAACCCGCCGGACTGTCACAAATATCTCAAATGACAAATTCTGACACAATGGCCTGTCACAAGGTGGGTCCTCCACCACGATAGTTATTACGATAGAGCAGAGGGAGGAGAAGGAAAGGGAGAGAGGGTCGGGGGAGAAAGGTGCATGCCAGTTTGGTGAGGAAGGTGGTGGACACCCCGGCCAGATCTCCTGGAACTGTGAGACTGGAGCATGTGGGGTGCACGAGGCAGGCGGCGTGGCGGGGACCCACATGGGAATGTGAAGATGGGATGCAATTGGGAACAGCACGCGTCTGTAATGTGCTGGAGCCGGAGTCACTGTAACTCAGTGCTGTGCTGAATGAAGTGGAAGAAATGCTATTAAATCCATGACTCCATGAGGTAATAATATTCCCAGCGAGCCCACGCCTACAGAAATACACCCAGCAAGCAGCCTTTCCAGGAGCCCCCTCTAAGTTATAACAAGCTGCCTATCTCCTGCTGCCAGGATGTGGAGAAAAAATGAAAACCAGTTACCAACTACATTATAAACTTAGTGACCTGCTTCACCTCCCTTGGTTTAGTGACGAGCTTGGCTGCCTTTTGGGCACGAAGAAAGAAACATAAGGCCAGGATTAAGTTTCCTGGCTTTTGAAGGCATCAAGAGTCAGAAATGCTTTCAGCTGGCAATTCTCTCTGTTATTCAGTCAGCTTTGATGGATTTATTTTCTTTGCCCTACTTCATAGAAGTCACTGTGGCCAATTACCGCAAGATGATCGCCAGGGAGTTTTTGCATGGACACCAGGTGGCGCTGTCTTCCCAGCTGTTTCCGTTCTCTTTTCAAAAGTGCAGACTGGTTTCATTAAACACCCCCTTAGAGCTTTCTAACTTGTAATAAGAGTGAGGAATTCAATGGTCAGAAAGGCACGCACTTACTTTCTCCAATCTGTGGGTCTCTGAGCCCCGAGAGAGTGGTAGAATCCTTTATACACTTCACACTCTCACAATTTTATTTCTCTCTGTGGCAAGTGAAGCAATTAGAAAGAAGCACCGTATTCAGATATTCATCGTCAGCGAACGGCAGTCTTATTCATTTTAGAACTCGTGCATGTTGACTCATTTTACAAACCTCTTCTTGCTGCAAATTACAAATGGCTTTTCAATTTTTTTTTTAATTCTGTAACAGTATTCTCCACTTGAGGACATTTCTAGTTCTATTTAAATACCAGGATCTCTTACACAGATTGGAGTCTAATATCTTGGCCGAGAGACGGTTCTTGCAGCTCTGGAAGCATTTTCCTCTGGGATTTATGGAGACAGCAGCAGTTGGGCGGGGGCTGGGGTATTCCATCAAGAACAGAAGTGCTCCAGCCAAGTTAAGCCCCTTTGCTAAAGTCACACAGAGTCAAAGATAGGGCCCCGGCTTCCTGATTTCTGATGCAATGCTTTCTTTATGACACTCCCCTGTCTCCTTGAGTCCCAAGATTGACACATGCTTGGATTGGCAATATACCTTAACTTGATATTTGAACATTGTTGCTGGGATATCTGTAATTCTAAATAGAGACAGGGTGGCTTCTAAGCAGCATGTGTACATTTAAGAGAAAAGCAATATTCTAACTTCTGGCAAAACGTCAAGCATCAAGAATATCACTTACCAGAGCTGACTTTATAAGAGTGTCGCTAGGGACCAGCAAGCTGTCTCATTCCAAACATCTGCCATGGACCCTCCCAGGGCCAGGGAGCTGGGTGGCAGAGTCCCAGGCTTTTCTCTGAAGTGCTCCCAATTCTCTCTCTCTCTCTGTCTCTCTGGAGAATCTTGCCTCCCAGAGCAGAATTATTAGAGCATGAGCTTATACTACCAGCTTCTGACCACAATATCTTTATATTATGAGAGGAAAAAGGAAAATGCTCTTAAATTTAAAATCTGTTTCCTTGGTATCTACAGATCTTCTGTGTGTATGCGTGTCATGTCTGACTCTTTGCAACCTCGTGGACTGTAGCCCGCTAGGCTCCTCCATCCATGGAATTTTCCAGTCTAGAATACTGGGGTGGGCTGCCATTTCCTTCTCCAGGGGATCGTCCCAACCCAGGGATCAAATTCACGTCTCTTGCATCTCCTGCTTTGGCAAGTGGATTCTTTACCACTGCGCCGCCTGGGAAGCCACACAGATTTTTGTAAACCTAGTCAACTTTAGATTGGTTTGTATTTTGCATGGTCTCTGGTCTTAGTTACTAAAGGATTAACATGCTTCTTAAGGAAAGAGCGCACTCTGGTCTCTCATATTACTCTCCCCAGTTTCACGCAGAAACTGGAAGGCTGAACAGTCCTCTATCACAAAAAGCTACCTGGTTCCATCAGTTTGGGTTTTTCTGCCTTATGAGACACAGACTGCTCAGTTTCGATTACAGGTAAAATTTCAATACTTTGGGAGCTTTTTTCCCCCCTTCATTTTCATTAATGAAGTATCAAAGTCTTATTTAATACCACTAGATACCAATTTTAAATCAATTAAGATTGAAATTTGAAGACTGCTGGGAGGAGAGAGATTGAGGAAGTAAGTTATCCATTTTCCAGAGATATGAAATAAAGTGAATGTGAGTCATTTACTTATTTATTCACAGGATACGAACGAAACGCTTCTTTTATCATGTATGGAACATTTATAACATTATGCTTGTTGTACATAAAGAACTGATTTGTCCATTGATATATGGCAGAAATCAACACAATATTGTAAAGCAATTATCCTCCAATTAAAAATAAATTTATTAATAGAAAAAGAAAAAACAGAACTGATCTGATCTTGAAGGGAGACAATGGTGAATCAGATCCACTCAGTCCATAAATATTCTGTGAATAAGTGAATGAATGAATGAATGGCATCTATATCATCTCAATTCACTTTTAGTTGATGTCATAGTATATGTCTGGTTACAAAATGGTCCTCCACTGTGGGTTCAAATGGGCTTCCCTGGTAGCTCAGATGGTAAAGATTCCACCTGCAGTGTGGGAGACCTGGGTTCAATCCCTGGGTTGGGAAGATTCCCTGAAAGAGGGCATGGCAATCCACTCCAGTATTCTTGCCTGGAGAATTCCATGGATGGAAGAGCCCGGCGGGCCACAGTCCATGGGGTCAATGCTTTCCTCCTGACCCAAGTTCTTTCATGACAAATACATACAATATAATCCTCCACTGATTACCAGCATCTCATTCTAGTAGCAGTCCAGCCTTTGAGGCCATAGTCCCAAAAGTTATGAAATCACGGGCAGGGTCATTGTATGAAAAGGGTATCAGGCCAGGCTAGGCCAGAATGGAGGCAAACTGGAGAGCAGAGCCTCTTTATCTAGAGGGGCTGCAGCTATGGCTGCCTTGGGGCAATGAGGCTGCATTGTGAGATCTTCAAATTAGGAAATTATTTTTGGCAGCACTTGGTCTTCGTAGCTGCTCACAGGCTTTCTCCAGCTGCAGTGAGTGGGAGCTACTCTCTAGCTGTGGTGTGCGGGCTTCTCGTTGCAGCAGCTTCTCTTGTTGCAGAGCATGGGCTCTAGGCAGAGGGGCTTCAGTAGTTGTGATACACTGGCTTCGATGTCCCTGTGGGATCTTCCTGGACAAGGGATCGAACCAGTGTACCCTGCATTGGCAGGTAGATTCTTAACCACTGGACCACAGGGGAAGCCCAGAAACATTTGAAAATTAAACATCCAGTTAACATGTTCTCTGAACACACCAAACCTTCTAATGAGCTTGTGCAGAAGTCTGAACTAGAAAGGGGCGTGAGATATCACAGGGAAATGTTACCTAGATTGTAATCTTTCTACTTGCTTTTTTATGGAGATTTATTTAAAAGTAGTATTAACCTCTGAAAAGCATTTTTTAAGATATAGAAGAGAAAGGGATTTTTATTATCTTGAAAGCGAAAGTCAAAGTCGCTCGGTCCTGTCTGACTCTTTGCGACCCCATGGACTATACAGTTCATGGAAACTTACAGGCCAGAATACTGGAGTGGGTAGCCTTTTCCTTCTCCAGGAGATCTTCCCAACCCAGGGATTGAAGCCAGGTTTCCCGAATTGCAGGCGGATTCTTTACCAGTTGAGCCACAAGAAGAGAAAGGGATTTTTATTATCTTAGCTGAATCTAATACAAGGCCTCAGGTAAATCAATACATTTATTATCAAAACAAAGCTTCAAAGGAATTTTAGGTTTAGTCCTCTCCAATTTCTCACTCTTATAAAAGCAAAGGAAACATTGGTTGTTGCTTCAGATCATTTTTTCATTCAACAAACATTTATGGAGCTACCAGAATCATCTGGTATCCTGAGACACAGAGTTTATCACTCTCTGAAGGCTCTTCAGCACAAAACCTGCCTTTCAGTTAACTATGCTCAACACATATTTGTTGAACACTACTCTCTAAAAGGAGAAGGCAATGGCAACCCACTCCAGTACTCTTGCCTGGAAAATCCCACGGACGGAGGAACCTGGTAGGCTGCAGTCCATGGGGTTGCGAAGAGTCGGACACGACTGAGTGACTTCACTTTCACTTTTCACTTTCATGTATTGGAGAAGGAAATGGCAACCCACTCCACTGTTCTTGCCTGGAGAATCCCAGGGACGGGGGAGCCTGGTGGGCTGCCGTCTATGGGGTCACACAGAGTCAGACACGACTGAAGTGACTTAGCAGCAGCAATAGCACTCTCTAACAAATCTGTTTTGAAAACAGACTTGATCTTCTAGTAATCGCTACATGAAGGGATCACATGATTCCCTTTCATGAAGCATAAAAATGGGCAAGACAGCCTAAAAAATAATTGTTTCAGCATGTAAACACCTACCAAAGGCAGAAAATTAAGAAACGTTTACTCTGAAACACAAAAATGAGAGAGCTCTGGGTAAGAATAATGAGAGTCTGTATCGTTTCTCTGGGGCTGCTCCTATGCTTGCCTCCCCCAGCTCAGCTGGGCAAAATTACAGCCATACCACCTTGGGCAAGCTGTAATGAAAAAACAACTTTGCTGTCAAAGGAGACTGATTGGCCTTGGGGCAGAGATGGAGGAAGTGGGGGTGGCAAACACCAGGAACAGTCACAGCTAAAAATGGCAGATTTCATTTGGGATAGATTATAAAAACCTTCAGCTTTTTTAGACCAAGTTTAAGGTGAGCAGCCAACCAGCCAAGAGTGTAATAGGGAGACACTGGAATTGAGAGCATCATAAAAGGACTAAGACAATCTGTCCTCCTCATTTTCCTGGCTGACAGGGAAACTACATGTGTGTGGAGGAGATCCGAAGGGCTTGCAAAGATACTTCTCCAAAGTTATATAGAAATGGAAAATAAGCACATTAAAAAATGCTCAAAATCATGTCATTAAGATAATGCAAATAAAAACACACTGAGATACCTCTATAAAATCACTATAAGAATGGCGAAAATCAGGTAGACTGACACTATTAAGTGTTGATAAGAGAGTGGAGAAGCTGGAAACTGCATACACTGTTGGTGGGAATATAAAATGGGGCAGTATCTCTGAGAAACAGTTTGATAGCTTATTAAAAAGTTAAAGATCCACTTACTATATAACTCAGGAATTTTACCCCAAACTATCCACCAAAGAAAAATGAAAACATGTCCACACAAAGGTTGTTTATACTGCTGCTGCTGCTGCTATTTATACTAGAGTTATTCATAACAGCCAGAAACTAGAAGAAAAAAAACAAAAAACATCCAAACTGCAGTCAACTGGCAAATGGATCTACAAAATATGGTTATCCATACAATGTAATACTGTTTGGCAATTAAAAGGAGCAATAAACTACTGATAATATGCAACATGATGCTGCTGCTACTGCTGCTAAGTCACTTCAGTCCTGTCCGACTCTGTGCAACCCCAGAGACGGCAGCCCACCAGGCTCCCCTGTCCTTGGATTCTCCAGGCAAGAACACTGGAGTGGGTTGCCATTTCCTTCTCCAATGCATGAAAGTGAAAAGTGAAAGTGAACTCACTCAGTTGTGTCCGACTCTTTGCGACCCCATGGACTGCAGCCCACCAGCCTCCTCCGTCCATGGGATTCTCCAGGCAAATGCTGCTGCTGCTGCTACTGCTGCTAAGTCAAATGAATAGTCCTCAAAACCAGTGTGCTAATTAAAAGAAGCCAGACAGGGAGGGAAAAAACAACATATTACATAATTCTATTAATATCTATGGTCTGGAAAAGGCAAAACTATACTAATAGTAAGAAAATCAATGATTTCATGGGCTTGGGGCAGGGTGGAAACAGATATTGATAGCAAACATCTAGTAGAGAACCTTTGGAATAAAGGAAACGTTTAAATTTGGATTGTGGTGATAGCTGTACAAATTCACTTAAATTTGTGTAATTAGATCACTCACACTCACCTAGAGCCAGACATCCTGGAATGTGAAGTCAGGTGGGCCTTAGGAAGCAGAACTACGAACAAAGCTAGTGGAGGTGATGGAATTCCAGTTGAGCTATTTCAAATTCTAAAAGATGATGCTGTGAAAGTGCTGCACTCAGTATGTCAGCAAATTTGGAAAACTCAGCAGTAGCCACAGGACTGGAAAAGGTCAGTTTTCATTCCAATCCCAAAGAAAGGCAATGCCAAAGAATGCTCAAACTACTGCACAATTGCACTCATCTCACATGCTAGTAAAGTAATGCTCAAAATTCTCCAAGCCAGGCTTCAGCAATACATGAACCATGAAACTCCAGATGTTCAAGCTGGTTTTAGAAAAGGCAGAGGAACCAGAGATCAAATTGCCAACATCTGCTGGATCATCAAAAAAGCAAGAAAGTTCCAGAAAAACATCTATTTCTGCTTTATTGACTATGCTGAAGCCTTTGACTGTGTGGATCACAATAAACTGTGGAAAATTCTGAAAGAGATGGGACTACGGACTACCGGACCATCTGATCTGCCTCTTGAGAAACCTGTATACAGGTCAGGAAGCAACAGTTAGAACTGGACATGGAACAACAGACTGTTTCCAAATAGGAAAAGGAGTACGTCAAGGCTGTATATTGTCACCCTGCTTATTTAACTTATATGCAGAGTACATCATGAGAAACGCTGGGCTGGAAGAAGCACAAGCTGGAATCAAGATTGCCAGGAGAAATATCAATAACCTCAGATACGCAGATGACACCACCGTTATGGCAGAAAGTGAAGAGGAACTAAAAAGCCTCTTGATGAAAGTGAAAGAAGAGAGTGAAAAAGTTGGCTTAAAGCTCAACATTCAGAAAACGAAGATCAAGGCATCCAGTCCCATCACTTCATGGGAAATAGATGGGGAAACAGTGGAAACAGTGTCAGACTTTATTTTTCTGGGCTCCAAAATCACTGCAGATGGTGATTGCAGCCATGAAATTAAAAGATGCTTGCTCCTTGGAAGGAAAGTTATGACCAACCTAGACAGCATATTAAAAAGCACAGACATTACTTTGCCAACAAAGGTTCATCTAGTCAAGGCTATGGTTTTTCCAGTAGTCATGTATGGATGTGAGAGTTGGACTATAAAGAAAGCTGAGCGCCGAAGAATTGATGCTTTTGAACTATGGTTCAAAAATACAAAAATATGCAGCCTTGACATACTGCTTTTCCTATTTGGAACCAGTCTGTTGTTCCATGTCCAGTTCTAACTGTTGCTTCCTGACCTGTATACAGGTTTCTCAAGAGGCAGATCAGGTGGTCTGGTAGTCCCATCTCTTTCAGAATTTTCCACAGTTTATTGGAGAATACTCTTGAGAGTCCCTTGGACTGCAAGGAGATCCAACTAGTCCATCCTAAAGGAGATCAGTCCTGGGTGTTCTTTGGAAGGACTGATGTTGAAGCTGAAACTCCAATACTTTGGCCACCTGATGCGAAGAGCTGACTCATTGGAAAAGAGCCTGATGCTGGGAAAGATTGAGGGCAGGAGGAGAAGGGGACAACAGAGGATAAGATGGTTGGATGGCATCACCAACACAATGGACAGGGGTTTGGGTGGACTCCGGAAGTTGGTGATGGACAGGGAGGCCTGGCGTGCTGCGGTTCATGGGGTCACGAAGAGTCGAACACAACTGAGCAACTGAACTGAACTGATATACTAAAAACGCATAACACATGTCAAGGAATGCATTTTTTAATGTATAAGGTTTACATATCTTCAGCTTTCTTTGTTGTTTTTGTTTAGTCCCTAAGTCGTGTCTGACTCTTTTGTGACTCCATGGACTGCAGCCCACAAGGCTCCTCTGTCCATGGGATTTCCCAGGCAAGAATACTGGAGTGGGTTGCCATTTCCTTCTCCAGGGGATCTTCCTAATGCAGGGGTTAAACCCGAGTCTCTGTGTCTCCTGCATTGGCAGGTAGATTCTTTACCACTGAGCCTCCAGGGAAGACCTCAGCTTTCTTTAGGTATTTCCCAATTGTTCTCCAAACTGATTGTACATTCCTACCTACAGCATACAAGATTTTCTGATGCTCTATATCCAGCATTTGATACTGTCAAACTGATTCTTATGTGACAAGGGCAAATTCATAAATCATTTTGGTTGTCTCTGTCCTATTTTGTGTAAGATGAAGATACTAGGCACATTCTGCTAGTTTCTATTTAAATTGTTCATAGTTAGAATTATTCTTGATTATAAGTTTCTCTCTTGTTTTTACACAGACAACACCTCCAGGCAGACATTAGTGGAAATTCAGACTAGTGGTATGTATCCTAGGATGTGGCTACAAAGCTATATGTGTATGCCTTTTAGAATCTACATCATTATATTTGCTTTTTCTGGGGATGATCAAACTGGTCCTGATGTGGTAATAGAGTCAAGACTAAATGTGCCAAATGAGAAGATGCCAAAGTGCAGCCATTTTAATAATTGATTCATAGGCTGTTGTCTGTTCCCTTCTCTGCAGGCTAAAGCCAAGCTATTCCAAGCCAGGCCAGCCTACTCCAGTGTGGAAAAACACGATGGGGAGGGGAGCAACAACTTCATAGCATAACCCCTTGCAAACTATTCTAACTAGAGTCCACAAAAATTTGTCCATATTTAAGCAAAACTCACATTGCATTTCATTCCCCATTACAAACAATGGAAAATAACTTCTGTCCAGAATTAAAAGTATTCAACTCCTTTTTAGCTACTTTTAGTTGCCAACCCAGTAGTGATGACAATGGTGATGGCAATGAAGAATGTTCACCCAAGAACCAAAGCATACAATGTGTAATCCAGGATACATCTGTGTGTGTGTGTGTGTGTGTGTGTGTGTGCACAGATGCACAGAATGGGACTGCTCTTTCTATTTGAAAACCACAGTGGCATTTCTTGCACAGATATCTTTGGAATAAAGCTAAAATTCAGATAAGGACTGGTCATCCTCCCTACAATATATTCAATGGCAGGTGGCCCTGTGCAGAGTGCCTGTAAACTGAAGAAGAAGTCTCATTCACCCTCAGCACAGAGATGCTGGAGATGTGACTCATCAGCTCTTCTTAGCAACCTCTATTCCCAGGTGGCGCTAGTGGTAAAAAAACACACCTGCCAATGCAAGAAACATAAGAGACACGTGTTCGATCCCTGGGTCAGGAAGATCCCCTGGAGGAGAGCATGGCAACCCACTCTAGTATTCTTGCCTAGAGAATCCAATGGACAGAGGAGGCTGGCGGGCTATGGTCCATATAGTCGCAAAGAGTTGGACACAACTGAAATGACTTAGCACACACACTCCTCTAAACGTCCCTCTCCTTTGGTTTCGAAGTTATGCCATACAAGATCTAGGGAGAGAAGAACCAGATTTTGAAGAATTTTCAATGCCAGTGATATCAGGAACTTAATTCCCAAATGGAAGCCTGGTGTGCTGCAGTCCATGTGGTCGCAAAGAATGGGACACGACTCAGCGACTGAACAACAATCATATAAGTGGAAACCCACTGAATGTCCTCTGGACTCTCAACTCCTTGAAGTCAGTAAACCTGCCTTCACCCCCGTGCTCCTGTAGCACCTGGCCCAGGGTGGTGTACACAGCAAGCAGTCCACAAATAGTTGGAAAGGATGAATGCTGCTTACGGGGCCTGTTGCTGCTTACAGGCTTGGTAGGGTCTGGATTCCTGTCCCTCCCTGAGCCGCACAGGGCTTTTTGCTATAAATGAGCTGCCTCTCCCTGCTTGCTGTGAGCCAGGTTTTCTCCATCTGCTGCCATTGTTTCCCCACGTTTCACAGCTATGTTGTATTGCATGCGGTTATTCTTCAGTGGGTCATTACAGCATCTGTCTGCCCACCTTGTGCATGCCCCGTCTCAGCTCACGAGACAGCAGCTGCTGGAGCATCCTGCTCCCCTTCATCATCTGCCCAGACCCCGCGCACTCAAGCCTGCTTGCAGAAATCATCGTTTCATTGCTTGGGGGTTGGCTACACTCCAGGACCTGCTTACTGGGATCCTTGCCTGCCATTTAATATTCCTTTAGGTAATTTTTTTTTCAACCAGATGTGATGCCCACAAGAAATTTCAGTTTCATGGATGTGTACAAGGATACAAACAATCATCGCCACATAGATCTTTATTAGTAGTAATTTTTTCTAGTAGGAAGTGATCCTGGAAGCCACATTAATAATAAGAGGAGAAAGGTCTCATTTTATAAAGACTAAACATTCAGAAACCCTAATCCTCATCCAGAATTAACCTTAAAAGAGGAGAGCGAGCACTGTTGCAAAGCCTGTGCACTTTACTTGCCCCCTTAAATAGAAGCTTCCTGACAGTTCATGGCCGTTAAGACGAAACCTGGTTATAGTCAATATGCATACTGTTCAATATACATACATATCGTTTACAACAGGATAAGCCAGAATTTTGTATGTTGAGTTGATTGTTTGGAACTCAGGCTCCTATTCCCTTTGACAACTTTCAGAAAACTAAAAGTAGTAAAATCCGGATTGTAGCCAAACTGATACCGTTTCCCAGGTGGCTGAGTGGTAAAGTACCTGCCTGCCAATGCAGGAGACGGCAGCTTCAGTCACTGGGTCAAGAAAATACCCTGGAGAAGGCAGTGGCCATCCACTCCAGTATTCTTGCCTGCAGAATCCCATGGAGGAGCCTGGCGGCCTACAGACATGGGTTGCATAGAGTCAGACACGACTGAGCAACTAGCACACGTTTTCATACCGTTGCAACTGGGAAAAGAATCCAGGGTGAACTGAATTTAACTCAACATAACAGACTTGTATAAAAGTGACTGGTGTTTTCAAGGGAGTCTCAGGGAGGAATGAGGGGGGCCTCAGCGGGGTCAGGGAAATGAAAAGTACAAAAAGCAGGAAGAGGGGTTTGGTCTGAACCCATCTGGGTTTGCTCCCTGGTGCTTATCAAAGTCGGGCTCCTAGTTTTCCCACAGAGGTTGGGGGCCAGGGGCCCCATCTTCAGATGTTGGCTGAACAAACAGTAGATTCTTTGGGGAGTCTTGAGTTTTCTCAGGCAGATACCTTCATGGAGGCTAGTGTCAGCCTAGGGATCAGCCTTAAGCTGTTAGAAACGATCGGTGTTTGTTTAAGTTTTTATAAGCCAAGGTCCAATCTAGTCAGAAAAGAGAGCACAGAGGCGCCTGGCCAGGGTTTGGTCAGGGAGAAAACCTTTGTCATGTCTCAACAGTCCCCACAATACTCCATGAGGG
Organism: Bos indicus; assembly: GCF_029378745.1. NCBI lineage: Eukaryota > Metazoa > Chordata > Mammalia > Artiodactyla > Bovidae > Bos > Bos indicus. The sequence continues at coordinate 32,377,539 of NC_091783.1, forward strand.
AAGTTTTACTATTTCCGTTTTGTAGATAAAGATCCAAGACCAAAAGGGTGATGTTCTTGTTGTTGTTGTTGGTCGGTCGCTAAGTCGTGTCTGACTCTTTGCGACCGCGTGGACTGCAGCACGCCAGGCTTCCCTGTCCTCCACTATCTCCCAGAGTTTGCTCAAACTCGTGTTCACTGAGGCAGTGATGCCATTCAACAACCTCATCCTCTGTCATCCCCTTCTCCTCCCACCTTCAATCTTCCCCAGCATCAGGGGCTTTTCCAATGAGTCAGTTCTTCTCATCAGGTGGCCAGAGTACTGGAGCTTCAGGTTCAGCATCAGTCCTTCCAGTGAATATCCAGGGTTGATCTCCTTTAGGGTTGACTGGTTTGATCTCCATGCTGTCCAAGGGACTCCCAAGAGTGTTCTCCAGTACCACAATTCGAAAGCATCAGTTCTTCAGTGCTCAGCCTTCTTTACTATCAAGCTCTCACATCTGTACATGACTACTGGATGACATGCCCAAGATCGAGTAGGGCTTCTGTGGCAGAAATGGGGCTGAAAAGCAGATCATTTATTCTCTGCTTGGTGGTGAGCACTGGCTTCCAAGATGGGAGGCCAGGGCATGAGATCATAGGCATCAGAATGGAAGGTCAACAAAAATGATCCCGAGGCCTGACTCAAGGCAAATGAAAAATGCAGAGCGACCCATTTCTTTCCTTATAAAGCTTAACTAGTTAAACCAGAACTAATGGGAATATGTGGAAGGGAATGAGCAGGTTGTGTCTGAGCCACAGTTCAAAGCCTCCTTTGACCTGTTTAAATAAGGTGACAATAAATCAGCCTCCAAAATCAAGCACAGGAAGAAAACAGGATTTCTCATTATGCGACTTTAAGCAGTTTCAGAGACGATGCTTTCCAATTCTACATTTGACTTCTTCAAAAATATTATGACAACTGGCATCACACTTAGGAACCCAGACACCCCCCCTTTCTTCACTACTTTCCAAAATTTTCATGTATTTTCTACTTCTGCTGTCACCATCTTCAAGAGGTGTTTCTGCCAAGCCCAGTCCCTTTTCATCTCTGTACATAACGTCCTGTCCCTCAGTCTGCACAGTCATTTCAATCCAAGAGGAAAAAACTGGGCTATATAAATAAATCTTTATTACTGTCACAGCATTGTTAAAGAATTTCCTAGTTTGAGCTGCTCGTCGTTTGAAACCACCACCTTTCCAGTGCTGAGAGGATCCTGCTAGGCGTTTTAAATTAGGGAAGACAGTTTTATTGTCAAGGCAGGTCAATCAAATTATAATTGGCTCTAATTTGCACTCCCACCAGCTGTTAAATTCTTCACCTGCAGCACTCAAAATGGTGTGAAATTCTTGCCGGTTTTGTGAGAGCTTCAAAGAGAATCACTCTTGATCTGATTCCTAAAACCAAAGTGCCTGTTACTTTGCATCAGAAGCCAGGAGAATGCACCGTCGGCTCAAACCACGGGGAAGCTGGGCTTGGGCTGAAGTGGGCTGAGCCTGACAAAGGAGGACAAACGCATCTTCTACGCACCATCGTCCTTTACAAGCACTATTTCTGTCGCAGCGGAGCAGACCTGGGGCAGGGAGGGAGGGCAGCTTTCTTTTGTTATGGTCATCATACCCTTGAGTTGTATCTTGTATTTCATTGTGAATTGAACTTGCAACTCTTAGGACAGTCATAAATTCAGCACTAAGAATGGAGCATCAGAGGAGGATAGAGTTTTAGGGTGGAGCGTATCCACCCTGGCTCTGTATTGAGGATCCAGTATGCTCTCAGATAGCCAGCATTACAGACTGTGGGGTACTGCCTCAGACAGTCTGGGACTCTGGGTAACTAAAACGTGTACAGAAACTCCTCTCTACCAGGGCCCACAAACACACATGCACATAAAACACGAGTGTGTGCACACATACACATGCACGCACGCACACACACACACACACACACACACGCACAGCTCCAGGAAAGAGTGAAAAGCAACAGCCGGTTAGCACACGACGATGAAGCACCACCTTGCTATTACTTCCGAGTCACAGCTTCCTACTTCTCTATAATTTTGCTGAAGGCAGTTTTGTGCAAAACAGTAGATCCTGTGATTTCAGCTAGAGTTTGGAATGGTCAGATGTGGAAACAACATCACGAAAATAATAAACGTTAAGTTTAATTTTGGATGAATAAAGGAAGCTCTTCACGTGGCTGAATTGGAATTGCCCTGATCTTGCTGATTGGCCTAGTGGACAGCCCTCTGCCATCTCACAGCAAGGGTCTTCAGGAATGACTGTGAGGAGAAAATGTTGTGAAGTAATGAAGGTTCTCTGAAGAAATATTGTTGGATTTGGAGTGTATTTAAGCAAACGCAAGACAAGCTTCTAAAAAATAAAAGGAAATGCTGCATTGGAAATAATTTAAGAAAGAATCGCTTTGAGGTCTGAGGAAATAAGATGGGAACACAAATTTACATGAGGATAGTCATTACAATAGTATTTAACAGAGCAAAAAGTAGAAGCAATCTAACTTTCTAAAAACAAAGAATCAGTTAAATCATCTAAAGCATTTCCATAAACTAGAATATCACGCAGCAGGGACTTCCCAGAAGGTCCAGTGGCTAAGACTCTGAGGTCCTAACGCTGGGGGCCCAGGTTCAATCCCTGATCAGGGAACTAGAGCCCACGTGCTACAACTGAGACCCAGCGTAGCCAAAGAAAGAAAGAATATCATGTAGAATTTAAATGCTTTTTATGAAGAATTTATATAAGGAAATACATCTGTTAAATATGAAATAGGATAGAGACTATTCATAGTACAATCTCTAAAAATTATTAAACACTGGATATCTCCAAGTGCTTAGTTTACAGGCAATTTTATTTTTTCTTTATGTTTTTCTCTACTTTCCAAATTTAACAGTTTTTTAAATCCTTATAAACAAACAAAAAATAAAGTTAATAAATAATTGCAACCAGTATGAGTTTGGGATGCAATGTTCAAATGCAAAAAGTGTCACATATTTTTATTTTCCTAAATCAAATCAAATCTCTGAGGCCCAGTGGCTCAGGGCAGGTGAGATGCCCAATAGGGATCATTATTGGGGCTCCTTGTACCTCAGTGGAACTGGGAGTTAAAGTGGATACAGAAAATTGAGGAAGGAATCAGAACTTCACACTCAGTCCCCCATCTTTACCAGCATCCTTTCGGCATCCAGACAGGTATGTGCAGCAGGCACTGGCACTCTCAGGGGGCCTGGAGAAGCCTGCCCTTGGTCCCTGCCATCACCACTCTACTCATGGCCTCATCACTTAAGGGCTGTAATCCCTCCCACCCCATAGAAGGACATAGCTTATGAGCAGAGCCCAGTGTTCCATAAATTGTGAACCCCTCCCCCCGCCAAAAAAAAAAAACATGCCTCTTAATCCCTAAGAATCCGTATCACTCTAGGGGACACTGCTGAAAGAAGCATAATAAATAATCACATAATTATAGTGCTTTATAATACACAAATATTTTCACTTCGCTATTTAATTAATTCTTATAACAACTCAGTGAAATATTTAAATTACCTCATAATGAGAGCTATCAGTAGATGACATATTATTAAGTCAAAATGCACATTCATCTTTAAGAGTGGTTCTCAAGCCAGGTTCGTGGATTCTGGAGACCAAGCGGCATCATCTTTGTTCTCCTGGCTTACCTCTAAGAGTTTTACTTTCTGTGTTTGCGTTTTGACGATTATCAAAAAAATTAACTCAGGTAAATTCTAGATCATGTGAACAAACAACTTATCATCAAGAATAGTCAGGAGACTTTGGAATCTCACTAGTATTGAGCAAATTCTTCCTGATATTCATGAACTAATGTGAAAAAAATTGAGGTGCCCTTGGTAAGCATATAACGTGCTTTGTGCCACAAGAAGAACAAACATGCAAATAATGTTTGTTTAGAGTGTCACTAGAGAAAAGGGGAAAACTGAGTCATCACACAGCGCCCAGGAGTAAATGCTTGCCAGACATACAGACATTACAGCTGTAGTACTCATAGTTATTTCACAAAGGGGATTCCTTTCTAGAAAACAAAAAAAATCACCAACCACATGAATGTCAAGACAATATTCTAAATTTCATCGTTGGAAAAACTCTTTTGAGGGGTATATAATTTGAGCTATCTATTTGCTTCATATTTCTGTAAGGGTTGTAAGTGTTAAAAAATTAACTGTGTGCATTTTAAAATTATGTTAGTATATACTCATTTTGTATTTATTACATAACTTTCGTAGGGCTTCCCTGGTGGCTCAGACAGTAAGGAATCCTCCTGCAATGCAGGAGACCCAGATTCAATCCCTGGGTCAGGAAGATTCCCTGGAGAAGGGAATGGCTACCCACTCCAATATTCTTGCCTGGAGAATCCCATGGACAGAGGAAACTGGCAGGCTACAGTTCATGGGGTCGAAAAGAGTCAGACACTTTCATATTAAAAATTATTTTATTGTAATACCACTTAGGTAAAAACTGGGAATCAACAAGTTTGAAAACATTGTCTTTTGAAATAGAAATGTTTCTCAAACTCATCTATCATTTTTCAAATTCTTCTTAAAATAAACAGTCCTTTTGCTCACAGACCATCAGCAGATGATTTTGTCCTCTTTCTAGTGCTGACAGAGGGAAACTGATAAAAGGAGAGTTGAGAGAGCGAGCACTGAATCTGTAACTCAGTGCCCACGACATTCTGAGGAAGCTGAATCCACGATCAACTGGTAAGTTAAAGAACCACAATTAAAATCCAACGTCCAGACAGCAAAAACGGAAGAGAGAAAAGCACTGCCCAGGGGACTGGCTCTGAGCCTGGCGCTCCGCGTGACTTCCTACGTGACTCTGAATAAGTTCTTATTATGGCCCTGCCTCTCGTTTTGTTGCATTGTGGGGAGCGGGGCGGGCGGGGGTGGGGGGTTGCTTCAGTTTGTTTTGGTTTTTGCCAGCTACCAAATGGGAGCCAAGAATATTGCCTTATAAAGAGCTTGGTGAAGCACAAGTCTCCAGCATTGTCAAGTGTGAAAATGTCTAAAATTGTTTGTGTAGCATGCCCTGCCATTTTCTTCCTTTTTCGTTTAGCTCTGATCACTTTGCTGCACTTATTTGAAACAGGTGGAATAGAATAAATAGGATTCCAGTTAGGGGTGGGTTAGATTTCCAGTTAAAATGACTAGCATTTTAGGACACCAGGTAATGTCTTCTCTTTTTGCCCAGGATGAGACATAGGATGGAAGGGTGTGTCAGTTTGTCTCAGTTTGAGAAAAAATTTCAAAAAGGAGAAACGTGATAGGAAAAAAAGAAATGACTCTGAGTGACATTCATAAGCCAAGAACTTAAGATTTTATTTTGGTTTAATAAAAATTGTGCATGCTATTACAATTACTCTGTGGACTGGGTCCTCTTTGCTTTTTGCTTAGAAACAAATAAAAATAGCTGAATTATTAATGTGAAGTAAATTGGTTACTAAGCATTTAGAGTCACTTTTTAATTCACACATACATCTGTATTAACACCATAATGGTGCTTTACTACATAATATGCCATAGTTGTAATGGCATCTGAGGAACTATTTAAAGGATAACGTGTCTAGCAGAGACATATTTGAAAGTGGAAGGTGTTGCTGGATACAAGAATAAAATTTCAAAATCCACCTGTGAGGTTAGGGGGCACAGTCCCCAGGAAGGTCCCTATTTCTGACATCGACTGCAGGGTTGAGAGGTTTCTAAGACCACACTCGGGCTCAATAACTCACTAGAAGAATGTACTAAGAGCCATAATAATTGTGGTTATTGTTTACTGAAGTGAAAGAACAAAGGCTACAGATTAAAATTAGCCAAAGGAAGAGACACATGGGGCTTCAGGAGGTTTCTAAACATGGAGCTTTCGGTTGTCCTGTCACCAAGGAGTCATGAACAGTTTCAACTTTCCTGGCAATGATTTGTGACAACACACAGGGAATTCGGCCAGCCAGGGACGTTCATCCAAGCCTTGATATCCAGTTTTTACTGTGGAGACATCGTTGACTGCACACAGGGGTGTAGACCCTCCAGAGGTAGAGCAGATATCGTGTAGCCCAAAGCCCCCATCATAAATCACCCTGTTAGACTGTTTATGCCCAACCTGGTGTGTGCTCAGTCATGTCTGACTCCTTGTGACCCCATGGACTGTAGCCCGCCAGGTTCCTCTGTCCATGGGATTTCCCAGACAAGAATGCTGGAGTGGGTTGCCATTTCCCCCTCCACCCCTAGGTAAACAAAGACACTTTTTCTAGAGAACACCTCCCAGAGGATAAGGGCCAAGTTCAGGGCTACCCTTGGGTGAGTTAAATACACAGTCTACCCCCTGACATTTGGCCAAGGCTCTCTTAAGCCAAATGAGCATATTTGTCTGAACATCTATGTTTAGTAAAGCATTTATGACAGATCATGGCAATAGGATTAGTGTGAACATACCTAACATTTGGAGGAACCAGTGTGGGCATAGATTTTAAAAATTAACCCATCCTATAAAATCATTATGTACATTTTCATGTATTTCTACTAAATTTATTACTTGTTTCATCCCTTGATCTACTTCTATTTGCACATCATGATAAACTTGTATTAATACAAAATATTTAGCATACCAATTGTCTGATGGTTAGCTACAGCCAGTTCTTCAGATCAGTCACTTTCCATTTATATCCTGAAGAGGATTTAACTCAACCTCCCAATATGTTTGATTATGGGCATGGTACCATTCTGTCTAGTTTAACCTTAACCTATAAGCATCATATTATACAACCAGAATGTCTCCGAGAGGGATGCCACTCGGGTTTATATACTTCCATTCAATTGTGTGAGGTTCCAAAAGCAGGAGTGGTCTTGGCAAACACATAGCTTCACTATTCTGGGAGCTGGTACACTCTTAGAGTGTAATATTAGAGCTAATATTAGAGATAATGAGCTTAGAGATAATATTCTCTTGCTCTGAGGCTCTTTCAGGTCACCAAAGTAACATGGGAGTTCTCTCATGGTATAAAACATTTATTTATCCCTTTATTCTGAACTACCATTTCCCCTTCTCTTTATTTGTCATTTATTTTTACCTAAACTTTCGACCCCTAAAAGTCATGTTCAGCTAAAGGAAATGCAATCCTTTCACATTAAATAACTGCTTCACATGCCAATTTTAATCCAAACTCTCACTAATTGCATTAACCATTGCATCCCCATGTCCTCCCAATCTAACTGTACATCTTATGAGGAACTTCCCAACAGATTTTGGAATCACAGTGCATTGGAATTCCATATCAAGAAACCCCCAAACATCCTCTCCTCCTTCAATGCCACTGTCCATTTCCTCATACCTGTGCATATGGCTTTGGGTCCCCAGGGAGGGGGTTGAGCCAAAAGATCCTGGCCCCCTCTGTCAGATTCCAACTTGATTAATATGCCAGCCCACTATCCAGGGTGATTTCCGGTCAGGTTTCTCATCGCCATCTTTGCCTCTTAGCTTTTCAAATTCTTCCACATACGGTGAAATAGAGATTTGTTTAGGACCCAGAACTCCATGAACAGTATGAAAAGGCAAAATGATAGGATACTGAAAGAGGAACTCCCCAGGTCAGTAGGGGCCCAATACGCTACTGGAGATCAGTGGAGAAATAACTCCAGAAAGAATGAAGGGATGGAGTCAAAGCAAAAAGAATACCCAGCTGTGGATGTGACTGGTGATAGAAGCAAGGTCCGATGCTGTAAAGAGCAATATTGCATAGGAACCTGGAATGTGAGGTCCATGAACCAAGGCAAATTGGAAGTGGTCAAACAGGAGATGGCAAGAGTGAATGTCGACATTTTAGGAATCAGCGAACTGAAATGGACTGGAATGGGTGAATTTAACTCAGATGACCATTATATCTACTACTGCGGGCAGGAATCCCTCAGAAGAAATGGAGTGGCCATCATGGTCAACAAAAGAGTCTGAAATGCAGTACTTGGATGCAATCTCAAAAATGATGAATGATCTCTGTTCTTTTCCAAGGCAAAGCATTCAATATCACAGTAATCCAAGTCTATGCCCCAACCAGTAACACTGAAGAAGCTGAAGTTGAATGGTTCTATGAAGACCTATAAGACCTTTTAGAACTAACACCCAAAAAAGATGTCCTTTTCATTATACGGGACTGGAATGCAAAAGTAGGAAGTCAAGAAACACCTGGAGTAACAAGCAAACTTGGCCTTGGAATACAGAATGAAGCAGGGCAAAGACTAATAGAGTTTTGCCAAGAAAATGCACTAGTCATAACAAACACCCTCTTCCAACAACACAAGAGAAGACTCTATACATGGACATCACCAGATGGTCAACACCTAAATCAGATTGATTATATTCTTTGCAGCCGAAGATGGAGAAGCTCTATACAGTCAGCAAAAACAAGACCAGGAGCTGACTGTGGCTCAGATCATGAACTCCTTATTGCCAAATTCAGACTGAAATTGAAGAAAGTAGGGAAAACCACTAGACCATTCAGGTATGACCTAAATCAAATCCCTTATGATTATACAGTGGAAGTGAGAAATAGATTTAAGGGCCTAGATCTGATAGATAGAGTGCCTGATGAACTTTGGAATGAGATTCATGACATTGTACAGGAGACAGGGATCAAGACCATCCCCATGGAAAAGAAATGCAAAAAAGCAAAATGGCTATCTGGGGAGGCCTTACAAATAGCTGTGAAAAGAAGAGAAGCGAAAAGCAAAGGAGAAAAGGAAAGATATAAACATCTGAATGCAGAGTTCCAAAGAATAGCAAGAAGAGATAAGAAAGCCTTCTTCAGAGATCAATGCAAAGAAATAGAGGAAAACAACAGAATGGGAAAGACTAGGGATCGCTTCAAGAAAATCAGAGATACCAAAGGAACATTTCATGCAAAGATGGGCTCGATAAAGGACAGAAATGGTATGGACCTAACAGAAGCAGAAGATATTAAGAAGAGGTGGCAAGAATACACAGAAGAACTGTACAAAAAAGATCTTCACGACCCAGATAATCACGATGGTGTGATCACTGACCTAGAGCCAGACATCCTGGAATGTGAAGTCAAGTGGGCCTTAGAAAACATCACTACGAACAAAGCTAGTGGAGGTGATGGAATTCCAGCTGAGCTATTCCAAATCCTGAAAGATGATGCTGTGAAAGTGCTGCACTCAATATGCCAGCAAATTTGGAAAACTCAGCAGTGGCCACAGGACTGGAAAAGTCAGTTTTCATTCCAATCCCAAAGAAAGGCAATGCTCAAACTACCACACAACTGCACTCATCTCACACGCTAGTAAAGTAATGCTCAAAATTCTCCAAGCCAGGCTTCAGCAATATGTGAACTGTGAACTTCCTGATGTTCAGGCTGGTTTTAGAAAAGGCAGAGGAACCAGAGATCAAATTGCCAACATCCGCTGGATCATGGAAAAAGCAAGAGAGTTCCAGAAAAACATCTATTTCTGCTTTATTGACTATGCCAAAGCCTTTGACTGTGTGGATCACAAGAAACTGTGGAAAATTCTGAAAGAGATGGGAATACCAGACCACCTGATCTGCCTCTTGAGAAATTTGTATGCAGGTCAGGAAGCAACAGATAGAAATGGCCATGGAACAACAGACTGGTTCCAAATAGGAAAAGGAGTTTGTCAAGGCTGTGTATTGTCACCCTGTTTATTTAACTTGTATGCAGAGTACATCATGAGAAACGCTGGACTGGAAGAAACACAAGCTGGAATCAAGATTGCCAGGAGAAATATCAATAACCTCAGATATGCAGATGACACCACCCTTATGGCAGAAAGTGAAGAGGAACTCAAAAGCCTCTTGATGAAAGTGAAAGAGGAGAGTGAAAAAGTTGGCTTAAAGCTCAACATTCAGAAAACGAAGATCATGGCATCTGGTCCCATCACTTCATGGGAAATAGATGGGGAAACAGTGGAAACAGTGTCAGACTTTATTTTTCTGGGCTCCAAAATCACTACAGATGGTGACTGCAGCCATGAAATTAAAAGACGCTTACTCCTTGGAAAGAAAGCTATGACCAACCTAGATAGCATATTCAAAAGCAGAGACATTACTTTGCCAACAAAGGTCTGTCTAGTCAAGGCTATGGTTTTTCCAGTGGTCATGTATGGATATAAGAGTTGGACTGTGAAGAAGGCTGAGCACCAAAGAATTGATGCTTTCGAACTGTGGTGTTGGAGAAGACTCTTGAGGGTCCCTTGGACTGCAAGGAGATCCAACCAGTCCATTCTGAAGGAGATCAGCCCTGGGATTTCTTTGGAAGGAATGATGCTGAAGCTGAAACTCCAGTACTTTGGCCACCTGATGCGAAGAGTTGACTCATTGGAAAAGACTCTGATGCTGGGAGGGCTTGGGGGCAAGAGGAGAAGGGGACGACAGAGGATGAGATGGCTGGATGGCATCACTGACTCAGTGGACTTGAGTCTCAGTGAACTCCGGGAGTTGGTGATGGACAGGGAGGCCTGCCATGCTGTGATTCATGGGGTCGCAAAGAGTCGGACACGACTGAGCGACTGATCTGATCTGATCTGATCTGAAACAGTAGGAATCACCAGGAGGCTTCCACTGGTCCACATAACCTCCAATAGTGCTGCATTAAGACCTTTGTTTCAACTTATTAATGTCTGCTTTACTCATCCCATTTCTCAGCAACTTGGTGGGGTCAACACCCTTGACTGTTCCCCTTGTCTTTCCCCATTTTCTTAGGAATCATTCTATTTTCTTAACATCTGTAAAAAATCTGTAAGGGAATCTGAGACAACAAATCTGACAGGGCTTCTCAAACTGTTGCTCGGTATCAAAGCAGCAATGTTACATGGGGTGCCCGTGCCAAAGGGGTGCCTTTAATCATAGCATTTACTACGCCTTGGGTAAGGGGTATACACAGTGGATGAATAGCCCAATAATCCCAGCAGGACTTGCGTACTAAGCATCTCAGCTGTTTCATCTGGGATGTTCCACTTCACATTTAAAGGGAGAGTTGGGCAGTTTTTCCTTCTCAGGATAAATTCACTTTGGAGCTGCTTTTATCCAGTCCACCAGGCTAGCTGTCCTTTTGGAAACAACTTGCTGTGTGTCTGGATCACCTATAGCCATCTGCAATTGTTCAATAGTGAGCTGGGTTCTATATTAACCCAAACATGCTCTTGTACTCTGCAGCATCCAAAACCAAAGATACCACCTGTAAGTTAGTCACTCGCAACGCGTGTTAGAAAAGGTTCCTCGGGAAGCTGAAAATATCAATGCAAAAAGGAAACAACTCTTTCACACCATACCCTGTGGTTTCACTAGTTCTTTAGTTTTGCCCTTTCCCCACCTAGACCAGAGGTCCTAGAAGTCCTACCTGTTGTCCCCACATAATTCTCCCTTTGGGAGCAGCCCTGAGGCTGGCAGTCACAGCTCAGACTGGCTGATAATCTAAGCTGGGCTCACAGTCAGAATCTGCCCCAACACTCTCTGTTTTCATTTTAGCTCTTGTGAACAATTTGAACTGTGGTATTAGAGAAGACTCTTGAGAGTCCCTTGGACTGCAAGGAGATCCAACCAGTCCATCCTAAAGGAGATCAGTCCTGGGTGTTCATTGGAAGGACTGATGCTGAAGCTGAAACTCCAATATTTTGGCCACCTCATGCAAAGAATTGACTCATTGGAAAAGACTCTGATGCTGGGAGGGATTAGGGGCAGGAGGAGAAGGGACAACAGAGGATGAGATGGCTAGATGGCATCACTGACTCGATGGACATAAGTTTGAGTGAACTCCGGAGTTGGTAATGGACAGGGAGGCCTGGCGTGCTGCAATTCTTGGGGTCGCACAGAGTCGGACACAACTGAGCGACTGAACTGAATAGTAATAGCCAAGGCATTATGCTGCTAAGTCACTTCAGTCGTGTCCGACTCTGTGCGACCCCATAGACGGCAGCCCACCAAGCTCCCCCATCCCTGGGATTCTCCAGGCAAGAACACTGGAGCGGGTTGCCATTTCCTTCTCCAATGCATGAAAGTGAAAAGTGAAAGTGAAGTCGCTCAGTCATGTCTGACTCTTAGCGACCCCATGGACTGCAGCCCACCAGGCTCCTCCGTCCATGGGATTTTCCAGGCAAGAGTACTGGAGGGGGTTGCCACTGAGGCATTATATATTTAGCTTATTTCTTATTGTTTATATTTCCTCATGTATCCAGTGAGCTAACTCCTGGGGAGAGGGATTCATCTCTAGATTCCACTGGTAACTTTTACACCTAGTAACTGATCCCAGCACAATCATTAGGAAACCGCTGAGCAAAACCACCCACCTTGGCCAGGCAAGATGAAAACCGCTTGCCTGAGTTGTCTCACCACAGGAAGTCCCAGTAAAGAAGTTTTAGTGGTGCTGCCACAAAAACTAACTGGGAGAATTCAGGAGGGGCCAAAGGAGGAGAGAGGAGACGATTTGTCCTGCCAGTCTCCCCAAAAGCCTCACACAGGGACCCATCTTGGCTCAGAGATACACCTGCCACCAGGAAGGTCCCTGAATCAGACTAGGGGCCAAGCAAGATGACTGGCCAGAGACAACCTGGAAACTAACCTCATTACCATAAAACCTGAGACTGGGAACCACGTGGCAGAGCAATCCTCCTGGGTTCCCTTTACACTGCTCCTCCACTTCCCCATAGAGTCTTCTGCTTGTCAGTAATCTGTGTTTCCTCAGATAATTCATTGCAGAACATTAGACAAGAGCCCACTCTTGGACCCTAGAAGGCGTCCCCCTTCCTGTAACACAAGAGCAGTTTCAAACAGTGGGTGAACAGGAAGTCATGCAGGAATCAAAGACTCATCCCAGGCCTCTCATCTTTTCTTTCCCCGAACCACACAGTTCAGTGAGTGAGGCTCATTCTAGGTGTCAACTACAAATTGGCACCTGTCATTGGCACTTGCCATCTACTGCTACAAGGATTAAATCATACGCTGCTGCAGCTGCTGATTTTCAACACCCTCTGAAAGGATTTCAGGGTGGAAAGCAGAAATGAGGCACTCTGTGCTGGGGAGTAGAGGGCACAGACTGGCAGAACGGGTCTTCAGATAGTTAATTTCAGGAGATTTTATGAGCCCAATTCTTGTATCTCCTCATATCTCAAAAAGCACTAAATCCCTCATCGTGATAACTGTTCCTCGTGACTAGCAGAAAGCTTCTGCAAAAAAATATATGTTTGATTGAATGTATTCCCCTTCCACAAAATCACATATATGCTCACCTTCCCCCCTTGGCCTTTTGGAGCAGTTTCTCAGAGCTCTCTGAGGTGCTGCATTCTGGGCTACAGTCCTCATTTTGCCCCCAAATAAGACTTAATTTACAACTCTTAAATTGTGCATTTTTTAAGCCAACATAGGGAATCACACTTCTGATGCCGACTGTAAAGCCTACAAGAATACCCACATTTCTGACACCAACTGCAAGTTATGGGTTCCCAAGATTACCCTCCATTTTGATAAACCTCTTTGGGTAAGGTTAAATTATGAATGACATACTACCTAAAAGATAGCTAGGCTTTGCAGGGGCCACCACCCAGATCTGCAGCCTCATGCAGTTTGTGCCACATCTACACCCAGCCGTGGCCAAGCCTGGCATGTGCACAGACATTGCCCTACACAGTAAACTCCTGGGTCCCAGCTGAGTTCGTGTCTACAAAGTCCCAAAGCCTGCAGTAAACTTCAGTGCTCTGAGCACTGGGGAGAAAGAATCTGGTCAGGATTCTTGCTTTCTCAGAATTAATCTTGAGTTTATTTGACAGCATGGTGACATAACTGCCATCATGGCACTGGGGCAAGTCTATCTATGGAGAGAAATTTCCTAATGAGAACTTCATCTCAGGCCTGGCATCTTTCTCATGGTAAATTCTAGACCCAACACAAATAGTGTCTGCTGGTTGGGTGACAAGCATGTGGTAAAAGAACAATGTTATGAAAGCTTTGGGCATAGGAACAGCAAGATTAGCAAGAAGTTCACCATCACTAACTGAATAACTCTCAAAAAACTTAATTTCTGTTTTGTCTCAATTAACAAACCATTCCTTCTGTCCTGGGGAGGGCAGCCCCATCCTCAGTAACTCTCTCGGCATTTTCATTTGCTACAACAGTTTTTTCCATATTTCCCTTGTTCCTCTCCAAGTCCAGCCAGATAGCAGATTTAAATTTATGACTATATTTAAGAACCAAAGTTCAAAACACCTTAAAAGCATTTCCCTGTGCTGTGGATTTTCTGATCTCTTCATAAAGAGATTATTCACTCCAACCCTTGTTAGTGACTCCTGTTGACCCAAACCACATTAAATTTATCAATAAATAAAAATGTCTTGGGAATCTCTAAAAGAGTGTTGTGGTCTCCAAAATATATTTGATATTAACAAAAATTGGTATTTCTTGACTCAAAGAAGATTCATAAATCAAATGGGGATGTGTGCATACTGTTTATGATATTCATATTAATAGATCATATTTGTTAAAATAGATTTGATAAACACTCTTAAAAAGGGCATTCTTTAGCTGCCCCCAGCCCCAGCATCTGTTTTCTCCCTCCTATAGCCCTCATTTCCATTTGGTCCTGGGAATTTCACCTCACTTCCACCCCCACAAGTAGGCGGGGTCACAAGCCTATGACCTGGGTTAAGCCAGTCAGTTCATTTCATCTGTACAACTGAAATGAGCCTTAAGACTCCGGCTGACAACACTGCTAGTTTTCTGCTGGCCACAACCAAGGATGTCTGAAGCAAAGCCCCAGGAGCTTCGGGCAGTCGCCTGAGTGCCACAGGGAGGTGGCGCTAGTGGTAAAGAATCTGCCTGCTAAGGCAGGAAACACAGACGCAGGCTTGATCCCTGGGTTGGGAAGATCCCCGGGAAGAAGGCTTGGCAACCCACTCCAGTATTCTTGCCTGGGGAAGTCCAAGGACAGAGGAGTCTGGCAGGCTACAGTCCATAGGGTCGCACAGAGTTGGACACGACTGAAGTGATTTAGCACACACATACCACACGCGCGTACCACAAGGAGAGCCAGCCTCAAAGTGAAAGCTGACATTACAAAACACAGGAAAAAGCAGAAAGTAACCAGTACTTCCATAATGTTGTTGAGCAGTTGGCCCACACCTATACTGAAGTGAATCTTTATTCCTGGAACTTGCAGTATAATGGTCTAATTAGTTGCTCAGTCGCATCCGACTCTTTGGGATCCCATGGACTATAGTCCGCCAGACACCTCTGTCCATGGAATTTTCCAGGCAAGAACACTGGATTGGGTGGCCATTTCCTTCTCCAATAATGGTCTAAAACTGTCTTTATTCTTGAAGCTCTTAGTACTCAAAGTATGATCTGTAATAGGCCAGCAGCAGCATCACTTGGGAGTTTGTCAGAACCACAGAATCAGGACTACACTGTAGACTCTCCTGAATGAGTCTACATTTGAACAGAATCATCAGGTGATTCTATTTACACTGGCATTTGAGCAGAGCTTGCCAAGCCTCTCTGGATCAGTTTTTCCTATAATTTGCGTCTTGAGTCAGATCACTACCACATCCCCATGCAATAGTCCACATGGATGTTATTACTCCTCTTTAGAGAAAAAGGGAAACTGGGTTCAGGGAGCCGACCCACTGGCCAAAGGTCACACACATTTAAAGCAGCAGGGGCACCCAGGTTCCAAGCCTCCCAGTAATTCCTTCTTCTGAGGCGCTATCAGGCCTGATCAATAGTTTCCGTGGGCCGTGCAGCCAGAGTCTAGGGCTACCTGTTCACCAGCCTCGCATTATTCTTTAAGAGACCACGGGTTTTAACAACATCCTTGCTCCCTTTGTTTGTAATCAGGGAAAACTCCTTAATCTAGGTAATTTATTTAATGAGTAGCTCCAAATACTGGTTCCCAACTACCAAGCAGTTTAATACAAAAATTACAGGCTAGCTTAATTGCACTTAACCAAGTAAGCTTGTGAACAATTTTCTCTCATTATTTCTCATTGAAGCATACACTCTCAGCACAGTTCTCTTTATTAATAAAAGCAAAGAGCAACTGTTTGAAAACCTTCATGTTCCTTGATGTCTTAAAATCCTGATCTACCTGTTAAATCCAGCCAAAGGGATAAAGGAAAAATACTATATATAATAGTTATTTCCGGCAAAGGCTTTCTCACATAAACTTCTCAACTGGTGGACTAAAACGGTATGAGATATTTTAAAATATACTTGGTAGATTGCTGAAACCCTTAATACAGTTTATGTGCACAATAATTCCTTAATAAATGCTTATTGCATAAACAACTTTCATGTTCAAGGTACTTTATAGTTTGCAAGGCACTTTAACTCTTGAATTAATTCTTTTTTCATTTAATACTATTGATATATATCTTTGCAACAATCTTAGTGAGTAGTCGTTATCATTTTCATTAAAAAAAAAATTGAAACTAAGGGTCAGAGAGGTTAAGAAACACTTACCCAGAGTTAAGGATTCATTCATGATATCACAGAAAAAAGTGAAAGTTGCTCAGTCATGCCCGACTCTTTGCAACCCCATGGACTATACAGCCCATGGAATCCTCCAGACCAGAATACTGGAGTGGGTAGCCTTTCCCTTCTCCTGGGGATCTTCCCAACCCAGGGATCGAACCCAGGTCTCCCACATTGTGGGCAGATTAAGAGCTGAACCACAAGGGAAGCCCGATATTACAGAAGTGGGATGTAAATCCCTGTCCTATGACTACAGTTCTAAGTCCTTCTACTATCTTTTGCTGAATTCTTCTTTTACAAATGCATCCTGGTGGGTCTGATACTCCAGTTGCGCTTCATAAATGGAGCCTGTGGCACCATCTTCGGTGCACACACATCCACAGCCCATTTCATGAAAACCGCTCTAGATACAAGTCTCACCTTATTACTTGGAGTACTTTGTATCACACTGGATAAACCACCATAGACCAAATAAGCTTCCACAATTCCATCTCTCTCAAATTCTATTGTTCTAAGTCTGGCCCTTTTAGGCTAAGGAGATGTTCTGGCCTTAAAGAATCCCCACTGAGGGAGTTTGCTGTATGATGCAGGGAACTCAAAGCCGGGGATCTGTGACAACCTAGAGGGATGGGAGGGGGAAGGAGGTGGGAGGGGGGTACAGGAAGGAGGGGACATGTGTATACCTATGGCTGATTCATGTTGGTGTATGGCAAAAACCATCAGAATATTGAAAAGTAATTATCCTACAATTAAAAATAGAATTCCCACTGAGCTGCAAACATGGGGTTCTTTTGCTAGGTTTGTGTGGTCTTTAGCTAGGTTTCAGCTTACAGTCTGCTGAGGGTGAACAGTGTAGAAAGAGGTTCTGACACCCCTGAACCCACTGCTTCTTGCCTCTGTGCCCAAGTACAGCCCCGAGCCACCCAGCAAGTGGCTTTAATGTAGGCCATCAGGTGTGTGGGGGTGGAAGATGGAGCTGTAGGTAAAACTTGCCTACTGATCAGTTATACACCAATGCACTTTCTAGAAAATATAGCCCTATTGTCTGTATGACAACTGTCCTGCTAATGGTCTGGTAGCTGGAGAAAATGGTAAATCTGGGCTTATGGAACAAGAGGCTGGATGAGAAACTTATGACAGATTTCACATCCCATTCTTTCTGCAAGCGAGTATATTCTTCATTTGCTTTTCCCTTGTAAGTTCTGCATCGTCTGCAAATAACTGTGCAAAGTGGTATCCTAAATGTGACCCCAGTACCTGGCACTCTCATCATCTCAGTGGAAACTAAATATGATCTTAGGAATGATAAAGACCTGATTGGGAAACTGAAGGAGAAGTTGACTCATCTCACAGCCAAAGGCTTTGGCTTCAGATAAGATCAGGGCTGAACATAGTGTACCTAAAGTGCCCACTTCTCACACACAGGGGCCTCAAGACACTGTTTGATGGACCCATCAGAACAGTTCTCTGCCCACTGCCTGTCCAAAAAAACAAAGAGAAAGCGCGTGCTGTTTGGGGGAGGGCAAAATAAGTCAAATTGATAGTCCTGCAGTTAATCCATTAAAGAAAAACAAAAGATGTTAAGATAGATGAAATTAAGAGTGAGACAGGATGTAACAGATAGAGAGAAAGACACTGACAACAGAATACTATGAAGTCTTGATGAAAGGGCTGATTTTCAAGAAAATACAAAGCATCAAAATTCCTTTGGGAAGAAGCAGAAAATCTAAATAAACAATCAGTGAAGAAATGTGGTAGAAGGGAAGATAATTGTCAACAAATTATCTCCAAGAAGGGTATCAGACCCAGAGAGTGTTCCCACCAGCAGTCAAGACACAGATAATTCCTAAGTTTGCACAAAATATCCATGGCATTAAAATAATAATAAAAAAAAAGGTTGGTCTTCCCTAGTGGCTCAGTGGTGAAGAATTTGCCTGCCAATTCAGGAGACACAGTTCGATCCCCGATCCAGGAAGATCCCACATGCCACCGAGCAACTGGGCCCGTGCGCCACAACCACTGAGCCTGAGCTCTAGAGCCCGGGAATCACGACTACGAAGCCCACGCTCCCTGGAGCCTGTTTCCAAGGGAGGCCGCTGCAATGGGAGACCCACACACTGCAACTAGAGAGGAGCCCTCGCTCTCCACAACTCAAGAAGAGTCCAAGCAGCGATGAAGACCTAGCACAGTCAAAAGCAATAAATAAAATTTTTTAAAGGCTTTCCAAATCTTATTACAGAGCTAGCCTAATTCTGATACGGAAATACCAAAATAAATAACACAAAAGCAGAAATTTACAGACTTACCTCTTGAACAAGTGGCAGTGTCCTTATGTGTGGGTCCACACTGTACCATGTCCTTCCACCCCGGCCACACTATTGGCTCCTCAAGGGTAGGAGGGGACCCACTCTTTACTGCCAGGCTTTAGAATTCAGCAGGTCAGTGACAGAACCTAAGCCTCAACCTCATTTTCAAGATCTTGGCATGTCTCACATGAAACACCACCAGAGAGCAAGCTGTTTGTCAATAATCACACTGCAAAAGCTTAAATAAGCACCCCTTACTAAGACCTCAGGGAATTCTTTCAAGATAAACTCAGGTGAGAGAGGACACTTGTGAAGAAGCCACGTTTAATTTGTGATTGGGAGAACATGTAATTATTCCTGGCACACGACACAGGTTGAGAAACTACTACTTTCTCAATAATGAAGACTTCAGAAGAGAACTTTGAGAAACATCCCTACTCTGATCTAAGAGACCAGGAAAAATATCTCCCCCAAATGACATTCTCCTGCTTTCTGCAAATGTTAAACTTTTTAAGAGTCAGGCAGTCTTTTTGCTCTTAAAACAATTGAACAAGGGACTTCCCCAGTAATCCTGTGGTTAAGAATCCGCCTGCCAATGCAGGGGACACAGTTTTGACCCCTGATCTGGGAAGATCCCCCATGTTGCGGGGCAACTGAGCTGGCGCACGGCAACTACTGAGCCCACTGTGCCCTAGAGACAGCGCTGCGAAACAACATGTGCCACTGCCGCGAGAAGCCCGCACACCGCAATGAAGAGCAGCCCTCACTTGCCACACATATCCTCACCGTATTTGTGTTGAACGGCCTGTTGTGTGTCTCCTGTACTCCCTGCCTAACACATACACCTGTTGTAATTTGATGTAAAACTTAAGTAATCAGGAGAGCTGACAAGAGCATCTCATAACAATAGGAAAATGGTGCTCACAAGGACAGTTGAGGGCAGTGGTTTCTCAGGCTGGCAAGGGGACATGAAACCCAGATCCAATGAGGACATCCTGGGGCTGGATATCCCTGAAAACATTTTCTCTGCCCTGATTCCCTCATCCGTCAGGCGATTTGGTTTCCTAAGTAAACTTTCCTTGGGGAAAGACAGTGGGTGGCGCAAGCCAATTGTTTTTATTATCTGTTGCTGTCTAACAAACTATCCCAAAACACAGGGGCTCAAAAATAGCTATTTTTATTTGATCACAATTGTCTGGGTCAGGAATTCAGATGAGGATAAAAGAACTAGTCCTTCTGCTCCAGGCCGCTCAGAGACAAAGAGTCCAACTGAGCTGGAAGCTCCAGGATGTTACAGACACACGCCTGGCACCTCAGGGCCTCCTGGTGACCACATGGGTGGCTGGGGCTTCCTTGCAGTGTGCTAGTCCCAAGTCTAGGGGTCATCACACTTCTCACATGGATCCTGACTTCCAAGAGGCTGTATGCCAAGCAGAGAAAGTGAAAGCCACAGAACTCTTGGGCCCCAGCCTCAGAAATGCAGTCATTTCAGCCACATCCTGTTAGTCAGAGCAGGTCATACGGCCATCCTGAATTCAAAAGGAGAATAGTTTCCGTCTTTCAGTGGGATGGAGGGCAAAGAATTTGAAATCATCTGCAATCCACCACACTGTTTTCCTTATAAACTCCGGATAAACCAAGCATCAACGTTCTAGGCCTACCAAGATGGCAGCAGAAATCCTTACCATCAGACCATCCTTTAGCATGAATAAAGTCCTCATGTCTATAAAGCATCACAGATACTCTACTCGACACATAATGTATGTTTATGAAATATGTCTGTACTTCAGAAATTTGGGGAAATGAATCACATTTTAAATGCATCAACAGAATTGGTGAGTTAAAGGAAATCCATTCTTCCACAGGGATTTCTTTGCTTGCTTATTTTCAAGACAGTTCCAACTCTGTTTATCTTTATTCATTAAAAGAAAAAAGCCAGCCCACAAGCATGCCAAGTTGCTTCAGTTGTGCCCGACTCTTTGCAGCCCTTACAGACTGTAACCCACCAGGCGCCT
Organism: Bos indicus; assembly: GCF_029378745.1. Classification (NCBI taxonomy): domain Eukaryota; kingdom Metazoa; phylum Chordata; class Mammalia; order Artiodactyla; family Bovidae; genus Bos; species Bos indicus. The sequence continues at coordinate 32,398,404 of NC_091783.1, forward strand.
CTGCCCATGGGATTCTCAAGGCAAGACTCCTGGAGTGGGTTATCCATGACCTGCTCCAGAGGATCTTCCTGATCCAGGGATGGAACTTGCATCTCCTGCATGGCAGGTGCATTCTTTACCGCTGAGCCACTGGGGAAGCCCATCCCTCAAACATGATACTGAATATATTTATAAACAGTCTTTCAAATAAGAGCTAATTTTATAAATTACAAGTACTTTCACATAAGTTCACAAAGAAGAAAAAGAATTACTACAGATGCACTAATATTTTGGCTGAGACCAAGCCACAGTTTAGAATTTGCACATTTGTTTTTGGAAATATCTGAGAACTTGGTGACTTGTGAGGGGCCAAAATATCTTCTGAATCAAAGCCTTAAGCATTTGTTCAGCAGAATCGTGGGTGACTGTTGAAAGAGATTACTTTGGGAACAATGGTTAAGCACTATCATTTAAATTTTGCTCTCTAGCTACATAACAGCTAACTGCCCAATTTGAAACTGCTGAGACTTGAAATCTATGTAATACATAGTTAATTAACCTAGAAAGTATGAGAAAAGACTAGGGTTTCCAGGTCAGTTTTAATTTTCTCAAAAGGATCAACCCAATTTTCCCCAGTAGCAGTGAGATTTATTTCTTTCAATAAATTTCTATGGAAGTGAAACGGGGAGGAAATGCATGAGTAGATATATCACTCACCCTTTTCCTCAATATGCTCTCAAGAAGCCCACAGACACTGGAGAACCCATTCAATACACACAGCAGCGGCAGTGTGAGTGAGAAAGAGGGAACAGACTTCAAAAATTATATTTAGAGGACCATATCAGACGTGGAGATCCAGTTAGATGTGACTAGGAGGGGGAAAGAAAGAAGCTCATGGATTTTAAGCTTGGGTGACTGGGTCAGCAGTGCTGACACCAGTGAGTTCATAGTAAGAGTGAAGCTTCCGACGTCAAGTGGAAGAAAGAAGAATTCAGTGGGAATGGATAATACCTGCTGACAGCAGGGGAGCTATCCAGCAGGCAGTTGGTATATTTACGTCTGATGCTTGGGAGAGAGGTCAGAGTTACAAGATGTAGATTTAAGAATTGTCACTTCATGTGATAGTGATGCCATAAATGTAATTGCCCGGAGAGTATGAAGAGAGAAAACAGGTCAGGGACAGACCCCAGGGGGCACCAGCATTTACCTGACAGGTAGAAAAAGAACAGAACTCCTTAGAGGCAGGGAAAGAATAATCAGAAATATACAAGAAATATGCAGAGGGAGCTGCTGCAGGGTCCAAGGGACCAGAGTCCCCAAAAGGAGGTTATTATCGGCAGAGTACACCTAGAAAACCCATCTGTGCAAAGGACTAAGAAGCTTCTCTCATAGTAATATAGACTGGGAAAACTCATGGTCCAAGCAGTTCAAAATACCTAGCTTCACATCTTTCTATCTGCCAATTAATTACCTCGATGATTTGAGTCAAGTCGTTTAACTTTTCAGTGCCTCAGATCTCTCATCTGAAGAATGATGATAATAGTTATGCTCATTCTACCCACCTCATAGGCTTATTTGAGTTCTATGAGAAAATGCCAGGTGGTCAGTGGTAAAAGAATCCACCGCTAATGCAGGAGATGCAAGAGACATGGGTTCAATCCCTGGGTTGGAAAGATCCCCTGGAGAAGGAAATAGCAACTCACTCCAGTATTCCTGGCCAAAAAAAAAAACAAAATCCTATGGACAGAGGAGCCTGGCAGGTTACAGGCCACGGGGTCGCAAAAGAGTCAGGCACACCTGAGCACGCAATCCTTGATGAGAAAATGCATGTGAAATCCAGCCCACTGTAAACTAAAAAGCAGGTATGGCTATAGTTGTTTCTTAATTTTTGTAGGCAGATTAATGATTGTTAATAAGTGCTGGAAACAGTATATAAGAGAAACATAAATAACATTGCTTTAATGAAGCTCTTGAAGTTGTAAAGAGTTTCTGGGATCACTGAGGCATTGTTTTTCCCAATTACTTGTAATTCCTCCCTCACACAAGGGTGAGAGTCTCCCCGTAGCACCCTGGCAGCCGCAGCGCTGGGCTGAGATTCAGGGTTCCTGAGCCCAGGCCCTGCCCAGCATCTTGTGCCTCCCTGAGGTTGTCAACATGCCACACTCATGTGTGATTCTTTGCTACAGGTCTATTTCCCTTCTAGACTGTGAGCTTCTTGAGGACAGAGCTTACCTTACCCACCAGACATCACGCCTTACCCACTGCCCTTCTGTTTTCCTCAATACCGCCCAGCACAATGCTCAGAACATGGAAGGGACAACATAAATATGCACTGAAAGAGAGAATAAATGGACAGTGACCTCAGTCAGCCAGGTAACTTTAACCTCATTATAAGAGAGCAAACTTAGATTATTCGTGTGCTCTGAATCCTTACGGCATTCATATTTTCTTCTGACACATTAAGCAATACCAAGAAACACTTGACAACTATCCAGAATAGATAAATAATTATGAACCTACACAAAGATAAAAAGTTAAAAGTATTTGCAATCATTCATTTTTAATGGGATTAAAATTCTTCAAGGATGGCATTTGAATAATGTGATTTCAAGCATCTATCAATTGGTGGAGTCGTCATCTCCATAGACAACCAAAAAAGATAACATCTTGGGCAGCAGGTGAGGCTCTGTCTAGAAAAGACCCTTATCTCTCCCACTGTTTTGTCCCTGAGCCCACCTTTATGAGTCAACTCCCACATCACTCCACTATCAAGTGACGGATACTTGTTGGTGCCTGCCCCAGAAAAAAATTATTCAAAGAACCTTAAAAACAGGAAGGAAGAAAGAGTTGGTTACTATGGGATAAGTAATCAATAATATCTGTCACAGTGAAGTGAGTGAAAGTCACTCAGTCATGTCTGACTCTCTGTGACCCCATGGACTATACAGTCCATGGAATTCTCCAGGCCAGAAGACTGGAGTGGGTAGCCTTTCCCTTCTCCAGGGAATCTTCCCAACCCAGGGATCAAACCCAGGTCTCCCCCATTGCAGGCGGATTCCTTACCAGCTGAACCATCAGGGAAGCCCTAGGGATTCTAAAGTGTAATAATAAAAAAGCATGCATTATTTGCAAGGCTGCCTAGGAATTGCTCCTCCACAATCATACAATTCTGGAAGAAAATCTACCTGATTTTGATACTTCAGCAAGGAAATACACACTGTTACAAATCACAAGTTAACTGAGTAAATTTTAAAGATCTTAATTGACTTCACTCAACGATCCAGGAGTCGGACAGCCTGCAATCTAGCAGACAAAAGTGAACTCTAAGGACCTGAACAAAATGAAAGATGTTTATAAGCAGAGGGAAGAGGAAAAAGGAAGTTATACTGGGCAAAAAAAGCAGACTGGTTATTGCAAAGTCACTTTCTTTACAGACTAGCAGATCTATCAGGCAGATTGCCTAACTGTGCTGATCAGGCGATTCCTGATGGACAGGTTTTAGATTCCACTTCTGGGAGAGCCGAAACTGTAGTTAAGTCTCAGCTTGGGGACATGGGGCTTAGCATAAGTGACTCCATTTGGAGTCTGTTGTCTTGATTTTCATGAGATCCACATACTACCCATCCAAGAATGACAGAGAAGTCACCCAGCCCAACCCTTCCAGCCACAACTTTCTAAAAGAATGTTCACATTTATAAAGTTTGAACATTTGAACTTCGTGTTCCTCACATCATTTCTGTGCTCACATACTCCTACCAAAGAGAACCAAGAGAGAAAAAACCCATCTACCCTCATTAGGGTCTAACCAGGTGGGCGTCACTGATTCAGATGTGTCTCATTCGAACCTTCTTCCCTCCTCCCCTACACCCGATTTGTGTCAGTGGGGCACCTGGCCAACCATTCTTCTCCTGGTTAAGATTCAAGTCTGCTCTAGGATTTTCAGCTATTTGCTTTTCTTTAGTCTTGACCACAGGTAGAAAAACAGGATTTGGCTGGTGAGACCATATTGATAGCCAGGTGGTCATCAAAGGGAAAAACCTGATAGCAGGGAGTGTTGTCATAATCTATCATTTATAAACCTTGTCGCTGTGTTAACTGCCCTCAGAAATCCATCACTGTCACCGGCAGTAGCACTTGCCAATGAAACAGAGGTCAGAGCTCTCCCCACCTGCTGGGAGAAGAACGTGCTGTGGTCACAGGGTCGAGGGGCACCCTTGAGTGCAAGGGCTTAAACGTCATCAGCTCTTCCCCCCCAACACACACAGTGGCTGTCTACTTGTATGTGTGTGCCAAGACCCTGTAAGCCTCAGGAAATTACCACCTAAACCCAAACTGAAAGTCCCACAAAAAGAATGATGAAGAGCAGTATCATAACAAGATGACGTGGACAGCCTTATTAAGGAAGGATCGTTCCAAATCATCTTTCTGCACCCTATTTCTTTCACATGGACCCCATACATGGGAGCCCCATGCATACTACGTGTGCTAAGTCATTTCAGTTATGTCTGACTCTTTGCAAACCCTTAGACTGTAGCCCACTGGGCTCCTCTGTTCGTGGGATTCTCCAGGCAAGAATACTGCAGTGGGTTGTCATGCCTTCCTCCAGGGGACCTTCCTAACCCAGAGATCAAACCCATGTCTCTTAACATCTCCTGAATTGGCAGGTGGATTCTTTACCACTAGCGCCACCTGGGGAGCCCCATATCATGCACAGAATGCTCTGATGTCTCTCCTAGCAGGCATCTGCCTCTTCAAAGCTTCTTTTCTATTTTCATATTAGTCTCAGTCACAGCTACACTAGAGGGCACTTGAACACCACACTCAATGCAGACCCAACCACTGGCACAGGTACTGGTGGCACTTTGGGGTGGGGGTTGGGAACTTGAAAGTGGGGTGATGGAAGGGGTATATTTATTTTAACATATCTTTGATAAACCCATCGGTATTTGAGAAAGCTTCGGAGTCAGACTCTGGGGATCAAACCTTAAGTATACAATTTAATTGTTGTTAATGAAACGTGTACATTTCAACCCAGCAAGACTGGTGGTGTTTAATGCCAGCATGACATATTTCTCAAATCGTTCTCTTTATCTGTATAAATAGGAAAAAAGAAAAAAACACATCGGCTCAGTGCATAATGAAGAGGGAGGGGATGGTGCAGCCTGTCCTATGGTGGCCAGATGCTCTTTTATCTCTTTTCAAATCAACATGCAGAGCCAGTGGTCCTCAAATAGACAGCATCTTTCCTAAGGGATGGCAGCACTGTACGTTTGGAATGATAACATTCTATAAATAAATAAAAAAGATTATTAACAACACTGTGTAAATCTCCTAGTCAAACACCCCTTCAAGCAACCATCATCAGTAATTCAGTTTGGTCCCTTAATCCCACTGTATACAAACACACAGCATAAATACAGTATTTAACAAGCATCGGGAAAAAAAGCAGCAGTCTTACAATAAAGACACATTTAGGAAGAATGAACATTCCTTTCCCCTGTTCTTGCTGGCCTTCCCGAGATTTCCACTCTTCATTCGATTCTCCTGCCTAAGTGCGATGTGCACCTTACGTGAATGAATCTCAGACATAACTGCCCATTTAAATAAAATCTAAAAATATTAACTTGTTGCCCACATTCCTCTCGTTCCACTTCAGTGAAGTCACAGGGTATCCTTTGGAAAACACATCACAAATGCAAACATCCCTGGGCTTCTTCAAAACAGGAGACTCCAGTGGGGTTTAAATGGGATCAGAGGCAGCCAAGAGAGTAGATCAAATCAGGGATCCATGAAAATCTCCTGGAATCTAAGGTCTAACAAGGTGACTTGCTTTCCCTGTGATTGTCTAGGTCTCTCTACTTGTTCTCTGTCTCCCTTTCTGTCTTTGTGTGTTTCTCTGTGTCTCCATGTCTCTCAATCTCCATTTCTCCTTCCCTCCCTCCCTCCTTTCTTCTTTGACTCTCTCTTTCCCCTCCCCTAAATTATATTTTTCTTTGTTGTTCCCTGCCTGGATCTGGGATCTTGGTCAACATGAGTACTAGGGTAACAAGGACACAGCAACCTCTCTGATGGTGAGCACAGCGTGAGCATGAAGTCTTGGCTTCCTTTGCTGGCTTCTGATGGATTGTGACAACATGCAACCATGAGACTTGGGGCTGAAAACCGGGCCAGTGCCTGGTTCTTTCCTCATCCCAGTGACTGACCAAATATGAGCACTTCTGATATCTAGAGGCAGGAAGATCCCCTGGAGGAGGGCATGGCAATCCACTCCAGTATTCTTGCCTGGAGAATCCCCATGGATAGAGGAGCCTGCCAGGCTACAATCCATGGGGTCACACAGAGTCGGACACTACTGAAGCGATTAAACAGTCATAGCACGCACAGTATCTAGAGAGATGAATGTCATGTTTTTTTCTTTTCCTTCTCAACCTGAATTACAGAAGATCACCCAGGTGTCCTCCTGGTGGGAAAAAAGCAGAAGTGTCCCTCACAACCAGCTGTTTGTGATCCCATGGACTGTATGTAGCCCACAGGTTCCTTGGTCCATGGAATTCTCCAGGCAAGAATGCTGGAGTGGGTAGCCATTCCCTTCTCCAGGGGATCTTCCTGACCCAGGGACAAAACCCGGGGGTCCAGGCAGATTGTTTACCATCTGAACCACCAGGAAGGCCCTGCCAATTCAAGATTTCAGTGAGAGGCCACTTCTCAAGCTGTCCATTGTAACATTCCAACATCCAGATGCTTCTCTTCCTGCCCACTGAGTGAAGGGAAGGAGAACGCACCTTGAGTCTGTTTCCATCAGACACCCCCACCACCAGGAAAAACCCTCCATCTACTCTTTCTATCCCATTTCAATCAAGCCCACAGGCCGCAGGCTTCTTCTTCTCCTCTGCAGGTCCCGAGACATGGCTTGATCCACGTGAGAACCAACCCTAAGGGGAACTCCAACGAGGGTCTGAGGCTCCAAGTTTCCACTGTGGAAGCCAAACCCCAGCCCAACACAGCAGCTTAGACCCTCAGCTCACAGGTAATGCTCCCAAAGTGGTACTATGTGTGGTACATTTCTCCACTGTGATCTAATACCTGGTTTTTCAGCTATTAGTTATCAAAAGCTGGTTGTCAGGAGTGTCTAATTCTTAGCATTTCTATGCTCTTCTTGTTATATCCAGATTTTAAAGCAAATATGGTAGAAGACAGGTTAGGAACTGTGCTAGTTTGCTAGGGTTGCCATAACAAAATAGCCTGAGGGGCTTTAGCAATAGAAATTCATTTTCTCACAGTCCTGGAGGCCAGCAGGCCAAGCTCAGGATGTCAGCAGGTCTCGCATCTCCTGAGGCATCTCTCCTTGGCTTGCAGATGGCTGCCTTATTTCTGTGTCCTCACAAGGCCTTTTTCCTGTGTGCCCACATCCCTGGTGTCTCTGTGCATCCAAATTTCCTCTCCTTATAAGGACTCCAGGAAGATTGCATTTGGGCCCACCCAGATGACCTTATTTAACCTCAACCACCTCTTTCTAGGCCCCATTTCTAAACACAATTACATTCTGGGGTACTGGAGGTTAGGTTTTTGATGTATGAAATTGGAGGGGATACTACTCAACCTGTAACAAGAACCTTCATATCTCAGGGAGCAGCCACAGGCTTACCAAGCTTTGCCCAAAAAGAAACAGAAGTGCATCTAAGCCTTGTTTGCAGTTCTCTGTTGATGTCACTGTATTTTTCATAACATAACAACATTTATTGCAGTCACAAATCAATTCCTAATAAATCTCTTAGGAATCTTTGAAATTCACTCACTCAAAGCAAAGTTTGCTCCCCCTGATTAAGAAAAAAGTGGGTTTTATTAGTGAGGGTTTTTTTCTTTTTGGAGGGGGGGCATCGATTTTTATAATGGTTATTTTGTTCTTCAATATTATAAGTAACATCTGTTTCACGGGTAATAGTCTTGTCTCAAGTTGAATCAAACAGATAAGAGGAAAAAGCATATGTAAAATGCCTTTCCTGTTTGACAAGATTTCCATGAAATGAAACCCAGGTTTAAATCTTTATTTCTGCCTTTAATAAACATGACAGGACAGCTTAGAGTATGAGCATCATGGGTAAATAGGAATTTTACTGCTCCAGACCCCAATTAATTACACAAGAGTCATCCAAGCAGTGTCTCCCAGGCCCCTCTGCCTGACGTTTCTCAGCTGCTCACAGGGGACAATCACCTGCGGTGTCTCTGCCTGGCCGTGTGCAAGCCAGGCACAGCGGAGGATCCTAGAGGCCAGTAGACCCATCCTGCCAGGCCGGATGCCACTGGCAGGCTGCTTCCTATGGGAGGCCCTCCACGACATAAAGAAAATTTTTGTTTACTGTAAACTAAATGTGAACTATAATCTACTGTACTCCCTGTGCCTAAAATCCCTTATGATATCTGTGCGATTTCTGAAGTTTAGGTAAAAAGAAGGAAAGTTTGGTCAAATATGCTAAGTAGAGTCCACACATTTATCTCTTCTTCCTTCCAAAACCTGAACAAAATGACAGTGAAAAAATTAAAAAGATGGTGGCTCAGCTGGTAAAGAATCTGACTGCAATGCAGGATACCCAGATTTAATTCCTGGGTCGAGAAGATTCCCTGAAGAAGGGCATGGCAACCCACTCCAGTATTCTTGTCTGGAGAATTCTATGGACAAAGGAGCCTGGAGGGCTACAATCCATGGTACTGCAAAGAGTCAGACATGACTGAGCAACTAACACATACACCAAAAAAAAGAATTGGGGAGATAAATGCAGCACATGAGAATCGTCGACATTTGGGGGGAATAAAAAGGAAAAGGAAAATGGCCACTTCCTCGGCCAGTGGAAAAAGCTAGAACCCGACAATGTGCAGAGAACTCTGGAAAACTGGGCATGTGGACACTGCACCTTCCTAGGCAGCAGGGGCTGAGGTGCTGACTGAAAGTCTGCATATGCAGGATATATACGTCTCTTTCCCCACCAAATGGGGAAATTTAGCCTGTATCCATCCCTGCCAGGAAGGCAGGAATGTATTCTTTAGAGAACTGGAACCAGAGGATCTCCAGACTCAGTCACAACAGGCATAGCAGATGGGGAGCCAGGTGCTAGGCCAAGAAGGAGGCACTTAGATGAAAGCCTGTTTTCCAAGCAACCCTTCCTGTCTTTGTTCCCAGAACATTAGTGTCTGGGTATATACCTCCCAGGCAGGAAGATAAAATATAATTCTCCAAAGAAACTGTCTAGCCCTAGAGAAAAGGTCCAGAGAGATTCCACTTGAAATGTCCTATGTCAGGCCAGCTCATCTACCAACAATACTTACGAAGGAACCAGCTCCCTTCACACACACAGAATTTCCCGTTGGTTTCTTACTGCATCAGTTCTTAACCATAAATGGACATTCAAAGATTACCAAACACTGGAAGAAGTTCTCAAAAATGAAAAAAAGAGAACTGAACAAATAAACATTTTTAAGGAGCGAAGGAGACAAAGACACAGTAGACAGAACAGAGGAAAAACTATAAGAAAAGAAAAAAACCCTACGGTCATTTCATTTGAGAAAATACTGTGTTCATGAAACAAGATAGACTACAATAAAAGAAGAATCAGAGTGTGAAAGGAGAGTCTGAGGAGTTAAATACATAGTAACCGAAATAGAAAATATTCAACATATTAAATATTTGTATTTATCTGTTTCCCACCTTCCACTCTAACATACATTCTTTGTAAACAGGAACTTTTCTTTGTTCACTACTATTTTTGAAATCTCCCAAAACAATGCCAGGTAATTATCAATGTCTGGAGGAAAAGTTGTACCATAAACTAAAAGTAATACTGTATAACCAGAGAAGGCAATGGCATCCCACTCCAGTACTCCTGCCTGGAAAATCCCATGGACAGAGGAGCCTGGAAGGCTGTAGTCCATGGGGTCGCTGAGAGTCGGACACGACTGAGCGACTTCCCTTTCACTTCTCACTTTCATGCATTGGAGAAGGAAATGGCAACCCACTCCAGCGTTCTTGCCTGGAGAATCCCAGGGACGGGGGAGCCTGGTGGGCTGCTGTCTATGGGGTCGCACAGAGTCGGACACGACTGAGGTGACTTAGCAGCAATACTGTATAACACTTATTTGCCTCAGTAGTAAACAATATTTACATGGCCACAATAAGGTAAATGCTGACTGGAGGCTAAACTTGTGTGCAACAAATATGTGGCATTAATTGGGGCAAGGGCCAGGGAAGAAGGTTGGAGGTTATAAGAAAGGTTGGAACCTGGGACCCTTCACTTAAAATGCTTGTACCTGAACAAAAGTCTCCTCAAGCAACAAAATACAAAGAAACTATAAGGGACTAAAAATAACTGTATGTATGAGCAGGTGGGGAAAATTATAAGTAAGATACAAAAAACCCAACTATCACTTCTGCCACTGAGTCTGTTACCATAACCAGGGCTCTTGGTCTTCCACAATCAATAGAAATTGATAAGGCCAAAGAAATTCAGGCTAGGCTTTCCCAGGGCCCCTGCTTTAGCAGAGTGGAGTGAAAATAAGCAACAAGTCCCCTTACTTTCTCCCCAAGTGGGAGCGAGCTCATTTCTTACACGGAGTGGGTCCTGGGGTTGGGCCAGAAAGGAGACTTAGATGCCTTGCCCACCCTCTTGGTGATGTTGTGTGCAGGGAGCACGTGCGGGACCCAGCTTTTGCTTCTGGCTTTTTGGAAGTAGCAGTTGGGTTTTTTGGTCTCTTTGGATCTTGTTGTCCATAATTTGCCCCAATGCATGCAGTTATTTTTAGTCCCTTATAGTTTCTTTGTATTTTGTTGCTCCAGGAGATGTTTGTCCAGGTGCAAGATTGCAGCAAAGGTCCTGGGTCCCAGGTCCCACCCTGTCTTGGAGAAAAGCTTCATGCCATGGCAGTGGTGATGCTGGTTGAGTCGCTAAGTCCTGTCCAATTCTTTGGACGCCACAGACTGTAGCACACCAGGTGCCTCTGTCCAGGGTATTCTCCAGGCAAGAATACTGGAGTGAGTTGCCACTTCCTTCTCCATTTACTACCATAACATGAAGTAAACAGGTAACGTCTAATTTAGAAAAATCAAGAATTAACAGTTTTAGCAAACTTTAGAAATATGTGAGTACATAAGAAAAGACCTAGAAATAGTTGCCAATGGATATAGAGAGAATAGCAGGTAAGGAGTATCAGACCTAGATCGATACTGTTTTTGATTTTAAGATTTTTGTGTGGCATTGATTTTTTAAAAATTATGTTTGCATACTTTAGCAAATATAAAAAAATAATGCTATATAGATGAATATATAGGAGGAGGTATATGGGAGAGAGACAGAGAGAGAGAGAAGGGAGAATGGGTAGGGAGGAAAGAAGGTTTGAATAAATAATCAGTTCAGTTCAGTCACCCAGTCGTGTCCAACTCTTCGACCCCATGAATTGCAGCACGCCAGACCTCCCTGTCCATCACCAACTCCCGGAGTTCACCCAAACTCATGTCCATTGAGTCAGTGATGCCATCCAGCCATCTCATCCTCTGTCGTCCCCTTCTCTTCCTGCCCCCAATCCCTCCCAGCATCAGAGTCTTTTCCAATGAGTCAACTCTTCGCATGAGGTGGCCAAAGTATGGAGTTTCAGCTTTAGCATCATTCCTTCCAAAGAATACCCAGGGCTGATCTCCTTCAGAATGGACTGTTTGGATCTCCTTGCAGTCCAAGGGACTCTCAAGAGTCTTCTCCAACACCACAGTTCAAAAGCATCAATTCTTCGGCACTCAGCCTTCTTCACACTCCAACTCTCACATCCATACATGACCACAGGAAAAACCATAGCCTTGACTAGACGAACCTTTGTTGGCAAAGTAATGTCCCTGCTTTTGAATATGCTGTCTAGGTTGGACATAACTTTCCTTCCAAGGAGTAAGCGTCTTTTAATTTCATGGCTGCAATCACCATCTGCAGTGATTTTGGAGCCCCAAAAAATAAAGTCTGACACAGTTTCCGCTGTTTCCCCATCTATTTCCCATGAATTGATGGGACCAGATGCCATGAGCTTAGTTTTCTGAATGTTGAGCTTTAAGCCAACTTTTTCACTCCCCACTTTCACTTTCATCAAGAGGCTTTTTAGTTCCTCTTCACTTTCTGCCATAAGTGTGGTATCATCTGCATATCTGAGGTTATCGATATTTCTCCCGGCAATCTTGATTCCAGCTTGTTCTTCTTCCAGCCCAGCATTTCTCATGATGTACTCTGCCTACAAGTTAAATACGCTGGGTGACAATATACAGCTTTGACATACTCTTTTTCCTATTTGGAACCAGTCTGTTGTTCCATGTCCAGTTCTAACTGTTGCTTCCTGACCTGCATATAGGTTTCTCAAGAGGCAGGTTAGGTGGTCTGCTATTCCCATCAGGGAGATGTCAATTGAAGGTCAAAAACAAGCGAGGAGACCCAGGCCGACAGCTCACAAAAAGAACACAGGTGTTCTTTTGCTAGAAATGAAAGATGAACTTTGGGGAATCAAGCAGAAATAAATTGTATTTTAGATTATGTAGGAAAGATTCTAGCTTAGACTAAGAGAAAAATAACATTGGAACTAGGGAAATGTGCTGACTTCCAGAGAGTCTGCAAAAAAAAAAAAAAAACCCACGAGATGGCTATGATCCAACGCCGCATTTCCCAACTGCAGGGAACACTATCCACATCCGACCCCGGTGTTGGTGCTCCCTGGAGCCAGGCAGCTGTACACAGCCCTATGTGCAGACACAGAGATCCCGGACCTAAGTCTCACTTCTTCAACTGGACCTCAACCCTTTTCAATAGTATTTGGTCCCTGTAACCACAAACCAGTGGGTAACTGTATCTGACAATACTTCACACCATGAGGCAGTGAAGATAGGACGCCCTGAAGAATGGTATCCATGCCTTAGTCTTGAGAAGATTCGCCTCTAAGGGAGATCATAGACTACAAGCCCCCAAGAAGCTCTCAAGAGATCAAATGAGAACAATCTCAAGCAGATCACATAGCCTGACTGGGCATCAAGAGGTTTCTTGAGATGATTAGGGGAAAGGAGTTGGGCTAGATAAACCATATGGCCCACCCCAGCTCTGAACTCAGATCAGATCAGATCAGTCGCTCAGTCGTGTCCGACTCTTTGCGACCCCATTAATCGAAGCACGCCAGGCCTCCCTGTCTATCACCAATTCCCGGAGTTCACTGAGACTCACGTCCATCGAGTCAGTGATGCCATCCAGCCATCTCATCCTCTGTCGTCCCCTTCTCTTCTTGCCCCCAATCCCTCCCAGCATCAGAGTCTTTTCCAATGAGTCAACTCTTCGCATGAGGTGGCCAAAGTACTGGAGTTTCAGCTTCAGCATCATTCCTTCCAAAGAAAACCCAGGGCTGATCTCCTTCAGAATGGAATGGTTGGATCTTCTTGCAGTCCAAGGGACCCTCAAGAGTCTTCTCCAACACCACAGTTCAAAAGCATCAATTCTTCGGCACTCAGCCTTCTTCACACTCCAACTCTCACATCCATACATGAACACAGGAAAAACCATAGCCTTGACTAGACGAACCTTTGTTGGCAAAGTAATGTCCCTGCTTTTGAATATGCTGTCTAGGTTGGACATAACTTTCCTTCCAAGGAGTAAGCGTCTTTTAATTTCATGGCTGCAATCACCATCTGCAGTGATTTTGGAGCCCCAAAAAATAAAGTCTGACACAGTTTCCGCTGTTTCCCCATCTATTTCCCATGAATTGATGGGACCAGATGCCATGAGCTTAGTTTTCTGAATGTTGAGCTTTAAGCCAACTTTTTCACTCTCCACTTTTACTTTCATCAAGAGGCTTTTTAGTTCCTCTTCACTTTCTGCCATAAGAGTTGCAGCTGCTACATGGACAGAAGTCTTCCACCATGGAAGTTGGCTTCCCCCATAGATCAGGTGCCATTTTTCAACATTTCAGGCTCTAGTCATAGGCTGCCTCTTCATGCCACAGTGGTCACCCCACTGAATTTTCAGCATGTGCCTTGAATCACACCTTGTCAAATTTCCTCTTTCATGTTCCATCTTCTGATTTTAATAAATCTATAGTGTAGACCTTGTCTGGTAACTTCTTGAACAGGTATTTCTATGGTTATGGTCATCACATGGCATCCTTGGGTGCATCCATTTTTGTTGCTCCCTTTGAGTTGAAAGGTAGCTGAAGAGACTTTTATCAGCCCATGATAAGTATATAAGACAACATTCTATATCATTAGTAAAAGTTCTAGGTTGTAAAAAACAAAACAGAGGGTTTCTAAGTTGCCCTAAAAATCAGGCTCCAATCCTTCAGGTCCACACAGTCTTGGCTGGGTGTTTGGAAGCCCGCTTACTAAAACAGTGCCCCAGTGGATCAGCAGTGTCATCGTTTCCACTTTCCTGGACTAAGGTAACCAAGATTTTCTGTAATCTGACTCCAATTTTCTTTTCAGCCTCATTTGCCTCACATTCTACTCAAAAGGGCTGCTCTCCAAGCAAAACGTCCTTTCTTATCTTCACCCTTTTTCTCAGAATTCCAAATTCCTGCAATGGTTCTCGTGAATGTATGCTGTCGTGTCCTGCGCTTTACGACCCCATGGACTATAGCCCACCAGGCTCCTCTGTCTGTGGAATTTTCCAGGTAGTACTGGAGTGGGTTTCTATTTCCTACTCGAGGGGATCATCCCAACCCAGGTATCTAATCTTAGTCTCCTGTATCTCCTGCATTGGCAGATGGGCTTTCTTTTTTTAACCACTGGCATCACCTGGAAAGCAATGGCTCTCTTTTCCTCTATGTTTGGAGTCCTTTGCATCTTTCCAAACACAGTCTGGATCCCCCTCCTACCCTGCTCCGCGTACTTTCCCACACTGCACTGACCGAAAGGTTGACTCTGCCCATGAAATTTCAAAGCACTCACACCTTTAGCATCCCACATGGTACATGAGTCTTCAGGGCTCTGCTTACATCATCTGGGACACTATTTAATCCTCAGTATATCTCTGCTCATCTTCTCACCAGATTATAAGTGCCTTAAAGACAGGATATACATTGCTTTCTTCTCTTTCCCTCCTTGAGCCATTGGTACACCTCAATAAATACACCTTTATCTTGGATTATTATTACTGAATGAAGCACTTCAGTAGGAGATAATACCCACCACAGATCCTGATGGATATGAACAACATCCACCTTATCTTTTCCTTCCACTCTAGGATTACTTTTGCTCAACATAGTCAGTCACTCACATTTGATGACCCTTGCTACCAGAAGACCAGTGTTCTGGAGCTAGCCTCATCCTGCTAGGCCCTGGCCCAAAACAGGACAGTAAGAAAGGCAGTAAAACAAGAGACCCTAGAGCACAGTGTTAAGCTCATGGAACCCAAAGCTGGATTCCACTATGAAACTCTGGGCTAGTTATTTCACCTCTATGAGCTTCCATTTCCTCCTGTGTAGACTGGATAATAATAATAGGACCCATCTCATAAGATTTTTATGCGGATTAGATGACTTAATAACTATAAACATTGTAAACACAGGAGAGATTGAGGACAGGAGGAGAAGGTGGCAACAGAGGATGAGATGGTTGGATGGCATCACCGACTCAACGGACATGAGTCTGAGCAAACTCCTGGGAAAGAGCGAAGGACAGGGAAGCCTGGCGTGCTGCAGTCCCTGGGGTCGCAAAGGGTCAGACACAATTTCGAGACTGAATAACAACAAATATTATTACTTCTTTTAAAGACCAGGATCCAACTATGACTTTCTTTGACTGTTCTCTCCTTATTTCTTTTTCTAGAAAACTCTTTGGTGGCTCTTATCCACTTTTATGGTTCTGTTATATTTTATGGCTCTCCCCAGATGGTTGAGTACTGCAGAGGATACCAAATGTACCCAGAGATGGACCCAAGCCTCAAGTCCTGGGGGACAAGCTCCTTGGCCTCAATCAGTGGCCAGCCCCATGTGAAAGGTTTTGCCTCTTTGGCATAATAAAAATGTTTCTAACAATAAGTGCAAGATTTCTACAAGAATATAACTGTAGAAATGTGAAAGCTAAGTGAGATGAAGCATTTTCATGGATGTGAATGTCTTCAAAGAATGGAAGATACTTTCCACTGTTTTTTTGGTCTTTTGTTTTAGAAATTCCATATCTTTCATGGTTATTTGTTTCTTAGGGTGCTTGTCAATGTTAAGTTCAACACATGAGTCTCCACGTTTCACCAACTGTGTCTTTTCGGTTTCCCCTCATCATGGTGTGGGGTGGACAGGCTACTCCTGAGAGAATCCTGTCCCTTGAACAGCTTAAGGGCTAAGATTTATGCACTGAATAACCTGTCTTTCCTGGGGCTGAAGTCTATAAATTGAATGATTTCCCCCCTGGGGCCTGGGAGCTGCCCTATACACTTAGTATCTAATCAGGGAAGGGGAAAGGCTGCTAAGGGCTTCGATCTAGAGGAGGCCTGTCACTTGAAGCCACTTTCACTCAACTTTCATAGTAACAGTCAGTATAAGATGAGAGAAATGACACAAGAAAATAGCTGTGCTCTCAAAAACCATAGTATTCATCCCAGAGTCTTAAGAATCATTTGCTACCATATTGATTATCCAGTTACACATTCAACTGCCCGGGAAAGAAACTTATATTTGGGAGATTGGGAAAGGAGGGCAGAGGGAGAAAGAAAGAGAGAGAGAGAAAGGACTGGATGAATTACAGGGGAAATAAGAGAGAAAAAGGCCTCAGAAGCCTCATACACCCGTGACAAGTCACGCAGCCACCATCGTGTAAAAGATTTTGATGGCTTTATTCTCGAGCCACGCAGCAGACTAGAGCTGTGGGTCTGGGCCCACAGCAGCTGTGCTTTGCCCCTGCCTGCTGTGACCAAGAAGATCCATCTCGAAGGTGCCCAGGAGGCCCCGTCTTCATGAGCTTCCCGGGCAATTGATAAGTCGTCAGTTGGGAAGTAGAGACATTCGCAGGTTCAGACCTGAAGCTTGGTCCTTAAAATGAACTGGAAGCATCTGGCTGTTGTGCTGTCAGTAGGTAATGACGCAGCCGCGTCACACACCCAGATGTGATTCTACATTTCTGCAGCTGTTCTGGTGGGAGTTTCAACACCCAAAACATCTGCTGTGGGGACTCTGTGGTACAATTCTCACTCCATCTCTCTAGGTTCTTATTCTTTTCCCAGAAAATGTACTTTCTTTCCACTCGGCATTTTCTTATTTTCCAAAGACATTATTCCCAGCAAGGGGATACCCTTCCAAATTCTGTGTAAGATGGAAAAGAAATCCATAGTATCTTCAAAATTCATTGCCAAGCTGAGGGGGTGTGACAGTAATTCACTTTATGAGGCTTGATGAGATAGAACATTATAGCCAGGCAAGGAATTCATACTTTATGGCACATGTAGAAGAAAAAAAAAAATGTAATGAAGTCATTTCTGTGTGTTAAACACCATGGTTAGGGGAACATCTTTCAAGTCCAAAACGTTTATCTCCGAGATATTTGCTAGCATCATCAACCTGTACTTATAAAGCACTCTTGGTACTGTCTATTTAGTGGATAAAAGACCCTGATACAGCATGATTCCTCAAATATTTTAGGTGATTAATACAAACTCACGTAATAGTTTTGAAGGGCAACAGGAAATATTGAGTCATAAAATATTCATGTACTTTGACCCAGTAATTTCTGGGAATTTATCCTAAAGACATTGTTTTATTTATGGAAAAATCTCATGTATAAAGAGGTTTACTGTGGCATCTATTACAGTGAAAAATGGATTCAATCTATTGTCCTGAAATACAGAAATAATTAAATAAATATGGTGTCTCGACTTCCACAGGATACATGGAAAATCAATGTGAAGGGCTCAAATGCTCCAGTTGCTCAGGCAGCAATTAAGAAGATAGTTACTGGAGCTCACAATAATAGGTGGAATGCTTTGACATACATTCAGTGCAAGAACAAAACACAAAGTCGTTTGTACATTATCCTGAGAATCATATCAAAACCTGACATTTCAAAATGACCCAAAGTATTTGCTCGAAAATAATAATAGCTAGTGTGCTTGAGTGGGAGAATTATGAGCAATTTTCTGCTTTTCTCCAGTTTCCTAATTATTTATGAAAGGGTTACATGACTTGAGTCAGTAAAAAGACCAAGAAAATTCATCTTTAGGGTATAAAACAAAGACATGAACTCTGCCAATGCAAGTGAGTCTGAAGGAAAACACTACCAGTGGAGCCTGAGGCATCTCGTAAAAAGAAATGTGGAGCTAGCAGACTCCAGATGGAGACCCATTTCTCTGTCACAGCCTCAGCTTTCTGCCTATTTTCTCCAGAGTTTTAAGGAATCCAAAGTGAAGTTAATCCCAGATTCTGACTTCACCTGCCTGAGCAGGAAGCACAGTGAGAAAATGAAGGGACCAATCCAGTATCGTACAATGTTCCTAAGTAAGCACATATGGGGAGAATTATTTTTCTTAATTTCAGTCACTGAAAAAACTTGGAAGAAGGCTCCTCTTTTTGGTTCCACCAGGTAACTTTTGCAAAGGCATGAAACTTGGGGAGAACGACTATAGCACTTCTGCCTCTCCACCCAAATGTCTTTGCCAACCTCATCACAAGCCTGAAGGAGTAAACAGATCCATCTAATATTACTTTGAGTCTACTTTTTTTTTTTTTAAACACTCCTCTCAGAGTTAAATAGTACACTGACTTTTTTTTAATATTCCCAAAATAAACTGCTATTTCTTAGCCCTTTTGGAGGACAGCCTTAATTTAGGAGTAAAAGGGGACGCTTGAGTGATAATAAACTGAATAGTGTCCGGATTTCTCAAGGAAATGCTGACCCAGCACCATGGCCCTCAAGTACACCATTAGAATTCTTTGATTTCCTGTCATGGCAGACAGTTCAAAAACTGAAAGTAAATAGGAGACATAGAAAATCAATGAGAGGTGCTGATTTGTCCCAGCTGCCGAGGTCTGTTAATTACATCATATTTTTATGGAGACATTCAGCATCAACATGCCAAGTGCCCACATCTGGAGGCCGTTGTCTGCCATTCTGTTGGGGGCAGCTCTTCTCCCCAGGCCAGTCGGTTAATTGTAAAAGGACAAGCTACTCCAGGAATGCCTGCCTGTGCAGACCAACTCTCTGAAGCAAATTCCAGATGATCGGATGATCGCCATGTCTTCTGTTACCATAGAGATAAGAGGTGCTGGGAGCTGGAGAGGGGCCACTCGGGTGCCAGGAAGCGGGGTTGTCAGTGTGCACAGTGTAAACCTGGGGAAAATGAAAGCCGGTTCTCCTTGGGCAGCCAGGCCG
Organism: Bos indicus; assembly: GCF_029378745.1. NCBI lineage: Eukaryota > Metazoa > Chordata > Mammalia > Artiodactyla > Bovidae > Bos > Bos indicus. The sequence goes on from NC_091783.1 coordinate 32,417,734, forward strand.
TGGTGGGCTAAGTGGGAGAGAGCCAAGAAAGGATGAGAGACCGCAGGGAGCCACGGAGGGAAACAATGCACGCGAGAGGACAGAGCTCCCAAGAGGACAAGGCTTGCCAGAGGACAGAGCTCAAATCTGCATGAAGTGCAGGGCGGCTGGGAGCCACGGATTTCCAGGACAGCGTCCTCTGAGCACCATCGCCCTTGCTAAGAAACGAAAGGAGGCTCCAGCGCCAGCACAAACTTCGTGGCTTCTTTCCTTAAAGGCCTTTCCACGCGTCCTTGAAATTTACATCCTTCCAGAGCCCTCTCTGGTTTCTGTTCCTCCTCTCTAGCCCATATTCTTCCCTTTTGCTTTTCTCACATTCTTCCAGAAGTTTCCAGGGTCCCCCTTTTTTTCCATCTTTATGCATGCTAAAACAAGCTTCTTCATCCAGGCATCTCTAAATCATCACAACTCACCCACTTTCCTTCTCTTCTTTTTTCTCTTTACAGCACCTCCTTCCCTCATTTACTTCTTGCAATTTACTTCCTTCCCTGAGGCTACCCTGGTGGCTCAGTGGTAAAGAAGCCACCTGCAATGCAGAAGAGCTGGGCTCAATCCCTGGGTCAGGAAGATTCCCTGGAGAAGGGAATGGCAACTCACTCCAGTATTCTTGCCTGGGAAATTCCATGGACAGAGGAGTCTGGTAGGCTACAGTTCACGGGGTTGCAAAGAGTTGGACACGGTTTAGAAACTCAACAACAACAATAATTTTTTTCCCTAATTATAGTTTCTTACACAGCTATTTGGAAGGAAGAAAAATCCAATGCCTGTCAAAGATGCTCTGAGACATTTCCCAATGTCCAGTCCCTCCTGTTCACCTCCCCCTCAAACACTGGGTCTGTTTTAAGCAAAGTCTTGACCCAGGGTGTGACTTTCAAATCCCCTGTTCCTCAGAGAGGCTCCAAATATTCTACACATATCTATGGTAGTCCTATTATTTAAATATGAATTTCAAATGTGTGACACCCATCTCATATTCTCTGCCTCCACCCCCCAAAATGTACACATTTTTAATGTAAATCAAATGCACATTACACTTAAATGTACATGCATGTAATATGTATGCATTACATACATGTAATACACATAAATATGTACTATGTTACATTTTCACATAAATTCAATGTAAATTGTACATTTTCAAACTTAGAAGATTTAATGTTATTTAATGCTGTGAATTTGTGCCAACCAAGTAAAGTGTTTTGTGCAGATTTGGAAATAAAGATCCTCCTAGAATTTCAAGGAACTGTGTCATTGAGTAGGAACACTTTAGAGCTGCACTGGTATTTTTATAAATTAGGCCTGTGCATGACTATTCATTTAAATTGTACAAAAGTACACAATTAAAGCACACGGGTGAAGAGCCCAATTAAATCCGAGTGAGGGTGGCTGTGTCTGCTTGGGGATTTGTGCTGGTGCACAGTAAACCATCATAGGGCTTGTTTTAATGTCATCATTGCTTTTTTGAGTGACTTTGCCATGAGAGGATTTGAGCACTTACTAAATAGCATCAGTGATCCAACTTTAAAATATAAATTTTCTGCTACTCTTCATGCAAGGATCCAGATCAATCTGATTAAGGATGTCTCCCAAAACTGCAGAGCCAGCTGTCAAGAAACTCATAATTTGCAACTATTTATCTCAGTAAATCTATTGATCCAGAAGCTGATCTAAGGCTGTAACTGTTATGTGTAACTTCCAATGGTTAATTTTGACTTCATTCAAATACTTTCATTTTTATAATTTACTGATTTTGTAAAGATAATTGTTATAAACTTATAACAAAGCAAACGTTTATTAATAAATTATCATCTAATTGACTTTTTCTACTAGGGTTTCCATTTAGATTTCATTTGAAAAGAAATGCTTTGCTAGAAAATAAAATGTTTAGAACCACTGGCTTCACCCACCACCTGCTCATCCCCTTGTCTTAACCTCCACTGACAGTCCTTGCTTTTCCAGGCTGTTTTATGCTGCTCTGTTTCCTCCTTTTGAACTAAATACCACCACTCTGATCAACCTGCTCTAACCTGAAAAATTGTTGTTGTTCAGTCAATAAGGTGTGTCTGACTCTTTTCGACTCCATGGACTGCAGCATGTCAGACTTCCCTGTCCTTCACTATCTCCCAGAGTTTGCTCAAATTCATGTCCATTGAGTCGATGATGCTATCTAACCATCTCATCTTCTGTCACCCCTTTCTCCTTTTGCCTTCAATATTTCCCAGCATCAGGGTCTTTTCTAATGAGTTGGCTCTTTGTACCAGGTGGCTAAAGTATTGGAGCTTCAGCTTCAGTGTTAGTCCTTCCAGTGAATATTCAGGGTTGATTTCCCTTAGGATTGACTGGTCTGATCTCCTTGCTATCCAACGGACTCTCAAGAGTCTTTTCCAGCACCACAATTAGAAAGCATCAAAACCTGAAAACTGGGCTCACACTAAGGGTAAAAATGATTTAAGATGTGTGTGTTGGGGGTGGGGTTGCCTTTTCCCTCAAGTCTTAGTGAACCAACAGAAAGGATTGAATCATTCACAGTACATTTTGGCACTTTGACATCCAGAAGAACCTATCTGAGGCAACATTTAGTTAATCTTGTTTCCTTTGATTGGGTTTATCAAACTCTTGTCTGAGGACCACGAGCATAGAACCACTTGTGAAGTACTTGTTAGAAAGGCAGATTCCTGGAACCTACTCCAAACTCTCTGGAGGCTGGGACCTGGAGCTGCCTTTAGAGCAGGACCCTCAAATAACTCTGCACTTGGAAATTCAAGGATGACCACCATCAATCTTCTGCACTTGAGTGTAGGCAAGGGCTCACCAGAGATGCTGCCTCCCCTCCCTTCACGTCCATTGAAGGACACAGACTAAGAGGCATCCCAGGAAGGTGTCTTAGGTACACAAGCAAGACAACAAGTGCAGAGAAAGGACAAACAGGTTATCTAGGGAGCACTTTCCAGAAGGAAAAGAAATCAGTTCTGACTTCCTTTTCTCCAGCTCCAAACTCATTGGTCAGCAGCAGAAGCAGGTTAAGACTGGTGGCGATAGTGGTGGTGGGTAATAAAGAACCCGCCTGCCAATGCAGGAGATGTTAGAAATGTGGTTCGATCCCTGGGACAGGAAGATCCCCTGGAGGAGGGCACGGCAACCCACTCCAGTATTCTTGCCTGGAAAATTCCATGGACAGAGGAGCCTGGCGGTCTAAAGTCCACGGGGTCGCACAGAGAAGGACACAGCAGAAATGACTTAGCACATCTGACCCACAGAGGAAGCCCAGCCCCTGGCCCAGCCTGGAGGAAACAGTAGCAGGAAAGGAGGGGGCTGTGTGGGCAGTAAATGCAGACCAGGTGACAGGCTGCAGGGATGGCATAGCGGCCTTGAACTCTGCTCCCCTTGCCTGTGGAGAGAGAGTTTTCCTGGGATGTGCATCCTTCTCAGCCCTTTACCAGGCAAGCCTAGGATTCCGGAAGTCCCCAGGCTTGAAGCACTGGAGCAGAGCAAGCCTTTCGCCGGGTCTGGCACCTTCTCTGGCTGTCATTCGTACCTCTGTTCTGCCTTCATAAAAATCCACCGTGCACTCCAAAAGAGGAACTAGGACACTTCGCTTTTATTCCACATGCATCTCATTTGTCTTCAGTAGGTTCTTCCATAATCTCATCATTATTGCTATGGCCCTCCGAGGACAGCTGACTTGCATTAATCAGTCCAGCCCCTCATCGCTCACCAGATTCTTTACACTTTTACCATGCCCTGGGGCCTGCTAACTTACTTGAAAAATTAATAAACCTCCCCCCTCTTTTCTTACCTTATTAATGTCTGTCTTTGTAACCCATTATCCCCGCATATCATCAGAGATCACTGGAGGGTGTAGTGGTCACTGGCTAGCTCCCCTCCTTCTATCCTAAAACTGGAAACTCCCCCCATCTCCCCAGGGGCCAGAAGGAAAATGGCCTTCGTGGGCTGGCAGGATGTTTGTTTAGCAGCTCGATGGCACCATGGACGGAAGGCAGGAGAATTCTTGGGCTTCTGCTCAAGGCCATTAAGGCCCATTAAGTTGTTCCCTCCTCCCCCACCACCTCCCCCCCTCTTTTGTGCACCCTAGTAAATCTGACTCATTAGCTTTAGATGTTTTGAAATACTGGTACATTAATCACTTGTGTTTGCACACTGTTTATGTGGGTTGTTGGTCATGGTCTGTAGTTATACTGGCTGTCTCCCTTGCTTACTTAAAGGTACAATCCAATTGAAAATAAAGATTTTTGCAGGTTTGCTCATTACACACAGTGTCGGCAGCTGGTGAGTGTCTTTTGCAATTCATCAGAGGCCTCCCAGACCACCTGCTCTCCGCATCCTGCAAACAGCTGGCTCTGGGTAAGTACCATAAGCTATTACCTTATACAGCAAATAAATAAATAAATGGATGGATGGGTAGACAAATAAATAAATACATTGACTTGTCAGCCTTGGAGCTTTGCTTCTTGATGGGAAAAGGCCATTTTGACTAGGGGAAAAATACCTCTAGCCCAAACCTCTGTGGTGCCATTTAAATGAAAAGTAAGGGAGCAGGTGAAACTCTCAAAATTTCAAGTGGAAATATTTTGTCACGTGAGTATCAAGGCAGCCAAGAAAAGGACTCCACAAGAGGCTGGCTGTGTGGTTTGGTACAAAGAGTGGGAGGAGGGGAGATTGAATTGAATTGCCTTTTGGTTTGGGCTTTCCCTGGTGGCTCAAGAGGCAAAGAATCCAATGCAGGAGACATAAGAGACATTGGTTCAATTCCTGGGTCAGGAAAATCCCCTGGAGAAGGGAATGGCAACCCACTCCAGTATTCTTGCCTGGAAAATGCCATGGACAGAGGATATAGAGGACCCCAGACTATAGTCCATGGGGTCCCAAAGAGTCGGATGTGGCTAAGCAACTAACACTTTTCTTTTCTTACCTTTTTTTTTTTTCTCCTGCAAAAAGTCAAAGGGAAGCTTTGTGGAATTTGAGCTAAGGCCACCAAATGTCCCAGCATTAAGAAGCCAACCCCCAAATCATCACATAGCACCTTAGATTTTTGTGGTCTTTGGTCTAGTTTTTGACCCTGAGAATGATCTCTAGGTGGCCGTGCCCTGCTCCTATCCCCAGCCCCCTGTCCTGATCCTGCAACCCAAAGAGAGCCCAAGGACAAGCAGGAACCAAACGTCGGCCATGCAGCCAGGCACCTGCCAGGAGGAAGGGCAGGACTGGAGAGCAGACCAGCTCTTGGCTGACCGATGGCAGAGCTTAGCAACACAACTGGAAAATGGTTGGATGTGTAGGGGGACAGGAGTTCAGCAAGTCCTTTTGAGACATTTTCAAGGTTTTCACAGACTCCCAGATAGTTCCCAAGTAGACTACTATTAATAATTTGAAGCTTGTAAACATCACCCACTATAGCTATAATCCCCCAAGATCACTGACTCCAGTCTCCATGGATTGGTCAAAATTGAGCTGTCTTCTGACTTGTCCTTGCAAAACTGGAAAGACAGTTTGGTATAGGACAGATATCTATGTGACTTATCTACAAACTTCACCAATCAAATCCCAAAACAGTGCTGTTAGAAATCATTATTTTTATCTTATGGCTGGCTAAATTCTAATCAGTTTTGCAACTCTATTTGTGTTACTTTTTTAAAGCAAGAGTATTTGTGGGTTGAACTGACATGAAGAAATGTTTTCCATTTTTCCAGATTGAAAAACTGAAGATGAAGATACATCCATATTCCTACATTTTTCTTACTTTAATCCCTCAAGGATTACTAAGAGCCTAGTTGTTCTGTGTGGCAGAGAACTAGGAGTATCAGTTTGTCAGAAATACAGACCCCCGAAACAGAATACGCATTTTTTACATTTAAGATCCCCAAGGGACTTGTTGGTGTGTTAAGTGTTGACAAGCACCACTCTTATATACACTTGATTCTTTTAGGTCAAAAGTATCTACAGGGATGGCCACAAGTCATATCAATACTAAGGTGGTCATAAGAATCTGAATAACAAAATGCAAACCAAGCAAATTCCTTACCTACTATAGGACCTAAAATGCCCAATTCGTTGGAGAAGCAGAACAATGTGGTAGAAAAGAAAGAGGGGACTTGGAGTCAGAAAAATCTGGATTTACTCCCTGACTCTGTCACTCAGCAAAATCTGACCTAGGCTATTTGAGAACAGAGATAATAGCAACTCTGCCACCAGGATGGCATCAGAAATAAAGGAGCTCATTTATGTGCAGTCACAGGATAAGCTCAAAAAAGTATTATACGTGTATAATTAAACTGTGGTCATCATAGTAATAATAGGGATGTTGAAGACAGAACAACTGGATCAACCCAAGGGATGAGAATGAGAACCCCAGCGGTGGGGGGAGAAGAAACAGGCCCCAGTTTCCTGCAGTGGCACAATTAACTCTCACTAGCGGCAGTGGAAGGGTTTCCCAGGTCGCTCAGTGGTAAAGAACCCACCTGCCAATCCAGGAGGCATAAGAGATGTGGGTTCCCCGGGGTGGAGAATATCCCCTGGAGGATGGCATGGCAACCCACTCCACTATTCTTGCCTGGAGAATCCCATGGACAGGGCTGCATGGCGGGCTACAGTCCATGAGGTCGCAAAGTGCTGGACACGAAGTGACTCAGCGCACACACACAGTGGATGCTGTCAGCTCACAGTCAATATTACGGCTGCAAAGAACAAATAATTTTATTTGGGATCTTAAGAACTGCAATTTAGTTGAGAGAGTAGCATTGAAAATATATGTTACCATGTACAAAAGAGATAGCCAGTGGGAATTTGCTGTATGACACCAGAAGCTCAAATCCGATGTTCTGTGACAACTTAGAGGGATGGGATGGGGTGGGAGGTGGGAGGGAGGTTCAAGAGGGAGGGAACATATATACACCTGTGACTGATTCATGTTGATGTCTGGCAGAAACCAATACAATATGGTAAAGCAATTATCCTCCAATGAAAAATAAATAAAACATTAAAAAAAAAGAATTTAAATTCAGGAGACACAGATTTGAGACACAGATTAGGAGTGTTCCAGGGAAGAAAAAGAGTCAAGGATATATAAAGGTAAGAGCCACAAGGTTGTTTAAGAATTACAACCCCTCATAATTGTATACATATAATTATGACTGATTCATGTTGATGTATGATTGACACCCTTGCTAACACAAGAAAGGAAATATCTGTCCTTAAGGGGTAGACTGAACAAGCTATTTTAGGATAAGGGTCTTTACGTAACCTACATTTCTGAAACATTGGACAGATGTTCTTGATACCTATGTTAAGACAGTGTTTGTTAGTGTTAGTCGCTCAGTCATGTCTGACTATTTTGAGACCCCACGCAATTTCCCAGGGAAGAATACCTCAGTGGGTTGCCATTCCTTCTCCAGGGGATCTTTCCAGCCCAGGGATTGAAACCATGTCTCCTGCATTGCAGGTGGATTCATGTTAAGAAATGGTCAAAGTTCATATTCCATTCAGGCTGAGATGTGCATAAGTCACAGCTCCTCAGTGGTCTCCCAGCTCCACTGTAAAGAGCTCTCTTAGTAATATCGACTCCGTTTTGATTGTCCTTATACAGTGTATTCACTGGTGCAATATCTCTGGCTCTCAAGAAGTATGAGAGATGTGTTAAATACAAAGAATTGAGTAGTCATTGCTGCGGGCCTTTGATTTATTGAAGAAAGTAGGTCTTCCCTGGTGGCTCAGTAAGTAAAGAGTCTGCCTGCAATGGGGGAGACCAGGGATCAATCCCTGGGTTGGGAAGATCCCCTGGAGAAAGAAATAGCAACCCACTCCAGTATTCTTGCCTGGAGAATCTGTAGACAGAGAAGCCTGGTAGACTACAGTCCATGGGGTCACAAAGAGTCAGACACGACTGAGTGACTAACAATTTCACTTTCTTTCAGGATGATTATTCAACAATTCAAGCAAACCTGTGGGAACACAAGGGCCTTCTAGGCAACATTTAAAGAAATGTTGATCTCTTACAGGCAGTAGACAGGAACAGAGTGTAGCAGAGCTTTAGAGAGAGTAAAATTTTCCTTCTGGAAAGTTTCCTTTGCTGAGATCAGGGCCCTAATAGGTGAAGCGCTGGACCTTGAGACTTGGAGTGGGTGTATCTGAGTGATGCATATGAGAATTTTTAGCTCCCAGATTCTCCTGAACCCTCTTTGCCTATAGTAGAGGCCCCCTCCCCTTTGTTAGAGATAATGCCCCCCAGCTTGCTTGAAGAGCTACCCAAAGCCACCACCCAGTTTGATGATTCTCCAGGAGGACTCAAAGGGTCAGCATATTGTCATACTCATAGTTATGCTTCATTACAGCACAAGGATATAAAGCAAAACCAGCAAGGGGAAAAGGAACATGAAGTCCACGGGAAGCCAGGTACAAGCTCCCAAGGATCCTTTCCCAGAGACGTCACAAAGAACGCACCTAAATCTCCCAGCAACAAGTGTGACAACATACGTAAAACGTTACTAACCCAGGAACCTCATCAGAGTCTCAGGACCCAGAGTTTTTACTGGTGGCTGATCATGTAGGCAGTGTCTGCCTGACACATATCAACATTTCAGATTCCCAGAAGGAAGGCAAGTACATTGTTTATACAATGTAGGCACCATGAACCACTCTTCTTAAAGCTGAGAGCTTTTCTGGTGGCTCAGGTGGTAAAGAATCTGCCTGCAATGCAAGAGACTTGGGTTCGATCCCTGGGTCAGAAAGATCCCCTGGAGAAGGGAATGGTTACCCACTCCAGTATTCTTACCTGGAGAATTCCATGGACCGAGGAGCCTGATGGGCTACAGTCCATGGGGGTCGAAAAGAATCAGAGTGACTAACACTTAAAGCTGGGAATGATGAGAGCTTCCCCAAACCCAAGTTCCCAGATGCCAGCCAGCTTTGAAGCTGGTCTTTCAACCAAGAGCACTCATCCTTGTGACCCTGGGGCCAGACTTGTAAGCATGTGTTCCTTCTCAAGTGAAGCCGTTTCTCTGTCAACAGAGGCCGCTGGAGTGCCACCACAAGGTCACAACCGCAGGAAGGGGGCTCCTCATGCTAGTTTCATGGTGCCATTTGCCTTTGGCCTGACTGCCAATACATCAGGATACAGGCGGCCCAGTGGTGCCTCGCCAGCCCTCGGGGACCACCTCCAGCCTTATCCCTGCGCCCTCCAGCAGTCATCTTCCCCACCTAGGGGGCTGCTTCCTGCGGACCAGCACCAGCTGTGCCTTCTAGCAAGCTTCTCCACTGCCAGCATGCTGCGTGTTCCCATGGCAGTCATGCCCTCTCCGAGAAGGTCTGGATCTCAGCCTTGTGGGACAGAGGGAAAGCCTCTTCTCCTTCAGTCCTTAGTTCCTTCCTTATTTGTTGTCATTGTTGTTGTTCAGGAACTTAGCCGTGTCCAATTCTTTGCGACCGCATGGACTGCACAGCACGCCAGGCTTCCCTGTCCTTCATTATCTCCTGGAGTTTGCTCAAACTCACGTCCATTGAATCGGTGATGCCATCCAACCATCTCATCCTCTGTCAGCCCCTTTTCCCCAGTCCTAGCCATAGCAGCTGCTTTCCGCAAGTGCTATTTCTATATCCTTGGAGGCCTCTTTTATGCTTTTTTGTAGTTAGCTATCTTTTACTAATTAATAATTCTTTAGATTAAAATTTTTCTTTTCAACTTTCTTGTGAGATTGCTGCCTCCTGATTGGACTCTGACTGATGCCGTGTCTTAAAAGACCATGTTGCTCCCACTGCCCCTCCTAGAATAAGACAGATAGGGTTAAATCTTAGCACCTCCTGACTTGGACGTGCTGGATCAGTTAATGGACAGTGTGAACCATCCGCCAAAGGAGCTGCAAGACCTGGCCAAGATGTGCTGATAAGAATGGGGAGGGCCCATGACGGAATGGATGCTAGGGGGTGGGGGCTTGGACCGTAGTTTGGGTAAAGGATACAAGTAAAATCAGCATGGAATGCTTTCCCATTATATGCAAATCTAGGCAGATACCCAGCTGCGGGGATGGCTTTTAAAAGCTTAAAAAATATGATGATCCGTGTGACTAGTCCAGTGAATTAGACGTATCAAAGCTGCTCTGACAGGGACTTCCCTGGTGTTTTAGTGGTTAGAAATCTGCCTGGCAAATTCGGGGATCACAGGTTCGATCCCTGGTTGGAGAACTAGGACTCCACATGCCACTTAGCAACTAAGCCCACGTGCTACAACTGCTGGAGCCTGCACACTCTGGAATCCCAGCACTGCAACTGAGTCAGTGCACTGCAAAGAAAAAACTCACAGGGCACAACGAAGATCCCACATGCTGCAACTAAGACGCCATGCAGCCAGATAAATATCGAAGGGAAAAAAAACTTGCTAGGGCAGATAGTCTAGAACGCGATCTCAAGGCTCAGAGAAGTGGATGCCAGAAGGTATTTAGTAGGTAAAACCCTACTACCACCCGGAGGGCCCCGAGGACACCCTTATTCCAAACAGAAAAGGAATGCACTCCGGAGAGAGCACCGGCATGGTGAGAAGCTTAGTGGTGGCTCCACTCTGTGGCCAAGGCTGAGAGGAGGAAACACAACAACAGAACTGAGCCCACTGAAAGCCCCAGAATCTTGAAATAATAGAGGTCTAGGGGCAGCACCTCTCCATCTGAAGCAAGGTGAGCACAATTATCACAATGAAATCAAGGTCAGAGTAGGAGCAGGGGCACCGGGAGAGCTATGGAGATGGTAAATAGAACACGATGTTCCTGGGGGCAAGATTGATGAGCAGCCAGTGAGGTATTGCACAAATTACCCAACTAAAAGAAATCAAGAATGGATGATCAAGAGTCTGCAGGCAGCTGCCCAAATAAAAAAGTCATGATTGCTTGCCAGGTTTCTGGACCTGAGCCAGTTCTTGTTTCCAGAACAACTGAAGGAGAACTCAGATCCCCACACAAAAAACAACACTGGGATTCCACAGCAAGTGTATTCAATAATAACTCTCCCAGTGTTTCCCCCAAAGTGACCTACAGCCATTTACTTACTTAACTATCCAGTGGGAGAAAGAGAACTTACAAGGGTTGCTAGTTCCAGGGTCTGAGTTGACTTTGATTCCCAGAGACCCAAAGCACCATTCTGCCCTCCATTATAACTGAAGAATATGGAGTCCAGACATGACCCAGGTCCAGCCCAATACGAGTCCATTGGGTCTGACATATCCATTGATTCTTTCCCTTATCCAAATATGTAACTGGAATGGGCACACCTGATAAATGACAGAACTCTTACATCAAGTTTTTGATCTTTGGAATAAGGGCCCTTGAAGTGGGGAAAGTCAAGTGGAAGCCTCTGAAACACCCCCACTGCCCACCCACCCCCCCGCCACCCAGGATAGTAAATAAAAAACAAAACCATATCCCAAGGGGGATGGCAAAAAGGATTTTGTGCCATCATCAAAATTCTAAAGAATGCAGGAAAGGTGATTGCCATGATGTCCACATTCGATTTACCTACCACTGTAAACCCTTACAGAACCCTACAGAAACTGTACTGATCATGGTGGATGACAGTTGACTATCACCAGTGGTGTGCTGGTAAGTGGTCCACAGCCCAAGAGGTTGCAGGAGGCTTGCTTTGTTGCCTCTGCCAATTCCCATGGTATAATATTCCCACCATAGGCTCGACAACCAACTCACAAGGCTCCTGAAAATGTAACAGTTGGCTCTCATAGGCCAGTATGGAGCTGCTCCAGCACACAGATTACCGCAGACTTAACTAAGCAAAAGTCTCGATTGCAGCCACTGTGGCTGATGTGGTATCTTGAACACAACCTTCGGCAATCCGCCGGCTATGCAAGAGACCCAGGTTCGATCCCTGGGTTGGGAAGATACCCTCAAGAAGGAAATGGCAACCCACTCCCGTATTATGGCCTGGAGAATTCCATGAACTGTATAGTCCGTGGGGTCACAAAGAGTCAGACACGACTGAGCAACTTTCACTTCACTTCACTTCACTTCAGCACAGCCATAACTAGGAAGCTGGATAGCTCTTCTTATCCATCCCTATCAAAAAGAAGGATCAGAAGCAATTCATACTTGTATGGGTGGCAATATACAGGTGCCATCCCCCAGGCCTTGTTAACTCTTAACTCCCCAGGACATTCATCATTATATAGTCCAAAGGGACTTGGACATTCTGGAGGTTTCTCAGGACATCACACTATTACCAACATGTTCATGAAATAGATCTGTTAAGTTCAGTTCAGTTCAGTCGCTCAGTCGTGTCCGACTCTTTGTGACCCCATGAATCACAGCACGCCAGGCCTCCCTGTCCATCACCAACTCCCGGAGTTCACCCAGACTCATGTCCATCGAGTTAGTGATGCCATCCAGCCATCTCATCCTCTGTTTTCCCCTTCTCTTCCTGCCCCCAATCCCTGCCAGCATCAGAGTCTTTTCCAAGGAGTCAACTCTTCGCATGAGGTGGCCAAAGTACTGGAGTTTCAGCTTTAGCATCATTCCTTCCAAAGAAATCCCAGGGCTGATCTCCTTCAGAATGGACTGGTTGGATCTCCTTGCAGTCCAAGGGGACTCTCAAGAGGCTTCTCCAACACACAGTTCAAAAGCATCAATTCTTCAGTGCTCAGCCTTCTTCACAGTTCAACTCTCACATCCATACATGACCACAGGAAAAACCATAGCCTTGACTAGACGGACCTTTGTTGGCGAAGTAATGTCTCTGCTTTTGAATATGCTATCTAGGTTGGTCATAACTTTTCTTCCAAGGAGTAAGCGTCTTTTAATTTCATGGCTGCAGTCACCATCTGCAGTGATTTTGGAGCCCAGAAAAATAAAGTCTGACACTGTTTCCCCATCTATTTCCCATGAAGTGATGGGACTGGATGCCATGATCTTTGTTTTCTGAATGTTGAGCTTTAAGCCAACTTTTTCACTCTCCACTTTCACTTTCATCAAGAGGCTTTCTAGTTCTTCTTCACTTTCTGCCATAAGGGTGGTGTCATCTGCATATCTGAGGTTATTGATATTTCTCCCTGCAATCTTGATTCCAGTTTGTGTTTCTTCCAGTCCAGTGTTTCTCATGATGTACTCTGCATATAAGCTAAATAAGCAGGGTGATAATATACAGCCTTGACGGACTCCTTTTCTTATTTGGAACCAGTCTGTTGTTCCATGTCCAGTTCTAACTGTTGCTTCCTGACCTGCATACAGATTTCTCAAGAGGCAGATCAGGTGGTCTGGTATTCCCATCTCTTTCAGAATTTTCCACAGTTTCTTGTGATCCACACAGTCAAAGGCTTTGGCGTAGTCTATAAAGCAGAAATAGATGTTTTTCTGGAACTCTCTTGCTTTTTCCATGATCCAGCGGATGTTGGCAATTTGATCTCTGGTTCCTCTGCCTTTTCTAAAACCAGCTTGAACATCAGGAAGTTCACGGTTCATGTATTGCTGAAGCCTGGCTTGGAGAATTTTGAGCATTACTTTACTAGCATGTGAGATGAGTGCAATTGTGTGGTAGTTTGAGCATTCTTTTGCATTGCCTTTCTTTGGGATTGGAATGACAACTGACCTTTTCCAGTCCTGTGGCCACTGCTGAGTTTTCCAAATTTGTTGGTATATTGAGTGCAGCACTTTCACAGCATCATCTTTCAGGATTTGGAATAGCTCAACTGGAATTCCATCACCTCCACTAGCTTTGTTCGTAGTGATGCTTTCTAAGGCCCACTTGACTTCACATTCCAGGATGCCTGGCTCTAGGTCAGTGATCACACCATCGTGACTATCTGGGTCGTGAAGATCTTTTATGTACAGTTCTTCTGTGTATTCTTGCCACCTCTTCTTAATATCTTCTGCTTCTGTTAGGTCCATACCATTTCTGTCCTTTATCGTGCCCATCTTTGCATGAAATGTCCCCTTGGTATCTCTGATTTTCTTGAAGAGATCTCTAGTCTTTCCCATTCTGTTGTTTTCCTCTATTTCTTTGCATTGATCTCTGAAGAAGGCTTTCTTATCTCTTCTTGCTATTCTTTGGAACTCTGCATTCAGATGTTTATATCTTTCCTTTTCTCCTTTGCTTTTCACTTCTCTTCTTTTCACAGCTATTTGTTAGGCCTCCCCAGACAGCCATTTTGCTTTATTGCATTTCTTTTCCACGGGGATGGTCTTGATCCCTGTCTCCTGTACAATGTCACGAACCTCAGTCCATAGTTCATCAGGCACTCTATCTATCAGATCTAGGCCCTTAAATCTATTTCTCACTTCCACTGTATAATCATAAGGGATTTGATTTAGGTCATACCTGAATGGTCTAGTGGTTTTCCCTACTTTCTCCAATTTCAGTCTGAATTTGGCTATAAGGAGTTCATGATCTGAGCCACAGTCAGCTCCTGGTCTTGTTTTTGTCAACTGTATAGAGCTTCTCCCTCTTTGGCTGCAAAGAATATAATCAATCTGATTTCGGTGTTGACCATCTGGTGATGTCCATGTGTAGAGTCTTCTCTTGTGTTGTTGGAAGAGGGTGCTTGCTATGACCAGTGTATTTTCTTGGCAAAACTCTAATAGTCTTTGCCCTGCTTCATTCCATATTCCAAGGCCAAATTTGCCTGTTACTCCAGGTGTTTCTTGACTTCCTACTTTTGCATTCTAGTCCCCTATAATGAAAAGGACATCTTTTTTGGGTGTTAGTTCTGAAAGGTCTTGTAGGTCTTCATAGAACCGTTCAACTTCAGCTTCTTCAGTGTTACTGGTTGGGGCATAGACTTGGATTACTGTGATATTGAATGGTTTGCCTTGGAAATGAACAGAGATCATTCATCATTTTTGAGATTGCATCCAAGTACTGCATTTCAGACTCTTTTGTTGACCATGATGGCCACTCCATTTCTTCTGAGGGATTCCTGCCCGCAGTAGTAGATACAATGGTCATCTGAGTTAAATTCACCCATTCCAGTCCATTTCAGTTCGCTGATTCCTAGAATGTCGACATTCACTCTTGCCATCTCTTGTTTGACCACTTCCAATTTGCCTTGATTCATGGACCTAACATTCCAAGTTCCATGCAATATTGCTCTTTACAGCATCGGACCTTGCTTCTATCACCAGTCACATCCACAGCTGGGTATTGTTTTTGCTTTGGCTCCATCCCTTCATTCTTTCTGGAGTTATTTCTCCACTGATCTCCAGAAGCATAGTGGGCCTCTACTGACCTGGGGAGTTCCTCTTTCAGTATCCTATCATTTTGCCTTTTCATACTGTTCATGGGGTTCTCAAGGCAAGAATACTGAAGTGGTTTGCCATTCCCCTCTCCACTGGACCACATTCTGTCAGTATGTATCTGTATCTGTCTGTATGTAACTGGATCTGTAGAAAGTGGCAAACACTTTGGAACATCTCAGTAAGAGACATGAGCTCCAAGGACAGAAGTTATGCCCTAAGAAGATCTGGGAACCTAGTATATCAGTGAAGAGTTTTTAGAGTTCAAGCAGATTGGGGCATGTTGGAACATTCCTTCCAAAGTAAAAGACAAATTATTGTAACTTATGCCTTTAAAATTGTTATTATGCAGGTACAATCAGCAGTGCCACATGGGCCGGATGATCTAGCAGAGTGTCTGTGGCAAGAAAAATCACCGCACCAAGTTCATGACACAACATCCACATTGTCCAAGGTTCCCTTCTCCCTGCTACAAACAGCCCATAGTCAATGACTAGCTGATGTAGGAATGTAAAGCGCCTGCTTCGATTTGGGATGATTCAAAAGAGCTCCACCTCTTCCTAATTTCTCTCCAGACCCCTTTGGAAAATCATCTAAAGCCTCAGTTGCAAATGCCTTGGAGGGTCAGCCTCTCCCACTGCCTGTTCCTACTGTCTTCACGTCTTTGCAGAACCATCACTCAGAAGCACTCCTCAAGAATATGCGTAGAGAATTTTCTTTGCTAGTAACCATACCTGTTCATTATCCTGCTTGCATTTACTCATTGGTGATGTTGGTTCAGAAAAATCAGTTTCATCATCTACTGCATCCTGTCTGCCAGACAGAAAATCCCGTAGTTGACCAAAAGATACATTGGCATAATTTTCATAGTTAGAAGTCAAAACACTACCTTTTTTTTATAAACATCTATCAGATCTAACATGTTACTATTCTTCAAGAAATCATTGTAAGTCTTCCTAATGTTCTCATAATGGTAAATCTCTATATAACTCTCCATCTCAGAATCCATTTCCAAAGAACACAGTCTAAGATGGCCTCCAGTGGAACTCTAAATCCCACTCTTTCTTTATCTACAGCAGCTTGACTTTTTTCTCTATATTTCTTATCAGCTTTATTATTACTCTTCAGTGCTCCCTGGTAAGATGTCCTCTGAAGGCAAAAAACAAAAAACCCCGCAAAAGTGGAATCAGTCAATGTCTCACTCCTGGAGGAACACCTTGGGTGTACTGCCTTGTAACCGACCATTGCCTGCTGAAGCTTGATCTAGAGTTTGGACTTTTCCACAAAGTCCAGATGGAAAATATGTTGTCTCTTCACAGGCCACTGGCAGAGCCTTCCAGCAGAGTTTTAAGAAGCGTTCTGAGGACATATTCATCCAAAAATGAACATAAATTAATTTTAACTAATTGATCACCATAATGAATTGATCAATTTGGTTTATTAAACTTAGATAAACTTCCCTGAGTGGAAAGAAAAAAGTAGTGTCAGCGTATGTGACATGTATTTACAGAACTGTTCTAGAAATCTAATAAGGCTGAGAACTGGGAATGAACAAGAATGGAGGCAAACACCAGGGTAAACCCGACAACTGCTACAGAATTGGATGTCCCAGAGTGTGGGCCGCTTTAGCAGGGCAGAACTCCTGGGTTAGAAGCAAGGCAGAGCAGTTCTTCCCATAAAGCAGATGGCGCTGTGGTATTAAACCTGTGCAGTTGTAAGACTGAAGGCACTTGGCATGGAGGGCACTGAACAGGTTGCCTTAGAATCCAAACACAATGGGACAGCAAATGCTGAATTCCTTCTGAGACTGTGGGGACCTAGGACATCCCAAGAGCAGGAGGATTCACAGTATTGACCACAAGACTCATGAAGAGAGCAAAAACAGTCCTACTAGTGATGTGAGGGAATTAAGTAAAATGGAAAGATTTTCGGACTGTTTGAGAATCCAAAAAAATGACTATCGCAAACTAGATAAATGTATCAGAGTCAGTAGGATTCTTAAGTAAATTATGAAATATAATACAAAAAAGCAGATTTCACTCACACTGTATGTATATGTACATGTGATGGGTCTGTGTATTGTAGCTATTTAGTTTGGCAACAGCAAGAAAAGTTTAGTAACTTCATAACCTAGCACTCACCCAGAGCCAGACATCCTGGAATGTGAAGTCAAGTGGGACTTAGGAAGCATCACTACGAACAAAGCTAGTGGAGGTGATGGAATTCCAACTGAGCTATTTCAAATTCTAAAAGATGATGCTGTGAAAGTGCTGCACTCAATATGCCAACAAATTTGGAAAACTCAGCAGTGGCCACAGGACTGGAAAAGTCAGTTTTCATTCCAATCCCAAAGAAAGGCAATGCCAAAGAATGCTCAAACTACCACACAATTGCACTCATCTCACACGCTAGTAAAATAATGCTCAAAATTCTCCAAGCCAGGCTTCAGCAATACATGAACCGTGAACTTAATGATGTTCAGGCTGGTTTTAGAAAAGGCAGAGGAACCAGAGATCAAATTGCCAACATCCGCTGGATCATGGAAAAAGCAAGAGAGTTCCAGAAAAACATCTATTTCTGCTTTACTGACGATGCCAAAGCCTTTGACTGTGTGGATCACAATAAACTGGAAAATTCTGAAAGAGATGGGAATACCAGATCCCCTGACCTGCCTCCTAAGAAATCTTTATGCAGGTCAAGAAGCAACAGTTAGAACTGGACATGGAACAACAAACTGGTTCCAAATAGGAAAAGGAGTACATCAAGACTGTACATTGTCACCCTGCTTATTTAACTTATATGGAGAGTACATCATGAGAAACGCTGGGCTGGAGGAAGCACAAGCTGGAATCAAGATTGCCGGGAGAAATATCAATAACCTCAGATATGCAGATGACACCACCGTTATGGCAGAAAGCGAAGAACTAAAGACCCTCTTGATGAAAGTGAAGGAGGAGAGTGAAAAAGTTGACTTAAAGCTCAACATTCAGAAAACTAAGATTGTGGCATCCGACCCCATCACTTCATGGGAAATAGATGGGGAAACAGTGACAGACTTTATTTTGGGGGGCTCCAAAATCACTGCAGATGGTGACTGCCACCATGAAATTAAAAGACACTTACTCCTTGGAAGGAAAGTTATGACCAACCTAGACAGCATATTAAAAAGCAGAGACATACTTTGCCAACAAAGGTCCATCTAGTCAAGGCTGTAGTTTTTCTAGTAGTCATGTACGGATGTGAAAGTTGGACTATAAAGAAAGCTGAGCACCAAAGAATTGATGCTTTTGAACTGTGGTTTTGGAGAAGACTCTTGAGAGTCCCTTGGACTGCAAGGAGGTCCAACCAGTCCATCCTAAAGGAGATCAGTCTTGGGTGTTCATTGGAAGGACTGATGCTGAAGCTGAAACTCCAATACTTTGGCCACCTGATGTGAAGAGCTGACTCATTGGAAAAGACCCTGATGCTGGGAAAGATTGAAGGCAGGAGAAGACGGGGACAACAGAGGATGAAATGGTTGGATGGCATCACTGACTCAATGGACAAGAGTTTGGGTAAACTCCGGGAGTTGGTGATGGACAGGGAGGCCTGGTGTGCTGCACGCAGTCCATGGAGTCAAACAAAGAGTCGGACACAACTAAGCGACTGAACTGAACTGAACTGAGCCTAGCAAAAGTTTTAGTAACTTAGCAAAAAAATTTTTATTAATGAAAAATAATTTAAACACACACACACATATACACATACATGGACTTCCCAGGTGGCACTAGTGGTAAAGAACCCACCTTCCAATGCAGGAGACGTAAGAGACGCGAGTTCAATCCCTGGGTGAGGAAGATCTCCTGGAGGAGGGCATGGCAACTCACTCTAGTATTCTTATCTGGAGAATCCCATGGACAGTGGAGCCTGGAGGGCTACAATCCATGGGGTCACAAAGAGATGGACACGACTGAAGCAACTTAGCACAGCACACATACATACGCATACGGAGAGAGAGAGAACTTCTTTGGGAGGAAATAAAAGACCCTGAGCCAGTCCTGACTGCTGCTTTCAGGTCTTTACTTCTCCTGCTCTGGTCTTTACCACAAAGTGGCTGACAACTGTAAGAAGCATTTTCCAGGCCTCTGCATTGGCAGGATTTGGCCAATGGGAGGCAATGGGAGACTAAAGGGCAGAAGAGAGAAATTGGGGTATTTTGCCCCTTACTTCTGTGCCTCATGAGACAGCCCTGTAGTGACATCCCATTGATGCTTTAGAATGGGTCTAATAATGTTCTCTGGTCCCATCACTTCACGGGAAATAGATGGGGAAACAGTGGAAACAGTGTCAGACTTTATTTTGGGGGGGCTCCAAAATCACTGCAGATGGTGACTGCAGCCATGAAATTAAAAGACGCTTACTCCTTGGAAGAAAAGTTATGGCCAACCTAGATAGCATATTCAAAAGCAGAGACATTACTTTGCCAACAAAGGTCCATCTAGTCAAGGCTATGGTCTTTCCTGTGGTCAGGTATGGATGTGAGAGTTGGACTGTGAAGAAAGCTGAGCACCGAAGAATTGATGCTTTTGAACTGTGTGTTGGAGAAGCCTCTTGAGAGTCCCTTGGACTGCAAGGAGATCCAACCAGTCCATTCTGAAGGCGATCAGCCCTGGGTTTTCTTTGGAAGGAATGATGCTAAAGCTGAAACTCCAGTACTTTGGCCACCTCATGTGAAGAGTTGACTCATTGGAAAAGACTCTGATGCTGGGAGGGATTGGGGGCAGGAGGAAAAGGGGATGAAAGAGGATGAGATGGCTGGATGGCATCACTGACTCGATGGACGTGAGTTTGAGTGAACTCCAGGAGTTGGTGATGGACAGGGAGGCCTGGCGTGCTTCAATTCATGGGGTCGCAAAGAGTCGGACACGACTGAGCGACTGAAGTGAAGTGAAGTGAAGTTAATAATGTTCTTTAGAGCAAAGAATAAAATCCAAGACCACATGTTCCGCTGAATCTCTAGTTTCTTTTGATCTGGAACAATCCCCATGTTTTATTAACTTTCATGATCTTGACATTTTTTAAAGATTATTGGCCTGAGAATGTCTCTCAGTTTTTGTCCAGTATTTCCTCATGAGTAGAGCCAGGTTTTGCACTTCTCCTGGAATGTCACAGACAACGTGTTCTTTTTATTGCATCCAACTGGGTGCCACATGATATCCATTCCTGTTCTTACCAGTGGTGTTAGCTATAACGACTTGGTTAAGGTGATACCTGCCAGGTACCTATGTTTTACCCTTTGTAATGAATAGGTATTTTTTCAGGGAGTGACTTTAAAAGTATGTAAAATCTTCCTCGGTGCACTATCACACACTCAGTTTAACTGTCATTGACATTTCTCACATGTACAACATATTACAACAATGCAAACTGCCAAATTATGGTTTTGATTTTTCTCTTACCATCATTCTTTCTCCTGGAAGAAAGAGTTTTATCTTCTCCCAATTTGTTTACTCATTAATTTATTTATGCCAGTGTGGACTTAAAGATTTCTATCCAGTTCAATTATTTATTTTGATGCTCAGCCAATCCCAGGGATGGCCAGTGGGAGTTACTTCTGGCCGGCATCTGTGCCCTCCATCATTCACTGAGCACTTCCTTACATCCTGGTACAAAGTGTTCCAGGCTCACCTTGTCCTTCCCATGCCCTAGCCCTGGAATAAGCCATTTTTCCCCAGAGCCCTGGTAAAGTAATATTTGGAACCAAGATCTGGATGCTTATAGCTACTAGGGTGTCATTGTCCCAAAGCCCTTTGAGTGAACAGAGCTAAATATACATCATACACATATACACACACACACACATCACATTTACATCTATATTTATCTCTGTATATTAAAAGCCCCGAGTTTATGCTGATTCCTTGAATTCCAATCTAACACTCTAGTGCTTATTCTAGAGTTGACAGATAAAATACAGGATGCCCAGTTAAATTTGAATTTCAGGTGAACCAAGGGGAGCAAAAAAGTTTTAGTATAAATACATCCCAAGTGGTACCCTGAATTTTTATTAGCTAAATCTGGCAACCCTAATTCTAGCTGTCTCCATTCCATCTATGTCCTCTCTTTTTCCAGTAGTAAGATACTTGATTCCCATTACTGTCAACATAGTTCTTAATCCCTCATCTGTGGCCAATCTCTTAACCCCACGCAGCCCCTGTCCCCACCCTGCACACAAGCCCTTGGGATGCCTGCTTCATTCTGGCCTAATAATGGCTTTTTAGTGATGAATGGATGGAAGCAAAGAAAGGAAGAAAATAGATTTAAAGAATGGGAGGGGAAAAGGAAGGGCAATGCTGCTAATGTACAACCCAGACCTGGCTTACCACAGCAGACATGTGTTTCTGGCTCCCAGGTCTCCTGGTCAGCTGCAGCAAAATAGCAAGTTAGTATTTTTTCAAAATTTGAGCCCAAAATCTTGTTCAGAACTCTCTAGCAAAATAATCACGATAGCTATAGCTAATGCTGCTGTGTGGTATATTTGAAAATTGCTAAGACAGTAAGTCCTAAAAGTACTCATTATAAGGAAAAGCAAAGTTTTTGTAACTGTAAGAGGTGATGGATGTTAACTAAACTTATTTTGGTATAATCATTTTATAGTAATAGTATTTATGGATGTCAAGTCACTATGCTGGACACCTTACACTTACGTGGTGCTATATGTCAGTTACATCTCAGTAAAACTAGGGGGAGAGGAACATCCTAGTAAATTAGGCAGCTACTTAATCTAAAAGTCAAAAGAGTCTCCTTCCCAATAAACCAAGTTCAAATCTCAAAACTCTTTTGAAAAAATACAAACACACACTTAACAGTGATGAAAATTACACACATGGGGAGAGAGAGAGGACGGAGGTCCCTACTATCTGTTGTCCTCTTACCAAGTCAACATTCACAAAGTAGAATATTGACAAAAATTGAACCATATTGCATTAGAGAGAAACCTTTAATAAATTCCAACTAGTTCAGACCATTCACTAACCACAGCAGAAGACCATTTGTAAATAAGCTAACAGCATAAAAACAACAAATGAAGCCCACTCAGGAGGGACGAGACAGTTCTAAATTTCACTGGTTAAAGGGGAAAAAAATCAAAACTGCAATTGTAGAATATTTTGGAGAGTAACAACAATGAGAACACCACATCTAACCGTTTGAGCTGGCATTTCTTATTAAAGGGAAAAAGATGTTGGAACAATTAGCTAGCCTTCTGGGGGGGAAAAAGTAAACTTGGATACTTACTGCATAATTCCTTATGCCAGATGAATTCCAGATGGATTAAAAATTAAAATATAAAAAGGGAATTTATACTTAACCATAGATTTTTTTAATAGCTTAGAGGTGGCCAAGGCCTTTCTTACATTAAGCCAAAATGTAAGACAGAAACTAAAAAGATAATATTGGTATATTAGATGCCATTAAAATTTAAAGTTCTAAAGAGCAAAAAAAAAAAAAAATGGCTAAAAGAAATTAAACTCTGAGGGAGATACTGCTAAGATTGTAAAAACAAAAATGTTTAATAGCACTAATATGCTAAAATAATCATATGAATTCATATGAAAAATTGAAACCCAAACAGAAAAAAATGCAAATTGAATGAACAAATGCTTTGGAAATGAACAATTCAAATGACCAGTAAGCAAGCATATAAAGAGATGTTGGGTCTTGCTGATAATGTGTTTGTGTGCACATAAGTGTCTGAAAATATAGACATCAAAATGTTAACAATGATTATCTCTGGGGAGTGGGATTTCTTCTCTCCCTTTTGGAATAGTTTTGACTTTTTAAAAATCAGCATATGTTTATTTTATACATTTTATGATTAAACTGTTCAGAATACGAAAAACATACCAATGTAAACCTATGACACTTCTGTTTTTATTGAAATTTTTAAATATGCTTTTAATTATGTGATAGAAGAGTGCTATTGACAAGATCCTATATATTGAATGTTAATGTCCCTTCAAAAATATTCATATATTGAAACCTCGTCTCCATTAGGCTGGTACCTGGAAGTTAGGCCTTTGGGTGATTAGATCATGAAGGTGGAGCCCCATGGTGGGATTGGTGTCCTTATAAAATCGACTCCAGAGAGTTCCCTTGCCCCTTCTACCACATGAGGACACGAAGAGAAGATGAATATCTTTGGATCGGGAAGTGGGTCCTCACTGGACACGAAGTCTGCAGGCACCTTGATCTTGGATTTCCCAAACTTCAGAACTATGAGGAATACATTTTTGTTAATTAAGCCACCCAGTCTATGGAATTTTTGTTACAGAAGGCTGAATGAACTACAACATACGACAAGATGTTCATTTTTTCTTAGAAAATAATAAGAAAACAGGCTAAAAAATTATGATTTAATTCTTGTTTTGTAAAGGAGATACATTAGACAATAGCAATTTTCTCCAAAAATGGACTTGTGGGTCACTGCAAGTTCTTCTTTGTGTTTTCCAGTTGTCTACAATAAACATTTAGGAAAAAATTCATTTTTTGTTTTATTTAAATAATAAGAGTTTATCTACCACAAGTAGTGATTCTAGACTATAAGACCCACACAGTCATTTTAAAGTTTGGATTTCCCAGTTTTCCTTGTCAGGAATAAAGCAGGGAGCCATCAGAGATGTGGTATATTGAGGGACCCACAGCACAAATTCCTAGGTAGAAATGTACCAAAATCAGTTCCTAGTCCGTTCCTGAGACTGCAATTGGGAGCAAAACTATTTATCCAGCATCTAAGCCTTGAGCAGTGATTCAAGCTCAATAAATACTTATGGGGCACCTACCGGCACCACATGAGGAGAAATAAAGTTGAACTAGACAGAGCGCCTCTCTCCGTGAAGCCGCCAGTCTAAGAGAGAGGACACAGTGTCATGCACGCGGCAACACAGAGGCAGGCTCAGAAGGGAGACGGGTGCGAGGGAGGGGGACCGACATCCTGGTCTGCCCAGGACTGAGGGGTTTACCCGAAGGTAGGCCTATCCACGCCCCAAAAAAGTGAGGGGGATAAATCCTGGCCATACCAGGACAAGCTTGCCACCCTAGAAAGGTCAAGACTTTCCCTCTCTTTTGACCTCTCATGGAAGATTTTGAGACAATCTGCATTGTAGTAGAGTTTGTTGCATTCATATCTTAACTCCCATGTTTGACCAGAAGCCCCCTGAGGGCAAAAGCAGTGTCTGATGTATTATCATGCCCTTTGTATCTCCCAGCATAGCACCCTGCTCAAAGTGTTTGCTAAGTGATTGGATAAATAGGCAGTCTTAGTTACAACTCACCCCCTTAGCAAACTGGAAATGAATGAAGAGTATGGAATATCAATGGGAGGCATTGCTCCAGCTGCTATGGCATGTTAATTACACAATACTTTTATTGAGCAATTCAGTGGTAATTCTTGCAGCTATTTCTCCTTAATAAGACCCATTGTGCACCATAAAATAGTAACTGGGATGCAGTTTGTATTCCACATACATCACATTTCTCTTTAGCAGGTTCTTCCACATCCATAATCTCATCATTATTACTATTACCCTCAGAAGACGGTTGACTTGCATTAATCAGGCCTGCTGCCATTCCCCTGCCAGATTTTCTGCACTTTTATTGTGCTTTTGGACATTTTAATTAACTTGAAAAATTAATTTTAAAATCTTACCTTATTAATGCTCTGCGCCCTTGGAAATCCTTACTTCTTGTTTATTATCACTGACCATTTGAAGAGGAGGTCATTTGTGATTAAAGCTCCAGAGAACTTTTCCCCCGCCATCTTGCCACAGTCTATGCTGTTTTTAAATGGGATGAGACTAATAATCCAAAAATTGAATGCAGGGAGGAGGGACTGGATTTCTCTTGCTCTGGGAGTTCAAAAACTTATCATTTCAATTATGCCATAACATTTACTCCTCAGCCACCCGCTCTCCACAGAAGCTCAACAATGTTAGTTTATTAATGCCATATACAGAGCTGAGTTTTGTTTTACCCACTTGATGGCTGCAATGAGTAAGGCCCAGGTTTGCTAACTCAAGAGCACTGACACGTAGCCAAGTAAACAAGACACATGCGGTCACACCAGCTTCCTGATCCTCAATGCTCTTTCCGAACCCGAGGAAATAGACAATGATGGTCACTGAATGTGAGCTCCTCGTTCTCTGAACAGAAAAATGGCAATATTTCACAGACGAACTCCAAAAGGTTGGTAGTGTCTTCTCAGTCACTCTAATGAGGGTGTGAGGCTATATCAGAATCACCCACAAAGAATGGTCTGAATAGTAAGAGCTGCTGCCGTGTGTATAGGACGCGTGACTGCCAGCTGCTTACCCCTTCCTATCATAAACATTCATTTACTCTTTTGGCATAATTTACAATGATTCTCAACCTTTGATTATGAGGGATCTACTTAAATTTTACAAAAAGGAAAGACACAATCCCAGAGTGTCTGCTGATGTAGAAAATATATGACAAAAAGCTAGAATGAATTCAGTAACTACTTTAAATGAATTTTTCTTTTGTTGATATTAAATATCTCTGCCTATATTTAGAACACATGGTCCGTGTGTGCACAGAGTATAGGATTTACTGAATTTTCAGACAGTGCTTGGTATGCCTGTGTATTTGTGCACTCTTTGTATTAACTCTGTACCAGCCCCACCCATTCCTGCTTCTCTGGCCAGAGCTCAGATGCTTATGAAGCATGGATGCCTCATTTCAGTCATACAACTCAAGAAATGAATATTCAAACCAAAACACTTTCATGCATGCTTAACTTTGGACATTTTCAAGAAATGCTTTATTTTGCTATGATTCTATTTAAATTTTGCCAAGTAAAAATACCAGAGTGGATTGCCATTTCCTTCTCCAGGAGATCTTCCCAACCCAGGAATCAAGCCCACATCTCTTGTATCTCCTTCATCGGTAGGCAGGTTCTTTACCAGGTGAGCCACCAGGGAAGCCCAAAATGCCTGCTGCTGCTGCTAAGTCGCTTCAGTCGTGTCTGACTCTGTGCAACCCCAGAGATGGCAGCCCACCAGGCTCCCCTGTCCCTGGGATTCTCCAGGCAAGAACACTGGAGTGGGTTGCCATTTCCTTCTCCAGTGCATGAAAGTGAAAAGTGAAAGTGAAGTCGCTCAGTCGTGTCTGACTCTTCGTGACCCCATGGACTGGAGCCTACCAGGCTCCTCTGTCCATGGGATTTTCCAGGCAAGAGTACTGGAGTGGGGTGCCATCGCCTTCTCCGAAAATGCCTGCAGTTTTATATAATAATAGAAAGGAGAGGACTACGTTATCCTGCTGCCTCCAATCTGAGCTGTTAACCTGCTTCCTAAGGTATCTGCCAGCTGTAAGGAACAGGCACCCGACAAAGTGAGTATTTTACAAGGACACTTTAAGGATGTGGAGTAATACGATGGGCCCATTTGAGAAGCGTTCAGCCCACCCCAAGTTTTCACATCATTTACTACCTGGTGTTCTGAAGTAACTCACCTGCCGCCTCAGAGCTTCAGTTTCCTCACATATAAAATGGAGATAATAAGAGTGCCTGGATCATACGGCTCTCGAGACTATCAAACGCACATCAAGAGATTAGCCTCGTGCTTGGAACATAGTAATTACTTAATAAAGGCTAACTGGTAATAGCAGCAACAATAGTAATAGAGGGGATGGATAACGCATAGCTGAGCCCCACAGAAACTAAATAAGTGGAGATCTTCAAGTCTCTCTCTTTAGGAGTTGCCTTGCCAATCTTCTCAATACTCTTTGCCTCAGACTGTCAGCACCTTGGCCTCCCCAGCCTCTGGAACTGTGAGAAATAAATTTTTGTTGGGTTTACAAGCCACCTATTCTATGGTGGGGTGTTCTTTTTTTTGGGGGGGTGGTTTGGGAGGGTTGGTATTTTATC
Source organism: Bos indicus (assembly GCF_029378745.1). Classification (NCBI taxonomy): domain Eukaryota; kingdom Metazoa; phylum Chordata; class Mammalia; order Artiodactyla; family Bovidae; genus Bos; species Bos indicus. Next base: position 32,444,923 of record NC_091783.1, read on the forward strand.
ACAGCAAGACACCCTAAATGTTCGATTCTCTTGATTCCAAATTTAAATGTAGGCTTTTCTCTGCTTTCCTAAATAAAATTACACAGTCCATCAAGAATCACTTGGTATTTCATTCATGGTTTACTAGGAATAGATTCCGTCTTCTCAGAGATGCTCCCTCACCAAATCAACATACCTTTCCCAACTAGGCCTAGTTTTAAGCATCTTTTGGGTATAAGCATTTACTCATGACTCATTATCTTTTTTTCTAAGTATAAAAGGTTTTTAAGGAAGAAATGAAAGAGGAGAAATGCTTCATTAACTTTGAGGAGGAGAGAAAAGAATGATGAAATCTGGCTCAAAATATGGAAAATTAGCCACAGATTCAATATTAGATGATGATCCTTCACCCTGATACACTGACTTCATCATTGTCTCCAGACTCAATGAACTAAGGAAGGTGAGAATTTTAATAGACACTGGAAATTATCCCAACAGTGAGCAGCCCAGTGCTCTTTCAGGATCCTGATAGTTCCCACCTTCAGATGGTAAATATGCAGGATAAGAAAAAAGGTGGAGCTCAGAAAATGAATGAACCTCATCTGCAAATTTTCACAAAAGCAGTCAAATCAGCAAATATTTTTGAGTACAGCATCAGCATTGGAATAGAGGGTCTAATGACCCCAAAATACACAGCAGGGAGCAAGACAGAAGAAACTAAGACCCAGATGTACACCCTCACCCTGGACCTTCACAGGTGCCAGAGGAAGTAACCTGCTGCTGAGCCTGATGGCTGAGACCCAGTCAGGTCCGTGTGAAAGGGACTCGGGCTTATTTCAGGCCAACAGCTGGACTCGGGCTGGTTTCAGGCCAAGAGCTGGCCCTCTCCGGATGGGTATGCTGGTGGAAGCTAAGAGCTCTGGAGCAGGCACCAGCTCTCCCATGTCCTAACCATGTGACCTTGAGTCTCATTGCTGCTGCTGCTAAGTCGCTTCAGTCGTGTCCGACTCTGCGCGACCCCATAGACAGCAGCCCACCAGGCTCCCCCATCCCTGGGATTCCCCAGGCAAGAACACTGGAGTGGGTTGCCATTTCCTTCTCCAATGCATGAAAGTGAAAAGTGAAAATGAAGTCGCTCAGTCGTGTCCGACTCTTCGAGACCCTGTGGACTGCAGCCTACCAGGCTCCTCTGTCCATGGGATTTTCCAGGCAAGAGTACATTGCTGCTGCTGCTGCTAAGTCACTTCAGTCGTGTCCAACTCTGTGCAACCCCATAGAGGGCAGCCCACCAGGCTTCCCTGTCCCTGGGATTCTCCAGGCAAGAACACTGGAGTGGGTTGCCATTTCCTTCTCCAATGCATGAAAGTGAAAAGTGAAAGTGAAGTCGCTCAGTCGTGTCCTACTCCTAGCGACCCGATGGACTGCAGCCTCCCAGGCTCCTCTGTCCATGGGATTCTCCAGGCAAAAGTACTGGAGTGGGGTGCCATTACTTCATCTCAAATCAGGCAATGGTGCTTCCCTGTCTGTGATATGGGGTTTTTTGGTTAAATTGCTATAGTGCTTCTAAAATAATTAGTGTAGTGTGTGGCACATATTAAGAACTCAGTGAACACTCTCTTATTATGTTGCTATCATTGCTATTGTTGTTGTTGCTATTACAACCATGGGTCCAGAGACATGTCTAATGCTCAGATGGCAACAGGTAGATACTGAATGAATGAATGAACAGATGAAATAACAAAGAAATAAACAATAGAATTGTCACAAGGAGGTACATAATTAACTATGGTTTCAGTGAATTCTGGAGTAAATCATTTTCTTTGAGCCTCATCTCTCGTCAAAAAGAAATGTGTTCATTTTCAAATGCATCTCAATATTACACTACACAGATATTTTAAATATATTTCTGGAACAAAAAAAAAATTCACTGGCCAAAACACTACAAACATTGATATTTACAAATAAATGATTACTTAGAAACAGGAAGCACACTTATTAATCCCTAGGGTAGGGAGCGCTGTTTCAATACTGAAATGATTTGTTAAGGGCTGAGAACTCAGCTTGTCACATTCACCCAGAGAGTACAGCTCTTAAGTAGTAAATTAGAAACTGGATATACAGCTCTAAAAGGACTGTGTGTCCTTTTCAAATGTCTGTGGAGATCTACTTAAATAAAAGAGGAAACTGAAGAGCTACAGAGCTGGGCAATTTCACAGCAGGACAGGAGTGGGAGGAGCTATTGGAAAGAGGCTATTTAGAACCATCTAGTAAGCTCAGAGTAGTAATTAACATCAGCATCCCAAGAAGAAATGAAGGTCAAGCTGGTGTAGAGGATCAGACAACTGACAAAAATGACCTGGGAGAACCCACAGAGAAGAGAATGATAGATATTTCAATTTTGTCCCATCAAAGCAAGCATTTAGTTAGCAGCACTTATGATTGTTCTTATGGATTTTTCAAGACAGGTCGTGTCTGTGTTAGGCAGATAATATGTAGAAAATGAGATGTCTGTGCCGTTCTCTGAGTAGAAGTGTCTTAAGGTTCACAGGGGCACACTTGTGGTTTTAGCCTAGAATCGTTCCTTGAAACTCGGATCTGCTTATTCAGCTAATCACTTCTGTCTTTCAGTGAAGCCCACTATAGGGTTGAGTTTTTAGCTTTTGACTTAGACCAACTCAGAGTACATTTTCTCATTACCCACGTTACCATTTCTGCTGAGATTCAACTTCTAAGACCTAGGACAAAATACACAGCATATTCAAGAAATGGCAGGTCCCAGTGTGAGCAGAGTACAGATTGCCCACAAAGCGGGCATGAGTGGTGAGGCTGGGAGATTTGGTCCCAGTGACAGAAGCTTATGAGGCCATACTACAGAGTCTAACTGTAAGTGGTAGGCCTTTGTAGCACCAAATGAGAAGAGAGAAGTAAAGTCACTCAGTCATGTCTGACTCTTTGCTACCCCATGAACTGTAGCCTGCCAGGCTCCTCTATCCATGGGATTTTCCAGGCAAGAATATTGGAGTGGGTTATCATTTCCTTCTCCAGGGATCTTCCCAATCCGGGGATTGAACCCAGGTCTCCTGCATGGCGGGCAGACTCCTTATCAGCTGAGCCATGAGTGAAGTACCAGATGATCTCTGTGCTAAATACTCCTTAACTTTGTGAATCTACTGTCTACATACAAGACATTGTTTAAAGTTTATTTTAATGTGGTACCTAAACCTCAAAATAGTCAAATGTCATTTTTTACCCTCTATTGTTAGAAACAACAGCTTTATCCACATGCTTGCCTCCTAAGAAGGGCATGTTTTTAATTTATACTGTACTTGCTCACTTAATTGATTCTTGACTTTACTGCCTCCCTCATTCTGAGAAGACAATGCCTCTTCCTATAAAATTCCACTGCTCCCCTCTCACCCACACAGATGCTCCTGAGAGCAGTGTCATGGCTGTCTAGGGCCCTGAACCTCTAAGACCTTCCATTCCGGTGATCACCACTTCTTGAGCTATTTCAGAGTTTCACAGTTAGTGTTTGAGAGAAAGAATCTGATTCTCTCAACATTAGGCAAGTGTGTATAATTGATGATTATAAATGATTCGTCCAATCAGGTTGGGAAATCAAGGCTATCTGGTTTAGACATGGCCAGAAGGCCCACTCTTCCAGCCAGGACTGAAAGGTGATGTTAAAGAACTGAGCACAGGCTGGTCACGAACTGCAAACATGCCCACCATGCTGATCCAAATATGAGTGCTTCAAGCCAGCATGTGCTGGTGGGGGCAATTTTGTGGACACTGAAGAACTAATAAAGAAAAAGAAAGCTATTAATGCAATTTGATCCTAACTACATTGTTGCTGATTGCAGTTTGATTCTCAATGGGTTGTTATTCTTTAGTTAACCAGAGAGAAAAGACACAATAATTTTGAGGGTAAATGATAAGATGGACCACAATTCAGATTATTGTCTGATTAAAGCCTCCAGGCCTGAGTTAAAAGGATGATATCAGGGAAAAAGAATGTACTTTGAAAAGAAATTGAGTTTATACTATGTAATCAGGTATTCTGGGGGGTTTCCATGCCTCTCAAGCTCTACAGGAGAGGTCTTCAGGCCCCATTTTGTACTTGTAAAAAGTTCTTTGTTTACCCCAGTACTCTAATGGATTTCTTACGCTCTAAGCCCCAGCTTCTACTGGTTAATTCAGTTTATGAATCAACCTACTACCTACATCTTCTGTCCACACCCATTTCCTTCACATAGCGTTAAAATCAGATATGGCTCTGTTTCTTCCTCTCTTTGCACCAAGTCAAAAACAAGTCATGCAAGGACCAGTGGATTTTGATGAAGATGTGGGGAGACAGGGGATGGTATCCTTACCCTGGGTCCCCTCCTGCAGCTGCCCTAGTAGATGACTGGTCCAGAGAGAGTAGGCTCTGCCCTCAGGTCACCAACATCACTCAGAGAACATGAAACCAGAAATGAAGATGAGAAAGATGAGGAAATGACCAGAGGCCTCTCAGGAGAGGTCAAGAAGGCAGGAAGTCTGATGGCGGGGTCCCCAGAGTTATCACCATCACAAATCTAGAAATCACAAGAACAGCACAGCAATGGGAAATCTAGGCCAGGGTCAGATATAGCTGAAGCTCTTTTAACCATCCTCTCCCTGGCTGACTTTACTCTATAAAGCATTCTCACTGATGCCCATGGCATGCTGAAGCCCAGAGGCCAAGAGGCTATGCTACAGCAGCAGAGTGTCTAGCAAGAGTATGTGTGCTTGTCGTCAACATGTTTATATCATGTACATGTTCACCATGTGACTTGTAACCAGGAAAAGAAGTAGAATCGTTGTTCCTCTGAAAACTAAATTGAAGTCTTTGAAAAAGATTTCTTAAAACAAATAAAAAACACTCTTTTCTCTGACACTAGGGATCCATTTGCATGAATAATCGTGTGGGGAAAAGTAGAAACATTTACAGAGATGAAGATAAGTTATCTTTAGCACATGGTGGTAGAAAGAGTGGATGCTCAATGGGCCTGGGTATGGATAGCTATTTTAAGTTATTTTCTCTATTAAAAGTGAAAGTGAAGTCACTCAGTCATGTCCGACTCTGTGACCCTATGGACTGTAGCCTACCAGGCTCCTCCGTTCATGGGATTCTCCAGGCAAGAATACTGGAGTGGGTTGCCATTTCCCTCTCCAGATCTTCCCAACCCAGGGATTGAACCCGGGTCTCCCTCATTGCAGGCAGACACTTTACCACCTGAGCCACCAGGGAAGCTCTTCTCTATTATGTTTCCATTTAATATTAGCCAGGGCTCCAGGTTATCATGATAGAAACAATCAAACAGCTCAAGCAAAAATATAAGTTATGGCCTCATGGGATATAAGTAAGGGCTGAATACCCAAATTGAAAAGGCAGGGAAATTGGAGGGTTGCAGAATCAAGAACATCAGAATGCAGGAATTAAAATGCCTCCAAGACCTTATCACCACTTTTATTTGCATGATGTCTTTATTCTCTCTCACCACTTATTTCTTCACATAGTGACAAACACAACCACCATCAAAGCTTGAATTTTGCATCTTGCAAACGCTGCTCTCAGAGAGACTGCCAGGACCGCTCTCTTGACCCAAGGAAGGATTCCTATTGGCCCAGTTTCTATCCTGTGTCTTTCCCTGGACCAATCAGTTGAAGCCAAGGGTGGTGGTCACATCTATTGTTCACACTCTGACCCCATATTATCTTTCTTACTGTTTTGTGGTTCACACAGCACCCATCACAAGCCGAAATTTACTTATCTCTATCATCTACCTTCCTGACTGGCATAAAAGGTCTATTCTGACTTGTTCACTACCAAAACAATACTTTAGCACATAAGAGCTGCTCAATAAACACTTCTGAATTAAAAACACCCTAAGCCAAGGAGATCCAACCAGTCCATCCTAAAGGAAATCAGTCCTGAATACTCATTGGAAGGACTGATGCTGAAGCTGAAACTCCAATACTTTGGCCACTTGATGCGAAGAACTAACTCATTTGAAAAGACCCTGATGCTGGGAAAGATTGAAGGCAGGAGGAGAAGGAGATGACAGAGATGAGATGGTTGGATGGCATCACCGACGCGACAGACATGAGTTTGAGTAAGCTCTGGGAGTTAGTGATGGACAAGGAAGCTTGGCATGCTGTAGTCCATGGGGTCTCAAAGAGTCAGACACGACTGAGTGACTGAACTGAACTGAACTGAAGCCCAGCCAAAAATCAAGCCATATATGAAACTCATGAGCTATTAAAACTCAGGTTTTGGAAAAAATTACTATGCTAAATGAAAATGATGTAACTATTTCTAATATAACCCTAATTTCTAAATAAGCTTTAGATTTAAAATACTATATCTCAAATGAGAAGGGCAAAGTCAGCAAAAACTTGTCACACTATAGAGCCTGCCTGCAGACTCTCACTCCATGCAAAGGAAACGAGAAAGGAAACCAGAGGAGAAACTGTGCTCCTATGTCCCCTTGGGTTCCTAGCAGGGCTGCCAGATAACATATAGAATTACCAGCTACATTTTATTTTCAGATTAACACAAACAATTTCAAGTATAAGTACATCCCAAATACTACCTATTTAATAATACTAAACAATTATTCATTGCTTATGTGAAATTCTAATTTAGCTAGGCATCCAGTATTTGTATTTGCTAAATCTGGCCACCCTTGTCCCTGGGCATTTCCATGCCCACCCAAGGCGTGACAGATGGACCCAAATATTAATAACATGTAAGCAAGATCAGAAGATTAACAGCACATAAGCCTTGGGTCTCCCTGGGCTTCAGGTTGACACAGGACCAATGCCCCAGATGTTCCTGCATGCTCCCAGGGAAGGATGTAAATCCTGGCCAGTACCTCGGCCATGAGGAGCTGCGAGGTGAGCCTGGAGTGGAGGCTGAGGAACGGGAAGGCCGGGCCAGCTCCTGGACAACTCGTGGCAAGCCTCAGGGTCTGCCACTTGGCAGAGCTGAGGTGGAGCTGAGCCAGCAGGAGGAGGACCCCTGACCGTGACCACGCCACAAAGAGCACCCCTGAGTCACGCCAGCTCACACCTCATGGCGCACTCTAATGACACGACAGAGGAGACGACACACACCTTTTAAAAGACGGAAACAATTCCCGAGGAGAGCACAAAGAGCAGCCGGTGCATCGCCTCAGTCACCCTGAAACAACCCTTGTAGGCAATTTACAGCTTGACACGCGCATATCCCAGAAACAGTGATTCCGGTCAGCTTCCGCAGCTTTCTGCCATGAGTGAAAAGGGAAGCATGAGAGGAAATGAAAACCAATAAAGAAAAGGAAGACCATTGCCTTTGTTTTCATTCTGAGTATCTCCACACACATACAGAGGAGGGTAGAGAATTCATCTTAGAGGGGGAACCAATTTTTTAAGAAAACACTTTTGGGGGCCTTTCTTTGGCTGTGCAAAGTACAGAACCCTGGACATGATCTGAAAAGATAGGACTAGAAGAAGAATTAAAAGGTTCCCTATAACAAAGTCACTAGAATTTTACAACTTTCTCCTGAGGAGCTAGAGCTTTGAGATCCTGGTTGAGGAGAAGGGGACAGGAACTGGTCCCAGGAATATGATGAGAAGTTTAGGCATCAGTAAGAAGCAGCTTGAGAGAAACAGCTCCTTGTTCAGAATGGTTTAACACAGTGGTGTCCAATCTTCGACTGTAACTTAGTCTCTGTTCTTGGCAGGGATATACTCTAAGTCCCCTCCATTAATTGAAAGCCTTCAGGAAAATCCACTGAACACAAAGACTGTGGTGGGATCACTAGAACCTTAGAGGGTGAACAGTGAAAAGGTGAGCTCCCTTCCAGATTCTGCATTGTGCAACCTGCACGCCCGTACCTGGTGACCCCAAGTGTTCCAGGAGTGGAGATAAAGAAACCCTCCTCCCGGCAAGTACATCAGAGCAAGATGATCCTCCAGAGGGAGGACAAGGAAGACTAGACTTTATTATCACCTGGTAAAAGAAGGAATAAAACACATCAACATGTGAACAGGGATTATCTCTAGAGGCTACAGTGGGTGGCTTTTATTTTCTGTTTAGTGCTATTGTGCAATGAATCTGGGTTCATTTTACTGCCAGGGGTAATGATTAAGAATCAAAGAAAGAATTCTACAATAGGCAAACAGCAGTGGTGATGGAATGGCTGACCATGACCAGCCTCTCATCTCTGGACACCAGCTGGGGTCTGAATATACTGATGTTCCACTTGCATTGGTCGTTATCTGGTTCAGGAACTGGGAGGCTTGAACCTATACCTGGAAGGTACCAACCCCCACAGAGAGGAGGAGGATGCCCACAGGATGGTGGTGGGCAAGAGCGCAGGACTGTGACCAAAGAAACCGACTCAGCAGCAGAATTCAGCCAGAATGGCTTGCTTTTGGGCAAATACACTGAGATCTGTGTATTTCACCATCACAGACACTCACCAAAGTGATTATGAAACTTAAAATGTCCATAAATGAGAATGCATATTCAAATTTTTATCTAATGTCTCTCTGGAATTTAACTACTCCTTATAAAAATTTTACATTTCAAAATTAGCAGGTTTTTTAATCATGCGATTTTTCCCTCTAGAAAACTTTAGAGGTTATACGGTGCTATTTCCTCCCTTTACAGATTGCACACTTGACCCTCAGAGAGAGGGATGAGACCAGAATTATGCAGTGTATTATTCAAGACTCTCCAAAAGGCAGAAATGTCTCATGTGATTACAGAGGTTGGCAAATCCAAAATCTGCTTGGTGGGCTGGCAGACTGAAATCCAGAGAAGAGGCAATTCTGCAGTTCAGGCCCAAAGGCTACCTTCTGTCAGAATTCCCTCTCACTAGAGGAAGCTGGAGAAGGCAATGGCATCCTACTCCAGTACTCTTGCCTGGAAGAACCCATGGATGGAGGAGCCTGGTAGGCTGCAGTCCATGGGGTCGCTAAGAGTCAGACACGACTGAGCGACTTCATTTTCACTTTTCACTTTCATGCATTGGAGAAGGAAATGGCAACCCGCTCCAGTGTTCTTACCTGGAGAATCGCAGGGACGGGAGAGCCTGGTGGACTGCCGTCTATGGGGTTGCACAGAGTCGGACATGACTGAAGTGACTTAGTAGCAGCAGCAGAGGAAGTTAGTCTTTTGGGCTATTCAAGCCTGCACCTGATTGGCTGAGGCCCACCCACATTATGGTGGGAAATCTACTTTACTCAAAGCCCACTGAATTCAACATTAATCTCATCCAGAAACACACACATGTATGTATCCAAAATAATGTTTGACCACATATCTGGGCACTGAGGCCCATCCAAGTTGATGTGTAAAATAACCCATCACACACGGGCAGTTAGAAACAGAAATGGAATTAAACTCCAACCTCTTGATTTTCAGAAAGCTCAAGCCACTCCATCATGTGACCCCAACCAGAATGATACTTTTGAAACCACTCAAGTCTGGAGTCTTAATACAAGACACATAGGGTCATGAAATGTTATGCTTAACAAACGTTCATGCATATGCTGGAAATGATTTTCCCTAGCATTGTGGCTACCTGGACACATTTTAAGCCAAGAAAGAAGCCAAACATCATTTAGAGAGAATGGATCTAAGCGCCCTCTCAACACTATAAATCCCCCACAGCATCCTAACCCCATCATAAAACAGCACTAGTGAAACATCTGCACAGCCCTTCGACAGCCATGGATATTAGATGCCAAATATAGTGAAATACATGACATTAACAGGGACATGCACCAAACAGAAGCTTGCAAAAGTTCCTCAGACAGCCGCTTCTTACCATTAATCCTGAATGCTGGATGCGATTCCTCATTAGAGGAGGAGCACGTTTGTGTCCACATTTTTCCAACCTCATACTTCAATTTTAGCAACTTTGAATTTTGCCTTCTAAGGTCCTTTTTTCTTCATTAAAGGAAAATGAGAATGTAAGCTTTGAACTTAACATCTCATTGAGAAGGCTATATTACAGGAGGAGACTTCCCACCTGCGTGGCTCTAAATTACTAGAAGAATGTTTTATTAGCTAAAGAAGTAAAGCAACAGCTCTTTAAGATTCCCATCATACTTCTGCTACAATAGTATCATTACCATACAAACTATGGATTCCAGTTCCAATATCACCTTTTTTCAGGACTTAGGAAGTTCAATCCATTTGAAAACCTTGAGGGCACTGAGAAATATCTGGATACAGCAGCTAATTGTAATCTAAACATTTATAAGAATAAATAAGCAATTGCACTCCATTCAGCTCATAAATGTTATCAAGCAGGAAGCAATTGTTGAAATGGACAAACCGATAGCTCCACAATGAATTATAACACCATAGTTACACCTTTATCACAGCCAAAATATCTAAACCTAAGGTTAAAACATCAATCCAGGGTTTCCCTGGTGATCCAGTGGTTAAGAACCCGCCTGCCAACGCAGAGGACATAGGTTCCACCTCTGGTCTGGGAGGATTCCACATGCCATGAGGCAACTCAGCCCATGCACCACCACGACTGAGCCCACACACCTGCTCCCACAAGAGAAGTCATCACGTGAGAAGCTCGCACACCACAACTAGAGAAAGCCCGCACGCAGCAATAAAGACCCAGCACGGCCAAAAAGAAAAATTAAAAAAAAAACACAATAACTCTAAAAAACATCAATCCATTCTGTCTTCAGGACCGAGATCTCAGTTAAGCAATGTCTTAGTCAACTCAGGATCACCATAACAAAATGCCACAGACCAAGAAGCTTAACCAACAGAAAAGTATGTTCTCACAGTTCTGAAGGCTGGAGGTCCGAGACCAAGGTGCCAGCAGTGTTGGCTTCCGGCGAGACCTCTCTTCCTGGCTTGTAGACAACTACTGTTTCCTCACATGGCCTCTCCTCTGTGCAGATGGTTGCTGTTCAGTCGCTCAGTCGTGTCCGACTCTTTGCAACCCCATCAACTTCAGCACGCGAAGCTTCCCTGTCCTTCACCATCTCCCAGAGTTTGCTCAAGCTCATGTCCATCGAGTCAGTAATGCCATCCAACCACCTCATCCTCTGTAGAGAGTGAGAGAGATTGATTAACTGGTCTGTGGTCTCCTCCACTTCTTGTAAGGACACCAGTCCTATTGGATTAGGGCCCTTCTCCTATGACCTGATTTAAAAGTAATTACCTCCTTAAGGTTTCTGTCTCTAAATACAGTCACATTGGAGGTTAGGGCTTCAACATACGGCTTTTGAGGGGACACTATTCAGTCTCTAACAGGCAACATTTGTTGTTGCTGAGTTGCTAAATTGTATACGACTCTTTGCGACCCCATGGACTGCAGCCCACCAGCCTCCTCTGTCCATGGGATTTCCCAGGCAAGAATGCTGGAGTGGGTTGTCATTTCCTTCTCCAGGGGATCTTCCCCACCCAGGGACTGAACCCACATCTCCTGCCCTGGCAGGCAGATTCTCTACCACGGAGCCACCAGGGCAGCCTGACAGGCAACATTAATCTACTTAAAAAGCCTTTTTCTCTGTTTCAAGTTTATGCAGGAATTTTTTTCTTTCCCTCCTCCTTCTCCATTTTCTGCTTCTTTTTCTCTTTTTTCTTGTTTTGTTTCCCTATTAGATACAGATTCTCTTCCATTTCAAATAAGTGTCACGGTGATTTAGAAAATGTTTTCCTGTTATTTTTTTAATGCATTGAGTATTTGGGTTCCTTTTTTTAATGCAAAGGGAATGGTTCACAATTATCTCAGAAGAATCCAAAACATATTTTTCTAAATAGTCCCAGGAGTTCATGTTTGTTCTGACCAGATCCAACTCAACATGGCAATAAAAACACTCATGGTAACATCCCTCAGACCTGACTTCAGGGGACTTCTTACATGCATTTAACATATGCAAAGTCAACTTGCAGGTGGGGCAGACATACTCTTTATACCATGTGATCTCTAAACACAAAGCACTCAATCTATCTGCTATTCGATCAAAGAAAAAGCAAAGTGTCTGACTTGGGAGGAAACTGTGACCAGAGGTAGATGTGGTAACAGACAGAATAAGATACCCTAGGACATCTGTCCTCCATTTGATGAGCAACCTAAAATGTTTTCAAGGATACTTTTGACTCCGTGTGATTTTTGTCTTATGATCGGTCTTCAAATACTGACTCCAAAATAATACTTTATTTTAAAATGGAATCATGATAAGGTGTAAGGAATAAGTCCCCCAAAGTGAATACAAAGTGACCTAAGTGGAGGGAGGAAGTTAGTTGTTCAATCTGACTCTTTGAGACCCCGTGGACTGTAGCCCACCAGGCTCTTCTGTCCATGGGATTCTCCAGGCAAGAATACTGGAGCGGGTTGCCATTTCCTCCTCTAGGGATAAAACCCATGTCTCTTCTGTCTCCTGCATTGGCAGTAGGTTCTTTACTGCTAGTACCACCTGGGAAGCTCCCGACATTTGTTGAGGTTAAGTTAAATAAGGCCTTGAAAATCCAGAGTAAGGTGTTGGACTTGTGATAACTTATTACTCTTAAAATGACGAGGTGGAGGAGCAACGCCAAGTATTAGCATGAAAGCATTAGGAATATGGTCTGCCAGCGCTACTCATGGACTGAGCTGAAAAGAATATTTTGAGTTAATACAGAAAACTGGGAAATTTGCACCTCAAGGAGAAAAATGCCACTAAAGAGAGCAAAACCTTCACTGCTTCAAGAGATTTCATTGTAACATTATGTTCAAAGGCCCTAAAATAGGTGGTAATCTATTTCTTAATCAATGTTCTTGAACAAACAGAAAAAAATCTCTCTCTGAAGTTTAAAAAAAAATCATTTTTATATATTACAAATATTGAATCACTTTAGCAGAAGGCACTTCCAAGAAACACCACGATGGGCAAGCATTTATGCACCTGACTTAAAATCTGAAACTTTCTCCTTGGGAAAAGACAACACTTAAAAAATTAACCATAATGGCAGAGAAATTTCGTGCTAAATGTTGATTACTTTTTAATCCTATCTTGTATGCCAAGAACAACGCGCAGGTAGGAAGAAAAAGCAAGAGACTGGAATCAGACTTTTGTCATGATCTTGCTACCAGTTGCCTGGCAGAACTGTTTTTTTTAGAAGCTGATTGCTGCTTCCAGGTGCATTGTTTGGGCTCAGCTCTAGATAAAGATAAACATTCAGGCTTCCAGGGACTGGAATCACAAGAGTGACTAGCAAAGTTCACAGGAACCGAAAGACCCTGGTGCCAATTAAAAACCATACATCCCATCACAGCAAGGAGGGAAGCTATTGAATAATTGAATAATCTCAAGCCATTCCAAAGGAGAATAAACAGATGATGGCCTGATCCCGTGGAGACTGGAGGAAGCTGTGTGCATCAGAGTGCTCTATATTCTCTTCATACTTTGATTAATTATCCAGCTGTGCGACTGTCATTATCAAGGATATCTCTGAATCATGTGGCTCCGACAGTAACCAAATCTGGCTGTCCCTTTCATTTTTTTTTTCACTTGGGTAAGCGCCTTGCTGTTTGGAAGAGAGTTACCTAGTATGTCACTGGAAACAAGCAAATGCTCCATTCACCGTAGACAACAATGGGCCGGTCATTAGACTGTCTTTCGCAGCACTGCTGATAGGTTTGTATAGAGGCACCCCCGGTGGAGAAGAGAAATATGCCCTCCTGTAAACTTATCTTCCACTGGAAAGTGCTGAGAATACCGAGCTTGAGATAAGAATGAGTGTCATTTTCAAATTTTATTTGCTTGCTTCGTTGTTTATTCGTACCAGAAAACATGCCCCTCTCCCAAGCCCTTCATTCCAAGAGAACTGCTTAAGAGGCTATTTCTTTAGAAACTATTATAATTTTCAAAGGATCCAGGCAGGGCTTAAGTCAAAGAAAAGTATTTGAAATTGTAGAATTCCTACAACTTTCAGCCAACCATTCAAGGAAAGAAAGACATGGGAAAAGAAAGTGGAGGCTCTTGAAGTTACATCAACAGTTGCCTATTCCACCCTCTCTTGGTAGCTATGACCAAGGTGATCGTGGAATCTTGAGTGAGTCAGTTCATCTTTCTGTGTCCAAGTCTATCCCCTGGTAAGATCTGGATAACAATGCGTGTCTTCTAAGGAGGCAGCGCAATAGTGGAGAAGAGAGAATATTCATTCACCAATATTCTGTCTCTTGCCTATTTTTCCCAGCCCTCTAGTGGTTAAGCAGGACCAGGTGACTAGTTCTGACCAATGAGATGAGAGCAGAATGATGTGACTTGCAACCAGGCAAATGTAATAAAAACCCCGTGTAAACTCTCTTCTGCTTACATTTTAGAGGATGCACACGGGGTTGGGGGTGGGGGGCCCTCCAGCCTGGGTCTCTGAGTCAACATGTGGAACCGAGACCCCTCTGCTGGTTTATCTTGTAAAGATATCATGACCAAGAACTAAACCTCTGGTTGACTGACCCTCCCTTCTCATCTCTCAGGGGAAATTTTATTCATCCTTCCAAAGCCAGTCTCAAAGCAACTTTTTCCACAGAACCTCTCCAGATAGGAATTTCCATAGCACTTTGAATCTCTGGGGTTTTTTTTAATATTTACCTCATTTTGCCTAATATTACTGAAAGTCTGTAAAGCATAATTCAGGCTCTGTGGACAAATGTCCCCGGATTTAAATCTCAGCTCCAGTATACATAGCTGTATAGCCTTAGGTAAATTATTAATGAGATTCTCCTAAACCTCCGTAAACCTCGGTTTTCCTATCTGTAAAATGGAGTTAACAAGAGGTGTCATGAGATGTGAATGAGGTACAAGTAAAGAGCTTGGCACAAGGTCTGAAGTGTAGGGAGACAAGCATGAAGCGTTCAGCTTACAGTTCCTGGGAGCTACTCCTACAACCTCACGAGATCTGAAGGGCCTTACATGTGAAGATAATATGCTCATCCCCTGTCTTCTGCAGTACCTGCAATGGGATCTCACACACAATCAGGTACGCCCCTGAAAGGTTTGAGGAATGAATGAACTTTCAAAAAAGAACAAAATAAATCATTAAAATGATAAAATGATAGAGATTCTCTAAGAAACAAAAGGGAAGAATGATGCGTGGGAAAGTAAAAAAACAGACCATGGACAAATTTTAAGTAAAGCATGTTGACTTGGGAAATGGAGAAAGATGGAACCTACGTTAACAGGTGATCGTTTTCAGAGATGACCCCAGGTACAGAAATCCAAAGTCATCATACACCTCCATGCACAGCACATTATCTTTACCCTTCTGCTCCATGATGTTTCTATGAAACATTAAAATCCTTTGAGGGCATATAAGCTAGTAGACATATGGCTGCTTTGACTTCAGAAGAAATCACGCAGTATGACCAAGATAGATTTGATATTGCCGAATAAAGTAAAAATTAATAAAAATAAATAAATAAAATTAAAACAGTGCCTTACAAATAAAGGGCACAAAACAGTAGCCTTGGGGAACAGACCAAGTGGTGTTATGTTTATAAATGTCTTTATTTATTTTTATTGGAGTATAGTTGCATTACAATGTTGTGCTAACTTCTGATGTACACCAAAGTTAATCAGCTATTATAAATTTCTTTTAAGTGCATAGATGTGTTCCTCTTATTGGAACAGTTTTTCACCTTCCTGAAACTTCTTTCATAAACGGGTCTTCACAAAAGATAGGACTTTGTTCTTCTACATTTTTAAGCAACAGCGACATCATGTGGCCACGCTGGGCGCTAACTCGCCTTCTCTCCCAACTCTGAGTTTCCCCCAGGGACACATCAATCCAGTTCTGCCTTCCCTCAGAATAAACTTATTCAAAAATCATTCCGCGAATGGCGCACAGATTCCCAGGCTTAGGACAGGCACAGCGGTCCGTGTCTCCAACGCAATCTTATCTAAGGGATCATCCCGTGACCAACTCTTCACCAGGCACAGCCTATTCAGAGCTGAAACCAGCCCCGAGGCAACCAAATGGAGTTCATTTGACAAATCACTGAAACATGACTGGGGATGAATACATTCTACAGGGTATGAATGAATCATTCATTCATCATTCCACCTCAGGAATGATGACACCTGATGTGGGCGTGGTCTTCCCCCACAACTGTCATAGCATCCCCACCAGCACCAGGTCAAGACTTTGTTTTGTGCTCCGGTGGCCCCTGGGAAGCCTTCTGTAAAATTTATCACAGATGGGTGATGACTAATGCCAAGATTCCTCCTCCACTAAGCAGAATGCTCCTGAGGGCACATGAAGGAGCATTTGCTCACTCCAGTCTCTGCAGCCTCTGCCTATCACTCGGAGACGCTCTTCCATTGACTCAACAGGTATTTATTGAGCACCTACTTGAAGCCTACATTCTAGTTGGAGCTTCCATTCTAGCTAGAGCTGCTGCTGCTGCTGCTGCTAAGTCGCTTCAGTCGGGTCCGACTCTGTGCGACCCCATAGATGGCAGCCCACCAGGCTCCTCTGTCCCTGGGATTCTCCAGGCAAGAACACTGGAGTGGGTTGCCATTTCCTTCTCCAATGCATGAAAGTGAAAACTGAAAGTGAAGTCGCTCAGTCGTGTCCGACTCTTAGCGACCCCATGGACTGGAGCCTACTAGGCTCCTCCGTCCATGGGATTTTCCAGGCAAGAGTACTGGAGTGGGGTGCCATTGCCTTCTCCGCTAGCTAGAGCAGTCAGGCAATTAAGCTGTGAAGTGTTGGGTACTCAGAAAATAAAGCTTTGTGTTGGGTGCTCAGAGAATACCTGACTTATATGGAGACAGCTGAGCAGAGATCTGAAGAAAGTGAGGTGTGTGGTTAGGAGAGGAAGATTGCTAGAAAATTGAACTTGGGAGGGAAGGAAGCAGGGATCCAGGCAGGAGGGAACGAAAGGGAGGAAGGATGAACTTATGGGCTGCTGGACAAGGAATGAGAAGACCTGCGTTCTTATCCTGACTATTTCATAAGCAACTGAGCTAACTCAGGCTTTTCTTCCCCTCTCCAGACCTCAGTTTCTTTACTCTAAAGTGAAGAATTCAGATTCGATCATCGCTAAAGTCTCAGTTTTAAGCCTCTCCATCACGAAAAGCCAGAGATTGTAACCTTTAATGGCATTTTGTGTGTGCACGCACCTGCACATGTGTGTGTGATTAATTTCCCAAAGCAATTCCAGGCATTTGTGTTTATTTTGAGAGTGATTACACACACACACACACACACACACAAAATACTCATTTTTTGCTTACTAGTTAAAAGAAATTTATCTGAAGTCTATGGGTTTAAAGATTGGTTGGTCTCACAGTAAGATGTACACTTTTGGAGATTCATCATTATTTGCCCAAACACGATAATTGCTGAAGGACCATGCATTGCAATTTGGCCCTAATAACCACTCAGGTAGGTAAAGTGAGCAGTTAGCTACAAGATATCAACACCTGGTAAGTACATGACATTTTACTGAGAAATGAACTGCCATTTTGGCAGTCTTCTAGTTTGATGACTTCAGTCTTATTAATATCTGAAGCTCTCTGGTAATACCATGACAGATACATGATGCATACACACCATACAATAAATACAACCGCTAAGAACGTATAAAAGCAGGGTAAAATGGGCTCCAGATTTTAAACGGTTCCTTGGTTATGGTTCCCCAACTTCCATCAACACTCTCACATGTGGAGCCAAGTACAGAGGACAGGATGGATTCCGTGTTGAACCAGCATCAAAGGGCTCATCAAAGGAATCAGCAAAAGTCCATCTTCCCACAAACATCTTCATTAAACCACCATTTGCCGTGTCAGAACTAGAGTTATTCTTTGGTCTGGTATTATTTATATTTCTAGAATATCCCTTTTAAATGCAATGATGCTCCTAGAGGAAGCTGCCCGTTCCACTTCAAATGGTCACAAATGTCTCTGGAAAAATAAGCAAGATGAGGGGAGAGTCATGGAGATGAAGCCTTGGCCAGAAGTGCTGCTGTGGGAAGGGAGGACAAGGTTGTGAAGCAACCCAGGAAGGAATGAACCTGAGAAAAAATGAGTGCCATGCAGTGAGTTTCTGCTTTGTACTCCAGGTTCTGTAGCTAGAACTTCTACTTCTCATGTATGAGAGACCCTGCTGATACCATCTTTACAGATGAGGAAACAGGCTCGCCTGAAATCTCACAGTTGGCTGCAGAGCTGGGGCTCCATCTCAAGTTCACAGACTCCCCATCGTGCCAGGATGCTAGACCTCTCAAGAGTTAGTCACTCAGTCGTGTCTGACTCTGTGTGACCCCACGGACAGTAGCCCACCAGGATCCTCTGTCCATGGGGATTCTCCAGGCAAGAATACTAGAGTCGGTTGCCATTCCTTTTTCCAGGGGATCTTCCCAACCCAGGGATCAAACTCAGGTCTTCTGCATTACAGGCAGATTCCTTATCGTCTGAGCCACCAGGGAAGCCATTGAAAAGGAAATGGAGGGTGAGAGAGGGGATAAGAAAATGAAGAACTTGACCAACATGCTGTTCTGTCCTGGATAAGCCCTGCCCCCTGCCTGAGCAGCAGAGAGTTGCAGGTACCCCCGAGGGCAGCAGACACCTATGAGGCAGCCTCTGAACAGGGTGACTTATAGCACTTTCTGGGACCGTGCTGTCAAGGGTTGTCAAGCCCTAAACAAGAGACTGAGCAGCGTTGTGAATGAAGAGTGGGTTCAAATAAGAGGCCTGTCACTTCTGGGCTGTGAAGACATGAGCATGACATTTAACTTCTCAGAGCCTCCATTTCCTCTTCTGTAAAATGGGAGGACTAACTACCTAGGGGATGAAATTATGTCAAGCCTAGCACTGGGCCTGACATACAACACATATACATCAACGCACGTGGTCCCATCCTTTATCCCCTCAAAGAAGACCAGCAAACCTGAGCTCATTATGTCCACTGTCCTTGCCCCCGGATCCCATCTTCCACCTGATCCCCTCCCCAGTTTCCCTGGGGCAGCCAATCTGCTGGTGCCCTCACTCCCCAGAATTGTCACTGCCTAGAGTCACCATGTGTATGCCCTGCCCTGCCCAGCCCAGCTGGAAGTGGAGCCCCTTCTCTGCTACTGCTCAGAGACAGCACCAGAACACACGTGGGCACAGACTGGGTTTGTTAGGGTGTACTCCATTGAGGACTATGGAGGAGGAGAGGTGGACAAGCTGAGAATCTAAGAAGACAGACCTTCTTAATTGGTTAGAGCCAAGAAGTGATACAAATGACTTTGTAGTATAAAACTTACAATCTGCCCACCCCGACAAGGTCAGAATTTCTCTCATCCATGGGAGAAGTGCCAAGAATCCCTGACACATGGGAAGGAAGCAGCTCTGCCCTTTCCCCCATCCTCCTCCCACCCCTGTTAGGCCTGTTTATTGAGTGCCTGGAACACAGTAGACATGCAGTAGACATTTGATTGAGTGAGAATGAAGTCACTCAGTCGTGTCCAACTCTTTGTGACTCTGGGGACTGTAGCCTACCAGGCTCCTCTGTCCATGGGATTCTCCAAGCAAGAATACTGGAGTGGGTTGCCATTTCCTTCTCCAGGGGATCTTCCTGACCCAGGGATCAAACCCAGGTCTCCCGCATTACAGGCAGACGCTTTACCCTCTGAGCCACCAGGGAAGCCCAACATTTGATTAATGGATCACAAATAAATTCAATATTGGATGGATGGATGAATCTTAAATCTACACAATTACATCCGTGTGTGCTAATTTGCTTCAGCTATGTCCGACTCTGCAATCCTATGGACTGTGGCTCACCAGGCTCCTCTGTCCACGGGACTCTCCAGGCAAAATACTGGAATGGGTTTCCATGCCCTTCTCCAGGGGATCTTCCCCACTCAGGGATCGAACCCAAGTCTCTTACATCTCCTGCATTGGTAGGCAGGTTCTTTACCACTAGTGATCCTTACAGACTTTGAAACAGAGATTTTTTTTTTAATTGGGCTACATGCATTCATGCAACTAACATAGATATTTGCTACAGTAATTTGTTTGCTAATATTTGGTACACTAGTGGGAAGACATAACAACACCCAGGTCAATTTTTCATATACCATATTATCCTCAAGCCTCATAGCTTGACTTGATAACACAGCCATGTCAAAAGATTGTATCCCAAAGAGAAATAAGACTTCACTAACATTACTATACTATCCCTGAAAGAAGAACATATTTATTCTTGGAGTTAAAGATGGGTACATGGGTGTTGTTTGCTTTGTTGCTGTTCAGTCGCTGAGTTGTGTCTGACTCTGCAACCCCATGGACCACAGCATGCCAAGCCTCCTGGCTGCCCTGTTGTTTGCTTTATTACTCTTTTAAGTCATCCATGTATGATTTATATATTTTTGTATGTATATTTACAAATAAAATTAATTTTTAAAAAATTTTTAAATGAAAGAAAGGTGAGGAGAGGGTTAACAACCGACATGAGGCTCCGCAGAAAAGAATAAATCTTTAACCTAAGGCCTCACGCCTTCACCAGTGGTGGGCAGCTCCGCTGATGGCAGAAGCACAGTGTGGTGCCCAGACGAACAAGTAGACAATGAAAGAAAGTGATCCTGTGATCTTACATCCTTGGATAGTCTTGAATTCCACGCAGCTGTTTCTGGACAAAGGGACATTCTGGAACTGGAGTCTTCTCCCTCGGGATTGATGTCCGTGTCCTTTATTACCTAAGAGTCCCGGGTCTTTAGCTCCAATGATGAAAGCCAAATCACAGGCTGCCGTGGACAGAAAGGCTCTCTGTGATTTCCCCGTGTGTGCAGAGGCCAGCAGGGCAAGTCACCCAGGCACTCCCGCCACCCGGCTCAGATCTCAGGGGCGCCATGGAGTCCAGCTTCTCCACATTGACCTTGGAAGCCCCAACGAGCCACTTCAAGGAGATTACCTCCATTCTATTCTGCAGCTTTTTCTGGGTTTCCACAAGGTGGTTGTCTGGACATAACGCATACTGGCAGTTCATCTTAACAGAAAACAGAAAAAACAGACAGTCCGATCAAATCCCCACCCAAAGGAATTCACAGCAGCTGCTTTCAGAGGGCCTAGGGCTCCCTTCAGTCAGCCAGCCTGTGAAGGATCTGGGCTGGGGCAGGAGGCCTCCAGGGGTGCAGGGAGGGCCAGATAAATGTAAATTCTCACCAAGAAGAAACACACTTCCCTTTGGCACCTCCATCATGGTTTTGTGGGCTGCACTATTCCAAATGAAAACAAAATTTTTAAGCAATGAGAACTGCCTCATTTTAGAATTATTTTTAAGTTTGAGCTGATCATTGATATTCTTATATATTTGAGATACACCAGTCACTCCGTGTGGCGACCCATGAAGGACATACCATGTGTTATGCCTATTCCATACCCAATCTCAGCCACAATCACATCCACACAGACTGTGAGACAACCAAACTGTCCCAAACAAATCCTTTTCTCCTTGTCTCTCTTCCCCGCTCTTATCTGGTGCATGCCTGTGTTTCTGAATGGGATTACTCATTCGCTAGGGCTGCTGTAACCAAGTTAGTCGCTCAGTCGTGTCTGACTCTTTGAGACTCCATGGACTGTAGCCTGCCAGACCCTTGTCTATGGGATTCTCCAGACAAGAATACTGGAGTAGATAGGCATTCCCTTCTCCAGGGGATCTTCCCGACCTAGGGATCGAACCTGGATCTCATGCATTGCAGGCAGATTCTTTTCCAACTGTGGCTCAGTGGTAAAGAACTCTCCTGTCAATGCAGAAGCCATGGGAGACCTGGGTTTGATTCTGGGGTCAGGAAGACCCCCTGGAGGAGGAAATGGCAACCCACTACAGTATCCTTGCCTGGAGAACCCCCAAGAACAGAGGAGTCTGACGGGCTACAGTCCAGAGATCACACAGAGTCAGGAACAACTGAGCGACTAACACTTACTTACTTAACCAAGTACCATAAACTGGGAGGTTTAAACAACAGACATGTATCATGTCACAGTTCTGGAGGCTAGAAGTCTGACTGAGATGTTGGCAGGCCTGCTCCCCACCCCCACCCCGAGGGCTGTGAGAGGACAATCTGTTCTGGCACTCTCTCCTTGACTTGTTGGTGGTCATCTCCGTGCCTCCTTACATCATCTTCCCACTGTGCCTGTCTTTGTCCTACCCTCCTCTTCTCATAAGAACACCACATTGGATTAAGTCCCAACCTAACAACCTCATTTCAACTTCATACCCTTTAAAGACCCTACCACCAAATAAGTTCACACTCTGATCTATGGAGGGTTAGGACTTCAACATCTGAACTGGAGACATGGGCGCAAATTTGACGTTTAACATAGAGCTTTGCTGAAATCCCCTTTTGAAGCATTGACTGATGCATTTA
Organism: Bos indicus; assembly: GCF_029378745.1. Lineage (NCBI taxonomy): Eukaryota > Metazoa > Chordata > Mammalia > Artiodactyla > Bovidae > Bos > Bos indicus. Next base: position 32,467,290 of record NC_091783.1, read on the forward strand.
GGGCACAGGCAACTTCTTGAAGGCCCGAAGCTCAAAGCAGTCATGTGCTCAAGCTGATGGAAAGACGTGGATCTAGTTGAAACCTTAAGAGATATAGAATCAGCTCTTCCCACAAGATATTGTTTTACAGTGTATGTCAAGCCACAGAGATTTTGTGCGTGAGAGAGAGCAAATCCATTACCTAATTGCATTTCCTTGAAACATGCAATTTTCCTTCTTTTCCATTGACTTCGTGTTCTATATTTTGCATATTTATTCCTAAATCCACACCTCATGGGACCTACATTTAACCCATGCCATGACTACTTAGCAGTGCAAATGGCATATTCCATATTCTTGAGCTGTCCCGGGACTATTTGGTTATGTCCCATCCATACACTCATCAGGAGGTGAGGGATCAACCCCTCCAGGTCTTCTCTCAGCTCACCCTCCCTTTTCAGTGTCTCTTCCTTAAGTGGCATATAGATATCTGGCTAACATATAGCCATAGAGAAGGAAGTGGTGTCAGACTTGATGGCTGCTACTCTGTTGAGCACCCAAACCAGGGCTAGAGTCCAACAGCTCATGGCCACATGCATCCCCTACCCATGGCAGACTTCTGTGTGGCATGATGGACCCCCCTGGTTCTGGTAGAACCAAGATGAATAGGTGGACCTGCCCCTCTCCTTTTAGGATGCTTCTGGCTTTTGATTTCTTTCTACCTAAGAAAGGCTAGAGTTCACCTGCAAAAAGGTAACCGAGGTAACTAGTAGTGAATACTGTGTCATCTGAGAAGGAGTTGAAAGGACCATCCTGGAGAATATTAAGGAGGCACCTTCGAAGAGCTGCCAGGGGCAAGAGATTGCTGAGTAGTACTGGTAGAAGTTCTGAAGAGCTGGAAGGTCAGTACAAGGTCATGCTGTTACAAACATGAGCTGTCTATACAGCCTGCCCTATAAGCAGAGAACTTCGAGTCACTGAAGTATGGAAAGAAGCATCATTACATAGGTTTTGGGAATTTGAATCCTGGTTCACCTCTTCCTGGGGTTTCCCAGGTGGCACAGCGGTAAAGAATCCACCTACCAGTGCAGGAAACACAAGAGACACAGTTTTGATTCCTGGGTTGGGAAGATCCTCTGGAGGAGGAAATGGCAACCCACTCCAGCATCCTTGCCTGGAGAATTCATTCCATGGACAAAGGAGCCTGGCGGGCTACAGTCCATGGCATCGCAAACAGTCAGACAGACTGAGTAACTGAGCACACACACACACACATCACCTCTTTCTCACCATGAGACCTTAGGTAAATTACTTTACCTCTCTGAACCAGTGTCTCCAATCTGCAGTAGATTCTCAAATATTAATACACACACCCCCTTCCTCAATCCTTTCCTTAGAGTCACAGGTACTAGAAACACTAACTTCCATTCCTCTCACCGAACAAACTAAGAAAATCCACCATCTCAGCATGGGTGTTTGGCTTTGAGTGTAGGGACAAAATCTGCCCGAAACTGCTCTGGGTGACGAGTAAGAACCACAGGGCACAGGTTTTACCACCACTGTTATTCCTTTCCTACCCAAAGGGAACCAAGATTTGAACACCAGTTATCACATAAAACATTCAACTCCATCTTGCTGGTAGTTTTAACCATGTTTAAATATTTCATAGAGAACATTTTCCTTTGAAACACTGTCTTGTCTTGCTTTTTAACAGAGAGTGACCTGAATTAATGTGGAGAGGCCAGAATAAAGAGCAGCGGAAATAAATGCAAGGCAAGCTTTGGGGCTGAAACAGCTGAATGCAGGTCAGGACTCGGTTTGTTGGCTTGTCCTCATATGTGGGATGTCCAGGCACTGCCTTTCAGCACTTCAGAGAATTCCCTGACTGCATGGGTGCTGATTAACTCATACATGTAGAATCTAGAAAAATGACACATATGAACTGTTTCTAAGGCAGGGATAGAGGTGCAGACATAGCGAACAGACACGTGGACACAGCAGGGGGAGGGGTGGGTGGGATGAACTGGGAGCGCGGGGTTGATGTATATATACTACCGTGTGCCAAACAGCGAGTGGGAAGCTGCCATAACGCACAGAGCTCCGCTCTGCGATCACCTAGAGGGGTAGGCGGTGGCGGTGGGGGTGGGAGGGAGGTCCGAGAGGGGACAGATGTATGCTCTGGCTGATTCATTTCATTGTACAGCAGAAACTAACAACACTGTAAAGCAATCATATTCCAGCAACAACCATAAACAGGGGCACACTGGTGAAGAATCTGCCTGCCAGTGCAGGAGATGCAGGACATGCAGGTTCAGGGCTGGAAAATCCCCTGGAGAAGGAAATGGCAACCCACTCCAGTATTCTTGCCTGGAAGTGCTATGGACACAGGAGCCTGGGAGGCTACCGTCCATGGGGTCGCAAAGAGTCTAGCACAACCGAGCACACACACAGAAAAACAGGCAAGAACACACACACACACACACACACATATTCAACTTTCGTCCTGGGGTAACTTGGGTTGCTGTTCAAAAACATCGATTCCCTGTCTTCCTCCTCCAAGGCAGGAGTATACTTCTGTATCCCTCTTGGGGCTACAGTCACATGACTTGATTTATCCGATGAAATGTGGGCAGACAGAACAGGGTGCCTGGTCTGAGTCTGGCCTTAGCGTCGGCCTATGTTTCCTCTGCTCCCTTGCCCCTCTGCCATCGGCCTGAGAAGAGCATCCACATCAGATCCCTGCTGGCCCTCTGCCTGGCCCCACAATAATACTCATGAAGTAAACCTAAACCCGATTCACAGCCCAGAGCCAAGCCCAGTTGGGAGATTAACTCACTGGCTACCAGTGACTAAATCTCCAGACCTGCTTCACTACTTGGAAGTTGAGGGCTGGAGCTGAATATTCCTCTAGTCATGTGGTTATTTCCTCTGGCAACCAGCCCCCATCCTGAAGCTCTCTGAGGGCCCACCCAGAGTCACCTCACTAACAAAAACCCAGGAATGACTAAAAGGGGCTAATTATGAGCATCAAAAGATGCTCTTCTCACCCCTACTACTCAGGAAATGACAAGTGCTTTAGGAGCTCTGTGCTAGGAACCAGGGATGAGGCCAAATATACATTCTCATCACATCACTATATGCACAGATTTTTATAAATATAATGATGAAACCATCAGGTGAAGGAAGGCTTCCCTGGTGGCTCAGATGGTAAAGAATCTGCAGGCTTGGAATGAGAGCCACAGCAGAGAAAACAGCCAGCTCCCAGGGATGTGGTGATGGTGCTTGCCAACACAGTGGAGCAGTTAATCTGACCCATTCCTATTTCTCTGAAACGGTAAGGTGTGAGTGTGAGGGCCCAAGACTGAGCCATGACCCCAAAGTAGCTGTTGAATTAACTCATTTCTAAAATTCCATTTTCTTCACTGACCTTAAAGGCTTTTTTGATTGTCAATCTCAATACAGTTTACCTGCGCTGGAATCCACAGTTTGGGGACATTAAATCCCAGATCTGCCTTTAAGTAACATGGATTGAATGTTCACCTGGGGCTTGTCGGAGCTTTCAGGGGATGAGTCCCTGGGATGACCTTGAGCCTCAGGGCTTGGGGTTCACAACCGAACCAAAAGCACTGATTCAATAGCATCCTTATGTTGCCAGGCCTGCGGTCTCTCTCCCTCACTTGTGAATAAGGAGAAAATGAAACCTCTGCTGCTCTATTGCTGCTTCTGGAGAACATGCAGGTTCAAGAGGCTGGTGAGAGGCCCCCAGGGGACAGACTGGCTGGAAAATGTCAGAATCCTAGGTGGCTGTAAACAGGACAGAAAGCACAACTCACACCTGTGGGGAGTGGAGACTGAGCTCTAACACAGTGGCGGTGCAGTCCTCAGCGGGTGGGGCGCTTTCTCAGGGCGGCTGTAGATGGCTCCAGGGCCAGGGCCAGGGAGTGGGAACGAAGAGCAGTGTAACAGAAACAGAGCAAAACACTGAGAAGGGGGCCGTAAGAGGGGCTTCAAAATGTGCTGCTTAGTGCCTACGCTTGGTTTTTGTTGCAGTAAGCAGGAGTTCTTGAATCCCTCACATGCAAAACCAAATGGAAAAAAAAAAACCTCACTCACATTTTATACCATGATCTGTATATAGCTATGAAAGAAAAGGACAGGGCACCCCACAACCCTCAGTTTCCCCAGCCACAAAATATAAGGATTTACCTAAATGTTACACACAGTCTGCCACGTCTGGAGAGTAGGAAAATGATAAAATAGTAATGTGTATATCAAGAAAAAATGACATTAGCAAAATACATTCATTTTCTACTGCATAACAAATTACCACAAACTTAAAACAACACCCATTTATTAACTTGCAGTCCTGTAGGTCAGAAGTCCAGCATGGCATGGCTGAGTTCTCTGCTCAAGGTCTCCCAAGGCTGCAATCAAGGTGTCAGCCAGGCTGAGTCACTGTCTGGAGGCTCTAGGGGAAAATTCAGGTTCAAGCTTACTCTTGGTGTTGGCAGAATTCAGGTCCTGTGATTGCAGGACTGAGGTTCCTGTTTTCTTGCCAGCTGTCAGTGGGGCACAGCCTTCAGCTCACAGAGGCTGTCCACATTCCTTTCTACGTGGCCCCCTCCAACATTAAGCCAGTTATAGCACATCAAACCCTTCTCATGCTTTGAATCTCTGACTCCTTTAACCTCTGACCTCTGGATCTGAATGTAAGGGCTCCTATGAGCAGGTCCACAAGAATGATCTCCCTCTTAAGGTCAGCTGACCCAGAATCTTAATTATGTCTGCAAAATCCCTTTTACCACACAATGTAACATAATCACAGGCACATTAGCTCATCTTATTCAGATCTGCCCACGGAGAAGGAGAGAAGATAATACAAGGGAGAGGGTCTCTGGGGTTCACCTTAGAACTGTGCCTATCAGATAGATGCTTCTGCTTCCCCCAGAGTTCCACGGTCCTCCATCTGCCCCTGGTCTCCTAGAGATCTCAAGACTCCAGTTCCATTTGGGCGACTCAAACTCAACTCACCCCTTGTCGCATTCTAGTAGGCCTCCTCTTGGCTACTAGTCAGCTGACCTGGTTAAAAAACTAGCCCCTCTGGACCATCACATTAGCCTCTTTAATAAGGGTGTTGAAGGATAATAAGCAAGAGAGGGACTGGACCCCAAACTGGCTCTAAGAGACCTGCTGGTGGAAGCTTCAGGCACTTTGGCAAACTGGCACAAGAAATGCATTAGGGACCCTCCCCATTCTGGGTAAGGCCCACCCTGCCCACATCAGACTATCAACTGGAAATAAAGTATATGAAGACTGGAGTTTCATTCCCATCATCCACCATCTACCCAGCCTGGACAACGGAGTGGACAAAGGCTTCCCATAGGCAATACTGTCCTACCCTCTGCTCCATCCACATTCACACTGAGCAGATTATTCTGGTCACTCCTCAGGCTTGCAGTTTCACTGCTGAAACCTGGGGAAGGTGTTCCACTAGCAGATGGTTTAATGTGCAAGTCAGCCTAAGGAAACTACTTTTGGGGATAGACGCTTCAGCCAGCATTCCACAAACGGTCATGGAGCACCTGTTTCTTGCTAAATTCTGTGCAGCAGGTTTGAGAAAACAGCAATTTCCATCTGCAGTGTGTCCACAGGCCAGGCTTATCTACTATGTCCATAAATAAGCCAACCCCCAAAATAAGATGAGCTCCTGATCTCCCAAGGAAAAGATCCAAAAGAAAAGGTTGGGGCCGACTTAAATGTACAGATTTTTATGGATGATGGAGCTGTTACAGAAAATGTGTACTTCTAATGTATCATTTATAAATTGACCTTTCCATATAGCTTAAAGATCTCATTATAAAAAATGTATTAATTTGGGGACATGACTCATTTCCACTCTTACATACTATATTAGTTCAGGCTGCTATCACAAATTACCATAGGCCGGGTGGCTTAAACAACATTGATTTCTCAGAGTTCTAGAGGCTGGGAGGTCCAACATCAAGGTACTGGCAGATCAGGGGCCCTCTACCCAGTTGGCAGATGGTCCTCTTCTCACTGAGTCCTTACAAGGAGGGGACAGAGATGAGGCCAAGCACTCATGTCTCTTGCTATGAGGGCACTAATCCCAACATGAGGGCTCCACCTTCATGACCTAATTACCTCCCAAAGGCTCCACCTCCTAATACCATCACACTGGGGCTTGGAATTTCAACATATAAATATGTAGAGGTCACAAACATTCAGTCCATAACACCTGCCATGAAACAATTTTATCAGGCTCCTCACATTTGTATTCTATTACACAGCAGTGTAACCTCTACCATGAAAATGCCCTTTGGGGTCACCTAACTTGGCTCAATATTTTTGAATCCATGTTTCATGCTGTCTCTGAAATTTCAATGTAAGTCACAAGTAACCTTGGTATAAAAACAGTCACTACATTTGTCATAACTTCTCGTTCATACTATAGGTGTATATTTGTGACCTCCAGGACACACCATTGACTGCATGGCCTTTTAAGCAGCCATTTAAAGCTTTTTACAACAGCATCCAAAGTTGGCATTGTGAAGTCCCTTCATTCAGGTCTCTGTTCAAATGTCCCTTCTCAGCAAGACTTTCCTTAACCACCATTTCTAAATTACACCCTCTGCCCCCAGCTACCCGCTTCATCTGCTTCTTTTTTCCTCCATAGAACTCATCTTCCAAGACCTTATGCTCCCCATGGGGCAGAAATCTCATCTCTTTTGTTACCATCTATCCTCATTGCTTAGAACTGTTCTGTTTAAAGTATCAAATACGTAAGGGATTGATACTGACTTTTAAATAAAAGAATATTTCCAGGAGTGATCACTATACTAAATTACATTAGGTTATTGGTTATATATATAATTTTATTATTTATGTGTAAACTTTATATATACATGAAATTAATACAGATACATAAATATGAGTGTAATATAAATATGAATGTATTTTTGTTGTTTAGTCGCTAAGTTGTGCCTGACTCTTTTGTGACCCCATGGACTGCAGCCAGGGTCCTCTGTCCATGGAATTTTCAGGCAAGAGTACTGGAGTGGGTTGCCATTTCCTCCTCCATGAATATATAAAATTATATATATATATTTCCATTAAGTAACACCTACAGGCATGTAAAACTATCATTAAAGTCATTTTAGGCTAATACATTTCCTTTTAAAAATATTCTTATGGAAAAAATAAAAATTCAGTCATTGAGAAACCACCATGTAACACAAGAGAAGAGTCAGGAGTCAGTTTTTGGAAGGGTGGGGGGATCTCTTCTCATTTTAGTCCATATGCAGGTACAGAGCAGTCATTTCTCCACCATGAAAAACCCATTTCCCAGTCTTCTATTTTATCTAAGTGCTTTGCTGTCTCAACTTCCAGGACAATGTCTGTTTTCCCCCATCTCTGTGAAAGAACTCTGTAAACAGTCCTTTCATGATTCTTTTTAAAGTGTGTCCCTTAAACACATAAGCCCTCTGTTGGCCTTTGTCCAATCAGCCTTGTGCTGTTTTAACTCCTTATGCTTACAGATTGCTCCTCTTTGGCCAGCATTCCTAAGCTCCTGACAGAGCTCTGTTTTTCTACGCAGATTCCTGCCTTCCAGGCACCTTCCCGTCCTCCTGCACACCTGAGAACACACTTCTTGCCCCATTTTCAGTATCCTCATCATTGACTCAATTCTACTCCCTCCTCTGGGTAACTACTTTTATTACTATTGGGCACATTGTTGCTTTATGATGTTGTGTTAGTTTCTACTGTACAACGAAGTCAATCAGCTAGACATATATATACATACATCGTCTCCCTCTCGGACCTCCTTCCTACCCGCCCCCCACCACCCTATCCCTCTAGGTCACCACAGAGCACCAAGCTGAGCTCCCTGCACTGTACTGCAGGTCCCCACTAGCTATCTGTTTTACACATGGCAGTGCACATACGTCAATTCCAATCTTCCAATTCATCCCCCCTCCCCTACCCCATGTCCACACATCCACTTCATCTGCAGCTCTATTCCTGCCCTGCAAATAGGCTCATCTGTACCACTTTTCTAGATTTCATATACGTGCATTAATACACGATATTTGCTTTTCTCTTTCTGCATTGTCTAAGCTCACCTACCAGCATGAATTCAGATCCCTTGATAAAGTAAATACAGCAATGAACAGATATGGTAAGAAGATGGGAAAGACATATACACATAGAGAGAAATGGTAACTGTCACACAGACATGGATCACATCTGGAGAAGGAGAAATCCTAAAGACCTGGTGGGGAGGGGCCGCTGCGGGCAGCAGAGATCCCTATCAAGCATTTGAAGCCTGGACTTCTGAAAGTGCCCACATGACCTGCAAGGTTCCACCACTGACGCCCATGAAGAAACCCACTAGAATGTGTAAAGCACAGTGAACTTGAAAATCAAGGTAGCCATTGTTTGGTCTGTTGTATATTCACACAGGCGATTGGGAGATGAGTAGCAGCAGCCCTTCAGGGTCATGAGCAAGAGAACAACGGGTCCTGGACTTTATGGAGATTGAACTAAGCGGCAAAGAGAGAATGAAGCAACATATACCCCTCCTCAAAACCTACAGACCTTAATTATCCACTTCCCAGTGGTCTGTGGTTTGTCACAGACACTTCATAAAGTTAATCCATCTGATTCTTGCACAGAGAATAAAAAATTTTCCCTGATCCTTCAAAAAAAAAAAAAAACTAGGAAACAGAGGAGAAATAGATGTCACCCTTTCCTGCAAGATGGAAAAAGTTGTATCTCCTGGCCCACAGAGAAGAATCAAACACTGCTGTGAGACAGAAAAGAGGAGAGTCAAAGCAAACATCCCCCGCTTCCTCCGAGAAGGCGGCTCTATTTCGCTTCCTGATTTGTGATTTCATGAAACAACATCCTGAAACACTCTTTGTTTGGTTTCCCCTCTGTTTAGTTTCTGTCTGTAATGCAAGAAGACAGCTGTAGTTAGAGGGAACGAAAATATTCTGTCATTTTCTTCTCCATCTCAAGGATTTTGTTAGGATGAATTGCCTCAGCAATTTGTGTGCAAGGATTGTTTTCCAGAAAAACTTGAGAAAACTCTTCGTTTGTAAACTTCTATCACACTTAAAATGGCATATAGGCTTCTTCAAGTAAGTAAAGCTATTTTGATTTTTAAAAGAATAGTGGTGTTTTTAGGTATTTTTACAATTATATAATCTCTTTCTACTTGTGTTTCTTTCTTTTTTTTTTTTCTTTCTTCTTAAAACATTTTCAAAGAAGAATCTATTCAGAAAATAGTTCCCCTTATTCAGGCATAGTTATGAACTGGTAATAAAGCCCCAGTATAAGATTACATCTGGAGCTAGAAATATGTTACAGGCAGTGATTTACAGCCTCGTGACAACATAATTTATACAAGGAGCAATGCTAATTTCCATGCATCCTGATTTATTTCATTAATAATTCTTACAGGCAGTATATTCTGTTATTACTGAACTTACTTTAGATCAGTAAGTTTTCAAATTGGCTTATGATCAATTCATAAAAATACTGAAAGTAATCAGATCCATAATAAATTGTTCCATGGAGTGAGATATAACTACTATGTAATCGTATATGGAGATGATATTGGTTTTAATCAGCTACCCAAAAAAGGGAAAATTTATACCATTCTCTGTTTAATTTAGATTATAAAATTCACTAGGGAAATCAAGGAATCGGATAGCTGATCGTTCTTAATAGCAATTGCAGTAAAACACATTTCACTGCTTGAAATTTGTGAGCCTCAATTAATCATGGGCTCAAATAGTTTTTAAAAGTGCTTTATAATCCAAATATTACTATCTCAGTAAGACACTCCAGTGTGTTTATTAATCCATATCTACTTGCACACCCTCCTCGACCTTCAGTCACATGCCTAACAGCTCAGCAGGCTTCAAGCAAGATGCCAAAACTCCTGCTCTGTCTAATTGCATAATTTTCAGTTATTCCACACTCTTTCTTCCCAGAGAAGCATTAAAAAAATAATAATCCCCTGCCAGTTTAGTCTCCCTCTTAATGACAATTGACTATGCATTCATTACATTCTGAGTATTTTACAGCCTTTTTCTTTAACTTTCCTCTTTAAAAATATTACCTTTCCAGTCACTACTCCTTTTCTATTTTCTAAAATAAGACAACTTCCTCATTAAACACTCCAAGATAGATGAGAGTCTGTCCTCCAGAGAAGAGGATGCTAAGTTCTCTCCTGTGAGCTATTCCACTGATTAATCCCCATTTCCCCTGCATCCCTGGAGTCTCCACCCTCAGAGAGTAAGGTCTCTATCCTGTCTGTCATGGTCCTCCCAGCACCTAGAAAGTGCATTGTATTTAGTAGGTGAGTGGATATGTCACCTGTTAAATAACAGAAATTCAACCAGAAGACATTTAAAGATCAAATGGACTTTACTAATCAATTAATAGGCCGCACCCCATCTAGGAGCTCCAAGGAGTTATACAAAATAGAAGATTTTTATAGCAGAAGGGGGAAAAGAATGGATGATTTCAGGCTTAGGAACCTACCTACAGGAGACAGAAGGGGGCTTAGGGGGCAGATTACTGATGCTGACCAGACAATTTCAGACTGACCAGTTAAGACTGTATGCCTGGGGGAGATTGTAACTGCATTCCGGTTGAGAATCAAGTCATGGGGCTTGCTGACATGGGGCTTAGCACAAGTGACTCCATTTGAGACCTATTATTTCTTTTATAACAATTCCCCTCTATCAGACTCTCAGCTTAACTGAGAGATGTGAACAAAATTTCTCCATACATCACGTGCATTTGTTGATCCCCGTGACAGTCACAGGCCACAGCTCAGGTCTAGAATCTTTAAGTCTGTCTTTCCCTTTGTTCCTTTTCTGGTGTTCTAGTCTTAGTGAGCTCACTTGCTTGGTAGTGAGCAGCTCCAAACACACATTTAAAGTTTTTGAGAGAATACAAAGCAACAAGGGAGATTATTGTAATTATAATAAGCATGGTAATTCCCAATACGTGGATTGCACTTTGGAGCCATGGTCCCCAAGACCAAAACCAATCAAAATCAAATGTCAAATAACGACCCTGATAAAGGAGTCACCTTTTTTAGCCAAGAGGTTTGCTCAATGATCTTAATGTAACTGAATTCCAACTTTCCCAGAAGTGTTAATCCAAGTGTAGCAGGAGGTGCTAGCCACGGCACAAACACTTCCTGGCTCAACCAGAAGATAATCAATGGCTATCCAATGATCAGAGAAGGCAATGGCACCCCACTCCAGTACTCTTGGTTGGAAAATCCCATGGACGGAGGAGCCTGGTAGGCTGCAGTCCATGAGGTCGCTAAGAGTCAGACACGACTGAGCGACTTCACTTTCACCTTTCACTTTCATGCATTGGAGGAGGAAATGGCAACCCACTCCGGTGTTCTTGCCTGGAGAATCCCAGGGATGGCTGAGCCTGGCGGGCTGCCGTCTTTGGGGTCGCACAGAGTCGGACACGACTGAAGCGACTTAGCAGCATCCAATGATCAGGGCTTTCTAGGTGGCTTAGTGGTAAAGAATCCACCTACAAGGCAGGAAATGAAAGAGACACTGACTGGTTCAACCCCTGGAAGAGGAAATGGCAATACACTCCAGTATTCTTGTCTGGGAAATCCCATGGACAGAGGAGCCCGGTGGGCTACAGTCCACGGGGTCTCAGAGTCAAACATTACTGAGTACGTACACACACACATATCCTACGATCAACAACTTTGACCAGAGAGCCTAAGGATTTTTTTGTTGAGCCGTCATTGCTTTAGTAGCAGATTCTGCAATACTTTCAAGTTAAGGAGGGGTTTCTGACCATATTCTCATTTACATTTGCTCCTAACCAAGGAAGTAGGGATCTCTCAAAGGGAGCTCATTTTGAATCGTGAATGCCTCCCAGTAATTCCATTTGACTCTGTCACTCAGGACTGGAAAAGTGACAGCCACAGAGGCCAGTAAAAATATAAGAGTCACAAGACCAAACAGGCAGTTTTTTCTGGTTACCATTGCTTTGTGTCCCTTTCTTTGTACAGAGCCTGGAAACAAGAGTTCCCCGAATTTGGGATTGTTAACCAGAGACAGGGAGACAGACCAGAGGGTCTTTAACATCTGGACAGATCAGAGTTTTTTGAGGACAAATTTAGCAATTGGAAAGCTTAACCCCAAAGCCCTTAGCAACAGTCTAGGATATACGATGATGGTATTATCTTTCCAGGCCAATGCCAGAGTAAAGAAAAGGAAGGAAAGAAAAAGAATTGTTTACAGTAAGCAGTCTTGATCCAGAGTCTTAGGAAGAAGCAGTCTATGCTGACATCAGCTGTTCTTCCTCCTAGTCAACTTTCTTTCTCGCATCCTTACAGGACCAGATGTCAGTGGAGCCTTCTTCAGCTGTGAGATGTGTATCCACAGCTCGAGTCCCTGACATTTGGCTGCCATTTGGGTAGTAAGGAGGACCTGGAACGTGTGTGTGCTCAGTCACTCAATTGTGTCTGACTCTGCGACCCCATGGACTGTAGCCTGCCAGGCTCCTTTGCCTATGGGATTTCTCGGGCAAGAACACTGGAGTGGGTTGCCATTTCCTACTCCAGGGGGTCTTTCTGATCCAGGGATCGAACCTGTGTCTCCTGCATTTGCAGGCAGATTCTTTACCACTGAGCTACCCGGGAAGCCCAGACCTGGAATAGTCCCTTCCAGGAAAGATTTTAGGGTACTTCTTACTGATTGCAAATCAGAAGTGGAGGGAAAAATGAAAATGTTGCTTTGGAGAGTTATAACCAAATATTTGAGGAAAGTGGAAGATTTCAAAATCCAGTACAATTTACAAGTACATAATAAAACCTCAAGACAATTAACAGGAATATAATCCAACACAGACAAGGGTGTAAGCATCATTTTTCTCTCTACAATTATTCCCATTTCTTTATTTTCAAGGATCATCACAGTAAAACAAATTTGTTTGTATTAAATGTGGCTTAGTTATTTACATAAGTGCAACAAGACTAGTGATTGACTCTCTAAGCTCTTTTTAAAACTGCTTTGCTGGGACTTTTTACCAAGAATCTCAGATTGAACACTTAAAAGCCTCTTGAGGCCAGGAAGCCAATCCAAAGTTCAAGCAGTTCCTTAAAGCTGTTTGGTCATATCTGAGTCTATGCATATCTCACTCAGATATAACATTTCAGTAAAAGCCTTAGTAATATAGCCAATGTTTCTAACCACATCCTCTTATAAGGAGAATAGATTTCTATTGAACTTAGATAAATTGCTAACTATACTGACATGAAAATAATACTCAAGGGCTTCTGAGTTTTGGAGGGATCAGGTAGGGAGAAAAGTCAATGTGTCATCTTTGTTTACAACAGTATATTTTACCAAATTACTCTTAGCTTTAAGAGAAAAGAGAAAGGGCTTCCTTAAACCTGGAGAAACAAAACATTAAGGAATTCATTCAGTCCCATGTAATTAATATTTGTTTTGATTAAATCCAATTTTCTCATTATTTCTGGAAACTCTTACCCAATTCAGTTTTATGATTTTAAAGTTATTGGAAACCATACTTGTTAAGTTTATCTGATCAAATGGCTAAAGCTTTTTGTAGACACTTAAGATTTGTATCTGTCCTTGACAAGCAATCTTATGGAAACTGTGGAGCAGTGTGTATTTTTTAAAAAACCTCTTCCTCTTTTTTTTCTTTTAGTCTTAGGAATTGAGGATGATCTGGGTTACTTTCTAAAGGCGACTGGGTAAAATGTTTATATCTCAAAGGATGTATGTAGTCAAAGAATGTATGTTTCCCCAAGAAGGACTTTGAATTGTTTCCATAGTTACATTTCTCCATTCTCATCAGCCCTCATCCCTAAATGCTACCTATAAGCACGTGACACCCACAATTTACATCTACCCTAACTTCTCTCAGAAGTGCCTGGCCCCCCGTGGCCCCTGCACTTGGACGTCCCAGGAGGACTTCCAACTCTACCAGTGCAGTACTGACCCGGCCTTGTGTCTTCCTGCTGCCTCCCATCCCACCTCCACGCAGATTAGAGCTCTTCCTTAAAGCCCCAGCTTAATAAAGCCATCTTTTCAGCCAGTGACGCTTGTCATTTGGAAATAATCTCTCTCCTTTGAAACACCATAACTTTACATTTGTGTCTTTTCAGTCCTTATCACTCTTTACCTTGTACTATAGTGATGAAGGGTCTTTTCCTCCCCTTTTGGACTATAAGATCTTTCATAGATTCACGAATTTTCTGACAAAATGTATTGTGTTTTCCACATGGAAATGTTAGTTGCATTAATCAATGAATCAGTCAGTCTGAGGGAGGGAAAAAATGGAAAAGGAGAACAGCCTATTTCACAGTCATGGTGTAAGATTTACAAAATGCCTTAGACTCGCTTTTAAAACCCAACGTCCCTATAAGATCCCATAGAATTTTGCTGCACTCAGAGAATGATCGAATTACTGATAAATGATATTTTTAGAAACCATGTAGCCCAGAGCTTTTGCAAAACCTTTAAAGTCACAAGATATTTGTGTAGGAAAATTGAATTGCACAAACTTGATCAAGAGATAAGGTTTTAAAAACAAACATATGAACACGATATACACATAACAAATAGTCAGAAATTGATAAAAGAATTAGAAATATTATTTTCCTCACAACAGTCTAAAAGGTATGTATTATTGACACCCATTTTATAGATGAGAAAACTGAGGACTTCTCCCAGGTCCCAGGACTGGTGAGTTGTAGGATTAAGATTCAAACTCAGTCTATCTGGTTCCCAAGTCCACACTCAAAACCAACAAAAGCTGCCTCATTTACCATTATTACTGTTATCATTATTAGAAAAAATAATAAAATGACAACTATGATTTTTTAAAAAGCCTTAAGGATAGATTTGTGAATGCTCTTTCCTTTTTCCTCAGGCTAATAAAGAGTTGAACTAAAAACTCTTGATGACTATAACTGAAAACATTTATACTGTTTCCTACTGTGATCTTCGATCACTCTTGATTAAAGTTTTATGAGCAAGAAGAGTAGAAAGGAATTAGATTAAGAAATTATTTCTTTACCATCCTTATGATTTAGAAGATCATTCACAAGCTCATAAACATATTTAAAGTTTTAACTCCACTCGTAAAGTAACCATGAATCCTTGTCAAGTTTCTCTGGAAATCAAGAGCTCCATAAAACACTCTGAACACTGCTACTGTTCATTCCCACTATCTCAGGGCAGAGGGCTCTAAACCATCGTGGAAAGATTCATGAGCAATGGAGGGAATGGACCGTGTCTCGTTTCTCTCTGCAACTCAGTATATACAGAGCTGTGCCCAGCTTAGTATGAGTTCATTGAAGGTTTCTTGAGTTAAGTTCGGCAACTCATTTTATTTATGATTTTTCTAAGGTGCTACAAAAATCCCAATTTAGTACTATTCAATGTCTGTTTGAAAAAGGATCTCCAAGAACAGGAAGGAAAGCAGAACCCAAAGGCGATGAGCCCTTACAGAAAGGGAAGCCTCACTGCCAAAGCCAGGGGCTTCTCCTCCCCTGTAGGGTACCATTTATTCATTTATATAATCCAGTAACTAGCGAAGTGGCACACCTCAGCTGACCAACTGCCATGGCTTTCTCACCGCTGACCAGCGAAAGGGAAATTGTCACCCAACTCTCAAGAGCAAAACAAAAATGGAGCCCAGAATTTCTCTGGGAGGAAAGAGACCATGTCTAATCAGCAATTATAGGAACTGTCCCAGAGGTACATATCTTAGGTAGCCCATTGGAGGTGAGGGGCAGGCACAGAGGAGTGACCTGGGTATGTGTTTTAGCAGGCATCAATTCACAGAATCACCACCTGGGGTGTGTGTGTGAGAGAGAGAAAGAGATTGGGTGAGGGAGAAGGGCAGAGGAGGAGAGAAAAGAGAGAGCGCACATGTTCACAGCTTATCTAGATGGCAGATTTCTGCAGATTTCTTGAGACACCCATGTTTCCAAAAAATGTCCTCTCCTATACATTGTTGAGGATGAAGCTCTACAATGAGACACAGACACTTTAACAATGAAAGGGGCTTCAGCATTTATTCAATAAATTGGTTTTTGCAGATTATGCTATAAGAGCAAATTATGACCCAGCCAAAATCAAAATTACTGGTCCATTCTAAAGGAGATCAGTCCTGGGTGTTCACTGGAAGGACTAATGCTAAAGCTGAAACTCCAATACTTTGGCCACCTCATGCGAAGAGTTGACTCATTGGAAAAGACCCTGATGCTGGGAGGGATCGGGGGTGGGAGGAGAAGAGGACGATAGAGGCCGAGATGGCTGGATGGCATCACTGACTCGATGGACATGAGTTTGAGTAAACTCTGGGAGTTGGTGATGGACATGGAGGCCTGGCGTGCTGCGATTCATGGGGTCGCAAAAAGTCAGACACGACTGAGTGACTGAACTGAACTGAACTGAGTAGGACCAGAGCACACAGCCCAAGGAAGACAGAAAAGTTAGCACCCATGTGGTTTGATTCAAGCCCCAGCCCTCTTTCTGGTACATTTCAATTCATCTTTTGTTTAAAAGCAAATACCCTTGACAGAAGGAAGACCTTAAGCTTTATCCATCATTCACGTGCAGTATTTCTAAGCCTCAGGCATTCCCTTACTTCCTTGGCAGTTTTTGCTCCATCTGCATACAATTTGTACAAAATTCATATCTAGCACTTTACCTGCAGCAGAGATTGCTGATGTGTTCTGCTTTCTATCCTGCCCTTTTCCTTAAGGTGATAGCGTGCCCTGCACCACTGAGTGTGGCTGGGAACCAGACAGGCAGCCTCCCTTGCAGAAGAGTACTGCCGTGTGACATCAGAATGTAAGCAGAAGTGATAGATGCAACTTCCATCTATTGAAAGGCAACCCCTCAACATGAAGCTCCCTTTTCCCCCTTCTGACAAGTGAGAAACAGCAAGGTCATGTAGCAGCTTCAGCCCTTCAGAGGAGCATGATGCCAGAGAGGACGACGAAGCAACACAACGGGAAGAATCCAGGCTCCTAAATGAGTTCATGGACCCAAGTCTGAGACAGCTATATTGGAGATACATAAACGTCTCTCGGATTTAAGATATTTATTTCGGGGATCCCTTTGAGTGATATTGTGACTTATAATAAGAAATGTGTATTTGGTCTTCATCTCTGTTCCTGGCACAGAAATATTAAAACCTTGCAAGTTCCTAAGATATGAGCCTATGAGTGTCTTCTGTTCTGTCAATGAGATGACCTTTGGAAAGCCCTTGGGCCACCTAAACGGATGAGGAGCAAAGAAGGAGGGGCTGGTTGCCCGGAGGACCAACCATGTGATCAGAGGTTGGAACTCCCCCACTTTCTGACTGCTGGGGAGGGAAGAGGGGATGGCTGGAGATTGAGTTCAATCACCAGTAGTCAACGGCTTAGTCGACTGTGCCTTTGCAATGAAGCCTCCTTAAAAATCTGAAAGGAGGGGGTTCAGAGAGCTTCCAGGTTGGTGAACACATGCATATTTGGGGGGAGCGGCACACCTGGAGAGCCTGGGAGCTCCAAGGCCCTTTCCCCATGTGTTGCTGTATGCACCTCTTCCATCTGGCTGACCCTGAGTTAGATCCTTTTATAATAAACCGGTGGGGCTTCCCTGGTGGCTCACCTGGTAAAGAACCTGCTTGCCAACGCAGGACTTGAAAGAGACTGAGGGTTTGATCCCTGGGCTGGGAAGATTCCCTGGAGAAGGAACTGGCAACACACTCCAGTATTCTTGCCTGGAAAATTCCATGGCCAGAGGAGCCTGGCAGGCCACAGTCCATGGGGTCGTGAAGAGTCGGACACAACTGAGTGCGCACAGCTTGCATGCACACACACACACACACAATAAACTGGTGATCTAGTAAGTATACATTTTTCTGAGTTCTGTGAGCCATCCTAATAAATTAATCAAACTGAAGAGGGGTCACAGGAATCTCTATCTACAGCGAGTTGGCCAGAAGCACCAGCGACAACCTGGACTCGCTGTTGGCATCTGAAATTGGTTGGGAGGGGCAGTCTTGTAGGACTGAGACCCTAACCTATAAGATCTGAAACCATCTCCAGGTAGAGAGTGTGAGAACCAAGTTAATTGCTTAATAGTGTCGAAAAAAACAGTGTACTTTGTTAAAGCAACTTAACATTGACCCTACCTAAAACAACATCCTATGAGATAACAGCCATGAAAAATCAGGATTTTATTTCATCTTTTTGGTAAAAAACATTAAATTAGATAACTATTCAAATCACCAATGGTTCAAATACCTGGTAAAAAATCGTGCCAATACAACAGAAACATGAACACCTAACTTGAGGAAAAACTGACAGAAGGAAAGCAAAAGCAAGTGATAAGGATAAGTAGAGGGATTTCCCTGGTGGTCCAGTGGTTAAGACTCTGCCTTCCAATGCAGGGAGTGAGAGTTCAATCCCTGGCTGGGGAGTTAAGATCCCATAAGCCTCAGGGCCATAAACCAAAACATAAAATAGAAGCAATATTGTAACAAATTCAATAAAGACTTTAAAAATGGTCCACATCAAAAAAAAAAAAAAAACCTTAAAAAAAGAATAAGTGGTAAGGGCATGTGGGCATTGAGAGAAAGAAAGAGATAAGACAGAATGAAGGCTGAGTGCTGGAAGTAATACTTGCCTTGTTCACCATCCAGCCTTGGGCAAGCCTGCATTCTGCCCCACCATCCAGGAGAAGGAGACTTAGGGACTGTGGGGGCCACCTCAGCTTCGTCTCTGTCTCGGAGAAGGATCCTGCATGGGCAGAGACACATGCCTTCCTCCTCAACACCTCCCAGCAAACACCCAGGTGGGGCTTGCCAGCAATGGGCACCATTGTACAAGAGTCTGGACGGTAGTTGTATAAGAGCCTGGCCAGCCTCATCTCCTCCTCCTGCCCTGATTCCCTTCCCTGTGCAAAACAAGGGGGAAAGTCAGAGCACTCGAGGACTAGCGAGAGAAAGGCAGCATCGTCGGTGTTTGCCAACAAAGACAACTCTTGCACGGCTCTCATGTTGGGCAACCCCCCGCGGCTCCTCCCCTCTGGGTTGCCTCCCACCTGCAGGGACCAGCTGGAGAGGGGCAGATTGAAAACTCCTGTGCCTAAAATCCACCTTCCCTTGACCTGCAGCGTGTCCACCGCGGCCACCCCACATCACCTCCCCCTAACTTCAGTCTTGAAACATAAAAATACTGTTTTGCCTGAGGCCAACTTGGAAGCAGAAGAAAACGAGTGTTTAAACTAATTTTCAGAAAACAGTATTCATCATTTTAGCTTCCCATCTGGAATCATTAAAAACACACACACACACACAACAGCAGGTTTTGCCTTCACCTCTATCACTGCACTTGACCCCTGCACTGAGACAGAACAGAATTGAGTCAAATAGTTCTGTTTATTTTTCCTTAGAAGGTGGTGGGACAAGGCTTTCTCCTCCCACTGAGGAGCCCTTGCTTGCAGCATCCTTCAAGTCACTGTCAGCACAGAGACCCTAGATTCTCCTCCTTGAACCACACTAACCCATCAGAGTAAACACATCAGAGTGAAATTGTTGAGTAACGACTTTCAAATGTATGGGAAGGAAAATCTCATATCTTAGTGTCTGAGCTGGTCAGTCAGTATAGTCGCTCAGTCGTGCCCGACTCTTTATGACCTCATGGACTGTAGCCCACCAGGCTCCTCTGTCCATGGGATTCTCTAGGCAAGAATACTGGAGTGGGTTGCCATTTCCTTCTCCAGGGGATCTTCCCAACCCAAGGATTGAACCTGGGTCTCCCACACTGTGGTCAGATTCTTTACGGTCTAAGCCACCAGGGAGGCCTCTGTGTCGGAGCTAAGCAAATCAGAAAACAAATGTTTGAAAGTGAAGTGTGAAAACAAATCACTATGAATGGTAGAAATAGCCCAGACTTTAAAGTTAGGCAGACCTGGTTCTACACTGGATATTTGGAGGCGAGTAAATGCACATCTCTGAGCTCAAATTTCATGCTCAGAAAATTGAGACAGTAGTAGCTTTCACATAAAGTTGTTGAGAAAAGTAAATGGGATGACATATTTTAACCTGAATAACACAATACCTGGCAAGTATTTCACTTCATAAAATCAAGTTACATTTTTCTTTCTTTTTCTTCCCCTTAAAACAAACTTATTTTTTAAATCCCTTAAACAGAACTATGGTGAGGTGCAATTTCAGCATTATTGATAACAGCCAAGTAGTGGAAACAACCCAAATATCCATCAACTGATAAATGGGATAAGTAAATTATGATACAATACAATGGAATAAAAAGGAATGGATTAATGATACAACATGGATGGACCCTGAACACATGCCACATGAAAGAGGTCAATCACAAAAGTTCACGTATTGTATGATTCCATTTGTGAAATGTCCAGAATAGGCAAATCTATAGAAACAGGTTACTAGTTACTGAGAGCAAGGGGTGGGAGACTGAGGTGGGGGGAAAGAAGGGTGACTGCTAATGAGTGTTGGCTTTCTTTTGGGGGTGATGAAAATACACTAAAATTAGATTGCAGTGATGATTGCACAGTCCCATGAATATACTATAAAACACTGTACACTTTGGATAAATTTTATAGTATGTGACATATCTCAAAAAAAAAGTGTTTCTTTTAAAAAAGGGAAAAGGTGTCAGGGTTGAAAGTGGTCTTAGAAGTCATCTGGCCCAGTCCATCCTTTTGCACTTCGGAAACTGAACTCCAGAGAGCTTATCAGGTGGCCTTCCTAAGGGAGCACAGATGTTCGGGGCAGATGAGAAACCAGAAGCCAAGCGTCCTGAGTTCTGGGATGAGGGCTTGTCCCCGATAGAGAAGACAGCCCCAACATCCTTGCTGCCCACGGGGCCCTTGCACTTCTCTCTCCCTTCAAAGGAGGGCTCATCCTGCAGGAATGATGGAGCAGCGAGTGTACCTGAGCCAAATACCACCCAGGAGAGCTGCTTATCACCCACTCAGCAGGTGTTTACTGGAACCTTCCATGAGCCAGGCAGCGTGAAGGACTGGGGAGGCAACAGTGAGCAACACGAAATGTTCCCTCTCTTCACAGAGCTTGGATCTCGATGATGATAGCAGCTCATCTTTATAGAACACTGAGTGTTCTGCACTTTACATGGTGCATCTCATGTCATCCTCAAAAACGGGTGCTTCCTTATGTGTGCTTTCTTCATGAGTATTCTCCAGGTAATCTTATTATTCCCATTTTACTGATGGAACCACTGAGGCTCACAGAGATTAAATAGCTAGCCTGAAGTCAGAGCTGATGAACAGTGCAGTCAGGCATCAATCATAATACTCTGACCCCAGGACTGTGCTTCTAACCCTTATACTGGTCTATTAGTGATCCATAAAATAAGGGAACAACAGTCAATTAACCATTAAAATTAGTGATCAGCAGACATGTCAGTCTCAGAGACATGTGGGAAGGGATGTTTAGGTATCATGGATCTGAAGTGATCCATGTCTATAAGGAGGTGCCATTTGTGCTGAAACCTGAAGAGTGAGGAGCTGCCAGGGGAGCAGGAAGAGAAGGCTGGTGGTGTTGATGTGTTGCAGGTTGTGAGACTGGAGCACAGGGGGAGGTGGGAGACAGGGGTAGGGAGTCGAGCTGGTAGGGCCTGGTGGGCCATGGAAATGAGTCTGGATTTCATTCCAAGTGCAATGGGAAACCGCTGGATGGGTTTAAGCAAGGTGATATATGAGTGATAAGATCTGACTTACAGAATCCCTCTGGCTGCTGAGTAGAGGTTGATAATGGAAGGGGGAAGGTGGAAGCAGAGGAACCAGGTGGGAACGTGTTGCTGCAGCCCAGGTGAGGCAGGCTGGTGACCTGGACCAGGAGGGAGCAATGGAAATGGAGAACAGGAACCACTTCAAGATGTATCCTGGAAGTAGAAGGGTCCTGGGTAAGGGACTGGGTGTAGGCAGGAGAGAAAAGGCAGAATGAATGACTCTTAAGACCTTGGCCGGGTGCTCTCTATCAGGCCATGCTGTCCTCGTGCATGGACCATGTCTTTCATTTTCTGTCTTCTGATGCTTTGACCTCTGAGGCCTTGCTGGACCAGAGGGACTGCCCCTCCCAGGATTAGCCAGTCTGTAGAGAAAATAAACAACTTATCCATGAGGGTGCTCCTCAAATACAAACCAATGAATCCGCACCCCAAGCATCTCCTTTATCAGCTCTCACACTCCTAGCCTTTGGTCACCTGCCCTAATGACTCCAGGACCAGATACCAAGTAGCTAGGGACAGCCCAGATCTCACTGAAACGATTCTCACTCGGCTTCATCGGTTCCTTCCTGTGGATCCACAGCAACACCTGCCCTCAGTCCCTTTCTCCAGACCCCGGCCCTGTTGACCAAGCTTGGTGCTTCCCTGTGTGGCCCACGGTGGCATGGTGTGGCCCGTCTCCTTGGGAACTGTGAGTAACAAACCATCTCTTCAATGACAGCTGTCTGATCTTTTGGCCTAACTATATCTCAAATATTAACTAAACTTTGGGGGGAAGGGGAGGGTGGGATGAGTTGGGAGATTAGGTTTGACATACATATGCTAACATGTGTGAAAATGATAGCGAGTGGGAAGCTGCTGTATAATACAGGGAGCTCAACTCGGTGCTCTGATGACCCAGAGAGGTGAGACGGGGTGGGTGGGCGGGAGGGAGGCTCAAGAGGGAGGAGATATATGTATACATATAGTTGATTCTCTTCTCTGTACAGCAGAAACTAATACAACATTGTACAGCAATTATGCTCCAATGAAAATTAATTAAATTTATAAAACTAAAAACCCCACTCGGTCAAAATGTCACTTCTTTTTTTCCCTCAGTATATATATTTTATTGAAGTATAATTGACTTACAATGTTTCAGGTGCACAGCAAGTTAATTCATTTATATATATATGTGTATACATATGAAGGAAATGGCAACCCACTTCAGTGTTCTTGCCTGGAGAATCCCAGGGACGGGGGAGCCTGGTGGGCTACCGTCTATGGGGTCGCACAGAGTTGGACACGACTGAGCGACTTCACTTTCACTTTTCACTGTCATGCATTGGAGAAGGAAATGGCAACCCACTCCAGTGTTCTTGCCTGGAGAATCCCAGGGACTGGGATTCTGGTGGAATCTGGTGGAGGGAGCCTGGTGGGCTGCCATCTATGGGGTTGCACAGAGTTGGACACGACTGAAGCGACTTCAGAGCAGCAGCAACAGCATACATATATAAACACATATACTATTTTTCAAATTATTTTCCATTATAGATAATTATATTGACTACAGTTCGTTGTGCTATACAGTAAACCTTTGTTGCTTGCTGTATATCTATTTTTTTAATTAGAAATCTAGCATTCTATCCATACTAAGTCAAGCAAGTGACTCAAAATGTCATAAATTTTACTTAGGCAAAAATTCATAAGTTTCCTAAAATATATATATTAAGCATATTATGTATATATACATATGTATGCATGCTTGGTCGCTTCAGTCATGTCCAACTCTTTGTGACTCCATGGACTACAGCCCACCAAGCACCCCTGTCCGGGATTTCCCAGGCAAGAATATTGGAATGGGTTTCCATTTCCTTCTCCAATAAATATGTATACAAAAGCTTTTCTACACTGCTTGATAGACGAGAAAGAACATCAAAAAAAAAGAGAGAGAGAGAGAAATGGAGAAGTTAGAAAACATAAACTAAATGAAATGGGAGCACTGAATATGAAATAGAAAAGGTGAGGAGTGAGGGTGGCTGAGCCTGAGAGCACAGTGCTCCCTGCATCCACAGCGCTTCCCCTCGTTTGACATCAAGTGGGCACATCTCTTCTGTGCTCCTGAAAGAACCTCAAGAGTCTGGACAGGTTGAGCCCCTCCCTTTGCCATGCCTGCCCCCAGCCCCGTCATTTTCCCTGGAATCCCCTGGACTGAGACACAGAGCTGGGCTCTGGCTCCACCGACTGTGCCACACAAGGCACAAGGAAGCCCTTCTGCTCTGGGCAGGGGATGAGGCTCCAAATGACGTGCTTACAGCCCTGCTCACTCCCAACAAGCTGCACTTGGAAACCCAGTGCTATTGATATTGCAGATATTATTTTAACAATAGCTTTCACGATAATTAAGCCAGTGAACATCTCTGCCTGGGGAACCATAGGCAGGGGCTGTAAGAGGGTGGGACAGGGGTGACTGAGCATACCCACACTATTAAAAGAGGTGAGAATTAGCAGAGGCACTTAGAGGGATTTCCAAGAGTTGTTAAAGGTGATCAAAGCCTTTTCTTCCTCAATAAGACCTTAATTGTGCTGAGAGTTACCACAATTAAGCAGTGGGTAGCAAATAAAATGCCCTGGCTCTTTGCGAAGTGAAGCAAGGAAACTGTGAAACTGGGTTTCAACAAGCGAGATTTTCAAACTACTGCCAGAAAAGTTCCTGGAGTACTAGATTCTGAGGCAGTGGGTGTACAGAGGCAAACACAGCCCACTGCCTCCACTCTGAAGCCTGGAAGATGGGACAGGTATGGGCAGAGCTCCTGACCTAAGGGCTTCCACGTATTGATGGGCACAAGGGGGCCCAAGAGGTGACGTCACATGGCTGAGATCACGCAGCTTGGGAGTGGCCTATTCGCAGGTGGGTGAGGTTTTTCTGAGTGGTGCACATTTGACCTTGGAGCTCCTTTCTCACCCCAGCTCAACCCGTGTGCTCCCGTTCCCAGGAGCTGGCCCAGGCAGGTGTAAACAGGCAGCCTTCTCTTCTCAAGAGAGAGGGCAGGTCCCTCGGACCTCCACAGCACTCTGAGCTCAGTCATACTCTCCTCGCTAGTCCCTGCAGTGCTTGGTTGAGGCTGCTCAGAGAGCTGACTCTGATTTAGTTATCTGTGAATGTCCAGTGCTCAGCATCATGCCTGGTACATGTTTCATAAATGTGGGATGAACACATGACTGGAGGGAGGCGAGGGGCAAAGAATGAGGAAGGAAGGAAGAATGAGGAATGGAGAGCAAAAGGGAGGGATGGAGGTTTATATATGTATATATAACATGGCAACCCACTTCAGTATCCTTTCCTAGAGAATCCTAAAGGACAGAGGAACCTGGCAGGCTACAGTCCATGGGGTTGCAAAGAGTCAGACACGACTGAGTGACTAAGCACACACACACACACATTTATACACACACACATATACATAACATACCAAAAGTTGTCTCCAGCAAACCTCTGTGGGATAAATACCAGGACCCTTCAAACAGGCTCTCTAGAAATAAGTGAAGTCCTATTCATTAATCCAAAGGAAATAATGACATGTGGAATCCAAAGTGGAACCTTGTCGGATGCATCTCTGGTCTGTCATCATAGCTTAAAGATGGGCTCTCTGTGCGCACGCACGCTCAGTCGCTTCAGTCCGACTCTTTGCGACCCCATGGATTACAGTCCACCAGGTTCCTCTGTCAATAGGATTTTCCCAGCAAGAATACTGGAGTGGGGAGCCATGCCCTCCTCCAGGGGATCTTCCCGACTCAGAGATCGAACCCACGTCTCCTGCATCTCCTGCACTCCCACTAGATTCTTGACCTGTGAGCCACCTACTGGAAGATAGGCTCTCTGTTACATAATGCAAACTCTGTGTCCTCCCAGGTAATATCAGTGCAGCAGAAACATCAGGGGAAATGCTGGCAGACTTGACTACTGACTCAGCATTGGCACAACACAAAATTGCTTCTCAGATTCTAGATGTGGGTGTCTTTTTCTAAGATGAAAACTCATTTTGCAATAATCTATCACCAAAAAAAGGTTATCATATTGATTCTACCAAAAAAACTGAACACTAAACTACACCACATATGCTTTGGAGAAGCTGCATAACTTACAACGTCAGAGTAAAGCATCGTGTGGGCTCTGAGTGCATAGCTCTGCTGTTTGATGTCCGGTGGTGTTCCATTAAAAAAAAAAAAAAAAGTACGAAAACTACAAAGAAGTGAAAGCTTTAAAGTACCTTTTGCACTGTAGACCATATTTGCTTTCATTTCAAATCACCTTGTCTATTTACTTGAAAGGAAAATGGTAATAATAACTCTTTGCAAAATTGGGAACATTAAGCAGTTCATTTTTCCCATTTTTGTCTTACTTCCAGTACACTCAAGCAGGGCCACTAGGCCTCAAGAGAGTATACCGAAAACTGGAAAATGACCTTCTTGTCCTCTCTCTGCACTCTTCCTTCACAAGTGAGGGTTTCTGTGATCACCACCTCTGCTGTTACCTTGGAGACCAGAGAATAAATAGATTCCAAATGCAGGTGGTGTCTTATCCAAATGAAGATGCAACTTACATTCTTCTTGAAAGACAAGGACAATTCTCAAAGCATCTTCTGAGGGCAGAGGACAACCGACACTTTGTACGGATGCTGCGGAGACCATCCTGAGCTGCTTGGCGCTGCCTGTGTGGAGACAGGTGAGTGTACACAGGCATCAGCCACGCAAGGACCACCTGCAGACCCACGTTCCGCCTGTCCTGTCTCAGAGACAGATGACTGCACCACGGCCATGGAGTTTATCGTACTTACAGCCCCTCAAAAGCAGGAAGGAGTTACAAGCATACTGAGAGATTAAAATCTGCCCCTCTCTCACCCCCAAATATATAGCAGAAGCTTCCACAGAAGGCAGCATGGGGTTAAAAAGTCTGGATCTCAGAGTTTTCCATGTTGGGTTTGATGCCCAGCTCTTCCACTTACTCTGTGATGTGGGCAAGGTGCCTATCTTCCCAAGCCCCCGCTGCGTCACCTGTAAAGTAAGCATGCCTGTCCCACTTAGCTCACCAGGCTCTGAGGTGTTTAAGTGGGAGAAGGACACAAAATGCCCTCGCCAGGCAGCACTCCATGAACGATGTCACTGGTGTCTGGCCAGGCTTCCCAGGTGGCACTAATGGTAAAGAGCCCTCCTGCCAGTGCAGAAGACGTAAGAGACGCAGGTTGGCTCCCTGGGTTGGGAAGATCCTCTGGAGGAGGGCATGGCAACCTACTCCAATATTCTTGCCTGGAGAATCCCACAGACAGAGGAGTCTGGCGGGCTCCAGTCCACAGGGTCCAAAGAGTCAGACGCAACTGCAGCGACTTAGCACACATGCACTCTGTCTAGCCACCTAATTCAGGTCCCTCTGAATGAGGTCCCACTGCTGTCAAATGTCTTTGCACCCCAGGAGTGGAAAGAACGGAACATGCAAGACTCAGAAAACCTTGCCCTGAGGGAGCTGGTCAAGAAAAGTCTGGTGTTCAGAAGGACACTGTTTCCCACCTTCTTACTTGTGAGGAGTCTGTTTCCCACCTTCTTACTTGTGAGGAGTCTTAGGCATATAACAAACCCTCTTACTTTCTTTGAAAACCTTCTGGTGAGCCCAAGAGAGAACCAAAGAGTCTGGTCCAGACTAATTTCAGCCCTGGAGAACAAAGCCAAAGGCACCAACCTGCATACACAAAACTATCTTTACACACCAGACCTCAACGAGCTGCAGACTGGAAGTGAATTGCTGGGGTCACTCTTTTGTGTCTCTTGTCTGAATTGAACCTGAATATTGAATCTGATAGGTCTTCAAGAGGTCCTACAACCATGGGGAAAGCCCCAGAACAGTGGGTCTTGAGGAAACCTCAGACATCAACTTCATTCTTCAGCAGGCTACACTTCAGTTGGCTTCCTGTGGCCCTCGGGATGAGGTCAAAATGCTGACCACAACATATGTGACCTCCAGCTGGCCTACATGTTCCTTCAAGTTCCGTAATCCACCCCAGCCCATTTGTTGCCGTAGAGCTTGCACAAATGCAGTCTGTCTGTCGGAAATGCTTCTCTACCTCATCCAAACTTCACTCCTCCTTATCCTTCAGTCTCAACTTACACAACTTTCCTCAAGAAGCCTTCCTCACTCCACCAACTCGGTCCTATCTTTCCATAACACCACACACTTCCCTCTTCCTAAAGTACATCACCTCAGGATTATTTTTTTTAACATTAGCCTAACTTGCTATCCGATAAAATGTAAAAGGACATGAACTATATCCAATTTACTCTCATAATCTTCCCATTGCCCAGCACAAACCTTGATACTAGCTGAACACTGGATGAATGAATGGGAAATCAGGTTTAACCATCTGGTCTACCTCCCCTTGCGTTACAGAAGAACCTGAAGGGGATCCAGAGAGGTGAAGAAACTCACCAGAAGAAACCAAGCACCTTTGGTTGCACCCAGTAGTTAGAATAGGGCTTCCCTCATAGCTCAGTTGGTAAAAGAATTTGCCTGCAATGCAGGAGACTTGGGTTCGATTCCTGGGTCAGGAAGATCCCCTGGAGAAGGAAATGGCAACCCCCTCCAGTATTCTTGCCTGGAGAATTCCATGGACAGAGGAGCCTTGTGGGCTACAGTCCATGGAATTGCAAGAGTCGGACATGACTTAGTGACTAATCAATAACACAATAGTCAGAATCTAGCTTTCCAAACGATCGGTGCTGGGGTTCTTCCCAAGCAACCCTCCCCCTTACTAACAGTATTTAACTCCCATGTATCACAATGTCTGCACTTAAGATTGATTCCAGACATGGACCATGATTTAGTGTAGACTGTGTGACATCCACCTTCTCTGTTCTGTATGAGGATGAACTAGGAAGACTGCTATTTCTCAGTCTCTTATGGGCATGTTGGGATTCTGATTCAGACATCACACAGTTGAGCACACAGCATGTAGGAGTACATGCTGCCCCCACTGCTTTGTTCAGTGCCTTAGAAAAGTAAATGCCACATCACAATATCACTTTGGTGCAACCATTGAAATGGCCTTCTTTCCCCAGTGAGGAAATATCCCAATGAGTGCAAGCTTCCCTCCGGTGGTGTCATTTTCAATGAAGCTTGCCTGTGTCATTTGCAGTTAGGGGTTCATTGGTCAGAAGTGTTTTCTAGGGATGTGCACAATGGAAACCATTAGAGAGATACTCAGAGCTGCCAGCTAGCCCAAAAGTTTAATCCACTATATTAACTGTAATGATGGTAGGCAGCTGCTAAAAGAGAGGAAAAGATGAGAAAGCAAAAGAGTGCCAGCCTTGTACCTACACACACTCACATGAGGTTTTAACCCAGTACTGAGTTTAATATAATTATAGCGTTAATAACCTCTTCCAGATTACTAAAAATACCTTTAAAATCCTTTAGATAACGAGCTCCAATACTTTGGCCACCTGATGTGAAAAACTGACTCACTGGAAAAGACCCTGATGCTGGGAAAGATTGAAGGCAGGAGGAGAAGGGGACAACAGAGGATGAGATGGTTGGATGGCATCACCGACTCGATGAACATGAGTTTGAGCAAACTCCAGGAGCTGGTGATGGACAGGGAAGCCTGGCATGCTGTGGTCCATGGGGTCGCAAAGAGTCGGACACAACTGAGCAGCTGAACTGAACTGAACTGAAGAGACTATACAATAAACCTGTATGTCTCCACTGTGAACTACCAGAGTGGAATTCTATCATCACTTTTATTTTGGTTTGGAGCTGGCTGGCAGAACTCAAAACTCTTGGGGTAGCTTTTAGGATTATTTCTCAGCTGGACAGGTTCATACATGAATCCCAGAGAATGGTGACATTCTTCTTTGGAAAGCATTGGGTAGTACAGGAATTCTCATCTCTACAATCAAAAGGCATCAAAAATAAATTTGGATTTAAAAAAAAAAAAGGGTCATTGTAGAGGGTCTCAGATTCACACTGGTTCATCGGATGAATTATAGTTATGTCATTCGTGTCGGTAACTCTGTGTTAGAAAGCAGTCAATGCAATATCTGCAGTACAAATTACAGACTTTGATCCCAATGTGCCCGTTAGAACAGAGAACTAGGTTTGCTCTTTTTATTTTATATCTCCAAATGTTTCAGAGTGAAGAGATGAGAAAGTGCATTGAATCCTTCGGTTCCCTCTTTATCCGTCTCTAAATGGGATCTTAGGACTGCGTGTGCTTACCTCGCCTTTTATCCAGCCTGCAGCGAGGCTCATCTGCAAGCAAAAATTACCTTGCCCAAGTATTCTTAGGAGAAATAATTAGCCACAAGCCCCTCCTCCGCACACTCTCCCACATTCCTCGGGAGGCCCAGATGCCTGACATAAATCATTTAGTCCTGAGCCCTCGCATACACCTTTCCCACTGGATTCCATAATTGGCAAAGTAGTTGCCAACTGGGTTTAAAGTGATTTGAAATTGTTTTCCATCCAGTCTTGCTGATAGCAAAAGGTTTCCCCTTTACCTCAAGCATGAGTTACAGTAACATGATTGAATGTAACCAGTTATTCAGTTCAAGCTGTGATTCTGATACACTATAGACAATATGAATTCCCCAGAGCTCAGTGAGGCCATCTCAATGGTCCGTTTAAGTCCAATTCAATTAGACTCACTATGGTTCTTAGACTTCCTTAGGTATGTTTGCGGCAGCCCTCGGGGTTGAATGTGAGACTGGTATTCATCTAGGACTTTTAAATTAGGTCTCAGGTGTCATCATTCTAAATGAATTATTACAGTGGTGTGTTCACACTGCTGTAGTTGAGTTGTGTTAGTATCTCCCCTCGACCATTTTAATCCACTGTGGAACAGAACTTGTCATGTAAGGGCTCTGCCAGAGAGTGACTTTTTCCTTGAAACCCAGTTTTTAAAATAATTGGCCTACCAAGTAAACACTGTGATATGCATTTTTTTGGAGTGGGGGGGCAGGAAAGACCACCTGAATTTATTGGGGTTTTTTTTGTCTGTATGCTTGTTTTGTTTGTAAGAGAGCAAACGCAAGAACAGCTCTCAATATTGCCTTTTCTCACATTTAACAGACTGAGTCGAGAATGTATCCCTATTTGCAGGGGGTTGGGGTCAGGGGGAGGGGGTGCTGAGCACCAGACCTAAAAGGGAAGTTAATATATCAGGCTTTCTTTTTTCAAAATTTCCTGTTGTCTGCCTCTATAATCTCTCCTTCTGGAGCCTCAACTAACATTTTCTTCTTTCTTTTAATTTCCCGGGCTTTATATGAGCCCCAGCCATGACATCAGCAAGCATGTGGGCACATCTGTCAGTGTGCAGCTATTTCAGACACATTAAAAAGTACATGCTCATTTCCCCATGCTAGAGTTGCCTAACAAACTATAGCTTCGAGCAGAGAGTGACAATGACATTAATACCATAGTAGAGGGATCAGCCAGCCTAATGGAGAAAGCACCCTCTGCATGTGTCATCAATAACAAATCACACGCTGGGCAGAAAATAAAATAATTACAGAACCTGCTTTTCTTTATCCAGGCAATTCAGACACTGTGGCAATGTTCCAAGTTCCCAAAACCAAGGGGTTGCAGTAATCAGCCTCACTCTGAAAATATATACGAGAGAGTTTAAAACAACAGAGCCATGAAATTCAGAACAAAGCAACAACAGGTGAGCAGATTAAATGGGGCACTAATTGGGGAGTATATAAATCAGAATCACAGAATGTGAACACATTTAGGGTTTATTATTATTTCTCAATCAAAGACAAGCTGAACTGGCAAACTGATCTTTCTATATACTATCTCTATGATTATGCCTGTGACTTTTGTATTTTAAAAGAAGGTAATACTTTGCAGTTACAGGGTAAATTTAAATAATTAACCGGAAAGCTCAGGTCCTCCAATTATTCAAGGCACCTAAATTATACAAAGAGACTCTAATGCTCTATCCATACACAAAGCTAAGTTTATTTTTAATCATTAGTATAAAGTCCTAAGCAAAATCATTACAGCCCTCATAGTTTACTTATTAAATGCATGCGCACTAGAGCAAGTAGTGAAAGATTGTTTAGGGTGACTGAAATGGTAGAGGAAAGTGCTAGCTGATTTTAGTGTTCAAAATTAGTTGCTGCTGATTCAAATAGATGTGAAAGTGAAAGTCACCCAGTCAACCTCAGGTGTCTGACTCTGTGACCCCCTGGACTGTAGCCCACCAGGCTCCTCTGTCTGCGGCATTCCCCAGGCCAGAATACTGGAATGGATAGCCTGTCCCTTCTCCAAGGGATCTCCCTAACCCAGGAAGTGAACTGGGGTCTCCTGAGTTGCAGGAGGACTCTTTACCAGCTGAGTTCAAATGGATGGTAAATTTTTATTTCATAAGTACATTTTTTTAAGATGTCACATACATTAAAGATAATATTCACCAAACTAAACTTCCTCGTCCCTAGGAGTTTAGGTTTCTCTGATGGGATTTAGATAATTAATCAAACTAACCCTATCTTCCCTGGTGACTCAGATGGTAAAGCGTCTGCCTGCAATGCTGGAGACCCAGGTTCGATCTCTGTGTCAGGAAGAGCCCCTGGAGAAGGAAATGGCAACCGACTCCAATACTCTTGCCTGGGAAATCCCATGGACAGAGGAGCCTGGTAGCCTACAGTCCATGGGGTTGCAAAGAGTCGGACACGACTGAGCAACTACTTTACTTTACTTTAAACCTATCTCAGATTCATTGCTCTCGCTACTCCCCCTTCATGAAAAGCTCTTCCCTCAGATACACACAGTTTCCTCATCAACATCAAATACATTCCCAGAGACTCCTTTCCTGACAGCCTTCACCCCTGCAGTCCCCTTCTCACTGTCACAGTCTATCCCATCGCCCTGCATTCAAATTCTTTGTGAAATTGAGAACTACCTTGTTTCTTATCTACTGATAGAGGAGGCACTGTCTCTAAACTTGTCCCTTCACTTCTGTATCCCCAGTGCCTAGATAGTACCCAGTACACAACAGTGAGTGAATAAATCAGTGAGTGAAAGAAGCACCTACACGCACACACAATGATGACAACTGAAGTCAAATTATACTGACCCAAATTTATCCATGCTTTTCTGATACAAAATATGGATTTATTCCTCAAAGGAAGAACTGGGGAGTTGGTACTAATAAAGCTTATCATAAAATGTGTAAACAATGTGATGAGATGGTTGGATGGCATCACTGAGTCAATGGACATGAACTTGGGCAAACTCCGGGAGATGGTGAAGGAGAGGGAGGCCTGGTGTGCTACAGCCCGTGGGGTTGCAAAGTCAAACCCGACTTGGTGACTGAACAACAGCAACAACAAAATAATGTCTAGGATTGTCGAAGAACAGAAAAAACAATACAGACTATTCAGTAATGCAGGATTTCAAATTCCTAGGTTATCATCTCGGTTTCCACAGTGTTGGAGTCTGGCTGAGTATCCACACGCAGCAAAAACTGAATGCCCAGTGATTGGTGGTGGTGGTTTAGTCTCTAAGTCTTGTCTGACTCTTTAAGACCCCATGGACTGTAGCCTACCAGGCTCCTCCGCCCATAGGATTTTCCAAGCAAGAATACTGGAGTGGGTTGCCATTTCCTTCTCCAGGAGATCTTCCCAACCAAGGGATTGAGCCTGCATCTCCTGCATTGCAGTTGGATTCTTTACCATTAAGCCATCAGGGAAGCCAAATGCCCAGTAGACACCACAAGCACAAAGCAAAATCTGTCCAGTGGGGATTCTAATTCCAGCATTGTGGAAGACTAGATATCACAGAATAGAACCTTGAAAAGAGCTCAATAAGTTATAAAAAAAAATTTCCTTTTTTTCTTAAATTGTAGTAAAATATACATAACATAAACATTTCATCTTAGTTATTTTTCAGGGCACAGTTCAATGGCATTAAGTTCACTGACACTGTTATGCAGCCATCATCACCATCCATCTCCAGAACTTTTTCCATCTTGCACAACTGAAACTTCATGCCCATTAAACAATGGCTCCTGATTCTCCTCTTCCCTCAGCCTTTGGCACCATCATTCTACTTTCTGTCCTTATGAATTTGAGAAGCCACCACAATGAGAAGCCATGCACTGTAACTTCAGAGTAACCTCAAGTAGAGAAAGCCCACACACAGCAAACGAAGATGCACCACGGCCAAAAATAAACTGATCGACAGATTAAAAATAATAATAATAATCATCATCATCTCAGAGAGAAGAACACCAAAAACCAAGTAAAGGTATTAATAGCAACCAGAGGGAAGAGTTAGTTAAGCTATAATGAAATTCATGGCAAGCAAGGCTGAAAGCTGAAAGGCAGTGGAGTATCTTCAGTGAACTGAGAACAAGTAACTCTCAATGCAGAACTTTAAAGACTATCAAGAAAAAGGGCAAATAAATATATTTTCTAAAAGAAAACACAGAGGTATTTCTTACTAAATGACTCTCACAAAATGAAATTCTAGAACTCGCATTTCAGGAAGCGTGAAAATTATTCCAGAGGAGAGCCTGGGAGGCAAGAAAGCAAGAAGGCACAGTGAGGTGGAGAACTCATCAACTACATAAAATTTTAAAAAAAGGCCTAATTTGT
Organism: Bos indicus; assembly: GCF_029378745.1. Lineage (NCBI taxonomy): Eukaryota > Metazoa > Chordata > Mammalia > Artiodactyla > Bovidae > Bos > Bos indicus. The sequence goes on from NC_091783.1 coordinate 32,501,737, forward strand.
AACATTAAAAAGCAATCAGTATAGAGCCAAATATACTAACCATGTTAAGTCAGAGAGGATAACCAGAATTGGTCATCTTAGGTTTTGAGTATCTGACAGGACAGCAAACATAACAAATATACACTCTAAGCTACATACACATGTTAAAATTCTTAGAGAAACATTGAAGGATGGAAATAGTGTATATAACTTCCAAGCCAGTAGAGAAGGGGATAAAGGAATGAGGGGAAAATCAAAGCTAACACAAGAAAGGCTTAAACAGGGGGAAAAAACACAAAAACACAAAAACAATTATTTGAATGAACGAAAGATTAACACAGTAATAATGAAAAATAAAAAAAAAATAAAATAGTAATAATGACAAGAGCAGAAAGAAATACTGATTTTGCATCCAAAATAGAGCACAGACATAAGCCAATGTAATACGTGAGCTATAGTTACAAATAAAATCATATTTCATACATCATAGCACCTACATGCACTGAATGGACATACAGCTTAAAATATTCTGATCAGGGATTTAAAAATATGCTGGAATTTTAAAATAAAAATCTACATTAAAAAAATGCACACCACCTGGGTCAGTTCAGTGTAGAACTATAATGAGATATATGAATAAGTTTAAAAAGACAAGCTACAGAATTGCACATACAATCCTTTTTTGTTAAAAAAATTGTAAGTGTGTGTGTATATGTGATTACACTCACACGTATAAAAAAAATTTGGACACATGGGAGTCTCTTCATAACTATGCATTTTGCATTGTTGAAAATTATTTATACAATAAGCATGCATAATTAATTTTATAATTAAAATTTTATATTTACATTTTATAGTTTTCTAAAATTTTATAATTAAAAAAAGTAAAATATAGAAAAAATTTTTAAATGTATCTAAATGCTAGAAGGACAATACACAGAGAAGAAAAACAAGATGGAAACAAGATGGGATAGGGTGAAGATCATGGAGAAGAATAAAGTGTTAAGATGGTATTGGGAGACTAGGGGGAAAAAGTGAGAAATTGGGAAACAGAGACATCAGAAGATTTGTATTAATGTTGCTCCTATTTAACTTAAAAAAAGAGAAAGAAGTTTTTTTTTTTTTTAGTTTTTTTAAATAAATTTTATTTACTGGTTGGTTTGAGGGTTTTTTATTTTTCTAATGTGTGTTGGTATGTTGCCAAAGTGCTTGATTTTTCTGCAGCTAATTAAGACCCTTGCCTGGATTTGGACCCTGGAGATAAAGGTCAGAACTGCTAGAGGACTTTGAAAGGTTTTAACTATTCTCTGTGCTCCTAAAAGCTTAACTCCTCAATTGCCAACCTGAAAAATGGTGTCACCCCCCAACCCCCTCCCTCAACCTCCTGTTTAAATCTTTGTCCACTTAATCCCTCGTTAACTCCTTGAACCCCTTCAACTGAATTTACATGTCTGTTTCTGGCAGCGTTGGTTTTTGCCAGAGATAATGGTGTCTGGGAACATCATTTTGTCTCTCCTATGGCTAGTTAACATCTGGACCCTGGTTTTTCAAACTACCACAGCTTTTTTCAGGATTAGAAGCCCTGAGAGGAAGGTGTTAATCAGAGCAACACCCAAAACAATTGGACTCTAGGTACTGACTCAAATCCTGAGATAAAAGCAGCTTGAAAATATCCAGTGGCTCCCTCCCAGCCTTCAAAAAAAGTTAGGAAAACTGAACAAGGAAATGGGCAGGAAAGGCCTGGGCAGGAAATGAGGTAATGAGTCATATAAATCCTAAAGTCTCACCACTGTGTGTGTTAAGAAGGAAATGAAAGAAAGTAAATGTGCTCATTATACAGCTTAATTTATAGCAGAATACAAAAATATTCTGCTGATGAAATTTTCAAGAGATTCAGTTGCACAGTTAGTTATTAATTAAGTTTTCAAAAAAAAAAATAAACTAATGGTATGACTAATTAAAATTTTGGCCTAAAATACTGTAGCCCAAGTCACTTTATTCTTAGCTAATGAAAAATAATATGACCCCCTACTGAAGACCTCCTCAAAGGCTGCTTGGGCATATTCACAATTCTCTTGGTCTCAAAGCTATTTGGCCCTTTTGTTCCAATACAATAACCCCAATATATCAGACCATCTCTATTTGCTTCAAGCTATGGGGAGAATTCACTCCTTTTACCCTATGCAAATCTTTATCTTCAGAATGGCTTTACACACAAGCAGAGCAGACAGATACCTGATACTGTGATGCAGCGATTCCCTGAAATCTTCTAAGAATGTCTCTGCACCCAGGTTTCAAAACACCAGAAACACCACCAGGAAATAGACATACAGCTTAAAGCAGAATTGATTTCGGAGTTTAAAATTTCCTTTTCTTCAGGTTTCCTTTAAAAGACTTTCTTGGTGGTCCTGTAGCTAGGACTCCACGCTCCCAATGCAGAGGGCCTGGGTTCGATCCCTAGTCGGCGAACCAGATCCTACATGCCAACTAAAGATCCTGCTTGCTGCAACAAAGATTAAAGATCCTGCTTGCTGCAACAAAGATTAAAGATCCTGCTTGCTGCAACAAAGACTAAAAATCCTGCATGCCACAAGACCTGGCACAGCCAAATAAATAAATATTAGAAAAGAAGAAGTAATAGCACCAAGCAGCAGGCATCAGCTTCACTTTAAAATACAAATATTGTGGGAGGATTAATATATAAATCATTAACATTACGGCTTGAACTAATGATCAAAGATGCCAACTCCCTGAGACCTGAGATGAAACCATCATCCTGGGCTTCAATAAAAGACGAGATAGTTGGCTGGATCCAAATGTCTTCATCAGAACAGGGGTTTAGGTGTGAGGAGGCTAGAAGGATTTCCTAGTGAGGACATTCGTCATACCACCTACCACATATGGACCACCTCCACTTCCCACTGCATCCTCATCCTTCCACCCACCTCATCTGCTGCACCCCAAACTCTAGCTAAGAAATCTGAGGGTGAGTCCTACAAAAACATTCTATGCCTCCAACATGAGTCAATAATTCCTAACTATCCATAGTGAAGGGCTTCTTTGCTCATCTAATGAAAGCTATGAACCCTGAGACTAATCAGTGTAACTTTAGCCGCTATAAAAAGCCATCTCAGAATGTACAGTGGCTCAAACACAACAGAAGTTTGTTTTTCACTCATATAAAGTCCAAAATAGATACTCCTGCTCAGCAGGAGGCTCTAAGTGGTGATTCAGGAACCCAGGCTAGCTCCCATCTTCAGGCTCTGCCACCTTTAGCATGCAGCTTCCAAGGTCAATGCTCTCTTAGGCACTGATCCTGCAGAAAGGGGATGTTAGGATACAGATCAAAGACCAGGCCTAGAAGTCGCACAAAACTGCTCCTGAAGCCCTTTGGTATATCTTAGGGTTTGGGCACATGAAGTTAAAAATTCCCTGGATTAGATCTTTTGTTTCCTGAGTAGAAATGGCTTAAGACCTGAGCATCTGATGCATGGGAAGCATTAAGAGGGCAAGAGAATCAGAAAAAGGAGATGAAGAGAAGCAGAAACACACTCAGGATTTGACCTAGAGTCAGTTTTCCTCAAATCATGGGGTAAATAATAGATCCTCTTGTACTTCTCCAAAGGAGCCTTCAGCCATTGCTTATAAGACTTTAGATAGATAGAAAGCAGATAGAGATACACATATACATGTTATATGTGCATTAGCTATATATAGTTGTTGTTTATTAAATAGATAAATATATATAAATCATATACGTGTGTGTATGTATGTGTATGTATAGGGCTTCCCTGGTGGCTCAGCTAGTAAAATCCACCTGCAATGCAGGAGACCTGGGTTCGATCCCTTGGTTGGGAAGATCCCCTGGAGAAGGGAAAGGCTACCCACTCCAGTATTCTGGCCTGGATGATGGACTGATTCTATTCTAAGTTAAGTAAGTCAAAAAAGACATATACTGTTAGGTAGGTAGAATAGGGAAAAGGAGTCCAAAATGGCAGTGGCTAAAAGACAAGGAAGGGAAAAGCCCGCGAAAATAGAACAAAAGAAGGTCTGAGGACCAGAGTGAGGACCTCAGGTAAAACAAACAACACTCCTGGCTGGCCCAATTTACATAAGACAGGCCCAGGGAGAGATAAATATATGAAAAGAGGAGCCAACTCCCCCAGGCGCTGGGGTGCTCTTCTCAAGTCTTTGGGTCGACATGCCCTCACGCCTCAAAGATGGATTTTCCTGCTATCTTCTAAATAAAATAGAGCTGTAACACTGAGCTGTAACACTGATTTGTCTAAGAGCTATAACATGGTCCTTTCGAGACCTGAGAGCTATGACACAGTCTATCCAAGACCCGAGAGCTGTGACACACGGAGGGGGCTTTAATGTCTGTCCCTCCAAATCTTTGTTGTGATGAGACAAAGAACCAAGGAACATACACTCGTGTGACATCTATACACCATATGATATCACATATATATGGAATCTAAAATATGCCACAAATGAACCTATGAAACAGAAACAGAATCACAGGCATTGAAAACAGACTGGTGGTTGCCAAGGAGGAGGGGATTGGTAGAGAGATGGAATGGGAGGTAGAGGTTAGAAGACGTCAACTTTTACATACAGGATGGATAAACTTCAAGGTCCTACGCTATAACACAGAGAACTATATTCAGTATCCTGTGATAAAGCATAAGGAAAAAGAATATTTTAAAAAAGAATGTGTGTGTGTGTGTCTGTGCTGTGCTTAGTTGCTCAGTCATCTCCTACTCTTTGCAACCCTATGGACTGTAGCCTGCCAGGCTCCTCAGTCCATGGGATTCTGCAAGCAGGAGTACTGGAGGGGGTTGCCATGCCTTCCTCCAAGGGATTTCTTGACCCAGAGATCAAACCTGCATCTCCTGCATTATAGGCAGATTCTTTACCACCAAGCCACCAGGGAATATATACTTTTTTTTCTGGCTGCTCTAGATCTTAGCTGTGGCACGTGGGATCTTTAGCTGCAGCGTGTGAACTCTTAGCTGCAGTATGCCAACTCTTAGCTGCAGCATGTGGGAACTAGTTCCTGATCAGGGATCAAACTGGAGCTCCCTGCCTTGGAGCACGGAATCTTAGCCACTGGACCACAAGGGAAGTCCCTGTACACATTTTAAATCAACTATATTTAAATTTTTTTAAAAAATTAAAGCTGAAAAAAGAAACCATGAATAACTGAACAAAAAGTGCACCTATTCTCAAACTCTATCATTTTTTTTCCCTCTGCAACCCCTTACCCAAATACAGAAAGAGAAAAGAAAGAGGGTCCAAAGTACCATCTTCACAAGATTCGGGACTCTAACAGTTGGTAGGACAACTGTAGCTTCTCCTCAAAGGAGAAGCACTGGGGAGATGGCATCCCCACTCTGCACCCTGGTCCACCACCTCTTATCTGCCATGGTGGACAGCATAAGGCAACTATTTCCATAAGATTAATGCCTGCGTCCTGTTTGTTATCAGAGGGAGTGGGATAACATAAGAATAGATGCTTTCAAAAATTAGTCTTTCCAGATGTTTTAATATATGTGTGTATTAATTTCATAAGAAATAAAACAATGTAAACAATCTAAACAAAAAAAAAAACATTTCTCTTCTTAGGAAATAAGAACTGCTGAATGTAGATTTCTTAAAGATACATTACTTGGATATTTTAGCTTCTTTGTTGTGACTTTTCTAGAAAATGTGTCACTTTCACCAAATAAACTTCCTTTCATATAAGACAGAATGTAAACAACTTGCTTGTGGAAGGGAGAAAAAAATTTTTTTTTCCTCTACCTATCTCAAGTTCATTGGCTGAGACTCAACAAATTAGACTGAGAAAAGACTGAGCAGTAAGAGAAAAACAAGAAACAAGCAAATTTATTAGCAGATGCACCAAGGCTTCCCTGGTGGCTCAGACGGTAAGGAATCTGCCTGCAGTGCAGGAGACCTGGGTTTGATCCCTGGGTTGGGAAGATCCCCTGAAGGAGGGAATGGCAACCCCAGTCTTAAGGGAATGCTTTGCAAGTGATAAAAGTCTGTCTTCACTGGGGGGAAGAAAAACAAAACTGCGTACCAATTGGTGTTACAGTTGCAAGTTGAAGAAGCTTTTACACCATATCAAGCCCTGGACATGCTTGTTTTCTTTAGCCTTTGACTTCCTCCCATAAAGGATTTCCCCTTGTCCTTTCAAGGCACAGGATTACAAGCCATGATGCCATTTCCCTGCTTCCCTCACCTCCTTTTTTATTCTTCTGTCATCTTATAGTTCTCCATCTGAGCTTGGTTTTGGAAACTCCACCATTCTCCATCTCTTTGGTATATGGAGAAATTCAATTCCCTCTCTATAACTACTGTGCCCAAACTTAGCTGTTGCCTTCCCTTTTTATAGCAAACACATCTAATTTCTCACAAAGGGGTTTTTCACAACATAAAATTCATCCTCCTCAAAAAGTCCTCTGAGCTGATCACTAATTATTTTAAAGGTAAATGGACTTAATTCTCCAATCAGAAGACAGAAAGGATGGATGGTTAAGGAAAAAAAAAGATCCCACCATATGCTGCCTGTAAGAGAATCAATTCAGCTTTAAGGACACACATGGGCTGAAATTAAGAGACAGAAAAATATATTCCATGCAAATAGAAACCAAAAGAGAACAGAAGTAGCCACATTTACATCAGACTAAATAGACTTTAAGTAAAAAACTGTAATAAGAGAAAAAACATTGATGAGTGGATTCCATTAAGAGGAAATAAAAATAGTAAATATATATGAACCTAACATCAGAGCACCTTAATATATAAAGCAAATATTAACAGCCTTCAAGTAGGGAACTTCTTGTCCAGATAGAAAATCAATAAGGAAACACTGGACCTGAACAACGTTTTAAATCAAATGATCTTAACACACATATTAAGAACATTCCATTCAACAGCAGCACAACAGACACTCTTCTCCAGTGCACACGCAGTATTATTCAGCATAGATCATATAGAGGTTCCACAAAAATAAAAATAACGCTACCATGAAATAGCAATCCCACGTGTAGGTATACATCCCAAAGAAATAAAATTATTACCTTGAAAGAATGCCTACACTCTCATGTTCATTGTAGGATTAATCACAGTAAGCAAACTATGAAAACAACCCACATGCTTGTCAACACACTGAATGAATTAAGAAAATATGGTACATATGGACAATGAAATGCTGTTCAGATTTTAAAAAGAAGTAAATCCTGCCATTGGCAACAACATGGGTAAATCTGAAGGACATTATACTAAATGAAATAAGCCAGACACAAAAAGACAAATATCACATGATCTCACTTATATGCAGATTTTTAAAAAAAAATCAAACTCAAAAGGTTATTAGAGTGGTGGTTACCAGAACCTGGAGGGTAGGGGGAAAGGGACATATGAATCAAGGGGTAAATTTTTTCAGTTATAAAAGAAATAAGTTCTGGAGGCCTAATGTACAGCATGCTGACAATAGTTAATACTAAAGTATTATATACTTGAAATTTGCTACGAAAGTAAATCACAAATATTCTCAGCACACACACATTAAAAAAATGGTAACTATGAAAGGTGATAGACACGTTAGTTTGTCTCACTGTGGCAGTCACTTCACAATATATACATATATCAAAACATCATACTGTATACCTTAAATATAAACAATTTTTATTTGTCAAAAATAAATACCCAAAAAAAGTCTTATGAGCTATACATAGTGATATTTCTTCTTCAGTGCATATACTTATTGGAAGTTCTGAGTTTTTTCCCACTATTATTTTGTTTTGGGATCCCCCTGATACATATAATTAGAACCTGAATCATTTCAATGGTTTTTGCTGCCAACGAGTAGCACACATTTTAGGTTTTTGTCTCTTGTTCCTAATCCTAACATGATGGTGCCAACATCACATTAAGCAGACAGGTTGACTGAAGAAACTCAATGCTGACATTTGTTAAATGAAAAGAGGGACTCTGTTTGCAATTTCATGTTTAAAGTACTTTGTACATTGTAGGTACTCAATAATGCTGGTTAAATGAACAGCTGTAAAAAGCATGTTATTGGTAAATAACTCCTGAAGTCTTGGATACAATTAATCTTTAAGATGGGGAAGACTGGGAATACCTTGGTGATCCATTGGTTAGGCCTCTGATTTCACTGCCAAGGGCTCAGGTTCAATCCCTGGTCAGAGAGCTAAAGTCCTGCAAACCTCGTGGAGCGTCCAAACAAAAAAAAATAGATGGGGAAGATGAAAATGATAGCTTAATTTTCAACATTTGTCATGTAGGATGTAGCCTGAGGGGCAATATTACCAGTACACAATATATACAGCACCAGTATAAAAATTAGTTGAATGAAAGGAAATTGACTCGGCATATTCTTTTAACCTAAGCAGTATGTACTCATACAAAGCTTAAACTGGTTTAAACATTGAGATGATTTATGTAAAAGGCCAGCGAGTATGACAGGAAGTATATTCAAATGGAAAATGTATTGTCAACTAGAAATATAAATGCACTTATATTGTCTTTTTGGCGATCTTAATTTTATTGCTCTGAACATAAACATTTACATGGTGAAGGAACACAAAATCTCATTTTTTCAGAGCACTTTTCAGGTATATTTCTTACACAATAACTCCATATCCTGGAATGGCAGTAGGCATCAAACAATGCCAGATTTATATAATCACCTCTTTACCAACAGTCCAAATGCCTGGATTATGCAATAACAGAATCCAGGGAAAAAAAAAAACAACTTTTTCAATCAGTGAGATGCAACTTAATACATTAAATTTGTAGCCATGGAATTGTGAGTCTCTAGACTGGCACCCCACTCCAGCACTCTTGCCTGGAAAATCCCATGTATGGAGGAGCCTGGTGGGCTGCAGTCCATTGGTCACGAAGAGTCGGACACGACTGAGCGACTTCCCTTTCACCTTTCACTTTCCTGCATTGGAGAAGGAAATGGCAACCTACTCCAGTGTTCTTGCCTGGAGAATCCCAGGGACGGCGGAGCCTGGTGGGCTGCCGTCTATGGGGTCGCACAGAGTCGGACGCGACTGAAGCGACTCAGCAGCAGCAGCAGCAGCAGCCTTGGAATTATCTAACCCCTAGTCATCTTTCTGCTGTTGTATCCACAACATGTTTTATAATTATCTGTTAGTATGTGTCAACTACTCCACTGGCAACTCTCTGAACAGAACCTGGTCCTCCTTTATTATCTTGCCTGACAAAGAAAAGGCTTTTGAAAATATTTATTACATGACTGAACGCTGTGATCTGATTATCTGCTCTTTGGGGCCTCTCTGAAATTTATAGTTACAGTGTTAACCTCAAATTCCTTCTGTCCTTTCTTGAGTTAACTTATCCGACTCAGTATTAGCAGATAGCATTTTTGGAGCATGTGTCGTATGCAGGCACTGTGTTATACACCCCTAAATGCTTTCTCATTTAATCCTTAGCACAGCCCTGGAGGCTTGATATTATGATTATCATGGTCTTCATTCTCAGAAGGATAACTGAAGTTTAAAGAAGTTAAGTAATTTGCCTGAGGTTACACAGATAGAAAGAAGCCCGGGCAAGAGTTAAGTCTGTATCTGCTGGATTCCAGAGCTTACATGTGATTTTAGGCACATCACTAAAATTCTGAACTGGAAATGAGCCAAAGAAAAAGCTGAGTGCCCATTAGTAACGGATAAAAAGTGTCTTGTCTCTAAGGGCACCGGGGCTTGTAAAAATTCAGGGAGTTCTTCATCTCATCCATCATTTGTGTCTCTAAATGGCAGCCCTGAGTTTGGGTTTCTAAATGAGGGAACAAGTGTCAGAGAGCTGCTCCTACCAGCAGGTAAACCACAGACTCCATTGAAAGCATGGCTGTGGCTGAGGGATAGGAACACCGGATGCTTTCTCCCAAATGCAAAATGCAAAGCTTTTCTGTAGCAGTGGTCCTGCAGTTCTGTACCAGAAACTAGTGCAAAACCAGGATTCAGTTATGGAATTTCACCTTTACATAGCTCTTAGGGAGAGAACTGTATTGATTAAATGTAACCACTGTTGAATTCATCAGACTCCCCTATGCTTACCCAGAGCACCTTGATGAAAGGCACAGTGTATGAGAACAGCCAGAGGAAGGATCTACAGCATCTACTACCTTTTATGTTCTGAGGGAGACCAGAAGGCCCACAGCCTCCCTCCCAGGCCCCACTTGGCCTGTTCTAGAAACTCAACTTTCCACAAGTAATCCTTCTCACAGCCAATAGCTAGGGTCAAGCCCCTTCCGCTGAACACACACAACATCTTTTAGGAACATGTACATAACATGACATGGGTTCATGAAACAACACAAAAAGGTGAGCTGAAGAAAGAGCCTTCTATCCTTCCAGCTCAACTCCAGCATGGTGAGTCTATGAGCATGGTCTCTGGCAGGGATTCAAATAGAGGCAAGTGGTCATTCATTTGGATACTAAGAGCCATTCCTGCGTTCGGCAAAATGTTGGAAGAGGTGACCTCTAAAAGGTGACTCTTCAGTTTCTTGAGTACTGTGCTAGACTCCCTGTGTGGCACAGACTGTCAACAGTTTGAATATTTAGACAAAGGGGAAATAATGGCTTTCCATCAGGTTATTCTGAGGACAATTTGCAAGCGCCCAAGCATCTCTTTGTCCCCTAAGTCAGATCATCAACCACAGTTACTCCTTGGTAAAATGAATTTTATTTCTTTGTTAAGTTGCTTATTTGTAATCCAACCTTGTTTCAGAGAAAATCTGGAGTGACTATAATGCAAATTGGACAAAGCAAGAGTGTTAAAAATGCAGAGACAGACTTAGAAAACCTCCCAAGAACTCAACCCAAGTAGCTGTGTCCATAGTACTTATATGGAGCAATAGTGACCTCCAGTGGTCAATTAAGTTATTCTTAGATGAGATTTGTAATTTTCCCTTGACCTAGTATTAATTGTAACCAGAAAAACTGTTTTTTGAGCAACTCAATTTGGGGGCTCTTCTGAGCTTCAAGAAAGGCTTGAATTTTGTGGCCTCAAATGCAGGAAACACTTTTCTCTGTTTCCCAGCTTAAAGCTTTAACATCTGCAGATGGTCTTTGCTCAAATGAAGGGAAAAAAAATAAAAATAAAAAGAGCTCTCTATTGCCTCATCTATAAAATGGAACAGGTAATAAACTACCTGCCAAATTGGAGCCAGAAATGAGTGGCCATGGGAAGCACAGTGTATAAGGACAGCCATAAACGTGCACCAGAGGAAAAAAGGAAGAGAAAGTATTCCATATGTCATGCAGAGAACAAAGAAAGAAACGCTGAAAGAATGAGGCCAGATTAATGGTCTCAGGTAGACAGCTGTGTAGAGGGTAAGGGCTGTGGCTGACTCACTGTTGTATCCCGGGTATAATATCCATCGTATAGCAAGTATTCAGATACTCCTTACTCTGTGAATAAATGAATGAAGGGCGGGTTTTCTGGGCATCCTATGCCGAAGGATCTGCCTGTTAGGATGAGGCAGGTCTGCTCAGCCCAGGTTTGAGATCCAGAGACCGCCCCTCAAGATGGTGTCTGAGGACCAACAGGAAGAATACAGACTCAAATGATCTTACTGATCTGAGAATAAAACAGGCTAGAACAGCAAGCAGTGCTAAGGACTGAATCAACAGAAATTTCGTATCTCGGTAGTTTACACGGAAAATCTACACGGTTAGCTATCTCACTCACTGTGCTCATGGCAGGCGCACAGTGGCTGACCAACCACCAGACAGTGGCCCAGAACAATGGAACAGGAGCCTGTGACGAAGCACAGCCCCCAGGGTCACAGGTTTAGAGCTCTTTCTTCATTCCCTTGGGTCATGACAGCCAGACTCATCCAAGGTTACTCTAAAGACTTTGCAACTGGGCTCTAAATGGTTTTACATACACTGTAACTTAGATTGTTCATCTTATTTTATATAAAATATTTGTAACAAGAATATTGTATTCAATATAAATAATTTTCTTTAATAATGTTTCAGGAGTCAGTTATGTAGAAAAAACATCTTAATTTTTAGAAGCTTTTACTACTAAATATACTTGTGAACAAAGCAAAATATTTAAAGATATAGTCCACATAATCTTATTCTATTCTCCTTTGATCCACCTTGGGCAAGAGTATATTTAAAAGTCTTGAAGTCACATCAAATGGTATTTTTTGCATAGTTTGTAAAAAACAATCAAAAAGAACTATTTACAATAATTTCCAACAATTTCCAACAATTCATCTTCTGATAATCTTGCCAAAAAATGTAGCAAAACATGCTATTCTTCGTAAAACTAGTATCTCGTATCTCTACAATTCTAAGAAAATACAGAGAACTCCAAGTCAATTACTTCCTAAAACGGCAATTAGTACAAAAAAGCATGAAGTCTTATAATAACAATAACACATTTGTTTTAAGAAAATAATTTCTGGCCATTACTAGAAAATTGCTAATTCTTGAAAAGGCATGTGTATATAAACCATTAGTGCAATTATTATACTCTTATCCCTCCATGAAATGTGATAATATCCACGTAAGAATCAATAATAAATCAAAGAGTATGCATATGAATTCATTTAATGATTTTACTACCTCTTCTGTGCAGATGGGCTGCAGTGTAGATTAAAATAAAGATTTGTGGGTTCAAGAACTGCTGAAATGAATGATTGGGAACACAATGCAATCTCCCGGCATACGGGTTCTCCTGGTAGCAAAGTGTTGTCCACACTCCAGTGTAAGGCGTAACCCTCATGACTCCCCACAAGCAGGTTGGGCAGTTCAGCCTGCAGTTCCCACGAGTCAATTCTTTCAAGATCCAAAAGCCCAGGTATCAGAAAACAAGAGAAGGGTGCAATCTGAGGCCAAAGAAAGGGGCTTCTGCCTCCAAAGTTCTGCACGCAGATAATATGCTGTTACGAGATTTCACTTTGTTCATGACAGAACACAGAAAACTACTATACAGAAATAAAACTTCTTTAACTTAATGTCAATTTAAAATAATTCTCTCTGAACATTTTTGAGGATTTCAGGCAATAATTGTGCACATCAACACATTTTAATTACCAGACATCATTCCTCAGTTAAAATCTCCACCGTGACTTCCCATCACCTGTCATATAGATTTTACCAGAATTAAGTAACACGTGTGCCTTAGTGTTCCTACCACTCTGTACCTCCCCTGCTGTCCCTCTAATACACCCTACCTACTCTGTTCCTCCCACAAAGAACACTCAATAAATAACCCAAACAAGCACAACATCAAATAAGAGGCCCATTTATCTTTATTTCCCTACATTCATTTAGCAAATAGTTGCGATACCTTCTTCACCACTGGCTGTAAGGAGAAAACGATGGCCAAACCATCATTCTTATTCAAAAAGCTTAATCTAGTAGATAGCTGCCAATGAACAGTGACCTCTATCTCTTACATAGAAAACAGGACACATGCCATCTTTCCACTCACCAAGAAAAAAGAGGCTGAGGCCTTAATGACAAGATAAGGTAAACTGTCTTGTCATTAAGGGAAGCAGCTTCTAAACATCCAAACATGGGCCAACATAGATCAGTTATCCTCCCCCCTCAAAAAAAAAAAAAAAAAAAGATAAGGAACAGGAGAGAGAACTGGCCTTGGAAGCACAGACTAGATGATAAGAGAACAAATCAGACATCATGGCAGATCTTTCAAAAATCATCAGATTTCTGATCAGGTCAGAAAGAAACAAGACCCACCAGCTGATTGTGGTGAGAAAGTCGACTCGGTTTCTGGGAGTGTTCAGGGATAAGCAGAACAAGCAGAGATAAAACCTGGGGAACTCTGGAGAGAAGAGACTGGTTGACTCAAGGTCACTGAGATAGCATTCAGGTTCGAGGAACCGGGTGTAAAGACAGGCCAGCTCTTCAGGTTAAAGATTTCCACCCTTTGTTAGATGTCAATCATAGAACTTTGCAGATCAAGAGCGGAATGAGAATAAGTTGGCCAATTCCCCAATGGCTCCAAGGAAGAGAAGACGGGGCTGCGGAAGATGTGGTACCCAGCTCTCGTTGCTGACCAAGGTTTCTCATCAGTGGAAGGTAACAGGAGAGAGATTTCCAGCGAATGGCATCTGCATCTCCCGTGTTTTCAAAGCTGCCACCTCTTGAGCATTTAGTAACCCTCATGATCACCTATGTGATATTATGATCTCCATTTTATAAACAAAGACACTGAGGCCCATTTAAATTAAGTAACTTGTTCAATATCCACATGTATGCATGCTCAGTCACTCAGCCATGCCCAACCCTTTGCGACCCCATGGACTACAGCCCACCAGGCTCCTCTGTCCATGGGATTCTCCAGGCAAGAATATTGGAGTGGGTTGCCATTTCCTTCTCCAAGAGATCTTCCTGACCCAGGGATTGAACCCGCGTCTCCTGCGTTGCAGGCGGATTCTTTACCACTGAGCCACCTGGGAAGCCCCAATATTCACGTAATTCAGTTCATGTTAGAGTCACAATTCCAAAACCAGTCTTTTTAATCACTTGCCATGCTGCCTCCCCCTCTGAGCCATTTAATCAGCCCCAAGTTTCTTTATAACTGGGATAGGGATAAATGCACTTATGCTGCCTTCCACGTAAGACATTAAGGAACACAGGTCACCTCAGAGGTTTCCAGGTTGACTGCACACCAGTTCAGCCTTTAGGATTAAAATAAGCCAGCAGATGGTAGAGTCCTTTAAAAAAAAAGCTAAAAAGTATCAATGCTGTCTACAACAATCATGTCCAGGCATGATAAGGGAAGGGGATTAGGAGATACAAACTATTGTGCTCAAAATAAATAAGCTACAAGGATATATTGTATAGCACAGGGAACAGAGCCAATATTTTATCACTTTAAATGGAGTATAATCTATTTTAAAATTTTTAATCACTATGTTGTATACCTGAAATGAATATAATTTGTAAATTGATATATTTCAATACAAATAAATACATAGAAATAGGACAGTTTTAAAAATTAAACAAAGCAAGAAATTACATAAATGCCTACTATGGAGTTATCACTGCTAAGTAGAAATAATTTCTCTCAGAACCAAAATGCAGTATCAAAGTAAATGAAAAAGAAAAAACAAGCCACTCCATTCTAGAAGTCCATTGATTTCCCTATAACTAGGACTAGAAGGAGTGGGTGGTTATTAAGTCTTTGTCAAGCTACAGAAGATTATGCAGCAAGCTGTTACTGCAGAGGCTGAGCCTGAAGAAGAAATGTGTGGCCTTAGCCACAGCGGAGTAAAGGGACCCACAAACCGAAACCTGGTGTACTGAACAAAAATATTTACCGCGCCACTTTATGAAATGATCCATTTTCAAGGCATCAATTGCTTTATGCAACTTCCCATCCTACTAGAAATGTTCCCTTCTGGGTCTACACACAGAGGTAGTTAAAATATGTCCTTATGAATACTGACGTGATTGGAACAGCTTATTTTAACTACCCCCTCCTAAAAGTGTATTTTAAGGGGAATGGGATTAAGGATGCTGCAAATTGAGATTGTAGTTGTGTCTGTTTCATATTGTAAATGGGAATGTCTGTAAAGGTTTTCTTTTTTTTAACTTCTTTCACACCATTAGAAATATATGTATGCTCTGCAATTTCAGGACAATGTTTTTGCTTTGCTGCTTAGTGATATAATGGAAAGATTGCACAGCTGAAAATTTGTCTGTGTGGTGCAGCTAGAATACCGATATCCCAGTTACCATGTAACTTGCATTAATTTAGAAATATGTGACAAACTTCTCTCTCTTTCCTTTTTATTCATTCATTTACTTCAGTAAAAGCCCTACATAAGGAAAGGGAAAATAAATGTTCCACGAGGCCAGAGTTTCTCAACCTCCGTACTATTGATGTTTTAGATGAGATAACCTACTGTTGTGGGGGACTGTCCTTGGCATTGCAGGATGGTGGGCAGGCTCCCTGGTCTCTGCTCACTAGATGCCAGGAACCTCTCCATCCCCTGAAAGGTGTCTCCAAACACTGCCAAATGTCACCTGTGGGGTGAAGTCACACCAGTTGACAATGATGTCTTAGACTCTCCCTCAGGATGCACTCTCCCAGCCAGCCCACTAAGTAGGCGTAACAGAGCCCTGATTTTCCCAACATGTGGTCAATAGCTATTTCACCAGCAGCCATGTGTTTCTGCATAAGATCCCCTTACGTAGGCATCTCCAACTCAGTGAGTCAGGTGTTCAGCTCTCATGGGGCTGAGAATAGGGACCCGGGCCAGGTGTACACAAAAAGAGATTTCCCCTTTAATATTTGAGTACAATTTTGGTTTTGTTATTTTAACTAATCTCTGCTTCACTACATTTAAGGCATCCAGTACTGTCATCAGATAGATAACCACCAACTAGTAGATAATGGCTGGGCCAAGGTCATCTGACCTTGGTTCCTTTCTATTGTTCCTTTCTATTGCACAAATGAAAAAAAAAAAATAAAAGTGGACCTTGCAGCCTCCTTAAATCAAGGCTGACTGCATGATTATCGCATGAGAAACTCACAGATCCTAATCTCCTGCTCTTACCTGGTTTAGAACCAAAGAGACACATTTCATTTTCTTCCCCAGATCAAATAAAAAGGGAGTCTGGCAATAGCGATAAACCCCAGAGATCAGCTAAATTATGTCCCAACTTGACATTTATATGAGCACACGCCTCTCCATCTCCGGAGGCGATTAGATTAAGTGTGTTTTAGCATGCACTTCATGCACACACGTCCCCAGAGATTCAGGGTTGGGGTGTATTGTGAATAATATCATTGCTTTCATTCAGATGTTGTGTCTTGCCAATATGCTGCCTAAAACATTATTTAGGAGGGAGAAGTACATTTCAACAAAGCGAACACAAAGCCTCTTACATTTCAGGATTAAGGTTCACACCCGCCCCATTCAGACCCTGAGCAAATATTTCTACCGTTGGGACATGTGATCATGGTTTCTTATCTGGGCATCATACCACATGGCATACTCTATCTCCAGAGACTGAAATCATTTTGCTCAGAGATTTTTATTTACTTCATTAACTCCAGAAAGCCCAGGAGACGCCCTGAGACAGTGCACTGGAACGCAGGCTGACGGCTGGAGCCTCCTGGGTGTACGGAGAGTGGTGAAAGGCCCTTCCCTCCATAAAATTCAGCATTACAGCTGAAATGCCACATCACCACCAACAAGCCAAAACCCACCTCTTTGTCCTGGTACAAGCTAAAATCACACTGTTCTCACCAGGGGATACTACATTAGTTATGCAGAAATCAATTCTTTAAAAAAGAATGACCAGAAACATGGGATTTTAGATTTCAGATCAATAGTTTTGGAATAGGTATAAAATACATACCAAAATGCACAATTTATTGGCATGTAACAGGAAAACAATATGATAGTCTTTATTTTTTTAAGAAATTATTAAATTATTCCAATTCAAAAGACATGTTTGGGTCTTGGTAAAAAAAAATCTAAGTAGCAGTTTAATGTTACAAATTTTTAAATTACATTATTTGTAACTGGTCAAATAAAATTTAAACTCTTTTCCAATGGTAGAAATTTATGTTGTTTCTCATTCTGGCTTTCTCTTTAGCTCTTTATTAATCTATAAATATTATGCCCATTCATCCTCTGTTTAGCTCCTATTACAAAAATTCTGTATAGGTATCATTGTGTCAGACCCTACCTCAGAACATGTGGCTCAAGTTTAGTGTCCAAAAATAACTACAAGTGTGTAAAAAATGCAAAACACAAAATACTTTGGAAAGAGAAGTTCCTTGTCATGGCCAAACTCCCAATATCCTATTAATATTGAACTGTCAGGCACTGTGGAGACTCTATAATTCATCTTCTTCCTTTGCCTGTATTTACCCTCTCCTCAATCCACAAAGGATTTCAGGCAACTTACAGAAGTACATACATAACAAAAGAATGAAATAGATGAGGGAGTCAGGACAAAGGTAATTGAGGACAGGAAGCTAGTAAAAGCCAGAGGTAAACTCAAGGCAGAAGAGCACAGCATCGGGACCCCGCCTCGTTGGAAGAGGTGAGTCCAGAGTGTGACTACAAGCTTCCTGGAGATCAAAATGATGACAGAAGGACCAGCAGTTGTGAGACCGACTGCAAACTGTTCGAGAACAGCCCTATTGGATGTCAGGTCCTGAGAGCAATCCCTCTCGAGATTCCTAGGAGGCTGTATCAGGACCTCAATGGCACCTGCATTTATTTTTTTTCATCCTCTTAACCTTTATCAAGGCAATGCCTTGTTGTTGTTGTTCAGTCTCTCTGAACGTGTCCAGTTCTTTGTGACCCCATGAAGTGCAGCACACCAGGCTTCCCTGTCCTTCACCATTGCCCACAGTTTGCTCAAACTCATATCCACTGAATTGGCGATGCCATCCAACCGTCTCATCCTCATGCAGTGCCTAAGCCTCCCCAAAGCAGCACATGGATGTTTCTCATTGTTAAGGATAGTCACTAGGAAGGGGAACTTGAAGACATCATCCAGTGACTTACAGCTCTGCAGACAGTCTTCCTTCTTACTGCTTGTCTCTTACAGTTTTATTACCTGCCTTTTAGTCTCTTTTCTGAAGCCTGCTCCCTAACTCTCCCTTCATATAGATAAACACACAACCACCCTAGAGACCCACTCCTTGAAATTTGTATATGTATACACTCTCAGCACATCAGCACACAATCAATAAACTTTTACATTAACCAGAACTCACAAGACTGTAAAAATACGTTCTGCTTTAAAACGAACCCTATCAATTTCCATGAAAATAGTGGAAAGCCTGGATTGTTTTTAATTATAACTTCCTATAATTCCTCTGTCCATGGGATTCTCCAGGCCAGAATACTGGAGTAGGTTGCCATGCCCTGCTCCAGGGGATCCTCCCAACCCAGGGATCAAACCCAGGTCTCCTGTACTGCAGGCAGATTCTTTACCACTAAGCCACCAGAGAAGCCCATAATACATATATCTTACCTAAATTAATTTGTCCTCAATAAAAAAAGTTTTTTGGAGGGGAAGAGTAGGGGACAGAAAAGGAGGCAGAGAGAGTCATAATGAATAGTACATGCTCTTATAAAGAATGCCTTCAAAGCAAAGGAGGCTTGCCAGCGTTACTGAGCAATGATCTTTGAACACAGCATTAAAGTCATAGCATGAAGGAAGGGAGATAAAATATTTAATGACATCTTAATATTCCCAGTCTTGCAAAAAGCCAAGAACTGGTCACAGTTTATCAGTGGCTGTACATTTTAATATCATTAGACAACAATTTTTTCCAATCAGAGTAATAGAGTTACTGAATCCTGGGGTGGTAGAAAGAAGGGGAAATAAAGTGGACTATAAACTGCTTGGAAGTACTGTCTTTTCCAATTGACTTTTAATAGGAATGTGGAAACTGGGCTCGACAATCAATTGGCTCACTTGGCTAACAGCTTGGCCAGAGCCTCAATAAATATTGAGGATGTTTCTACAAAATAACCTTGGACTAACTGTATTCAGGACAAATCCTCAAAAAACCCATTCACTTTCTAGGACACAAGTACAGTCAGAAGTCATTTTGGGGTCTAGTATGTCATTGCACCCAAATCTTCCAGTCCTTCCTATATGATTTAATTCACAGAATCTAACGTGTCACACCGAACAGTTGTTTCATGAAGGTGGGGTGGAGGAGCAACCTGTTGGGTCAGAAAAACAGGCAGGAGTGAAGAAACAATGGTGGGGAAAAAGCAGACAGCAGAACAATGACTTACTGAGAATCACCACTTAGCCTGCCTCCCACTGCCTTTTCCTTTCCTCCACTCTACCATTCCTTCCTAATAGCAATGGCCTTACTCTTTTCTTGCCACAAAAATCTGAGAGAGAAATCAGAAGCTACTTCAAGCCAAAGGCTCTTCCTCCTATGCAAAAGAGTAGATTTAAAAATTTAAAAAGGGTAAGTATATTAGTCGCCTTGAAAGTGAAAGTCAGTCGTGTTTGACTCTTTGCAACCCCATCCATGGAATTCTCCAGGCCAGAATACTGGAGTGGGTAGCCTTTCCCTTCTCCAGGGGATCTTCCCAACCCAGGGATTGAACCCAGGTATCCCACATTGCAGGTGGATTCTTTACCAGCTGAGCCACAAGGGAAGCCCAAGAATATGAGTGGGTAGCCTATCCCTTCTCCGGCGGATCTTCCCGACCCAGGAATTGAACCAGGGTCTCCTGCATTGCAGGCGGATTCTTTACCAACTGGGTTATCAGGGAAGCCCATTAGTCGGCTTGAGTTGCCATAATATAAAACAGCACAAACAGGGAGAGGCTTAAATAATAGATTCATTTTCTCACAATTCTGGAGGCTTGAAATCTGAATTCAAGGTTCAGGCAGACTGCAGGGCTGGTTCTTCTGAGGCCTCTCTCCTTGGTCTGCAGGTGGGAGTCTTCTCTTCCCTTTGTCTTCACATGGTCT
The DNA here is from genome assembly GCF_029378745.1 of Bos indicus. Classification (NCBI taxonomy): domain Eukaryota; kingdom Metazoa; phylum Chordata; class Mammalia; order Artiodactyla; family Bovidae; genus Bos; species Bos indicus. The sequence goes on from NC_091783.1 coordinate 32,522,232, forward strand.
TTCCTTTGTGTGTGTCGGGTCCTAATCTCTCAATATAAGGACATCAGTCTTGATGGCAGATTAGACTATTCCTCATTTTCACTTAATGACCTCTTTAAAAGCCCTACTTCCAAATATAGGCATATTCTTAACTGCTGGAAATGAGCACTTCAACACATAAATTTGATGGGCGGGGCAGGGCACAAGTCAGTCTACAACACAGAGAAATATATTTGGGGGGATGGAGAGAGAGGTGAAGTGGGCCCTACAGTCAGCCCAGATCCCAGGAGGTGATGAGACCCAGAAGTGGTCTCTCTGGGACACGTAGGAAAAACAGACCTAAGCTCCGGGGTCCGTCAGCCTCAGCCAAGACGCCTCTGCTCTAAGCACAGCCTTCAACTAACAGATACTCCCGGTCTAAGAGCTTCTGTGGACAGAGGAGCAGACTGGTGGCCAATGACCAGATGGTCTTCCCTGATGTTCAGGCTCTAAGTCCCAAATCCCTTGCATAATCCAGGCTAGGAACCCTTAGAGAGTGTTAGTAATGACTGATACTGAATTTCCAGACAGCCCTGTGGAACAAGGGCTTGGCAACAGGTTAATATTAAGTAAAAAAGAGAATGTGATTATCTCTTGCTATTTATGAACAACCTGCTTGAATTCAGTCAGGATGTATACAGAATTTGGGAAAGAATAAAACAAAACAGAAAACGGTCCATATGTATACATTAAGCCAACCAAGTTATCAAAAATGCACAGAAGCAGAACAGAGCTCAGACTAAGAGGTTTTAGGGTTAAAAGGAATTCATTTGGACCTAAGAGGCAAGAGTAAGTCATGTCTCCTGACCTACTCCAATACACTGATCTCCTCCATAAGTAATAATAATAGTTAATGGGTGCTAGGAACTAACACATGTTCAGCCTTCTCATCCCATCCAATTCTGCCAGCACTCTCATTTAAATTTAAATACTTTCTGGGCTTCTCTGGTGGTTCAGTGACTGACCATCTGCCTTCCAAAGCAGGGGACGCAGGTTGGAACCCTGGTCTGGGAACTAAGATCCTACATGCCACAGGGCAACTAAGCCCTGCGTGCGACAATGAAGATACCGTGTGCCCACGGTAAGACCTGATGCAGCCAAATAAATAATAAAAATAAAGTAAAATTTAAATATTTCCTGATATTTTAGTATTATGTGTGATTTTACCTATCTTTTATTTACACAGTCCTCCTACTTAAATGGTAAACTTCATGACAGCAAGATTTCTGTTTTCTACTTCCTTTGACCACCCACGGTACTGGAGAAATTTTGCTCAGTTATTTTAATTATGGGTCACAGCCGTAATGACTGAAAACTTTCTTTCCTCCCTCCATAAGCATTGAAAAGGACCTTTATGTCCCTTTGTACTCTTGAGACAGAATGGGGAAATTGGATAAAATCTCCCTATTTTTTCATTAACAGAGGTTGAGTATTTTCAGAAAATTCTTCTTACAGGTAGCGAAGTTCTAGAAAGACCACTGGGAGGAAAAAGAGAGGTCTGGCATTGAGAAAGGGAAAAGAAAGCAGAGAGACAAATTCTGGAGGAAAAGGATGAGGACATGCTGAATTCAGTGGGCGGGGGTGATACTAGCTCTTGAAAGTCCTATGAACCCACTGCCCATCTCCCCACCTAAACATAGGTCTTTTCTAAGCCTGGAGTTCTGAACCAGTTTTTGCTAAGTCATTTCAGTTGTGTCTCACTCTTTGAGACTCCATGGAATCTATCCCAACAGGCTCCTCTGTCCATGGAATTCTCCAGGCAAGAATACTGGAGTGAGTTGCCATTTCCTCCTTTAGGGGATCTTCCTGACCCAGAGAACAAACCCAGGTCTCCTGCATTGCAGGCAGATTCTCCACCACTGAGTCACTGGGAAGCCCTCTGAACCAACTGTGAAACACAACAAAAGAGTCAAGAAAATAGGAGATTAAAGTGTCCCTTTATCTCAACTAAGATTGGTGTTTATAGAACATCGTGTGCACCATAGGTAAGTGGACTTTCTAACATGGAGCCACTGAATTAGCCTACCCTCTGTACCCCAGGAGGACTGGGTGCCCTCCAGCTCACCTCTCATAGGCACCATGCCTTTGCCACTAAGCTTCCTGCAGGGTAAGAGCATTCAGGAGCACATGCCCTCTGAGAGCAGCGCAGGAGAGGAGAGTCCAGCAGCGGCTATTGATGATTAGGCAATTACTAAAGGCAGAGTCTTTATCTTCGATCCATAAACGTGCTCCCCAGAGGTCCCAACAAAAACCATGTGCCAAACTTTGTGTGCTTTGTGTGTCTGTGCATTTTTCTGGGGAGAGATTTATAGCTCTCATAAAATCCAACCGCCCAGTATTGGGAGCCAAGGAAACAGATGACTGAACGGAGACACGTCAAGGTCGTTAAGTCCTCAGAAGAGCAAGGATGTAGTTAGTTATAGGCCTTGGGGGTGCAAGTGGAGTAGGGAAAGAGCTAAACCAACAAGGCAACTCTTCCATGAGTGTTTAACCAGTCAGTGCCTGGGAGACACTGAGGGCTCAGCTGAGAAGATCTGGGAAGAGAACGGGAGAAAGAAGAATGAGCAAGAGAGAGCTGGAAAGCCAGAACTGCCGTCCACTCATTTCACAAATATCCAATAAGTGCCTGCTCTGTTCCAGGTGTGCTGCTAGGTCCTAGGGGAAAAAAGGTGAAGAGAACCTGTGTTTAGAAAATGAGAGACTAAAAAAAAAAAAAGAAAATGAGAGATTAAAACTTGAGATCTCTTGGGTAAGGACATCTCTCACTACCTGAGTTCGGTTTGCTCAATTACTTCATTCTTCAGTCACCACGCTCACATTAAAGGGGTAAAAAGGAGAAAGAAAGCAAGCAAAACCATACACGGTGAATTAACCCACCAAGCTGCCAAGATCAATCTTTTATTCACTCATTCGAGTCATGGGGAAAAAAAGAAAAAATCAGGATGACAATAAAAATGGAGAGAAAATGAATATGTTGAAACTCTCCCTTTCAACTTTGAGCTGACATTGTGCTGAGACTCTTTCCGGCTGTTCTGTCTGGCCGTGTCAAGGAGTGACCATGATTTATGGTGCCACCTCCACAATTTCAATGTTCTTGATCCCCCACTGGAAGCAGTGACAAGTAAGGTTAACTGCTGTGTAAAGAGACAGTTTGAGTAATGCTTCGTACACAGATCTGGTGCTGATCTACGGCACGAGGCGGGGGAAGCAGGGAGGTTAGCCATTGGTTAAATCCCTTCCAAAGGGCAACCTCCCCAAATGCCCTAACACCTCTTGGAACAATCCATGTTTGTATGGAAAGGCACCCTGCATTGTATTAGAAACTGTTTCTTTGTCCTTGTCCCCTCAGAAACATGCAAAAAGCTCACTCTGCTCACATCTGCATTTTGTATTATCAGTAACAGCTACCACGATGTGTCTGTGTACTATGCCAGCCCTGCCTACATGCCGTATAATCATTACTTCAGTTAATCCTCTTGCTGTCATACCCTATGATCATCCCCATATACAGACGAGCGGAATGAGGCACCAAAGGTTAAACAGCTCATCAAGAAGCAGGAAGCAAAGCCAGGATTTGAGCCCAGGAAGTCTAACTGCACAACCTGCTGTACTACTCTGTTAGACCATTCGTCTTCATTTAACTCAGCCAACTTAGTCTAACGTACTTTCTCTTTAACCACCTCGTATGCATTTATACAAGTGCACACCACTGAATAAAATAGGTGTGTATCATCACAGAAAATATTTTTTTCAGTCTTCCATAGTCACAACTTGCTTGATAAACAGGGTTGGAAGTTTCTGTGTCTGTAAATATTTCATTAATGCTAATCACTTTTTCATACATTTACATCTCATTTCCCCTGAATAAAGGAGGAAGAGGAAACAGGGACCAACTTGACTGAACACCTACTTCACTCTAAACGTGTCAGGTACATTCAGCCTCACGGTGATGCCCTGAGTAAATGTGATTGTTGTTGTTTAGTCGTTAAGTTGTGTCTGACTCTTTTGTGACCCCATAGACTGTAGCCTGCCTGGCTCCTCGGTCCATGGGATTTCCCAGGCAAGAATACTGGAGTGGGTTGCCATTTATTTCTGCAGGGGATCTTCCTCACCCAGGGATCAAACCCACATGTCCTGCATGGGCAGGTGGATTCTTCACCACTGAGCCACTAGGGAAGTCCTTAAATATGATTATCCTGTTATAAATTGAGAAATGGAAAGTTAAGGACATTTCTGTGTCTAACTATATGGGAGACAGAAATGGGCTCAAGGGCCGCTGTAATTTCAGTTTGCCAGGGCTGCACACATGCTGTGTAGGTCTTGGTAACGCAGTGCCTTTCACCCCGTTAGTCACACAGATGAGGGCTAATCGAAGAGGAAAGAGAAAGGCAGTAAGAGACCGAGAAGCAGAGTGCGAGTCAGCTTCCAAGTTCAAATGTTGCTGAAACGCTGAAGAAATGGCTTCTCCGCATCCCGGATTTCCTCAAGGTCTCTCTAAACTCTTGTCAAAGACTTTCGATTACAGTTATCTGGGGGGCAACCTTGAGATGTTACACTCTAAGTTTCTTCTCTGGCAAGATGCCAAACTCCCTCTATCTGCTGGCAACGGCACAGCACCTGTGTGAGGTCTGCTTTCCAAAAACGCCTGAGGACAAGGTCAAGGATGTGCTGCTACAGAGATCTCGTCCCCCACAGCTGCGCAGCCGGGAGAGGCTGGGATCCTGGATACGGAGATGGGGGGTAGCCTCCCTCCTCTCCTCACATAATACCATCTTAATCTTATTTCCTCAACCCTTTCCCGTCACTAAAGAGTTCTTAAAGTCAATTCAAATCTCACTTTAAACTCTTGTTCGCCTAGAGAAAACAAAAAAAGAACTGTTGTTGTTTTTGTGTAAATGGAAGTACTGTGCTGTGACTGGGTTTGTAACAGCACTGTGTCAAAATGCCAAAAAAGTGTGTCAAAAATAACATTTAAAAAAAACTCAGGGGAGACCTGTTATAGTCCTAAATGAGCATCTTTATTTCTCTGTGTTGAAATTTGTTAGTCTCCTCTCAAGGGTCTTAATAAACCTCAAAGAAACACACAACACTTAATGAACACAATTTAAAGGCCAATTCAGCCCTTGATACCCCCATTACTGTCAAAACATCTCTCACTTGTATTTGTGAGTTCTTCTCTTCCAAGTCTTTCTATTCAGTTTCTTCCTCAACGGACGCTTGTTTTCCCAACATCCTTAACCTCAAATGTATATGCGTGTTGCCATGAAGTTAGTCAACTAAAAAGAATTAATTTCAATTTATTTTCTTTGTCGTTGTTGGGGAAAACATCACAAAGTATTTCTTGACACATTACAAATGACAGTCAAATTCAAGGCAATCCCACACTGCCCAGAGTTTGTATATTTAATTTAATGGGCTTTCAAATATTATTCAAGCATATCTATAAGGAATATACCCTCCCATGATCTGGCTTAGATAAGACAAAAATATTAAAATTTCAGAAGCTACTCAGAGAATTCAAAGGATTACAGTGTCTTTCTGCATATCTTGAAGAGAAAATATTTACTTCTATCAAGACACAAGGTGAAGATTTGATCTAATGCCAGGAAGTTCCTTGAATTTCCTGCTTTCACCACCTCATGGTCATCTATTGCTTATTGACTGCTCAGCCTCCCCATTGTAGAGCAATCACAAGTCAAATAAAAATAAAAATGCCCTCATTTCCTGGGCAAAGTGATTGGAAAACAGTCAGATCTATGACATAGCAGGACTGTATTGTTTTGCACAAATTACTCTGATACTAGGAAGTAAAGGCTGTCTCTTCTTAGTTCAAGAACAGTACCCGATGATGTACACCTAGAGCCACTGGTGGTCATTTTTGCTGTGATGTGGAGCATGTCTTTCCAAGCAGAAGTTGAAAAAGGTAACCAAGAGCCAAGACATGAAAAAATACTGATAATAGCATTTGAACCCTTGGATTTAGCAGTACCTGAAGTCAGCACCACTCTCTTAGATTTCCAAGTTACATGAGCTAATCATTTCTTTTTGTGCTTACATTGGTTGCATTTTGCTTCTCAGTTCAGTTCAGTCGCTCATTTGTGTCCAACTCTTTGTGAACCCATGGACTGCAGCACACCAGGCTTCCCTGTCCATCAACAAATCCCAGAGCTTGCTCAAACTCACATCCATCGAGTCGGTGATGCCATCCAACCATCTCATCCTCTGTTGTCCCCTTCTCCTCCTGCCTTCAATCTTTCCTACCATCAGGGTCTTTTCAAATGAGTCAGTTTTTCGCATCAGGTGGCCAAAGTATTGAGTTTAAATTTCAGCATCAGTCCTTCCAATGAATATTCAGGACTGATTTCCTTTAGGATGGACTGGTTTGATCTCCTTGCAGTCCAAGGGACTTTCAAGAGTCTTCTCCAACACCACAGTTCAAAAGCATCAATTCTTCAGTGCTCAGAATTGATGCTTTTTGCTTCTTTGCATTTCTGAATAATATACCTGATTCTTCCCATAGGTAGCCAAAACAATGTTTCATAAACCACAGGCAGCAGGGTTCAATGTGGGTGGTTTTGAACTGTTCTTTTGCTTTAGATTTGCAACTTTTCTTTTGCTATAGTTTTGTTAAAGGAAAAGCAGCAATGTGAGATTAAATTCTTGGTGACTGGGAGACAGTGGGATGGAGACTTGATCTGACGTGATTTGTATAAATTTTGAATTTCTATCTTACACCTATTTGTATTACATACTTAACATAATTAAAGCAATTTCATTATTAAACTATTTAAATGATAAAAAAGCATAACCATACTTTAATACAGTAAGATTATTTCTAAGACTCTTTTTAAAAAATAATCAGAAACACAGACCAAAGTACATGCACGAAGATATTCATGACAGGGGTTTCTGTTTGTTTTACTTTGAAAATTAGGAAATAGCAATAATCTAACCAATATTAAGGGAACAGTTAAAATATTAAATTCATAAGTTACTATGCAACCATTAAAAATGATTTTAACATGAGATTGTGCTTATATGATTTAGTGAAAAAAAGTAAGCTGTTTTTTCTATACTCTGTATAATTTTTTTTACACTGTGATCTGAACAAGTAAAAACACATGGAAAACATAGTAAAATGTTAGTAATTATCTCTCAGTAATGATTTTACAGGTAATCGTTTTTTCCTTTGTCCTTTTTCACAGTTACTGATTTTTCCAAAATACAAATACGTTTTTGTTCTGTGTGTGTTGTATGTGTGTTAGTCGCTCAGTTGTGTCCGACTCTTTGCGACCCCACGGACTGTAGCCCACCAGGCTTCTCTGTCCATGGAATTCTTCAGGCAAGCAACTGGAGTGGATTGCCATTCCTTTCTCCAGAGGAACTTCCCAACCCAGGAATCAAACCTTGGTCTCCTGCATGGCAGGCAGATTCTTTACCGTTTGAGCTACAGGGAAGTCTACATTTTTTGTTGTTGTTGTTCTAGTAATCACTAAAATGTTTAACAAAAATTAAAATTTGTGTGTTCTTAGCCACCTTTACTTAGTAATAATGGACTCAGAAACATGCCCTCTGGGACTTCATCTTACACTGCATGGAAGACTGTTTTCTGCTTTCTAGGAGGATTTACCAGAACTGACTTCATTTTATACCTGCACTCACTGCCCAAGAGACCAGCAGCCACCTTTTCATCATTATGCCCTCTTCATGAGACTGGAGTCCAGCAGCGTGACAGGTTCTGAGGTCAGCCTGCTTGGAAGTACATCCTGATTCCAGCATTTTCTACTTAATCGCCCTGTGCCTCCATCAGGATGCAAGAGATATACCATGTAAGGTTACCATGGGAATTAAATGAGATAATTCACACACTTCACAGTGCCTGGCACATGGTCAATCCTTAATAAATATTAGGTATTTTGCACATGAGAAATTTTCTTTTCTAGATTGTGACTTCAAAACACGAAGATAAACTCTCCTAATAACACCCAATTTTCTACCAGCTTATCTGTTTTCATTATTTCCCAACAGTTTGAGTTTATGTCACATGGGTTTTCTTTCCTACTTTCTTTGTGTTCATTCCCCAATGACTCTGCTGCCTTTGAATCCCACATCAACAGAAAACCTCAGACTCTACCAAGACTTCAGTGCTGATGCCCTAAGACAGCTGTCTGTCCTATGGACAATTTATGAAATTTGAACATGAATAGTGGATAGGGCAGCAATAGTGTATCAGTGTTAAAGTTCCTCATTTTGATAATTTGGCTAACATAAGAAAATGTTCTTAGCCACAAGGAGTGCCCACTGAGGTATTTCAGAGTAAAGGGGCATGATGTTGCCAATGTACCCCTACAAGTTAGAAAATTTTCTGCAAGTTAAAATTTTATCAAAATAAAAAAAGATTAACATAAAGCAAACTTGGAGAGTCATGGGACATCACAGACAACTTCCTTGACCATGACTTCTGCATGGAAAACTGTGCTGTCCATTTACTTCCCAGTCACTTTAGCAAAGAAAGAACACCATATCAATGAAAGAACATTTTCACCTTGAGGTGTTCTGCTCTCCTCTTAGTTAAGGAATGCTTTGAGAAAAAAAAAGCTCTCGAGGTCTTAAATACAAGGTAAGCTCTCCCACCTCATCCCTTCCCTTAACAAAGGCAGAGAAAGAACAGAAACTTCATTGAGAAGTCCAAAATCCTCCTCGACAAAGGTAACCATGGAGGTGGGAAGTGCAGTGCCCAGTTAGAGGGGGCCTGACACAGTAGATTAGGGAGGGTTTAGGGCATAGGGTATTATCAAGGGGGTAGGTGAAAATCTTGCCCAGGGAATCTCAGGTGGTGATGGCAGTATGGAGCAAGAGAAGTCTATCTCCCCGCCCCTGTGAGCACATCCCAGAGATGAGGGGCAGCCAGTAACAGAAATATGAGACTAGCCAGTCATCAACCTGAGCTGGCGTGTTGTAACCCACCTTGAATATAACTTTGCTCATGGGAAGATAATTTTGTAACAGGAGGATTGGTTTCTGGTACTGAGGACACCAGAACCTTTCCATACACTCTTTCCTGTTTTTTTTTTAATTGTGAGGGAAAAAATAAGAACATCTAAAACTCAACCATTTTAGCCATTTTTAAGTATGCAATTCACTAGCATTAAGCACACACATACTGGTGTGCAGCCATCATCACCATCCAGCTCCAGAACATTTTTCATCTTCCAAAACTGAAACTTTTTACCATTAAATACTAAATGCTGGCAACCAAGATTTTATTTTCTATCTCTATGAATTTGTCTACCCTAGGTAATAGATGTAAGTGGAATCATACTGTATTTGCTTTTGGAGACTGGCTTATTTCACTTGGCATAATATTTTCAGGGTTTATCCATGTTGCAGCATGTGCCAGAATTTCATTCCTTTTTAAGGATGAATAATATTCAATAATATCATATTTTATTCATTCAAATACTGATGGACATTAGTGCTGTTTCCACTTTCTGGCTACTGTGCATAATGCTGCTGTCTCTGTGAGTGCGCAAATGTCTGTTCAAGGCCTTGCTTTCAATCCCTCTGGTTATATACCCAGAAATAGAATTATTAGATGGCAATTCTATTTTTTATTTTTTAAGGAAACTTCTCAAAGAGTCGGACACGACTGAGCGACTGAACTGAACTGAACTGAAGGAAATTTCATACTGTTTTCCATCATGTCTGCACCATTTTACATTCCTACCAGCAGTGTACAAAGATTCCATTTTCTCCACATCCTCATCAACACTGGTTATTTTCTGAGTCTTTTCTCTTTTGATAACAGCCATGCTAACAGGTGTGAGGTGGGTATTTCATTATGGTTTTGATTTGCATTTCCCTAATGATCAGTGAACTGGAGTTCTCTTTTTCTCTGCTTTCTGGCCATTTGTATATCTTCTTTGGGGAATATTCAAGCCCTTTGCCCATTTTTGAATTAAATTGTTTGATTTTTCTTTATTTGGTCACTCCACAAGGCTTGTGGGATCTTAGTTCCCCAACCAGGAATTCAATCTAGACCCCCAGCAATGGAAGTATGGAGTCCCAACCACTGGACCACCAGGAAATTCCCAGGTTGTTTTCTTGTTGTTGAGTTGTAGGGGTTCTTTATATATTCTGGATACAAACCCCTTATCAGGTATATGATATGCAAATACTTTCTCCCAGTCTGTGCATTGCCTTTTCAATCTAGTGATAGTCTTTTCATGCACAAAAGTTTTTAATTTTTATGTAGTCCAATTTACCTATTTTTTTCTTTATTGCTTGTGCTTTTCATGTCATATCCCATACACTCTTAATTTGTACCACAATTCAAAGCTTATTAAAGGGGCATATATTTGACTCAGTCACCGATGCTCTTACCCTGTCACTTACTGTTCAGCTACAGGCAGTGACATGGAACTCCTCAGAAATGGCAGGATCCCCACTAAGTGGCAGAAAAGGGATAAGGAATGACCCCACAAATTATCAGTGTTTAAACACAAACTCATCTATGAAACACAGGGCTAAAATGTTTTTAATCAGTGATTCACATCCTCATGAGATCCTGTCATCAACCAATAATCAGCTGATAAGCCAGAGGACACTAAGCCTACACCAGAGACACTCATCCTTATCCTACCCTGCTCTGTGTCAGGGAAAAGAAACACTAACTGAAGCTTGATAGCCTGGTCACACAGAACAGAAAAATGGCTTCAACTCTGGTTTTTTAACCAGCATAAAACTCTGCGATGTTAACACATCACATTCTTTGTAAGATACAAAGAAGCAAAGCAGAGTTTTTCTGAAGGGCTGGCAGATAACACTGAGCATCATGACAACATCAAGCTTCAGATAAACTAGACGCATATCTAGCAGCATTACAGACAAAATGATGAGCCCTCAACCTCCCCACTTAGTGTGTATTCTCCAGCACCTTCTTCCTGTGTCCAATAATAAAAGCCAAGGCATTATCTCATGTGTCATTTATCTCTTCCATAACCCACACATAATCATAAAAACAAGTGCTTATGTATATTCTCTATGTGCTGGATACTGTTTTAATGAACACATTAGTACATTTAACCCTCCCAAACAACACTGTGAGGCAGAGTCTGTTATTACCATCCCTATTTTATAGATGAGAAAAGTGAGGCACAGAGGTTTAGTAACTTACCCCGGGTCACAAGGCTTAGACAGCAAAGCTAGAATTTTAATGTAAGCTGCCCAGTTCCAGAAAAGTGATCGTAATCATGACAGTCTACTCTCTGGATTTACAATTACATATATATTTTTATATATCTTTATGTATAATCACCAAAAAAAAAAACCCTCTTTCAAAACAATTTTAGTAGGGGATACAGTAATAAACTAGCAGATTATCTGCCATCCTCCATTGTTTGGGCAATACATACCAATCCCTTTTTTTTTTCTTTTTTTTTTGAGAGTCCCTTGGACAGCAAAGATATCAAACCAGTCAATCCTGAAGGAAGTCAGCCCTGAATATTCATTGGAAGGACTGGTGCTGAAGCTGAAGCTCCAATACTTTGGCCACCTGATGCGAAGAGGTGACTTACTGGAAAAGATCCTGATGCTGGGAAAGATTGAAGGTGGGAGGTGAAGCGGGCAACAGAGGATAAGATGATTGGATGGTATCACCGACTCAATGGACGTGACTTTGAGCAAGCTCCGGAAGATGGTGAAGGACAGGGAAGCCTGGCGTGCTGCAATCCAGGGATCGCAAACAGTTGAACATGACTGAGCGACCGGGCAACAACAACTAACCCTTTTAAATTCCAGAACACATGTATACCTGTGGCGGATTCATTTTGATATATGGCAAAACCAATACAATATTGTAAAGTCAAAAAATAAAATAAAAACAAAAAATAAATAAATAAATAAATTCCAGGAACACAGACTCAGTTTATGTCATAATGGTCAACATCTCTTTCAAACTAGCTGGGATCTAAACCTTTGGTTCAGTGAATAAAGTGGCTTGTCAAGCAGCCTCAAGTATATAGGAAAATCTAAAAATGGGGAAGCCTCCAGTTGAGGCAGCTTTGCTGGTTCCCCAAATTGCTCTGGCCAGCCAGCCACCTCTACTCTGGATCCATTAAACTGACCTCAGCTGAGATCTACCCCACCAAAAGCACCCCTTACAGTTATTTTCATGGGGTATTTTTTGGTTCTCAATTCCACATCTGTCTCTTTATGCCTCAATTCCCTTAATTATAAGGACTTCCCAGGTGACTCAGATGGTAAAGAATCCACCTGCAATGTAGGAGACCTGGGTTCAATCCCTGAGTTGGGAAGGTCTCCTGGAGGAAGAAACAGCAACCCACTCCAGTATTCTTGCCTGAAGAACTCCATGGACAGAGGAGTTTGGCATGCTACCGTTCATGCTGTCGCCAAAAGTTGGACATGACTGAGTAACTAACACTTTCACTTCCCTTCCCTTCTCTGTAAAATGGGCTAAAATACCTATAGGATTTTTTTTTAAGAATTAAATAATGTATGTAAAGCTCTCAGAAGGCTGACATAGAGAAAGTGATAAGCATTCGCTGTTACTGTACCGTAACCCTACTGAAGATGCATTTTCTCCCTCATTTTGCTTTTTATGTGATGACCATCCCCTTCCTGTGGACTGTTCCACCCATCTCGTGACACTACCACAGACACTGTTGGTTACTGATTGTTGTGGATTGAACTGTGTCCCCCCACAAAAAAAAAAGATATCCTGAAGCCCTAATCCCTAGAACCTCTGGATGTGGACTTTTTTGGAAATAGGGTCTTTACAGACATAATCAAGTTAAGATGAAGTGATATTGGATGAGGATGAACCCTACTCCAGTGTAAATAGTGTCTTTATGAGAAACACACACACACACTCAGGGAGACTGATGTGTGACAACAAAGACTGAGATTAGAGTGAGGCATCCACACACCAAACAATACGGAGGACTGCCAGCAAGCAGAGCTAGGAAGAAGCAAGGAGGGATCCTCCCCTATGGCCTTCAGAGAGAGTATGGCCCTGCAGACTCCTCAATTCCAGACATCTAGCCTCTGGAACAATGAAAGAACAAACTTCTGATATTTTAAGCCACTCAGCTTTTGGTAATTTGTCACACCAGCCCTAGGAAAATTTTACATGAATATGGACTTTTCACATTCACTCTCTGGGTTTTCCTTCTCTAATCCAAACTGTGTCTCTCGTAAAATTCCCATTTGTGTTTTTGTGCATGAAGTTCCCTTCATCTCTGTAACATCTGTGGAAATATTCAGTCACAGGGGTGACAGAAACTGCCCTGTTTTAATTTGTTATACATTAATTCTTCCCCTATCTCAAAATATGATCATGCAAAAGAGGATATGACGCAGAACGCTGGGTGTCTTGTGTTGAACTCTGTCCGTGTTAGGGAGCAGTCTGTTATCACTGGGATCAGGTGCCACTCTTGTCCTTCTGGGTTATCATGAATCCTCAGTTGGTTCTGGCCGTTTGTAATCTTGATGTCCTAATATTCTTTCAACTGGGAGAGTGACACAGAAAGCACTGTCATTTCACCAACTGATTATTCAATTCCATATTCCTGAATCTCATCTTTTCCAGCTTCTCTGAGTTAAACATTACGTTTTATTTCAGCTAAATCACCCCTGTAATAGCTGAATCTTATTCTGTTAGAGGTTTTGATGACTTCTCCATAGATGGAACATAAAACAGTGTCTAGCATATATACATTTTTACAGTTTAATTCTAGGCTCCCAAAAGATAAATCGCGAACCAAATGGAGAAAGAGACATGAATAAATAATACCAGATGAACAGACTAAAATATGTAGGAAAAGTTAAGTCTCTCTCAGTAAATGTCAAGTATGAAATTGTTTTATATAATTTTATTCATCGGACCTAATCTACTCCCACAAGATTTCATTTGATTTTCAGAGATTGATACCATTATGTTCTGCATTCCAACTATGAGATCAAAACATTTCCAGGGACAGACTACAGTTTCCTGTACTGTGATGCAGAGCTCGCTTTAACAATAGAACAGAGTGAGGTCTACAGTTCAGCTACATCCTACCCAACACCGGTCACCGTGAACCAGAACGTGTGGGTAATCACTGAGTGAGGACTGGGGCTGCAGAGGGAGTCTCCACTACAACAGCCAGTTGGAGCAAGGAAGCTTAGTGCAAGAGCAGAGGAATCACTTGTATTTTCAGTATTGCCCCAACTGGGGCTGACTGGAGAGGGCGCAGCAGCCACGCTGGCCACACATATAGCGGGGTGTGGGGGATCGTTCACCAAACCGTTTGTCTTTTCCTCCTAGAGACACAACCAGATTACATGGTTCATCAGGCTTGAGATGCAGGGGAAAAAACATTTCAGTTCAAGTGCAAAGGCAGCAAAATACCAATGGCTCAGTTCAAAGGCCATCAAGTAGGAAGAGTTCTCCATAAGGCGTAGGTCAGCTTTTTGTTCTATTTAGGTCTTCAACTGATTGGACGAGGCCCACCCACATTAGAGACAGCAAACTGCTTTACTCAGTCTACAGATTTAAATGTTAATCTTATCCAGAAACACCCTCACAGAAACACTCAAAATAACCAGATATCTGGGCACCCTGAGGCCTAATTAAGTTGGCATAAAATTAACCATCACACATAGTAATCTCACTTATTTGCACAGTGATGATCTGCCACTTCACAGGATCTTCCCAACAGCTTCTGAATTAAATATACTGAGATAAGTCAAGAGGTTAAGTGGATTATCTGAGGTGCCAGCAAGTGGAGGAGCCAGGACTTGAAACCCATGACTTCATGCAGCAGTTGTTTCCAATGGTTTCCAGCATAAAGGTTCCTTTTTAATAGCAACAAAACACCATAATTATGTTTAAATCTTGATCCAAGAAAACAAACTATCAAGAAAAAAAAATTTTAAACACCTGGGGAGAACTGAATATGATCTGGGTTTTAGATGGTATTAAAAATTATTGTAAATATTTTTAGAGACAATATGACAACGTTAGGTAAAAATAAAAATCACAGACCATTACATGAAGATGCTTTGTTTGAGATGATACATCATTAATAAAGCTTTTTTTAAAACTGTGAGTTCTTCCAGACAGAACTCCATTATAGCATAGTAGCATCCATGGCATACCTTTATCAAATATTGAATATTGAACTTGCTTTAATGTGTTGATGTCTCTCTGAGTCAGGCTCTCCCCACATGATGGCAAGATGGATGCAGAAGCCCTAGCTCTCACATCCTCTCAGCATTTTGGTTAGTAGGGCAGAAAATGTTCAACTTCCTTAACAGTCTTCCCAAAGCCCTGAACTTGGCTCTCATTGGACCTAACTAGGTCACCTTTATCTGAACCTTTATCTGAACCAATCAACCACAGCAAGGAAGTTTAACCCTGGAGCTAAAAAATAGAGCCAACCCCATGCCATAAGACATAGGCTCTGGGAGTTGGTGACGGACAGTGAGGCCTGGCGTGCTGCAGTTCATGGGGTCACAAGGAGTCAGACATGACTGAGCAACTGAACTGAACTCAATATTGGGGGAAAGGTATTTGCCCAAGTAAACAAAACAAATGATGAATACCCAAAAGCACCAATTTCACCTCCCATATCTTCCTAGCACACCCAGGTTTGACTCTGGGTGTACTGTTCCTTAAGTTTGCAGGTAACAAGGAAAGTTATCCCTTCATGGACAGACTATTTCCAAAAGACATAGAAGCCTTATAAGTAATCAGCTCAGGACAGTTGTCCAATTTTGCATTCCATGATTTTCTTAAACAATTTATCATTTATTTTATAGGCCTGAGACTTTCTTGCCTTCACTTGTGTTAAGCTCTCTATTCAAAATGCCCTCCCTCTCACCCTCCTTCATCTTGTAAAACTCCTGCTTAACTTTGATGTCTAGTTCAGATGCCATTTTCTTCACAAAGGTTTCTCTGAGCTCCTCTACATCCAACCTCATTCAATCTCTTCCAAACCCCTGTAGCGCTGCATACCTCTTAGGATACCTTTGCTCATCTCAAGAATTCAAAGGATGCAGAGCTAAATTATCATCTTATTCTCCCTTCCAGATTATAAATGCTCTGATGCAAGCCTGATTTCATTCATCTTTACACGCCCCAGTACCAACTCATTGTCAGAAGTCAGTGCTTACTGAATTCCATCCCACCCAGCTTGTAGAGATACGTCAATTCTCAGAATGATTCCAGCCACCATTAAAATAATTTCTCTATTTCTTTATCTGGGTTGTGGGTTCAAAAGCATCATTATCTTATTATTATTATTCATTCTTTTATTATTATTATTCATTCCGTAGCATGTGTAATATATATATATATATTTTATAGCAAATAGGAAAAATAAAGCCTGCATTCTCATGAATTTTCCATCATTTACACATCACTTTCCTATGTGATGAGCTGCTGCATTGCAGAGGGCTCTAGGTAGATCATGCCCTGGCTTTAATTCTGCTCTGGATCCTTCTTAGGCTTCTTAGAGCTCAGTCACTGCTATCTTAAGAAAGCACTAGTTGAAACTTGATGCCTATAATTCTTAATTACAATTGCATTGCTGGCTTTATGTGCATCTCTGTTCATTTAAACTCGATGCTGACTGACAAATTGTGCTCGTCTGCCTATTCCACAGTAATTTAGTCGGGCAACCTGCAGCTTGCGCCAGATTGATGAGCAGCTGTTTGATCTGTTTGGGTATGTATTGCTGTTTTCTTGGTGTAGGCAGCTTTGTGCTGTCGCTGAATGGATGGTTGGTTTCATCTCCTCCAGTGACATTGTGGACACTCTGGATAGCCTTGCCTGTAACTCCAAATGCATGTTTTTTAAAAAATCAATCACCTCCCATCCCAGACATATTATCACAAGAAGGGCAGGATGACATGGCTCATCAGACTCAACACAAACTCATTGCTGTTTTCAAGCCTGTGAAAGTTCAGACTGATACCCAAAAGGTGGCTCCCCTTAAATTACAATCCAAAACCTACTTAACTGCAACACATGGTAACTTCTCTCTAAAGCCTTTCAGTAGAATAACTCTACTCATAACAATACAAAGTACAAGTCAGTACAAAATATTCTGATTCTGAACCACCCACTCTTCCTCTGCCATATCCCATGGTCTTCAGCCCCTTATGCACGGCAAGTTTCTGAGTTAATTACCTGAATCTCTTCAAGCTGTGAAGAGATCTCCTTCTCCCATGACTCACACTTTATTATTTTTCCAGTCCAGGTTTTTCATGGTCCCTGTGGCCTGAGAGCAGAGTGAAGGAAAAGTGTCCCTAAGGTATAAGCAACTACTTTATTGAGATATAATTCATATGCCATGCAATTCACCCATTTTAAGTGTACAATTTAATGGTCTTGCATATATTACAGTATGAAGTTTTAAATTGTGGTGAAATACGTATGTAATATACAATCAGACATTTTAACCATTTTAAAAAATACAGTTCACTGACTTTAACTACCGTTTCAACGTTATGCAACCATCATCACTATTTTTAAAACTTTTTCATTACCTCAACAAAAACTCTCTAAATTTCGGGCAATACCACCCCATACCACTCCTCCAAGCCCCTGGTAACTACTATTCCACTTTCTGTCTCTATGAATATGCCTATTCTAGGTACCCCAATAAGTGGAACCGTACTACATTTGTGCTTATGTGACTGGCTTATTTCACTTAGCATATTGTTTTCAAGGTTAGGCATATTACCCCATGTGTCAGAATTTCTAAAGCCGAGTAATATCCCATTGCATGTATACACCACATTTTATTTATTAATCTGTTGATGCACATTTGGGTTGTTTCCACTTTTTGGCTATTGTGAATAATGCTGCAATGAACATGAGCATATAAGTATCTGTTTGAGTCCCCGCTTTTGATTCCATTGTGTACATACTTAGGAATGAAACTGCCAGGCCATACGGTAATTGTATGTTTAGCTTTTTGAAGAACTGAAATGCCAAACTGTTCCATAGCACTTTTTTTTCCATTTTTTAAAAATTTTATAGCCATCGTATGTGAGCCACCACCATTTTAATCTTAGAGTCTGGGGTAGCAGTCTGCACAGGGAGCAGCAGAAAGAAGGAAACTGTCCAATGTGAGATACAACGTTATACCACCACCCCTATAAGGAACTTAATCTGGATCAGCTTTATTTGCAAATGTTTTCTGGCAGCCTCACTTACATCCTATGACACTGAGGGATAGCACTGTAGCCCCTAAGGTCACAAAGATCTGTCCCACTTGGAAACATGGTATTGGTTCCTATTAAGGGACAATATCAAGTGAACTGGTCAGTCACCCATGGATGACAATACAGCACATGCATAGCACAGTAATATATTTTATATTCTGTGTGTACAGAATTCTCCAGAAGTTGAAGTCAAATATTGGGTGAGGGGAAAATCCAACTTTTGTAACTCAAGCTAGTAAAAATCAAACATATGCATTTTTTCCCCAAATTCCCAACCTACATACCAACTCAATATCATAACCAATAAGGTCAATGCCCTCTTCACTGAGAAAAAAAAAGCAATTACTGTGGGTACCTCAAATCTCTCTTGCCCCAACAAAATGTGTTTTTATCTTCATCTACTGTCTGTCTCTCTTCCTGTTGCCTCTTCATCAAGACTATCTCCCCTCATTGCCTCCCTCTGCAATGTAGACATATATTTCATTTTTCCTTCCCTTGTGACTTGCAGACAATTCGAAAACACAGAAGAGCATAAGAATAAAAGTAAACCATACTTTTTACAAGAATTAGACGGACACTATAGAAAGTTTCCAAATAATATCTGCAGGTTTGAAAGGTATCCTTTCAAACACCTGAAACTAAATCTCGGGGTGTGTACTCTTTACTTCTCCAGTGCATCGCCACCTTTCCCTCCAATGTGCCTTCTTCCAGTTCAGAATTTCCTCTTCCCACCGATTCAACCTTCAAAACAGCTTTTCAAAACGCTTCTTCTCCCTTCCGCCAGCCAGAATTCATTTCTTCCAAATTCTCACAACATTCTGCACCTTTATATAGCGCTTACTTTTCATTTTCCTTCTAATTCCTTGAACTAAGAGGTTGATTGGGTCAGTGACTGTGATGGGCATGGGGACAGGCGGGATCCAATAAAGACAGCAAAGCAAGGGTGGCTTGGGTGGGAGGGCTTGACTGGGATGCAGGCTCAGGAAGCAAGCGATTAAGTCCGGACACCTGGGCTCACGTTAAGCCCGCAGGTAATGCCGCCAGGTGCCGGCCCCACTTGGGGGAGGGCCCCACCTACGGCCACCATGTCTGCAAGAATGTGAAGGGTGATATCTCCTATGCCCGCAGCCCCTCCCCCACTAGCCAGTGACCGACTCCGGGGTACAAAGCCCAACTCCTTGGCCCGGGTGGGACAGCTTCTCCAGAGGTCCTGGCCCCAGCCCTCCTCCCCACCCTCCTCAGGCCAGGACTGGCTTGACCTGAGACCATGCTTTGCTCCGCTCCTTCCACCCTTTCCTGTCACCCATTCACCCCTCGGTTTTCCTAAAAAGCCCATGATAAATCACATGTGCCTGAAACCCGGCTCCTCACCTGGCCTGGTACCTGCTGTGCGTTGGCGTTGGGACCCGTTCTGCATCATCTCTGAGTCGGGGAGGACGATGTCTCCCAGGGCTGTGGAGAAGGATCATGGTGGCAGGAACCGGCGAGCACCCAGGAAATGTTGCTGGAACTTGAACCTTAGCCCCTAAGGAAGACAGTCTTGGGACAGAAAGCAAACTATGACAGTGGCAAATGCTGTGGTGGAGGAGAGGGTATGGTGTTCCTCCTGGTAGGATGGGAAGACACTAAAATACTGGGGTACATTCTGCCTAGCCTCAGCAACTCCAGTTGAAAACCGGTCCTTCACTCAGATCAGATCAGATCAGATCAGACCAGTTGCTCAGTTGTGTCTGACTCTTTGCGACCCCATGAATCCCAGCACACCAGGCCTCCCTGTCCATCACCAACTCCCAGAGTTCACTCAAACTCATGTCCATCGAGTCAGTGATGCCATCCAGCCATCTCATCCTCTGTTGTCCCCTTCTCCTCCTGCCCCCAATCCCTCCCAGCATCAGAGTCCTTTCCAATGAGTCAACTCTTCGCATGAGGTGGCCAAAGTACTGGAGTTTCAGCTTTAGCATCAGTCCTTCCAAAGAAATCCCAGGGCTGATCTCCTTCAGAATGGACTGGTTGGATCTCCTTGCAGTCCAGGGAATTCTCAAGAGTCTTCTCCAACACCACAGTTCAAAAGCATCAATTCTTCGGCGCTCAGCCTTCTTCACAGTCCAACTCTCACATCCATACATGACCACAGGAAAAACCATAGCCTTGACTAGATGGACCTTTGTTGGCAAAGTAATGTCTCTGCTTTTCAATATGCTATCTAGGTTGGTCATAACTTTTCTTCCAAGGAGTAAGCGTCTTTTAATTTCATGGCTGCAGTCACCATCTGCAGTGATTTTCGAGCCCAGAAAAATAAAGTCTGACACTGTTTCCACTGTTTCCCCATCTATTTCCCATGAAGTGATGGGACCGGATGCCATGATCTTCATTTTCTGAATGTTGAGCTTTAAGCCAACTTTTTCACTCTCCTCTTTCACTTTCATCAAGAGGCTTTTTAGTTCCTCTTCACTTTCTGCCATAAGGGTGGTGTCATCTGCATATCTGAGGTGATTGATATTTCTCCCGGCAATCTTGATTCCAGCTTGTGCTTCTTCCAGTCCAGCGTTTCTCATGATGTACTCTGCATAGAAGTTAAATAAACAGGGTGACAATATACAGCCTTGACATACTCCTTTTGCTATTTGGAACCAGTCTATTTTCCATGTCCAGTTCTAACTGTTGCTTCCTGACCTGCATACAGATTTCTCAAGAAGTAGATCAGGTGGTCTGGTATTCCCATCTCTTGAAGAATTTTCCACAGTTTCTTGTGATCCACACAGTCAAAGGCTTTGGCATAGTCAATAAAGCTGAAATAGATGTTTTTCTGGAACTCTCTTGCTTTTTCCATGATCCAGCAGATTTTGGCAATTTGATCTCTGGTTCCTCTGCCTTTTCTAAAACCAGCTTGAACATCAGGAAGTTCACGGTTCACATATTGCTGAAGCCTGGCTTGGAGAATTTTGAGCATTACTTTCCTAGCATGTGAGATGAGTGCAATTGTGTGGTAGTTTGAGCATTCTTTGGCATTGCCTTTCTTTGGGATTGGAATGAAAACTGACCTTTTCCAGTCCTGTGGCCACTGCTGAGTTTTCCAAATTTGCTGGCATATTGAGTGCAGCACTTTCACAGCATCATCTTTCAGGATTTGGAATAGCTCAACTGGAATTCCATTATCTCCACTAGCTTTGTTCATAGTGATGCTTTCTAAGGCCCACTTGACTTCCCATTCCAGGATGTCTGGCTCTAGGTCAGTGATCACACCATCGTAATTATCCGGGACGTGAAGATCTTTTTTGTACAGTTCTTCTGTGTATTCTTGCCATCTCTTCTTAATATCTTCTGCTTCTGTTAGGTCCATACCATTTCTGTCCTTTATCGAGCTCATCTTTGCATGAAATATTCCTTTGGTATCTCTGATTTTCTTGAAGAGATCCCTAGTCTTTCCCATTCTGTTGTTTTCCTCTATTTCTTTGTATTGATCACTGAAGAAGGCTTTCTTATCTCTTCTTGCTATTCTTTGGAACTCTGCATTCAGATGCTTATATCTTTTCTTTTCTCCTTTGCTTTTCACTTCTCTTCTTTTCACAGCAATTTGTAAGGCCTCCCCAGACAGCCATTGTGCTTTTTTGCATTTCTTTTCCATGGGGATGGTCTTGATCCCTGTCTCCTGTACAATGTCACGAACCTCAGTCCATAGTTCATCAGGCACTCTATCTCTCAGATCTAGGCCCTTAAATCTATTTCTCACTTCCACTGTATAATCACAAGGGATTTGATTTAGGTCATATCTGAATGGTCTAGTGGTTTTCCCTACTTTCTTCAATTTCAGTCTGAATTTGGCAATAAGGAGTTCATGATCTGAGCCACAGTCAGCTCCTGGTCTTGTTTTTGCTGACTGTATAGAGCTTCTCCATCTTTGGCTGCAAAGAATATAATCCATCTGATTTCGGTATTGACCATCTGGTGATGTCCATGTATAGAGTCTTCTCTTGTGTTGTTGGAAGAGGGTGTTTGCTATGACCAGTGCATTTTCTTGGCAAAACTCTATTAGTCTTTGCCCGGCTTCATTCCGTATTCCAAGGCCAAATTTGCCTGTTACTCCAGGTGTTTCTTGACTTCCTACTTTTGCATTCCAGTCCCCTATAATGAAAAGGACATCTTTTTTGTGTGTTAGTTCTAAAAGGTCTTGTAGGTCTTCATAGAACCATTCAACTTCAGCTTCTTCAGTGTTACTGGTTGGGGCATAGACTTGGATTACTGTGATATTGAATGGTTTGCCTTGGAAATGAACAGAGATCATTCTGTCGTTTTTGAGATTGCATCCAAGTACTGCATTTTAGACTCTTTTGTTGACCATAATGGCCACTCCATTTCTTCTGAGGGATTCCTGCCCGCAGTAGTAGATATAATGGTCATCTGAGTTAAATTCACCCATTCCAGTCCATTTCAGTTCGCTGATTCCTAGAATGTCGACATTCACTCTTGCCATCTCTTGTTTGACCACTTCCAATTTGCCTTGATTCATGGACCTAACATTCCAGGTTCCTATGCAATATTGCTCTTTACAGCATCGGACCTTGCTTCTATCACCAGTCACATCCACAGCTGGGTATTCTTTTTGCTTTGGCTCCATCCCTTCATTCTTTCTGGAGTTATTTCTCCACTGATGTCCAGTAGCATATTGGGCACCTACTGACCTGGGGAGTTTCTTCTTCAGTATCCTATCATTTTTCCTTTTCATACTGTTCATGGGGTTCTCAAGGCAAGAATACTGAAGTGCTTACTACTTTGTTCCTTATCCCAGAAATACTCTAGCCCCTGGCCTTCCAGGAAGCAGATTGGAGGTTTGTCTTCCTGTCTTCTTGCTTGGCTTCCTGGAGAATAAACCCTCTCTTTGGCTGCAAACGTCACCTCAGAGTCAGTCATGTAGGCCACACCTCAGGCAGGACTAGAACCCCATTGGGTAACAATTGTTATTCTACCCTTATTGTTGCCTGTGAACCTGCCTCTCTTGATTCTCTTGTAAATTATTTCTAGTTACTCCTTTGTGATCCCTGTCCTCCCGGAAGGAAATAGTACTGCTTAGCATGCCATGGTTGGTCAATAAGCGCTGATTAGCTGAACACTGAGATCATCCAGTGGCTTGGTTTCCACGTGCATCTCATGCAGGTGGAGGGCGACGTGCCGCCTGAGAAAATAGGGCACAGAGGGGTGGGTGCTTAAGACATGAACAAGAGAGACCTGGACATGAGGAGAGAAGCTCACAGAAACTTCCAGAATGTATTTCCCCACTTGTTTCATGGTATATTAACTGTTTTCTGGCCGTGTGCTTGAGGCTGTGACTGATGGGCCCACCCGGTCTTTGTCTGCTTTTATATTTTGGTCCCCAAACATGGAGGATTCTGCTTACCTAGAATTCAAAGTCTCAGTTTAATTTGGAAGTAGATAGAAGATCATCTGGGGGGTGTTGCATAAAGAGTCAGAAAGGACTTAGCGACTAAACAACAACAAAAAGATCTTTTTTCAAATTAACTAAGAGCATTTCCTCTTTCCTTCCTATGACTTCCATCCTCAAGTACACAGTCAGACGTAGGAAAGAGCCATAATGGTCATAAAGTCAAACATCACCAGATAGTTTTCCAGTCTTGGCTATCTAAATACCATGTCGTCTGTGTTACATAACTCTTCCAAAAAGCATGCTGCTTTAATTGTGCGGCACAGATCATGACAGATTGCTCTTTTTTTTTAAAATCATTTTCTTCAGTGTTTTCTTCACTCTGAGTGCAGGGAAACTAATTCTACCCAGGTGGGGTCCAGGTGTAAGTATGTGTGCTAACTCCAGAGGGTCTGCTTATATATAAAATGATTTCATTGCAGCATTTGAGCTTTGAAAACTTGCTGTCTTGTCCCTTTTTAACAAGTGCTCACTTCTCTCTGAATGTTCCCCTATCATCATGCTGACTAATGAATGGCCCACTGAAGTTCTGCAGGGATGGGACGAGCCCTGAGAAGAATGAGGGCAGTCTCAGGACCCATGGCAGGTTCTGGGCTGCACCATTTCTTCTTCCTGGAGTCTCTCCGGAAACCTATCTTTACAATAAAGGGGCTCAGTCTTTAAATTATCATCGTCATAGTCAGTGCTGAGGTGATGGAGCCTCATTTCAAATTTAGACTAGAAAATTACCTTACGATACAGTCTGTCTCTATCACCATGAACAAAGCTAGTGGAGGCTATGGAATTCGAGCTGAGCTATTCCAAATCCTGAAAGATGATGCTGTGAAAGTGTTGCCCTCAATATGCCAGCAAATTTGGAAAACTCAGCAGCGGCCACAGGACTGGAAAAGGTCAGTTTTCATTCTGATCCCAAGAAAGGCAATGCCAAAGAATGCTCAAACTACCACACAATTGCACTCATCTCACACGCTAGTAAAGTAATGCTCAAAATTCTCCAAGCCAGGCTTCAGCAATATGTGAACCATGAACTTCCTGATGTTCAAGCTGGTTTTAGAAAAGGCAGCGGAACCAGAGATCAAATTGCCAAAATCTGCTGGATCATGGAAAAAGCAAGAGAGTTCCAGAAAAACATCTATTTCTGCTTTCTTGACTATGCCAAAGCCTTTGACTGTGTGGATCACAATAAAATGTGGAAAATTCTTCAAGAGATGGGAATACCAGACCACCTGATCTGCCTCTTGAGAAATCTGTATGCAGGTCAGGAAGCAACAGTTAGAACTGGACATGGAAAATAGACTGGTTCCAAATAGCAAAAGGAGTATGTCAAGGCTGTATATTGTCACCCTGTTTATTTAACTTCTATGCAGAGTACATCATGAGAAACGCTGGGCTGGAAGAAGCACAAGCTGGAATCAAGATTGCCGGGAGAAATATCAATCACCTCAGATATGCAGATGACACCACCCTTATGGCAGAAAGTGAAGAGGAACTAAAAAGCCTCTTGATGAAAGTGAAAGTGGAGAGTGAAAAAGTTGGCTTAAAGCTCAACATTCAGAAAATGAAGATCATGGCATCCGGTCCCATCACTTCATGGGAAATAGATGGGGAAACAGTGGAAACAGTGTCAGACTTTATTTTTCTGGGCTCCAAAATCACTGCAGATGGTGACTACAGCCATGAAATTAAAAGACGCTTACTCCTTGGAAGGAAAGTTATGACCAACCTAGATAGCATATTGAAAAGCAGAGACATTACTTTGCCAACAAAGGTCCGTCTAGTCAAGGCTATGGTTTTTCCTGTGGTCATGTATGGATGTGAGAGTTGGACTGTGAAGAAGGCTGAGCGCCAAAGAATTGATGCTTTTGAATTGTGGTGTTGGAGAAGACTCTTGAGAGTCCCTTGGACTGCAAGGAGATCCAACCAGTCCATTCTGAAGGAGATCAGCCCTGGGATTTCTTTGGAAGGAATGATGCTGAAGCTGAAACTCCAGTACTTTGGCCACCTCATGTGAAGAGTTGACTCATTGGAAAAGACTCTGATGCTGGGAGGAATTGGGGGCAGGAGGAGAAGGGGACGCCAGAGGATGAGATGGCTGGATGGCATCACTGACTTGATGGATGTGAGTCTGAGTGAACTCCGGGAGTTGGTGATGGACAGGGAGGCCTGGTGTGCTGCGATTCATGGGGTCGCAAAGAGTCGGACATGACTGAGTGACTGAACTAATCTGATCTGATCTGAGAGTCTGTTATCAAAAGTAACTGGAATTCTGAAGATGGATGGTGGTAATGTTTGTGCAACCATGTGAACTTACTAAATGTCACAAAACTATAGACTTAGCAAAAAGTGTACGTTTTAACCATGTTTTGTGTATTTTGCCAGAATCAAGAAAAAAGTAACAGGTTATTTTAACCTAGGAAGGATTGGGCTCAATGGAAATTAGTCATGTGGTTCAGACAGTAAAGAATCCGCCTCAAATGTGGGAGACCTGAGTAGGATCCCTGGGTTGGGACAATCCCCTGGAGGTGGGCTTGGCAACCCACTCCAGTATTCTTGCCTGGAGAATCCCCATGGACAGAGGAGCCTGGTGGCCTCAGTCCATGGGGTCGCAAAGAGTCGGACACTGCTGAGAGACTAAGCACACACCTTCAGAGCAGTCATATTTACAGAAACCCTCCATTCTATTGGTTACTTCAGAGACTGTCACCTTATGTTGATATAGAACTGCCTTACAGTTGGCAAAGCACTTTTACATACTGTATTCTAGTGGACCCCCTGTGTGTACGAAACAAGTAGGTTTATCAGCATATTGCAAATGAGCATTTTTGTAGTTATCTTTGCTGAATAACAAACTACTCCAAAACCTAGTGACTTAAGAAAAATACCTCACTTATTTTACTCACCAATCTACAATTATGGGCAGTGAGTGCTTGGCAGGGATGGCCATCTCTGCCCCATGAAGCATTAGTTGGGGTGATTCGATAAGGACTAGAGAATCTACTCCCAGGAATGGTTCTCTCACATGGCTGACAAGTTGGTGCTGGCATGTCAGCTAAGAGGTCTTGTCCACATGGGCCCCTCCGCAGGCCCCTCTGCTTGGAATTCCTACAGTGCAGGGTTTCAAAAGTGGTTGTTCCAAAATTCAGGACTCTCCAAGTCTCTTAAGGCTTGAGTCCACAAGCTGGCACATCATCACTCGATCTGTGTCTACAGAGCCCACCAATATTCAGAGAACAAACATGGGCCCAATCTCTTCAAGGGAAGGATGTCAACCGATTCGTGGCCATCTTTAATCTTCTACAGGACGTCAAGGCTTAGAGTGGATTAGCTGTGGTTACTCAGCTAATGAGACCCTTTTCTTTCTCCACCAAACTACTCTGGATTGATGTGATGATTAGTGCACTAAAATCCATCTAAGTCATTTGCAATTATTTCTTTCCTTTGAAACCAGTAGATAATATATTCAACCACTCTCTTAAGTTAGAGTACAGGGATGAGTTCTTAAGAGTAATTTTTTAAACTACAAAATGCTATGAAACACATCACTTCTGAGTCTGAGATCTAAGTGTATATATAAAACCCTTTATTTTAGTTTCTACCAATGATTTAAACAGTGGGCTTTAAACACTACCTCCCATAATATTTATCACCAGTAAAATGCATATGAATTCATTATGTGTCCTAAATCTAAGCAATCTAAGCAATTTTAATGCCAAAATGTTATGTTTATCAAATTATCTCAAGTAGGAAGGGAATTCATTTGTTACCTAAAAACATCAAAGATTAGAAGTGTTCTATTAGAGGTAAGACATCTTTCATGGCATGAAGGTCCCATTTTACAGAAGCACTATAGATGAGGTAACCATTTTGCTTGGAACAATTATATCTTGCAGCCAAACTTTCTGGAAAGAAACTATTCCACCAAGTGGGAGATAACTGACCTGTGATGCTTCATGTTGACAAATGAGGTTGTTAAGCCATCAAGACTTGGGGAAACATCCTTTGCAATAGAGAGACCTGGCTGTCATCACCTTAACCAAATGGTCACACTCTGCATCCATATCACTAATAAAGGAACAATCTGACATTATACGCTTCCCAGCATGATACAATAGGAAATATGCACTCGCCCTTGTAAAGTATTCTTGCTAAAAATGTAACTTTAATCTACTTTGAGACCTAACCCCTTTTTCAACTGAGGTTCCTCAGCTGAACCATCGATCACAGAAAATGAGTTGTGATGATTTCCTCAGTTTTCTCAAGAATGAAATGAAATTGTATTGTGTATTGTTCAGTCACTCGTGTCCAATTCTTTGGGATCCCATGGACTGCAGCATGCTAGGCTTCCCTGTCCTTCACCAACTCCCAGAGTTTGCTCAAACTCGTATCCATCAAGTAGGTTACGCTAGATGCATGGGTTAGAACTCAATTTGCTATATAAAGTGGGTGCCTTAGGACAATACAGCTCAATTCTTTCATGGATCTTTAGTTGTGAAGAATCAAGTTAAATGAGGAAAAGTCAGACAATCCTGAGTCAGAGGCATTCCACAAACTCACCTGGTCTCGTCAAAAAAGATGGCATGAAGAAAAAGTGCTGGTTGTTAATTAAAAGGAAACTAATGAATTCTCTCAATAGATTTTTGCCCATTTTTTTACCTTCATTCTCAAGGATTCATATGGTGTATACTCTTTGTATTAAGCTTGATTTGCTGATCATAGTATACGAATATCATAGTATACGAATATCATAGTATACGAAGATCATAATATACGAACTTCACCCAAGCTATTGCATGATTCAGTACCTTTCTCCTTTTTATGGCTGTGTAGTATCCATTTTCTTACTGATGGACATTTGGGATGGTTTCAGTTTGGGGAAATGATGAATTAAATTGCAATGAGCATTCTGGCATAGGTCTTGTAAATAATCATTTCCCTTGAGGGTATACTAAGGAATAGAATTGCTTGAGTCATAGTCAGTATACGTAAAATTTTATTAGATATTGGCAGACAACCTTCCAACGTAGTTGAACCAATTTACACATTCAAAAAAATCTGAGAGTCAGCAATTCCCTTGTGGTCCAGGGAAGTTCCCTGGTTAGGACTTCGTGTTTCCACCTCAGGAGGCACAGGTGTGACCCCTGATGAGGAAACTGAGATCCCACATGCTGGGAGATACTGCCCGGTGAGGGGGTGGCGTGGGGAAGGATCTGAGACTCCCAGATATTTCATAACCTCACCCCTTCTGGAAGAAGTTGAAGAGCTATTAACAGGGAAAGGGCATGTGGAAGCCTTCGGGGGTGATGAAAACATTCTATTTATCAATCTGGTTACTAGTTATGTAGGGGTTGCCGTTTAGTCACTCAGTTGTATCCAGCTCTTTGCAACCCCTTGAACTGCAGCATGCCAGGCTTCCCCGTCCTTCACTATCTTCCAGAGTTTGCTCAAACTCATGTCCATTGAGTGAGTGATTCTATCTAACCATCTTTTACCTACATAAAAAACTCATCAAGAGTCTAAAACTGCTATAAAAGTCTATCTTTAAATTCATCAAGATATACATTTAAGATTTGTATGCTTTGAATGTAGGTTTCATCTCAATTAGAGAAGAGAAAGCAGGAGACTTTTAACCTAACAGCCAAATTTATAGGTGGGTCTTGACTGGCTCCTGGTTCTAAACAAAAGTCAATTACAAAAGATAGTTTGGAGTCAATTAGAGTCTTAATATGCATTAAATATTAAATGTTACTAGGAAATAATTTTTAATTTTCTTAGGTGTAATGGTTATTTTGTGGTTATGTAGGAGAATATCCTATTGGGAAATGCATGCTGGAGTATTTAAAGGTAGTTAGAAAGGTGACGGAGAAGGCAATGGCACCCCACTCCAGTACTCTTGCCTGGAAAATCCCATGGATGGAGGAGCCTGCTGGGCTACAGTCTATGGGGCCGCTAAGAGTCAGACACAACAGAGCAACTTCACTTTCACTTTTCACTTTCATGCATTGGAGAAGGCAATGGCAACCCACTCCTGTGTTCTTGCCTGGAGAATCCCAGGGACGGGGGAGCCTGGTGGGCTGCCGTCTATGGGGTCGCACGGAGTCAGACATGACTGAAGCGACTTAGCAGCAGCAGCAGAAAGGTGAAACGTCATGTCTGTAGCTTACCTTCAAATAATTCCGTGAGAATGTTTGTATGTGAGAGAGAATGTACAAACATAGAGATAAAGATAAATACAGGGGAAAAAAATGTTAACCATTGTTGAATCTAAGGATCGCTGGTGGCTCAGAGGGTAAAGAATCTGCCTGCAATGAGGGAGACCCAGGTTCGATCCCTGGGTCGAGACGATCCTCTGGAGAAGGGACTGGCAACCCACTCCAACATTCTTGCCTAGAGAATCCCATGGACAGAGGAGCCTGGAGGGCTACAGCCCATGGGATCACCAAGAGTCAGACATGACTGAGTGACTAACACACACACACACACTGTTGAATCTAGGTAGTGGGTATAAAGGTGCTATTTTTTCAACCTTTCTAAACATTTAAAGTCTTTGATAGCAGCAGTCCCCAACCTTTTTGACACCAGGGACTGGTTTTGTGGAGGACAGTTTTTCCATTCACACTTGGGAGATGGGGTGGAGGATGGTTTGGGGCTGATTCAAGTGCATTACTTTTATTGTGCACTTTATTTCTTTATTACATCAGCTCCATGTCCAATCATCAAGCATTAGATCCTGGAGGTTGGGGACCCCTGTTCTCTAGTAAGTGGGGGGTGGAGGGCAGGGGTGGAAGATGTAGAGCCCTGAATGACCAGCTCAAAGTGCAAAGTAGCTAAGAGAAGACCCTAGAAGGAAATCTAGGAATCTTGGCTCCTAACCCTCTGTGCCATCCCCTGCATTGTTCCTTTCTGTGTTGCAAACTGTTTGTTAGATTTGGATATGCCTTTTTAAATTAATCTCCCTCTGCAAAGTACTCCCAGTGGTCTAACTAGGCAGCACAAAGACACCCCCAGATTTCTCTTATAAATAAATGGCACTTGCATTCTGCCTGCAAACTCACACCTCCCTCTGGAGATCTATCTTCCCCTACCTCCCCACCCTCTCACCTCCTTCCTCCCCCTGCCATCCCCTCTCTCCATCTCTCTCTCAACCACTTTCAAAATCTATCCACAACCACTCTATCCATACCCACATCCCCTTCTTCTAATACAGAAGCTAAATTGAAAGCTGAGTGGCCCTGCCAGCACACAAAGCCCCATGATTCCTACCCCTCCCCAACACCCCCAGGGCAGGAGGGGGACTCAGTGGAATGCACCACTTCTGTTTGAGGTTCACTGGCCCAGCTGCAGTGCCCAGCAGAGGTTCTTAGGTGGCTAGGCCGCTTTGAAGGTTTACTTTCAATTAAAAAAAAAAAATAAGAAAGAAGCCAAATCAGCAGCTGTCAGGGATGCAGGGAAGATTTATTCAGGGTGGTCAAAGGGGAGTTTGGCCGGCAGGAAAGGCCTGGAGGTAGACGGGAAGGAAATTCCAGCTGGAGAGAGAAATTCCTCCTGGCAAGGTCAGGCCTGCACCAGGCTAGTCCTTCTGGGTCGGGCTGCATGGAATCCTGTTGCTGGGCTGGGTCACAGTGGGGAAAAGCGTCCTGTTTGCAGACACTTGGAGGATGGGTTTGGGGAGGGGAGCTACCAGGGGAAGCAAACGGGTAGGGCCTTGAAAGCACAGCTTATTAATCAGATGAAACCAGGCCTGCGGGATCAAAACATGACTGATTTTAAAATTGCTTCCTGATTCAAAAGCTGGTGTTGCCCACCTTAGAATGTGATGAGGGGTGAGGAGGCCAGGTCCCTGGGCAGTTCTACAGGCACAGAGCTTCCATTGAAGTCTGCCTGTGTGGAGAAGCCTTGCAGATGTGCAAAGAATAGCAGCAGCCAGAGTCTGTAGTTTTTATCACCTTTCATTTCCTGTCTCTGTTCTTCTATGGCTTTAGACATTTGATGGGCTATTGTGAAAACTAATGAGTGCTTTTCAGATGGAATGAGCCAAGTCCTGCGTTAACCCTGATCCATGCCCTAGGAACTTCTCAAAGTACAGAGTGAAGCTACAGGCAGGAGTTTGAAAAAAATTCTCAGCCCCGCTCCCTGTGTTGACACCCCTTCTCCATCCCACCCAATCTTGGATGGAGTTGGAATAGAGAAGCTAGGGTGCGCTCCATGCTCTATCCCTTTCGTGCAGAAGCAATAACTGTCCACATTATACCTGTTCCCATGGTACAGTGGGTTATTGTTGAAGCTGCTGGTTACACTAGTAGGTGTTGCCTAAGTATCCCAGACCTCATTAGCTGGTGACTATTTTAAACATAACTGTATATAAACATAGATATGTACATACAGGTATATACATATAGTTTTATTATTATATACAGGGGCTTCCCTGGTGGCTCAGATAGTAAAGAACCTGCTTGTAATGTGGGAGACCCAGGTTCATCCTGGATTGGGAAGATCCCCTAGAGAAGGGATTGGCAACCCACTGCAGTATTCTTGCCTAGAGAATCCCATGGACAGAGGAGCCTGGTGGGCTACAGTCCAGGGGTTGCAGACTTGGGCGTGATTGAGCGACTAACATTACTGCCACAGAGAGACTTAATATTTTTAGAAACAGATTGTGATTAAGCTCAGCTTTGATTTCCAGACATTGGACTTGTACCTGTCCTGACATTTCTGTTAATTCCTAAAGAGACGCCATCACACATGTCCACAAACCAGTCTGTCAGCTGCGGTCAGCATGGAGTGACCACCCTCTTCTCTGCCTCCACCCCCCCTTGTCCACCGTACATGGAGCCCCCTGGGGCGGGGGCTGGGGAGGCCCGGTGCTGTCACTACCCGCTGGGAGACTCCAGTGGTCACCCTGGACTCCAGATGACATGCTGCCTCTGGGGAGCCCGGCATGCCAGATTCAGATGTCAGAACAACACTGGGTTCCTCGGGGGTGGAGGAATAGCTTCCTTCCTAGCTCTGCCTCATGTTTTGACATGTGATCACCCAAGGCTGCGCTGTTATGCCAAGAGAATCACAAAGTCTCAATGTTTTATCAACTTCTGGGATCACCTCTTGCCTGGAAGGTAATCCTCCAGTAAAATAATTTTATTAACTTCCGGTCCTGGTTCCTCTCTTTAGAGGAGCTCAAATATAGGCCAGGAAAATAAATATATATTATTTCCCACTCCTTTCTTTTTATTCTCTTTCTTCCCAGCTTTTCTTTTCTAAAATAAATTTAAGTTGCAGAATAAAACCTCATAGGATTTTAATATGAAACATTGATGATAGAGATGAGATGAAGGTATTATTTTCATCAACAATATCTGGGACTCTCCTTTCTCAAAACATTGAATAAATCTAAAAATCCTATCATCATGCCAACACTTAGTTGTGTTTTTCTTTTAAGCTGAGAGTTTCAAAAATAGATTTACCTTATGAATCATAAATAATGCCCACAGTGTGAAATAGACTTATTCCTGAGAAGTTGACCATAGAGAAATTTTTCCAAAATGTACAATATTCTCCCTATGAGCATCCATTATATCAAAGACACAGTCTCATAAGAACAAAATTTTAGAACTGAGATGCCCCAATTAAATGACAGGAAAATTTTTGATAAGAAATATTTTAAATGTGGCTAGACTCATGGAATCCAGCATAATATGAAATTGGAAATTACTTTATAATAAACATAATTTCCCTTTTTACCTCCTGATCATAGAATTACTAATACAAAAGAAGCCTATTGTGTCTTTGAGGCTGTGCGCTAACTGAGCTGCAACACCAAATCTAGCCAGTAGGTGGTGCTTTCTTAAACGGGAAATACTTGAAGTTGAAAATTATTTTTTTATGAAGACACATGACTGCAGCCATGAAATTAAAAGACGCTTGCTACTTGGAAGAAAAGTTATGATCAACCGAGACAGCATATTAAAAAGCAGAGACATTACTTTGCCATCAAAAGTCCATCTAGTCAACACTATGGGTTTTTCAGTAGTCATGTATGGATGTGAGAGTTGGACTATAAAGAAAGCTGAGCACAGAAGAATTGATGCTTTTGAACTGTGGTGTTGGAGAAGACTCTTGAGAGTCCCTTGGACTGCAAGGAGATCCAACCAGTCCATCCTAAAGGGAATCAGTCCTGAATATTCATTGGAAGGACTGATGTTGAAGCTGAAACTCCAACACTTTGGCCACCTGATGTGAAGAGCTGACTCATTTGAAAAGACCCTGATGCTGGGAAAGATTGAAGGCAGGAGGAGAAGGGGAAGACAGAGGATAAGATGGTTGGATGGCATCACCGACTCAATGGACATGAGTTTGAGTAAACTCCAGGAGTTGGTGATGGACGGGAAGGCCTGGTGTACAGCAGTCCACAGGGTTGCAAAGAGTCGGACACGACTGAGCGACTGAACTGAAGATACTTGAAGGTAGAGGACCATGACTTTACAGCTACCTGTGACTGTTAAAGTTTTGAATACTTTGGGATATGTGAGAAATAGACAACACCTTTAACGGATCACTGTGGAATATAAAGAGTAGATGTAGGGAAAATGCCAATAAAGTAATAGTTTAGGAAAGATGGGCATAGGTTTGTGTATGTGAAATCTTAGAAGACAACTATTCTTTTCCAGTGACTTTCAGGGAAGGAAGATTTTTATAAGCTTTGAAATTCCTGAAATGCAGTGATTTTTTTTTTTTTTTTTTGAGCCAATAACTTGTAATGTTTTTACAAAGGAAAGATTAGCAAGTGAAACTCATGAAATAGGCAAGAAAAAAACTTTTTATTGTCCTAAGGAATTTTAAGAGGTTCTTTGAGAAAAGATTCCTCCTCTTGAAGAGAGAGAGAGAGGGAGTTGGTTTATCTGTGTGTCCACCTGTGGGTTTGGGGGCAGTTAATCTGTGTGGGGGCGTGTGAGTCCGTATGCCCTGCCTTGTGTGAATGTTTTGTGGCAGCCTTACCTCGGTAGGGGGAGCAGTCACTACTTGTTTTTTTATAGAACTTATGTAGCCTTAACTGCTTTTCTGAGTTTAATTCAGTATAACATACTGGCAAGTGAGGAGGCTGTTATCAGATTCCTCTAAATTGTAGCTCAAAACGGTATTACCCATTTATCCAGTGGCTGCTCAGAAATAAAAGGGAGAAAAATTATGTGGAATTACTGCCATCTGGTGGAGAAAATGGGACACTGCTGGTGTAGAGTGAGGTGGGGGAAAGACCTTCAGATTTGAACTTTGTTGATTTCCTCATGCGAAGAGTTAACTCACTGGAAAAGACCCTGATGCTGGGAGGGATTGGGGGCAGGAGGAGAAGGGGACGACAGAGGATGAGATGACTGGATGGCATCACCGACTCGATGGACATGAGTTTGGGTGAACTCCGGGAGTTGGTGATGGACAGGGAGGCCTGGCGTGCTGCGATTCATGGGGTCGCAAAGAGTGGGACACGACTGAGCGACTGAACTGAACTGAACTGATTTGATTTTGTTTCTTTAGGATTTAATTCAGGTTTTTGTTTAGTTCACTCACATTCACCTCCTAAAAGCTCTGATTCACTAACTACCTCCTCTGTCGAGTAAGAATAGCAGTGGTATCTATTTTACCGATACCATCTCTAAGGAATCCTGTCTGGTGAAAAGAAAGCCTCTCATTTAAGTTTCTGCGTTATCCATACAAATACTATTCTGATTTATCCATGCAAATTCTAGCCATCTGCAGGCAAAGCCTTGCCTGTGCTAGTCTAGGAGTACAGCCACACAGCCTTGACACGGAAGGACCGGGTTGTTGGAAAGATACAAGGCCAAGCAGGGCAGTTGGCAGCAGTTCTGCTGTAGCGGCTCTGCCCTCTCAGCCCTACGAGCGTAACTATAAAAGAAATAATTCCTCATGCTTTGTCACTGCACTGCAGAGCACATTTGTGTGCATGTCCCTGTTGATGTCAAGCCAGATGATGCATAACTCCTTAACTAACTTGCCCCCCATTGCCTGCTACATGGTAGAAACCCTGATGGGGCTATGTTCTCAAAGCAACAGATGTTTCCTCGGTCCTCAGAATAGTGTAGAGGAGTACGGTTTTCCAAGTCCGGACCCTCTTTTTCTTGGTCCTCATGAAAGCCGAAAAGTAAGAACATTGAGGAATAGACCATAGTGCCCAGCTCCATACCACGGGGGACTGCAACCCCTTGAGAGGTACTCCTGAAAGTGAAAGTGTCTCAGTCACGTCCAAACCTTTGCAACCATGTGGACTGTAGTCCGCCAGGATCCCCTGTCCATGGGATTCTCTAGGCAAGAGTCCTGGAGTGGGCAGCCACGCCCTCCTCCAGGGAATGAACTCAGGTGTCCTACATTGCAGGTGGATTCTTTA
This sequence comes from Bos indicus, assembly GCF_029378745.1. NCBI lineage: Eukaryota > Metazoa > Chordata > Mammalia > Artiodactyla > Bovidae > Bos > Bos indicus. The sequence continues at coordinate 32,558,312 of NC_091783.1, forward strand.
CCCTCTGAGCCACCAGGGAAGCCCCTTGAGAAGTACTCCTAACTCAGGGGTAATGAGGCCCTTCAGCCCAGCTTAGCCACATGAAGCCAGAGGGACAAAACGCAAAAATAAGGATTGAACTCAAAGTTGAGATTCCAGAAGTCGAAAAGGGCAGAAGATCCAACCAGTTGCCTAACTGCCACCTCAGCCATGACCCAGATGCCCTAGAATGGGGTGTGGACACAGGAAGGATGGAGTAATAATTTAAAAAGAAGTTGTCTTCCCATTTCTAAGAAGGAGCTGATAAGTGTCTTTCTATGGAGAAAAAAAAGCATGTCTTTTACATCTTTATCTTGACTGTTGGAAATGTTAAGTTAGAGTGAATGTCCGAAAGATGTTTTAAGTGACCTAAACATTTCTTAGGATTTCTGTCTCTGTGCTTACATTGTCCATCTGACCTTGCAGGCTGATTACCTCATCTACTAGAGACTGCAGCATATTCATCAGAATGGGTTTAAATTCCTAATCTGATAATTCCAACACCCACGCTATGTCTGGTTCCGATGATTTCTCAGTGTCTTCAAATTGTGGTTTTAGCCTTTTGATATGCTTTGTAATTTTTTATTCATAGCTGAATATACTGCATAAAAGAAACCACCATAGACTTCTAGCAATGTGGTAGTGAGGTCTGGGGGAGGGGAAGTTTTCTGTAGTCCTATGATTAGGTCTCCATCTTTGAATGAACCTGTATCTTCACTGTGTACTCCAAATGTATTTCTGGGAGATTTTTTTATCTCCACAACTTAGGTGGGTCAGAACAGCTAGAGACGGCTGGAGTTGACTATTTCCCTTCCCCCAGGTCAGCTAGGCTCTGATATTATCCCAGCAGGTTAGACTCTGGTTAACTAAACTAAACTTTTCCAGAAGGATGTTTTCTTTTATGGTCAGTTCCTTATGATCAGTGGTAAGAGAGCAGAGAAAGGCAATATAAAAATTTGAAAGGAGAGATAAATTCCACTTATTCCACTGATCTTCACAGAACTACTCATCATTAACCAAACTGGCTCATTCTACTAAAAGTCCTTCTTCTCTTATTCCCTGGTAGACATTTAATCACATTAAGAAACTGCTGCAGGCCTGAGCAAAAATAGGGTTGAAAAGAGAGACTATTTAATACAAAGTGTATAACCAGTCTGTAGACTGCGTATCTGACTTAAGATGGAAATGTGAAGAGACTGACCCTGATGATTGAAAGAGAAATGCACATAGCTAAGAAGAGCTTAGCATTTCCAGTGGTCATGTATAGATGTGAGAGTTGGACTGTGAAGAAAGCTGAGCACCGAAGAATTGATGCTTTTGAACTGTGGTGTTGGAGAAGACTCTTGAGAGTCCCTTGGACTGCAAGGAGATCCAACCAGTCCATTCTGAAGGAGACAAGCCCTGGGTATTCTTTGGAAGGAATGATGCTAAAGCTGAAACTCCAGTACTTTGGCCACCTCATGCGAAGAGTTGACTCATTGGAAAAGGCTCTGATGCTGGGAGGGATAGGGGGCAGGAGGAGAAGGGGACGCCAGAGGATGAGATGGCTGGATGGCATCACTGACTCGATGGACGTGAGTCTGAGTGAACTCCGGGAGTTGGTGATGGAGAGGGAGGCCTGGTGTGCTGCGATTCATGGGGTTGCAAAGAGTCGGACACGACTGAGCAACTGAACCAAACTGAACTGAAGAACAGCTTGTTTTGACATTTCTCTCCCCAAGGTATATCTTTAGCCTCACGTGTGTATCTATCCTACTATTGTTATGTTGTCTAGTTTACAATATTTTGAAATCAGTTATCTTTGCTACTAAATCATTTTGCAGTGACTATGTTCCTGTAGAGAAGTAACCATAACCTTTAAAAAAATACTGTCCTGTTACATAATAATGTTTGTCTTTTTTTGTCTCAGTTACCACAAAAGAACAAGTGATATAAATCTTTATCTCTCTCTCATACTCAACTTTCAGAGGCTGGATTGAATACACTGGAAAGTGGACACTCCCCATGTCAGTTACCTATTACTGAATATCAGAGTGTTCCCCAGATGTAGTGACTTTCATTGCTCAGGAGTCTCTGGGTCAACTGAGCAGCTCTTCTGGTCTGGGCAGTGCTAGGCTGCAGTCAACTGGCCTCATTTAGCCAACATTTGCCCAGGCATCTCCAATCAACTGTTGAGTCAGCTGGAGGCTGGCTACTCTTAAGATGGTCTTAGCTACACCAGCTTGCTTCTGTCCTGGGTTGGGAACAACCCCTGGAGAAGGGAAAGGCTACCCACTCCAGTATTCTGGCCTGGAGAATTCCATGGACTGTATAGTCCATGGAGTCGCAAAGAGTCAGACACAACTGAGGGACTTTCACTCCACTTCATACAGTGTTTGAGTGGCTGAGTCTTAACCACTGAACTGCCAAGGAACTCCCAGCAAATTGTTTTCTTGAGGGAAGGTGGGCCCAATATTGCTGTATCTTCCAATTTCTAACAAAATAAAACAACAACAACAACAAAAAAACCCTGAAAATCTCAATTTTAATGTTGAATTCCCCAGTTTTTAAATTATTGTTGTTGTTTAGTTGCTAAGTCATGTCCAACTCATACTCATGTCCATTGAGTTGGTATTCCTATCCAACAATCTCATCCTCTGCTGTCCCCTTCTCCTCCTGCCTTCAATCTTTCCCAACATTTGGGTCTTTTCCAATGAGTTGGCTCCTCATATTAGGTGTCCAAAGTATTGGAACTTCAGCAACAGTCCTTCCAAGGAATATTCAGTGTTTTAAAATTTTAAATAATAACACCAAAATCCACTGATCCTATAGGTCAGACACTTTCATGAACCACCAGCTTGGCATCTCTGTCGGGAACCCACCAATGATAACCACTGCTGAGTTCCATGCTTTCCTGGACTTCATTCCTCCGTCACTTGCATCAACATTAAAATGTTGAACACTTCTTAAGCACTAAAGCCCACGTGATAAGAACAGAGGGGAAGTAAATTTTGTTGGAATGAGGGTGCTGGGCTTAGTGTTGCTAGAGCTGCTCCAGGTTTATGCTCAAAACCCTCCATCCCCCCAGTATTAGCAAGAGTGTCCTTGCTCAGAACCTTCCCAACCTGCACCTTTAGCAGGAATGGACATAAATCTTTAAAGAATCTAGAGATAAGAGGAAGCTACACACACACCAAGAGAAAACCCAAATAGAACCAAGATGGCGACAAATATGATGTCTAACAAACTGAATCTTGATTTTACTACATTAGCATATTAGTAACACACTTACCAGTAGCCAGGACCAGACAGTAAAGACCAATGTTTCTGCCTTGCTGGCTCCTATCAGAGGTACTAGCAGAAGCCCTAACTGCATTTTCCCACCCCACCCCCAAGGGCAGCCTGGGCACAACTGGCCCCATCCCTTTGGTTGTCCAAGCTCTACCATTGGCATCAGAAATTAATCAGGCCTTCAAACATTAACCCTCTAATGATTTCTCCAAGATCCTGAGTTCTAAGGACTTCACTTCTCTTTTACTCTCTCTAGTCTTAAAGATGACTGAGAGTGCCAGGCTGCGATGGTGCAGGAGCGGCTGAGAGGAGCTACCCCATGCCCAAGGTCAGGGGTGGTGGCTGAGAGGAGCTACCCCACGTCCAAGGAGTGGCAATTGCACGGGCTCAGGAGGGCTGAGAAGAGCTACTTCACGTTCAAGGTCAGGAGAGGCAACCTCATCCAAGGTAAGGAGCAGTGACTGCACTTTGATGGAGCAGCCATGAAGAGATACCCCATGTCCAAAGTAAGAGAAACCCAAGTAAGATGGTAGGTGTTGTGAGAGGGGATCAGAGGGCAGACACAGTGAAACCATAATCACAGGAAACCAGCCAATCTTATCACACAGACCACAGCCTTGTCTAACTCAATGAAACTAAGCCATGCCATGTGGGGCCACCCAAGACGGACAGATCATGGTGGAGAGGTCGGACAGAATGTGGTCCACTGGAGAAGGGAATGGCAAACCACTTCAGTATTCTTGCCTTGAGAACCCCATGAACAGTATGAAAAG